>NC_035442.2:89454485-90086151 GCF_002127325.2 Helianthus annuus
AAGGGATTATATAACTAAATTCAGTAAAGAATCCTTGGACATTCCCAACTTGGATATGGCCACGGCTGTTGAGGCCTTCAAAATGGGACTGCTTAAGGATTCATTGTTCTATGATGATCTTGTTATGACACCGTGCAGGAACTTAGATGAAGTAAGAACTCGGGCACTCAGGTTCATCCGGCTAGAGGATGACAAGAGGATCCAGGAGAGACAAGTAGGATCCTCAAAACAGGAGAAGCAAGGATCCTCCTTCAGGAGCAATAAATTCAAATCCTACCATAGAAATGACAACCAGAACGTGCATGCTGTTGACCAAGAAGAGGATGATGAGGATTATCCTCCGATTTCTGAATATTGTTTTTCTGTTGACAATCATGAACTAATCCTTGCAATGCAGAATCTAGGAGAAAAAGCCAGGTGGCCCAGAAAGAATGATAAACCATCCGGGACTAAAGACAAGTCAAAGCGGTGTGCATACCACGAGGATTTCGGGCATCTAACTGAAGAATGCATCGCATTAAGAAAAGAAATTGGATATCTGCTAAGCAAGGGACATTTGAAAGAATTGTTGGGAAGGAAAAAGCAAAAGACTCAGGATCCTGAAAGGATCCCTGAAAAAGCTCCAGCCCCTCCGGCAAACGTGATCAACTTTATTTCCGGAGGATCAGACATCTGTGGTACATCCTTCTCAGCGGCTAAAAGGCATGCAAAGGAAGCTAAAATGGATAATGGAGAAAGACCTATTCGAACATCAAGTGTCTCGGAAGGAAAAACGATAACGTTTGATGAGGATGATCGCATTAACATCCAGGATCCTCATCATGATAGTTTAGTTATAACTCTCTTTATCTCTAACCATTTTGTCCGCAGGATCCTTATCGACGGAGGAAGCTCAGTAAACATTATCCAGCTTGATGTTCTAAAGAAAATGGGTATCCCGGAATCAGACATCACACCAAGATCCTCCGTGCTTGTGGGATTCAGTGGAGAAACTAAGAAAACCCTGGGGGACATTAAACTCCCAATCTACGTGGAAGGATTACATAATTATCAAAAATTTTGTGTCATTGACTGTTTATCTTGTTGTAATGTTATCCTTGGCAGGCCCTGGATACATGATATGAAAGCAGTCCCATCTACCTACCATCAATGTGTGAAACTCCCTAGCCCATGGGGGATAATCAAGATCGACAGTGACCAGCAAGAGGCTAAGGATTGCTATACCTCATCCATGAAACCAACCTCAAAGCCAAGGGAGCAATAGCAATTACAGTATCCTCCAAGGAGTGTCTTGGAGGCAAGGGAACAGGATGTGGACGAAATCCTTTTGGATCCTAGTGATCCTGAATCAAAAATCTATATCGGATCAGGGATCCTTGGCAAGTTGAAAGAAGACATAATATCCTTCCTCAAAAGAAGAAAATCTACCTTTGCATGGAAACATGAAGATATGACAGGCATATCTAAGGATATTATCACTCATAAACTTGGCATTGACAGGTCGATCAAACCAATCCATCAAAAAAGGAGGAAGTTTGCACCAGAAAGGAATGCCATTATCTAGGAAGAAGTAGAAAGACTACTTCGAGCAGGTATGATCAGAGAGGTAAAATATCCAAAATGGTTAGCCAATGTGGTTGTTGTCCAAAAGAAAAACGGAAAGTGGAGGGTATGTGTCGATTTCACTGATCTGAATAAGGCATGTCCCAAGGATCCTTTCCCATTACCCCACATTGACTCCATGGTGGATGCAACGGCGGGGCATGAACTGTTAACTTTTATGGATGCATCATCTGGATTCCAACAAATTCAGATGGAGCCATCTGACCAAGAGGATACGACTTTTATGACCCCAACCGGTTTATATTGTTATATTGCCATGCCTTTTGGAATAAGAAATGCAGGTGCGACATATCAAAGGCTGGTGAATATGATGTTCAAAGATCAAATTGGACAGACTATGGAAGTGTACATAGATGATATGGTAGTAAAGTCAAAGAAAGCTGAGGATCACCTAAGGGACTTGGAGGAAGCATTTGATATCCTTGATAATTATAACATGAAGCTTAATCCTTCAAAATGTCACTTTGGTGTTAAAGCAGGTAAATTTCTAGGATATATGGTAACTCAGAGGGGCATTGAAGCAAGACCGGAACAAATTAAAGCATTGGTAAATATCAAATCCCCAGCCAACGCTAAGGATGTGCAAAGGCTAACAGGCAGGATAGCAGCTCTAAATAGGTTCATATCCAAATCCTCAGAAAGATGTAAAGAATTCTATGATATCCTAAGAAAGAACAAGAAATTTGAGTGGACTGAAAAACATGAGAATGCTTTACAAGCCCTCAAAGAATACATGTCCTCAGCTCCAGCATTGATGAAACCCGGAAAAGGAGATGTGTTATCCTTATACCTGGCGGTATCCTCAACCGCTGTAAGTGCAGTCCTTGTTAAGGATCACGAAGGTACACAACATCCTATCTACTATGTAAGTAAAGGTTTACTTGATGCCGAATCCAGGTACTCACACCTTGAAAAACTTATTATTGCATTAATTGTGGCATCTACTAAGCTAAGACATTATTTTGAAACCCATACTATTGTTGTTAGAACTAATTTTCCAATCAAGAATGTCCTCAGGAAACCAGAGATGTCCGGAAGGATGGCTAAGTGGGCAGTAAAGCTTAGTGCCCATGATATAAGATATGAGCCTAGAACAGCCATTAAATCCCAAGCACTAGCAGACTTTGTGGCTGATTTCAGTAGTGATCTACAAAAGGAAGCAGAATTGGAGGTCCAGCAGCTAGATGAAACCAAGGATCCTTGGATACTACACACTGATGGATCCTCAAATATCAAAGGCACAGGACTCGGCATACTACTAAAATCGCCACAGGGGGACATAATACCCCACTCCATAGCCTGTGAGTTCCAAGCAACCAACAATGAGGCTGAATATGAAGCCTTAATTGCTGGTTTACAAATTTCTAAGGATATGGGAGTCAGATACCTTAAAGTATACGTAGACTCATTACTAATCACTAATCACTTTAATGGATCCTATGCTGTTAAAGGAGAAAAACTAACCAAATATTTAGAGATAGTCAAAGAATTGGCACTCTCTTTTGTTTCTTTCAGTTTAACACAGGTACCAAGGGAGGAAAATACAGAAGCTGATGCATTGGCCAATCTAGGATCATCCTTGAAGATCCCAGAGGATATAAGTATCCCCATAACCCATATCCTGGCTCCTGCTATTGAAAATCAGGTGGCCATGGAAATAGAAGAGGATACTGCAATGATCCCTAGTGAAGAAACTCAATCTTATTCAGGATCATGGATCTCACCAATCATGAGATACTTACAACACGGGGAGATTCCTATGGGAGAAAATCCTAGAGCTTTCAGGATTAAGGTATCTCAATTCACAATCTTAAATAATGTATTATATAAGCGATCTCTTGCAGGACCATATTTAAGATGTATCGAGGATCCTGAAATTCAAGAAGTGTTGAGAGACTTCCATGAAGGAGATTGTGGAAACCACACTAGGGGCAGGGCATTGTTCTCAAGGATCCTTAGAACATGATACTACTGGCCAACTATGAAAAGGGATGCTGTAGAATATGCTAAGAAGTGTGATCCTTGTCAAAGACACAGCAATATCCTTCATCAGCCAGCTGAATTTCTACATCCTATACCATCCTCTTGGCCATTCATGAGATGGGAAATGGATATAGTTGGCAAGCTCCCTAAAGCACCTGGTGGAAAAGTATTTATGCTTGCCATGACCGACTACTTCTCCAAGTGGATAGAAGCTGAAGCTTTTGCCCAAGTCAGGGAAAAGGAAGTTATATCCTTTATTAAGAGAAACATTATAACCAGATTTGGCATTCCCTCTGAAATTGTATGTGATAATGGTTCCCAATTTATTGGGAGCAGAACCACTAACTTTTGTGACAGTTGGGGAATTAAGATGATAACATCAACACCAGTTCATCCACAAGCCAATGGTCAAGCAGAATCATCCAACAAGATCATCATCAACAACCTGAAGAAGAAATTAGGATCCAAGAAGGGGAAATGGGCAGAGGAATTGCCTTATGTGCTGTGGGCTGACAGGACAACTCCCAAGAATGCCACTGGTCAAACACCCTTCTCTTTAGTATTTGGGGCAGAAGCAGTGATCCCAACAGAAATGGTGGTTCCAACTGCTAGAACAAGTACTCGTGATCCTGAAGAGAATGCTGCAAACCTAGCTCAAGACTTTGATACTATTGAGGAAATCAGGGATCTGGCTAGTATAAGGATGGCAAGCTACCAACAAAGAATGGCTGGTGCCTACAACAAAAATGTCAGGATAAGGAAGTTCCAAGTCAGGGATATGGTGTTGAGAAAAGCATTCCAAAATACCATCAATCCTGCTGATGGAAAATTGGCACCAAAATGGGAAGGCCCTTACTTGATTGAAGCCGAAGCAGGAACGGGGGCATACAGATTGCTAACCATGGAAGGAAATTTGTTACCAAGAGCCTGGAATGCTATTCACTTAAAGAAATATTTCATGTGAACAGGATCCTTCAAGCATATGATCCTTACATTGGAAGCATCCTCGAAGGATCCCGGCGACATCAGTGATCCTTACTCCGGTAAAGTCCTTATCTCAAAACTTTTCCATTTTCTTATTTTTACCTAAGGATAAGGATCATGTATCCTTCATCCATCTCTCACGAGAATTTGAGTTCTGATAGTCCAGGTATCCTCAGCATATTATCGATAGTCTTCAAAAGCATCTCAGATCCTTTGGGCTTGTCCCCAGTTACTAACTTATCTTTTATATTGGCTTAGTCCCAACTTATGTCCTACTTTTCAGGTTTACGAAGACTAAACTTTTAAGGATCCTTAATCCTTGTTATCCTATTTCACTTACAATTACCTTGATCAAAGGATAGGATCCTAACTTGGATTCCCAGGTATGATCCTTGACTATACTCATTATTATGAACAACCCTTACACTTTGACAACTAAGCCTATGATCCTTGAAATAGACTACCTGGAAAATTTTCGATTACAGGATATTTGATCTAGGATCATATCCTAAATTTCTTAAACATGATTTGCTCAGCTTTTGTTAATCTAACAAACATGTTTCTAAAACAATTGGAAAATAAGAGGATAAATAAAGGATAACAAAACAAGATAAGCCAGAAAGATTAGAGTTATTTTATTAACAAAGCCCTTTCAAAAGTTGTAAAAATTGCCAACCCACGTTTCTACCAGCAAAACGTGGCCCGTCCACATGGGTTGGAAAAGGGTGTCCATTGTTTATGCGGTCATAGCTGGTGCAGGAAAGTAAAAGCGGCAGGATCACAAAGGCTTCATCCCCCAAACAGAGGATCCCTCCACCATTTGCGATCCTACCTATTGTCCAAAGGATCCAGGATCCTTAACCCTAAAAACTATTGTTTAAGTTACAGACCATAAATCGTTTCAAAACATCAACAACCACAAAAAAATTGGGCTCCGGCCAAGTCTCGAAATTTCCATCATCGCCCAATCCTGCAGCTCAAACCTTCGCTGCTCCATCACCACCAGCTCCACTTGCTTCCCCCTGATCCTTGCCAGCATCACCACCTTCAAGCATTGGGATCTCCTCGGCTTCATCATCATCCTCCAACTCTGCTAACCTTGCCTTCCATCCCTCCACATCCCACGTGCTCTTGTCAAAGGCAGGATCCTGAGCCTCCGCAGCCATCTGCAATTGGATCCTATACATAGCTATTGCGGCGGAGACCTTGGCATCCTGGGTGATCTCCTACTTCTCACAATCCATGTTGATCAGCATTTGAGCAGCTTCATCCTTGGTAGCCCGGAGTTCCTTCTCAAGATCAGCTATCTTGAGATCCTTTAGCACGCCCATTTGTTGGAGGTCGGCGATTTGGCGGTCCTGATCCTCAACATGGCCAAGATAGGTTTCTATTTCAGCAAGTTTCTGCAGAAAGGGAAGAGATAAGTTCAGAACCAGGTGATCCTCAAACAAGCAGGATCTACAATCAGGATATACAAGCAAGAGCAATGATCCTTACTTCATTAACATAATCAAGAAATTGTTGGCGGAGCAGGGGAAATCCTTGAAGATCCTCAGAAGCCTTTCTCTTCTTTCCCTTACCCCTAATAGGTGCTTTAGGGGCTGAAGCAGATGGACTAGCAGCAGGGGTTTTCTTCCTTGTAGACTTGACATTTGCAAGATCATCAATACCAAACTTGGAGGCAGACTTGACAGATTTCCCAGCGCCTACACAATCAAAATAAGATAAGTACTCTAACTAATTTAAGAATCTTACATAAGAACTACTTTGTAAATGAGGATACTTACTTGACATTGTGGCAGATGCGGAAGATACTTCCTGTGAATCTTGAATGGCAACTTGAAAACTTCTGGTCTCAAGATCAAGCTTTTTGAAGGCTAGAACTCTCTCTCTTGCAGCAAGAGTCAACTTGAGATGAGCAACAGATATGGCTGCACAAAAAAATAGAATATTAGTGATCCTCAAGGAACAAGTCTGATGGTGATCCTTCCAGGATCCTCTATCCTACCATGAGTAGCCCACTCCTTGGGCAGATCCTTCCCATTAGGGATGGTATCCCTCCTAACGAAGAAAAATCGTCGCTTCCAATTCGTGTCATTCTTGGTGACCTTAAGAACAGGGTGATCCTCCCCAGCTTTCCGTTTGAACAAATATCGGCAGGATCCAAACGTTGTGAGATCATACATCTCAGACAGCTCCGCCATTCCTAGGTCGATCCCTTCTTGCTCAATGATCCTTTCAAGGGTATACAAAACCCTCCAGATCATCGGCATGGCTTGGATGTAAGATATGCCGGTCAGGGAAAAGAAAGATTGGGTGAAAGCTGGAAAGGGATACGTATAGCCTATAGTGAACGGAGTAACAGGAAAAGCTACCCAAGTATCGGAGACAAAGTCACTTAAAGCAGTGGGAGTGAAAGATTTAAAGATAGCATTCGCCGGAAAACAATGACGAATTCTATCAATATGAACATCGGTGAAACAACACCTCTCATGGGGAGAATCCTTGATGATCCCTTGACCCTTCAAGGGACTATTCTTTTTAGGATCCTTATGAGGGGAGTTCCATAGCAGCATACTTGCAGAATGTTGAAGAGAAACAAAGAAGCAGAAAAACAGAGTAAGAGAAGGAAGAAGAAAGATACCTGATTGATCTTCGGACGAGAATATAAAGGGAGTTTCTTTGATTTTAAATGCGAATTGATCCTATCTCTATCTCCTATTTATAATGATGATCTGCAGGGCTGTCACTTCTGTGACGTAAGAATCATAACGGCTAGTCCGACTCCAACGGCTAGTTATCCGATTAGCTCGTTGCAGATAAGATCAAGCAAAATATAACTCATTTATTTACAATATCACTCCTTATATTTTGGGGGCAATTGTTAGGGCTGGATTTTTATAACACATGATCCTTACATGTGATCCTAACCAGTGATCCTTGTTTCTTTGGCAGATAGTGATCCTCAGCAGAGTTCCAGGATCAGGATCACGGACCATCATAGGGATCCTCATGCTAACAGTTGTTTTCGTTGAATTTAATGTTATCTTGCAGGAATGTCTAGCAGGATCCGCTCTTAGCATCGCAAACAAGGGATGCGTCTTTACAACTTTGGCATATGCTTAATCAGAGATGAACGTTGTAGAGGATATGGAAACTCGGCATGATTTAAGGGCGATAATTTAGGCTAGATTTACTTTTATTTCTAAAGGGGTAATGAGCTGATTGTTAGTTTATTTACCTAAAATAGGTCACTCACACTTGTATATATAACACTCTTCCCCATTCGGAAGACACACAACACATTTCTCACACGCTTAGACACTCGATACTATAGTGATCCTTGTACTCAGCTCATTATCATCCGACGTTGTAACCATTTTTTGTTATATCGAAGTTTGGTGATCGGTAGTTGCCATCACCCGAGGTTTTTTATGCCGGAGATCATACATTGATCAAGGGCTTTTTCCTCGTATAAATCCTTGTGTCACTTGCATATTTCTTACTAAACTGATCCTTTACTTTTTCAACAAACCAAGCATCATTCCCCGTTTACTTAGAGTTTGGTTGCATTATCCTTGTGTGATTTTTGACCAAAACAGTCAATAACACAAAATTTTTGATAATTATGTAATCCTTCCACGTAAATTGGGAGTTTGATGTCCCCCAGGGTTTTCTTAGTTTCGCCACTAAATCCCACGAGCACGGAGGATCTTGGTGTGATATCTGATTCAGGGATACCCATTTTCTTCAGAACATCAAGCTGGATAATGTTTACCGAACTTCCCCCGTCAATAAGGATCCTGCGGACAAAATGGTTAGAAATAAAAAGAGTAATAACTAAACTATCATGATGAGGATCCTGGATGTTAATTCTATCATCCTCATCAAAGGTTATGATTTTTCCTTCCGAGACACTTGATGTTCGAATAGGTCTTTCTCCGTTATCCATTTTAGCTTCCTTTGCATGCCTTTTAGCTGCTGAGAAGGATGTACCACAGATGTCTGATCCTCCAGATATAAAGTTGATCACTTGTGCATCTATTGGAGGAGCTGGAGCTTTCTCAGGGATCCTTTCAGGATCCTGAGTCCTTTGCTTTTTCCTTCCCAACAATTCTTTCCAATGCCCCTTGCTCAGTAGATATCCAAATTCCTTTCGTAATGCGATGCATTCCTCTGTCAAATGCCCAAAATCTTCATGGTATGCACACCACTTTGATTTATCTTTAGTTGCGGCTATTTTGTCATTTTTTCTGGGCCATCTGGCCTTTTCTCCTAGATTCTGCATTGCAAGGATTAGTTCATGATTATCAACGGAAAAACAGTATTCAGAAATCGGAGGATAATCTTCAAAATCCTCTTCTTGGTCTACAGCATGCACATTCTGATTGTCAGTTCTGTTATAGGATTTGAATTTGTTGCTTTTGAAAGAGGATCCTTGCTTTTCTTGTTTTGAGGATCCTGCTTGTCTCTCCTGGATCCTCTTGTCATCCTCTAGCCGGATGAACCTGAGTGCCCGAGTTCTTACTTCGTCTAGGTTCCTGCACGGTGTCATAACAAGATCATCATAGAACAATGAATCCTTAAGCAATCCCATCTTGAAGGCCTCAACAGCTGTGGCCACATCCAAGTTAGGAATGTCCAAGGATTCTTTACTAAACTTGGTTATATAATCCCTTAATGATTCATTATGACCCTGTGTTATCCTATATAAATCACTAGTCAATCGTTCAAATTTTCTGCTACAAGAAAATTGATTATTGAATAAGTTAACTAAATTAGCAAACGAAGTAATAGAGTAAGGGGGAAGACTTAGTAGCCATGTAAGAGCTGATCCAGTAAGAGTGGATCCAAATCCCTTGCACAGGCATGCTTCCTTTAACCTTTCTGGAATAGGATTGATCTCCATCCTCTCCCTGTATTGTGCTATGTGTTCCTCAGGATCCGTTGTACCATCATACAGCTTCATAGTAGGGATATGGAATCTTTTGGGTATCTCAGCATCACAAATTGGTGGTGCAAAACGAGATACCTTATGGCTTCCATCTGCAATCTCCGGGATAGGTTTGACTACCCCTGGAACACTTGATATCATATCCTTCAGTTTTTGTAGTTCTCTAGCCATAGCATGATTGATACCTGTATCCTGCATGAATCCATGGTTAGTGGTAAGAGAATTATTAAAAGTGTTACCTCCCATCGGGTTCAAGTTAGGAACATTGGATGTAATCCATATTGCTGGGATTCTGGGATGATTGATGGACCAGTGGAAGCAATGGACTGCATCGGAATAAAATCTCCTTGATGGACATCTGGACTTCCTGTTTGCAAATTCTTCAAGGATCCTGGCATCTGAAGGGATCCCTGAATATGGGATGATCCTGGAACTAAGGAGGATCCTTGAACCTGGGATAATCCTGGAACGAAGGAGGATCCTTGAACCTGGGATAATCCTGGAACGAAGGAGGATCCTTGAACCTGGAATGATCCTGGAACGAAGGAGGATCCTTGAACCTGGGATAATCCTGGAACGAAGGAGGATCCTGAGTTCATGAAGGATCCCATATGCTGAGTATAGGATCCTGCCGGTTGGAAATATGATCCTGATGCCTGAGTCACTACTGCTGGGCCGAAATGCACTCCTCTTGATCCACACATGTGTTGAACGTCTGGGACCTCTGATGGCTGAGAAGTAATCATCGGAGTATCAAAATTCAAAGATTTGGGCATTAGTGAGGAATGATCCTCTACCGTTTTCTTTTGCCTTTTGAGATCTCCGATTTCCTTGAGGATCCTGTCATTAGTTTCATCAGGATGCTGCATACGATCCCTCATCTGCAAAATCAAAGTAAATATATCACTAGTACTGGGAATAGAAGAAGTTAGAGCAGAAGATGATGGTTTAGGGGAGATAGGAGTTGGTCTCTTCTCAGCATTTTTCTAAGATCCAGCTGGTGGTGGAGGCAAAGGTGGAATGCCATTAGATGAATTGACTGCAGACATCGCTGTGGAAGTATTCTTCAACGATGAAGCCATGCAACACTTCCGGAATGATCACCAACAGAAAAACTTTCTTATGAATGAAGCACCAATGGCCCCACGGTGGGCGCCAAACTGTTTTGGTCAAAAATCACTAAAAGATAATGCAACCAAACTTTATGTAAACGGGGAATGATGCTTGGTATGATGAACAAAGTGAAGGATCACTCAAATGTAAAATGCACAAGTGACACAAGGATTTATACGAGGAAAAAGCCCTTGATCAATGAATGATCTCCGGCATAAAAAACCTCGGGTGATGGAAACTACCGATCACCAAACTTCAATATAACAAATAATGGTTACAACTTCGGATGGTAACGAGCTAGGTACAAGGATCACTATAGTATCGTATGCTAAAGCGTGTGAGAAGTGTGTTGTGTCTTCCGAATGTTCAAGAGTGCCATTTATACAAGTGTGTGTGGTTCTATTTTAGGCAAATCACCTAACTACTAGCTCGTTACCCCTTTAGAAATAGAAGTAAATTTAGCCTAAATAATCGCCCTTGAATTGTGCTGAGTTTCCATATTTGCCATAACGTCCATCTTTGATTATGCATGTGCGAGATTATCGTGACAGATTCCTTGTTTACGTTGCTAAGACCGGATCCAACTCGTAATTCCTGCAAGATAATATTAAGTCCAAAGAGAACAGTCGTTAGTATGAGGATCCTTGGAATGATCCGTGATCCTGATCCTGGAGCTCGTCTGAGGATCACTATCTGCCAAAGAAACAAGGATCACTTGTTAGGATCACATGTTAGGATCATATGTCATAAAAATCCCGCCCTAACAGACGTGATCATCTTAATTCCCCAACTTTTGCAAAAATCGGTAGTTCTTCTGCTGATGAACTGAGAGCCATTATCACAAATTATCTCAGCTGGTACCCCAAATCTTGTTAGGATATTCCTCTTTTTGAAGGAGACCACTTCTTGATCTCTGACTTGAACAAAGGCTTCTGCTTCAATCCACTTGGAGAAATAATCCGTCATTGCTAACATGAAAACCTTTCCTCCTGGAGCCTTTGGAAGTTTTCCCACTATGTCCATCCCCCATTTCATAAACTGCCAAGGGGATACGATAGGATATAATGGCTTTACAGGCTGATGCAGTATATTGCTGTGTCTCTGACATGCATCAATTTTTCAGAGCATACTCAATAGCGTCCTTCCTCATGGTCGGCCAATAATATCCTGTTCACAACACCGTTGAGAACAAAGATCTGCCCCCAGTATGGTTGCCACAGTCTCCTTCGTGTATATCCTGAAGTACCTCCTTGGTCTCAGGATCCTTCAAGCATCTTAGGTATGGACCTGCAAGGGATTTCTTATACAAAATATTATTTATAATAGTAAAACGAGATACCTTCATCCTGAAAGCCCTAGGATTTGCATCCTTTGGGATATCTCCTTCTTTAAGATACTTCACAATTGGGGTCATCTAGGATTCAGGATCCTTCTCAGGACATCCATCACCAGGATCCTGGATACTTGCTACTTCTTTATCCTGAGATTTGAAATGTTCCATCGCAGGATATAAGATGTGCACTATTGGTATCTGAGTTCCTTCCGATATCCTGACAATAGATCCAAGTTTGCTAGAGCGTCAGCTTCAGCATTCTTTTCTCTTGGTACCTGTTCAAGTGTAAAAATTTCGAAATATCCTGCTAACTTTTTAACAATTTCAAGATATTCAGCTAACTTTTCACCTTTTACTGCATAAGATCCATTGAAATGGTTAGTAATCAACATGGAATCAACATATACTTGTAAACATCTAATATTCATATTTTTAGCCAATTCTAATCCTGTTATCAGAGCTTCATACTCAGGTTCATTATTGGTAGCAGAAAATTCACATTTAATAGCCTGGGGTAATATGTCCCCCTGTGGCGATTTTAGTAGTATACCTAATCCTACACCACTTACATTAGATGCATGATGTGTGCAAAATGCAACATATAAATTACATCAAATGTGGCATAAAACTAACCCTTTTTTAGTACTAATGTTGGAAAAAAGTGTGTTTTTGTCTTCCTTTTGTATTTTCAGGATTAAATGAGCTCAAATGAACAAAAGAAGCAAAAAGGCAGCTAAATCTAACATAAATACAAGAAAAGGAAGAAACATGGCATGCCCGACCCCCCGACAACATCTTCCCAAGCAAAAACAAGAGATCAGAAGGCTGAACACGCCCCGTGCTCAATGAGCACGGGGGCGTGCCCAAATGTCTGCAGAAAAGACAAAGCTGTAGAAGCTTCTATCACCCACCACGGGGACGTGCCCACCGGACACGGGGTCGTGGTCAACTCTAAGATTCGCATAATCTGGGGAAATCTTGATAGTACAGATACGCTTCTGCACACGGGGTCGTGCCCAGTGGACACGGGGGCGTGGTCAACTAATGCAGACAAACTGCAATTAATGAAGAAAGAGAAGGAGGATGGACACGGGGCCGTGCCCGGGCTTCTGTGCAGGCTATAAATAGGGGTGCTTGGCTCATTTGCAAACCATCCCTTGGCACACCACCTCTCTCACACTTCACCCACACTCCACTACCACCACAACACCATCATCCACCACCATCATCCATCATAGAGTGTGTGAGTAGTCTCGGGATCCAAGATTGATCATAAGAGTTCTTGACAATCAAAGGCCATGTTTGCCTAAGTCTCTTACATCACTTGGTGAAGACAAGTGTCTAGTGTAATACTTTTTTATTTTTTATCTTTTCGCACTATTTATTTGGTTATGTATTAACGACTTTAATAACTAGTTTCTTATGTTGAGGGTGAATCTTCCTTATCATTTGTCCGTGGTGTCTTGGCATTATTTTACTGTCTATATAAAATAAAAGATTTTCACCATTCATATCTCCACGGTCTGTATGGAGATATGTTGGCTACCTGGTGGGGGTTAAGGGAATGGTTTGGTAATAGTCTTGCCTTGTTCAGTGTATAGATCCTGCAATGACCTGGGTCAAATTTAGTAGGATCTCCTTCAATACCCACCGGTATTGGATGGCGGGGGTCCAAACTCTTTGATCCCCTCATATGTAAGCTACTATTAAAACTTTAACCCGGCTACTTAGGATTGTATCCCTGCTGACTCAGACTACTTAGCCGAGGGTAACGTCACCTTCAAAAGAGGGGCCTACCACATTATGCATTTATAACTTAATTAATTATCTTTCAATAATCCAACCCTTTAGGATTGTATCCTTGCTGACTCAAACTACTGGGTTGAGGGTAACGTCACCTTCAAAAGAGGGGCCTACTACATTAACTAAGATAATCTCTTAAAAAGTGCAAAAGTGCGAATCCAAGTGATTCATCTTGTCTATCTGTTTTTATTTTATTTTATTTTATTTTTCAGCATTTAAGTTAGTTTTATTTTTCTAGTTTAAAATCCTTTTTCTAAACTTTTGATTTGATTAGACGTTGAGGATAAACCGGTATTAAAAGCTCTTGTGTCCTTGGATGACCTCGGTATCTTACCAACACTATACTACGCTCACGATGGGTGAACTTGCCCATATGTGTGTCTAGTGTTAGTAAATATCGTGTTTTATAAATATAAAACTTGGCTAAAAAGTGTTAAAGGGCTTAAAATATACATCAAAAACTATACGACACTTCACACGCATCAAGTTTTTGGCGCCGTTGCCGGGGACACAAGGATTTTAAGAAAGCTTAAAATCGACGGCCTAATCAGTTTTTCAAAACCTTTTCAAAACGCGCGCACATTTTTCTGCATTTTAGTTAGTTTTGCATTTACAGTAAGTTAAACATGGGGCCGTGTTCACTGAACACGGGGCCGTGCTGCATATTTTTCATAAAACACCCAGATACAGAGTCTGAACACGGGGTCGTGCTCCCTGAACACGCCCCCGTGCTGCACAAAACCAGTAACTTTTAATTAAACGCCCAAATACTGATCCTGAACACGGGGTCGTGTCCACTAAACACGGGGTCGTGTCCAGCCTCTATTTCCGTTTTTATTTTTGTTTTCTGGTCTCGAGACTCTGTTGTGGTCTGCTGAGTGATTCTTATGGATCAGTACTCAGGAGGCTACAACTACACCTATGAGGAGGATGATTATAGGGAAGACTATTGCACCGATTGTGGTGACCCGCACTCGGTTCAATATTGTGACTTATTTCAATCATCCACTTCATACACCTACTATGAGGAGCCCAAGTACGAGCCATCAACTTCATACACATCCTATGAAGACCAAAGGTATAAACCTTCTTCCTCATACTCATATTTTGATGAACCAAGGTATGAGCCTTCATACTCATACTTTGAGGAACCAAGATATGAGCCTCCACCTTCATATGCTTACTATGAGGAACCATGGCGTGAACAACCCACCTCATATGAGTATTATGAAGAACCAAGTTACGACCCTTATCCGTCATATACTTATAATGAGGAACAATGGTGTGAACCATCTACCTCATATGAGTACTATGAGGAACCAAGGATCGAACTTCGGACTTCAAGCTTTGATGATAATTATTCAACTCAATTTGACGAACCACCAACTATTTCACCTGTAGCTGAAAAGATAATAGAACACCTTAAAACCATCGAGCGCTATATAAAAGAAGCCCGCGCAAGGGAAGAGGAGTCCCGCGCAAGAGAAGAATTAAATAAAAAAGAGATAGTTGAAAGTGTAAAAATGGAAGAACAAATAAGTGAAAAACCGACACATGAGTTAAACAACAAAAAAGGTGAGTCCGTTAACGTTAAAATCCAAGAAGAGTCTAATTTTGAACAAATTAATCTCTTGTCACCATCTTTCAAAAACCACTATTTAGTAACCACTCATGCTAAGTTTTTAAAAAAGTTAAACACTAATGCTAAAATTGACGAAACGGTAAGCATTAAGTTAACAAATGATCAAACTTTGCGAATAAAAGAAGACCCATTTGAAATCAACATTACACCGGTTCCATGTTTTTTTCAAAATTCATTTATTAGTAATATCACAATTGATAAAGATCTTTGTGTTAACATAATGCCCAGCTACATTTTCGAAAAATTAAGTATTAGTGATTTTTCTCCACTTCAAATACCCATTTTTCTATCCAATCGGAATGCAATGAAATCAATCGGTATAGTTGAGGATGTCTTGGTTCAAACAAATCAAATGGTAATCCCAACCAACTTTGTCATCCTCGATGACGCTCCCCTAGTGTTGGGACGACCCTTTGTAAAAACCCACGAGGCTTTGAAAAACCAGAAGTACAACAATCTATCAATTCAATTAGGGGCATTTAAAAGAAGCATCGATCTTGAGCGTTCAATGAAATATCCTTTCGGCAATAATGACCCCCTAATTGAAGATGAAAATGAACCACCCGATACAAGAGAAGAAACTGACCACTTTGTTGAAGAAGAGGTCGCCATAGAACAAACTTTTAAAGTTCTTGATCAAAATGAGCAACCAAATAAGGAGTCTCCTAAAGACCTACCTCTTGAGCTCAAAGAACTTCCAAAAGGTTTGGAATATGCTTTTCTAGACAAAGATGGTAAATCACCTGTAATTATTTCGTCAAAATTAAGTAGTGTAGAAAAAGAAAAATTAATTAAACGCTTGAAAAAACAAAAAAATGCGATCGCTTGGAAGCTTGTAGATATTAAAGGAATAAGTCCTTCCATGTGCACGCACAAAATTTTAATGAATGATGACTCTAAATCGGTAATACAACCATAACGTCGAGTAAATCCAAATGTATAAGAAGTGGTTAAAAACGAAGTCATCAAATTACTTGATGCCGGACTTATTTATCCTATCTCCGATAGTCCTTGGGTAAGTCCCGTACAAGTAGTTCCAAAGAAAGGAGGTATGACGGTAATAACTAACGAAAAGAATGAATTAATACCAACGAGAACCGTCACACGATGGAGGGTATGTATAGATTATAGACGATTAAATTAAGCAACAAGGAAAGATCACTTTCCTTTACCCTTCATTGATCAAATGTTAGAAAGATTATCCGGTCATAAATTTTATTGTTTTTTGGATGGTTTTTCAGGTTACTTTCAAATCCCGATAGCACCCGAAGACCAAGAAAAGACAACATTTACATGTCCCTATGGAACTTTTTCTTATCGATGCATGTCATTCGTTCTATGTAATGCCCTCGTAACCTTCCAACGTTGCATGTGGCCATCTTCCATGACATGATAGAAAAGACAATGGAAGTCATCATGGACGACTTTTCTATCTTTGGAGATTCATATGACCAATGCCTCGATAACCTTGAACGAATGCTATCCCGATGTGAGGAAACCAACCTCGCCCTTAACTGGGAAAAATGCCATTTCATGGTAACGGAGGGAATAGTACTCGGTCATAAAATCTCAAGCGAAGGAATGGAGGTTGATCGAGCCAAAATAGACACTATTTCTCGATTACCACCCCCATCCTCCGTTAGAGCAATAAGAAGTTTCTTAGGGCATGCCAGATTTTATAGGCGGTTTATCAAAGACTTTTCTAAAATCTCAAGGCCTCTAACAAAATTACTTGAAAAAGATGCCCCTTTCATCTTTGACAAGGATTGCAATCAAGCATTTCTAACACTCAAAGAAATGCTAGTCAATGCACCTATCATGATAACGCCTGATTGGAAATTACCTTTCGAAATCATATGTGATGCAAGTGACTTTGCAGTTGGAGCAGTCTTGGGACAAAGATAAGAAAAACATTTTCACCCAATTTATTATGCTAGTAAAACACTTAATGATGCACAAGAAAATTACACAACAACTGAAAAAGAATCTAGCTGTGGTATTTGCGTTTGATAAATTTCGTTCTTATCTTATTCTTTCTAAAACAATAGTCTATACAGATCATGCAGCCATTCGATATCTCTTCAAGAAACAGGATGCTAAACCCCGTTTGATTCGGTGGATTCTACTCCTCCAAGAATTCGATATTGAAATGAAAGACAAAAGAGGAGCAGAAACACTGTAGCGGATCATCTTTCGCGCTTAGAAGACCCAGCTTTGGAGGCAACTAGGGACGAGCAAATCAACGAAAAATTTCCAACAGAGTCCCTAGAAATGGTGGAATACAGAGAGGAACCATGGTACGCCGACTATGCTAACTACCTAGCTAGCGGTATAGTCGCAAAAGGTTGGCCACATCATCAAAGAAAGAAATTCTTTGCTGATGTAAAGCATTATTTTTGGGAAGATCCTTATCTTTTCAAAATGTGTGCCGACCAACTCATTCGACGGTGCGTACATGGTAGCGAAGCAAGAAGAATTCTCCGCCATTGTCATGAAGTTCCATACGGAGGACATCATGGTACCGCTAGTACCGCACGAAAGGTATTTGATTCAGGATTTTATTGGCCAACCATTTACAAAGTCGCCCAAAGTCTTGTCAAGACATGTGACGCTTGCCAAAGAACAGGTAATATTTCTTCCAAAAACGAAATGGCACAAAATGGCATTCTTGTTTGTGAAATTTTTGATGTGTGGGGACTCGACTTTATGGGACCCTTCCCACCGTCAAAAGGAAACAAATATATACTTGTGGTGGTAGATTACTTGTCTGAATGTGCCGAGGCTGAGGCACTTCCAACAAATGATGGAAGAGTCGTGGTAAGATTTCTGAAAAAAAAATTATTCTCTCGTTTTGGAACACCTAAGGCATTAATAAGTGATAGAGGTACCCATTTTTGTAACCATCAACTTGAAAAAATTTTAACAAGGTATGGGGTCTATCACCGGGTCTCAATAGCATATCACCCTCAAACAAACGGACAAGCTGAAGTGACTAATAGAGGTTTAAAATGAATACTCGAAAAAACCGTAGGGTTAAATAAAAAAGAATGGGCCGATAAATTAGATGATGCTTTATGGGCTTTTCGAACTACTTATAAAACAACAATAGGTACAACCCCATATAAGCTCGTCTATGGAAAAAGATGTCATTTGCCAGTAGAAATAGCTCACAAGGCCTACTGGGCAATTAAAAATGGAAACTTAGATTTAGATTTTGCCGGTAAAAACCGATTTTGTCAATTAAATGAATTAGACGAACTAAGGAATTATGCATACTCTAACTCTGAAATTTATAGGGAAAGAATGAAAAATTTGCATGATAGACACATTCAACCTAATGAATTTCAAGTAGGAGATCAGGTTCTATTGTTTAATTCACGACTTTGATTGTTTCCTGGTAAATTAAAGCCTAGGTGGTCAGGACCTTTTTCCATCACCCATGTTTTCCCACACGGTGCAGTAGAAATTAAATCTCGGAATGGAATTCCATTCAAAGTCAATGGCCAACGGCTGAAGCGCTATCAAGGATTCATTGAGGATGAGGAGGAAGAAATCTTGCTTCAAACGGTCGAAGAATGAAAGCATCAACATCATACCTGGTAAGTTACGAACAAGGGCACTCACACGAGCACTTAAAAAAACAAAATTTAAAAATTAACCAAACACGGGGCCGTGTCCATGCAACTGTCGGGATAAAACCCCCTTTTCAACACAGTTTCTTCATTCCACACGCCCCGTTTCCCGGAAAACTATCTAGTTCAGTTCATTTTTCTGCAAGATTTTGACGTCTCCTCTACTTCTAACAACATCAAGGTATGATTCTATCATCATTAGTAGTTAGATTAAGCATTTGCATGTAGCTAAAACATCAAAAATTTGGGGGAAAATCTAGGGTTCTTGAACTTCATCCGGATCGAACCTCAAATTTTTGCATAAATCTGTTAGCATTAGTTTAGTTTCATGTTATAGGAAGTAAATCCACTTGTATTGTTCATAGATTTGCCCGATTTCTAACAAAAACCCCAAACCCTTGTTTTTGAACCGAAAAAGATAAAATCGAAAGGGTAAATGGTTTATTTTGGGAAAAATGGCAGTTGGGGTTTCATTGCCGGGGAAAACCGCCCCTACTGGGCCAAAAATTTTCAAGTTTTTGGGACCGGGTCGAAAAATGGGATTTTTGGGAAACAGACGTCTGGACACGGGGTCGTTCTCGCTGAGCACGGGGGCGTGTCCAGCCAATTTCTGACCAACTCGGGGCGTGTCCGCTGAACACGGGGCCGTGTTCAGCCGACTGTTTTCAGTTTTCTCCAAAAATTTCACTGTTTCATGCTAATTGTTCGGTGTATTCTTTCAGATGTCCAAGAAATTCACAAGGTTCAATGCAAATGAGTTGGATTCTAAAGCAAGATACGATGTGCTTCGAACCAGGCCGGAGGAATACCCATGACAAGTGTGCATGGATCTTTTAGGAGCAGTGAACCAACTTGACCGGTTTAACAACCTAGTCACCAGCCCACTAAGAGCCGCCCTAACCACTCGACTTCGCTCAGTCCACAAGTATAATCTGGAATTCTTTAGCACATTCGTGTTCAATTCAAGATCCGACCCATTTGATAATGATGGGCTAGAATTCCGATGTGGGGGGGACTAAGTACTCTATCTCGATGGCACAGTTTGGGTCGATAGTTGGGTTGTATGCGGAGGAAGATGCGGGTAATAAAGAAAACACCGGAGGGTTAAGTGAATTATCGGAAAACGAACGCCAAGCCGCTTGGGCTCAAATAGGAGAAGGGCACTACAACCCAAGCAGCACTAAGAGCACTAAGTTGAGGGACCCTCTTTACCGTTACATCCATAGGGTCCTCACTTACTCTCTTAGCCAAAGGCATGATAGCAGTGGCGTTGTAGGGTTGAGAGATCTGGTGGTCCTTCATTGCATTCATACCCGCACCCACCTCGATGTTCCGTACCTCCTGCTCCGAAACATGCATTGGAACCGGCTCGCTACTCCGCCAACCCCTATCTTCTTCGGGGGGTGGATATACCGTCTCTTCAAGCATTTCGTGAACATGCCCAGGTCTTTCCAAAAGAGCCCATGGTTGGGGAGAGTGGACATAACCATCTACCGCTCCATGAACCTAATTTACGAAGTAGAAGACGGGACAGTTAGCTTCCAAAGAGTCCAGGAGCATGCATGGAACCCGCAAAAGGCACTCGTCCTTCACGCTCCACACTTTCAACCACCTCCTCAATACCACTACCAGCCCCATGGTGATCCGGGCCAATCCTCCTCACAAGGAGGCAGTTTTCCTAATTTTCAAAGCTTACATGACTTATTGCAGGAAAACCTCATGTGCACCAGGAGCACCTATAACATGGCGAGCAACACGTACACCCGGGTCGGAGCAATTGAGAGAAACATCTCCGACATAAAGGATGACATTGGGAACATCCTGGAGTACATGGCGGGGCACAGAGGAGGAAATGATGATGAAGACGAGGACATGGACTAGGCGGGAGGAGTAGAGGTAGGAGCAGCTGATTGGTGGTCTCACAGGTTAACCCCCTTTTTCTCATGAACAATTTCCGGCCTGCGTGCCATGTGTTGAACAATTTACTTCCTTTAACTCTTTTTACTTTCTGCATTTATTTTTCTTTTTAACTTTGTGGTATGGATGCTTGAACAATGGTAATTTAGGATGCTTGCTATGGTTTGGTGTAGTGTTTATTGATAAACAGGTACATACGAGGCTTAGAGCACTAAATACTAGTGCTACTAAAGCCGGGATAGGAAAACCGAAGCCAGAAACCTGTTTTTCACCTTTGCAGATTGTCTACACGGGGTCGTGTCCAGCCGACACGCCCCCGTGCCCATTGCCCCAGACCTGCTATTTGTAAAAATTCTGCAGATTTTTGCCAGACACGGGGTCGTGCTCAGCCGACACGCCCCCGTGTCCACCTTCTGTAAGTTATCATTACTGGCACTCTGACCACAGGGTCGTGTTCATCTAACACGGGGCCGTGTCCAGACGCCTAGTAACATAAATTTTTGCTTTTTCACACCTTTTTACACATTCAGTCAACCTAAAAACTTATTTTTGGGACACATTGAGGACAATGTGTAATTTAAGTGTGGGGGGGGGTGCTAAAACCTTGAATCTTGCAAGTCCTAACTACAAGCCTTACACAAAACTCTATTGGAACCGCTAATCACCCCAAATTTTTTCAAAAATTTTTCATTTTTTTACTTGTCTAGGTTTAATTTGGGAATTTCAAGTTCTAAAAAGGTTATATTTTTACAAATTTACGACCGATAGCGTCGTGATAAAAAGACCCAACATAAGAGAATTATGAAACGACATGACAAGTTTAGTTAAAATTTGATTATATATACTTGATCACATAAAAACCCATTCCCACAAAACGTGAGTTTTGAGCCTTTATTGAGCATACAAATACATATCTTTAAACTAAATGTTCATTTTTCGTTTCTTGTGTGCATAGCCGCTTGGTTCTTGCAACTCTAGAACTTGCCACGACGATACATTCCCGGTCCTTACCAACTTAAACCTGAGAAAGTAAATGATGGAGGCATTAGGACTAACCCTTTTTATTTCTACACCATTATTTTTCTTTTTTTTTACCGCCTACCCAAAATCCCCCTAGTTAACCTCTTTGAGCCTAAACCTTTTCATTTCTTAACCCAAAACAAACACCCTTTTACCCACCAAAACCCTTTTTATTTTTAACCCTTTGTTTTAGTAACAAGCTCGGTTTTTCTTATGACTTCCTTAAAAAAAATGATGATGATGAAGCAAAAGAGATAAACAAACAAGTTTATCAAAAATAACTTTGTTTGAAGAATGGCTTCATCAAAATAAAAATTACAAAAATAAAAAGTCTTACGAAAACTGATGCTTTTTACGCCTTTCGCCCTTTTACTAACCACTAACCCAACCAGACCTTTAACCCAAGCCTAACACTTCACCCAAAAAGTCCTCTTGATATTTACAAAGGTGATAGTTAAAAAGGAGGAGGATTGATTGCTTGGCAAGCTTATGGTAGGAGTAAGTTCCATGCCGCTCTCGAGTGATTCACTAAAATACATCTTTGACCGAGTGTTGAGTGATCCCCCGTGAGGTATGTGAACTTGTATATAAATGGAATTTTAAAAAAAAGGCATGTTATGCCCTAATAAGTAATTTATCTTATGTAATGTTTTAAATAAATCATGACGAATAGGATTGTAAATAAATAAAAATAAAACTTAATAAAGAATCTTGGAAATCCCGACACTCTATGACAAGCCCAAAAACCTTCTCTTCTACCCATTCCATTTGGGAGTGTAAAGCCACATTATAAAGTGTTTTGCTTGGGGACAAGCAAAGATTCAAGTGTGGGGGTATTTGATGTGTGCAAAATGCAACATATAAATTACATCAAATGTGGCATAAAACTAACCCTTTTTAGTACTAATGTTGGAAAAAGTGTGTTTTTGTCTTCCTTTTGTATTTTCAGGATTAAATGAGCTCAAATGAACAAAAGAAGCAAAAAGGCAGCTAAATCTAACATAAATACAAGAAAAGGAAGAAACGTGGCATGCCCGACCCCCCAACAGCATCTTCCCAAGCAAAAACAAGAGATCAGAAGGCTGAACACGCCCCGTGCTCAATGAGCACGGGGGCGTGCCCAAATGTCTCCAGAAAAGACAAAGCTGTAGAAGCTTCTATCACCCACCACGGAGGCGTGCCCACCGGACACGGGGCCGTGGTGAGGTCTAAGATTCGCAAAATCTGGGGAAATCTTGATAGTACAGATACCCTTCTAGACACGGGGTCGTGCCCAGCGGACACGGGGGCGTGGTCAACTAATGCAGACAAACTACAATTTATGAAGAAAGAGAAGGAGGATGGACACGGGGTCGTGCCCAATGGACACGGGGCCGTGCCCGGGCTTTTGTGCAGGCTATAAATAGGGGTGCTTGGCTCATTTGCAAACCATCCCTTGGTACACCACCTCTCTCACACTTCACCCACACTCCACCACCACCACAACACTATCATCCACCACCACACAACACTATCATCCATCATCCATCATAGAGTGTGTGAGTAGTCTCCGGATCCAAGATTGATCGTAAGAGTTCTTGACAATCAAAGGCCATGTTTGCCTAAGTCTCTTACATCACTTGGTGAAGACAAGTGTCTAGTGTAATATTTTTTATTTTTTATCTTTTCGCACTTTTTATTTGGTTATCTATTAATGACTTTAATAACTAGTTTCTTATGTTGAAGGTGAATCTTCCTTATCATTTGTCCGTGGTGTCTTGGCATTATTTTACTGTCTATATAAAATAAAAGATTTTCACCATTCATATCTCCACGGTCTATATGGATATATGTTGGCTACCTGGTCGGGGGTTAAGGGAATGGTTTGGTAAGAATCTTGCCTTGTTCAGTGTATAGATCCTGCAAGGACCTGGGTCAAATTTAGTTGGATCTCCTTCAATACCCAACGGTATTGGATGGCGGGGGTCCAAACTCTTTAATCCCCTCATATGTAAGCTACTATTAAAACTTTAACCCGGCTACTTAGAACTGTATCCCTACTTACTCAGACTACTTAGCCGAGGGTAACGTCACCTTCAAAAGAGGGGCCTACCATATTATGCATTAATAACTTAATTAATTATCTTTCAATAATCCAACCCTTTAGGATTGTATCCTTGCTGGCTCAAACTACTGGGTTGAGGGTAACGTCACCTTCAAAAGAGGGGCCTACTACAATAACTAAGATAATCTCTTAAAAAGTGCAAAAGTGCGGAAATAATCAAAGGTTACACTAAACACGAGTCGGATCCAAGTGATTCATCTTGTCTATCTGTTTTTTATTTTATTTTATTTTTCAGCATTTTAGTTAGATTTATTTTTCTAGTTTAAAAACCTTTTTCTAAACTTTTGATTTGATTAGACGTTGAGGATAAACCGGTATTAAAAGCTCTTGTGTCCTTGGACGACCTCGGTATCTTACCAACACTATACTACACTCACGATGGGTGCACTTGCCCATATGTGTGTCTAGTGCTAGTAAATATCGTGTTTTATAAATTTAAAACTTGGCTAGAAAGTGTTAAAGGGCTTAAAATATACATTAAAAACTATACGACACTTGACACGCATCAATGCACCATCAGTATATAATGTCCAGGATCCTGAAGTTTTTCCTAGTTGTTGTACTTCTAGGTCTACTACATTTTGAATGTCACTACTGAAATCAGCCACAAAGTCTGCTATAGCCTGAGACTTTATAGCATTTCTAGGTTTATACACTAGATCATATGCACTTAACTTTACGGACCATTTAGCCATCCTACCCGACATCTCAGGTTTCCTAAGGACATTTTTAACAGGATAATTAGTTTTAACATGAATCCTATGTGTCTCAAAATAATGTCTAAGCTTAGTCGATGCCAAAGCTAGGGATAATATCAATTTCTCTAAGTGTGAGTATCTAGTTTCAGCATCTAACAAACTTTTACTGACATAATAAACAGGATACTACTGACCTTCATGATACTTTACCAAGACATCACTTACTGCATTCCCTGATACTGCAAGATATAGTAACAGAGGTTCACCATCCTCGGGCCTCATGAGTTGAGGTGCACTTGAAAGATATTGCTTTAATTCATGTAGGGCAGCTTCATGTCTTTCTCCCCATTCAAACTTTTTGTTCTTCTTTAGGATATCATAAAATTCCTTGCATTTCTCTGAGGATCTTGATATAAACATGTTCAATGTCGCTACTCGTCCTGTTAATCTTTGCACATCTTTCATGTTGGACCGCGATTTGATATCCAGTATAGCTTTAATTTGTTTCAGGCTTGCTTCGATTCCCCTCTTAGTCACTATATATCCTAGAAATTTTCCTGCCCCCACTCCAAAATGACACTTAGTAGGATTCAGCTTCATGTTATATTGGTCCAGGATATTGAATGCACATTCAAGATCCTGGAGATGATCCTCCGCCCTTTTGGACTTTACCACCATGTCATCAATATACACCTCCATGGTGTCCCCAGTTTGTATTTAAACATCATATTTACCAATCTCTGGTACGTTGCACCTGTATTTTTTTAAACCGAAAGGCATGGCAGTATAACAAGAAATACCTGTTGGTGTCATGAAAGCAGTATCCTCCTGATCTGAAGGTTCCGTTTGGATCTGCTGGAATCCTGAGGATGCATCCATAAAGGTTAGCATTTCATGACCGGCAGTTGCATCCACCATCGAGTCTATATGAGACAAAGGGAATGGGTCTTTAGGACATGCTTTGTTCAAGTCTGTATATTCTACACAAACTCTCCATTTCCCGTTCTTCTTTCGAACTACGACCACATTTGCTAGCCACTTGGGAAATTTGATTTCCCTAATCATCTTAGACTTCAACAATCTTTCAACCTCTTCTTGTATAATTGCGTTTCTTTCACGAGCAAATTTCCTTCTCTTTTGTTGAATGGGCTTGAAAGACCTGTCAATTCCAAGCTTGTGAGTTATAATATCCTTAGAAATACCTGTCATATCCTCATGCTTCCATGCGAACATGGACATCCTTCATTTCAAAAAGTTAGTTAACCGATTTTCAATATCCTGAGGGATATCGGCTCCTACGAGCACCGAGATATCTGGATTATCCTGATCCAAGATAATTTTCTTAACATCTTGCTCTGAGGCCTCCACGATATCCTGGGCTCGTATCTTTAATTGCTATCCTGCTTTAGGCTTCGTTGAAGACTTCATTGAGGAAGAATAACATTCTTTTGCCTCTTGTTGATCACTTTCTACCTTGACAACCCCCCAAGGGGTAGGAATTTTGATACACTGGTGATAGGTTGATGGGACAACCTTCATGTCATGGATCCACGGTCTGCCCAATATAATATTGTAGCAAGATAACGAGTCCATGACACAGAAACGTTGCATTGAATTCACTCCCTCAACATATACTGGCAGCTTTATCTCTCCCACAGTATTCTTGGCCTTCCCACTGAACCCTACAAGTACAGTGGATTTTGAAGTGATCTCCATCTGGGGAATATTCATTCTTTTTAGCGTTTCCAGCTGAATAATGTTGACGGAACTGCCATTATCCACCAGTATCTTGCGCACAAAATGATTAGCAATATATAAAGTTATTACCAAACTATCGTAATAGGGGTCCTGGACACTATCCCTGTCATCACTATCAAACAATATCACTTTATCAGTTGTGAGGGTTGATATCCTGGTCGGCTTGTCCCCCCGTTCTGCCTTAGCCTCCTTTGCATGTCTTTTTGCTGCAGAGTAAGAGGTTCCACAAATGTCGGATCCTCCTGTTGGTGCATATGTCTGTCGACTTCGTCATGTATCGAGTCTTGTAGTTAGATCAAGGCTCGTAGTACGAGAAAAACGAGAAATATGTAGGTTGTAGCCATTTTGCACGAAATGGAACATGTCCATTTGTACGAATTGGAACTGGCCAACTCGCATGAGTTCATTCCATGCGAAATAGGCTTCCTATAAATAGTGGTCTTGATCATTTCATTTGTAACGTTTGGTTTCCGGTAGCGAAGATCTGACGAAGTGTCTCCAGCATTGTAAAACAATCTGATATCAATACAAGAGACAATTAAAGTGATTCTAAGTGTAATCCAGCTGAAATAACTCCGATACGTCTGTTTCCGCCTTTCGTATTGGATGAGATCTCTTTGAACGACTCATTTGGGTCTCACAACGATCCTATAAGTGGTATCAGAGCTCAGGAGGAAGAGTTCTTACCATTTTCAGCTTGATTTCATCAAAAACTCTGATTTCTACTCACTTTCTTCACATTTTTCAAAATTAATCAAAATTTTACGGATAAAATGGCTTGATTTTCACATATAACGTGCGAAACACTATTTTAGCAAATCCTTGAAAGAATCAGACCTTAAATCGACCTAAAACTTGATCAATTTTGTCAAAAACTGTCTGATTGTGTGACATCAGCACCAATTTGCACGAATTAGTCACCAGATCGTTTGAAATTCCATTCCAATTAACACGAGTTGGTCAATAGGTCATCAATTCGCTTGAAAAGGATACCAGTTCGCACGAATTGGGAGAAGTAGATCCATTTCGCTTGAAATTGTACCCCATTTCGCACGAATTGCACTCAGGTCGCATCAAGAAGTTACCATTTCGCACGAATCACTCCATTTCGCACCAAGTATCTCCAATTCGTTTGAAAGTGCCATTTCACTTGAAACATACCACCAGTTTGCGTGGAACTAAGATCAGTTAGTTTGAAAGTCATCAGTCCGTTTGAACAATCTGTTATTGAAAATTTTCGATACCAAATCATGGAAAACGAATTCTACAATGCATTTGCTACCCCGATCACTATGACTCAGAATGCGATGTTAGAAAATGAAACAGGCACCATGCAAAAACCGCCTAAGCCTATGAGTATTGAGGAGTATAGTGGATGGGCGGAACGTTTTGAAAATTGGGTTCAAGTAAATTACTTAGATGTATGGGAATGTATTGAATATCGATATATTAGACCGGTTAAGGACAACAGAGAGAAGGTTGATATTAAAGATCTAAGTGTTGATGAGAAAAAGAATTACAAAAGTGAAAAGATGATAGTTAGTCTCTTGCAGCAAGCGATTAAGGAAGAAATCTTGATTTTACTACAACACAACGGAAGTGCACATTCAATATGGAAAGAACTAAAATCGAAGTTTGTTGGAAGTAAAGAGATAGTCAAGAACAGAATGTCGCTTTTGAAGAAAGAATTTGATCTATTTCGTGGATTAAAAACTGAAAACACCAAGCAGATTATAGAAAGATATTGCAATTTGGTGATGAACATGAAAAGATTGAATATCACGAAAGATAATGAAGAATGGATTGAAAAGTTGGCCGATGCATTTCCACAAGATGTTTGGGGCATGTATCTTATGATGTTGAAAAATAAACCCGAATTTGACAATCTAACGCTGAGCACGTTTATTGAACAACTCGAAGCTCAAGAGATGGAACAACGAAAGATAGCAAGAATAAAGGACTTTGATGGTGAACAAGACATTGGTCTGTATTACAAAGGAGGTACTAGTGATAAGACCCACATTGCACCAAAAAGTGAAACTGCTTTCAATGCAAAAAGTTCTTCTGGAGGATCATCTCAAGGATCAAATAGCAAAACTGGATTTTCTTCATATCCATCATTCGATCCATGTGACATCTGTGCTTGTAATCATTGTAAACAGTTCTGTTATCAATGAAATAAAGTTATTTGATCCTAATGTTTGTTTATTTGTGTTTGATGTTTTTCATGTTTTGACTTTTATTCGATTTCAAACTCTATATCGCTTTCTAGAGAATTATACGCAAAATGGTGCGTAAATGCAAGCAGTTTAACGCGACAAATACTCCGGAACATCAATTTATGCTTAACATACCTTAAATAACCTTTACATAACTTAGAAATAAGTTTTGAAGGCTTTGGTATGGCAAAATCAAGTTTATTCGCTTACAGGGACTAAAATTGACAAACTGCGAAAGTATGCCAATCTGAACTATAATGAACATTCCGGAGCATGCCCATAAGTTAAACACACCCTAAATATCCTTTACATAGCTTAGAAACAGGCTTTGATGGGTTCGGTGTGCTAAAACAAACTTTATGCTCATTCAGGGACTAAAAGCGTCAAAAAGTGCATAAGTTTGCATTTTCGCGCATAACTTACGTTCTGAATACATCCGGACATCCAAAAATTTATGTAAGCATTAAAATATTATGTTTTAATGTTTGACATGAGAAAAATCCATTCGTCGTGCAATTTGGATCGTTTTTCGCGCTTATGCGCATTCCGTCGTAATTAAGCGAACATCGCGATCGTACGACCAAACGAACCGACATCCGAGATATTTTTGAGCATGTTTTGAGTTCTCTATACTTTAACTTCATTTTAGAGCCTTGAAATGAGGTTAACGGGGCTTAAACGTGTCGAAAATGGACTTAAAAGCATGCAGGGGCTAAAACTGTCATTTCTGAAAGTTGTGCTGATCAGACAAGCTCAGGCGGCCCGCCTGAGTTTGTGTGTATCCTGATGCGGGCCGCATGGCCTCCCCAGATATGCAATTTTGTTGCAAAACAACTGTTTGCAGCTGTTTAGCACCCAAAAACCCCTTGCAAATGGTTTTTAACAATCCTATGGGCTCCCATGGGTTTGTAAATCAGTGGGTAAGTGTTGTACGGTCGAGATTAAACGCTTGGGGAACAAGAAACGATCTTAACGGTTCCATGTTTCCTATAAGTACCCATCCATCTCCATTGCAAAACCCACTTGAATTCTGAGTTTGTTCTCTAAGTTGGGGTGCTTTAACACTTCATACCTGAGAATACTCGGAAGTTCAATCTTGCGGGGACCCTTTGTAAGTGTTCCTTCGTTCTTTTATTGCTTTTCGAGTCCGAAAGTCAAACTTTGTTTAATTTTCTGCATTGACCAGTTTATGGTTAATGCGAAGTTCGTTTGAACTTCATAACGTGAGCGTAATCACGATGGTTATAGTCCCTAGTAACTATACCTACTGATTACCACGTTATCTAGGCTCAGTGACGAGTCGTAGTTTCGGCCAAAATGCGTTTTCTCGCGTATTTTGTAACCAAACTACTCTAGGGTATTAAAACCGTTTGTTTTAATACCAAACCTGTTTTCTAACATTACTAAACATGTTCTAGCATGTTTAGCTCGTCGCTTTTAGAGTTGTGCTTGTTTAGGGTCGTAAAGGTAAGCGATCTAATCAATCGCTTATGCTTACGAACCCGACCCATTTGGTCGATTATTAAGATCCGACCAAACACTTTAGGTGACCATAGTTGTATAGGGAATAACCTTCCGAGGTTATACCTTATGGTCACGACGTTTAAGTAGTTGTATGATAAGTAGTTCTTATGCCTTAGGTAAATTACCAAAATACCCTTTTCGCGCCAAAATTCATTTTAAGCCTATGTAACCTAATTTTTGGTATCTAAACTGATTTAACAACAATATTAAACATGTTAAGGCATATCTTGCTTGTCATAGGGCTAGTTAGGCATTCCAAACGCGTTTTACGCAAACGACGCGTTAAAGTAGCATAAGCTACCTAAACGAGTCGTAACGGGTCAAAAGCACTTAGGATAGGTTTCGTTTTAGTACGTAGGCTTTGTTAAACCATATTACATAAGTTCCCATACTTATTTGGTTTACGAACCCTCGTACTACCCGATCCTCCGATGGGTCCGTTTATTAATGTAGATACCTATATAGGTGCCGTTTGATTCCGTGATCTACTAGCATTGCTTGGTGGTTATGCTGCGACTTCTAAGCAATCTCAAGTGAGTACATAGACCCCTCTTTTACTGTTTTCCAAACATTTTGGGGTGAAACACATGTGCCTACTTGTTACTTTCGTGTTTTCTTGTTTTCACATCATATGCTTGCTATGTTCTTAGTACACTTATAGTACATGGTTTCATTACATTGTTTTGCTATGTATGTTGACTGAGCATGCTAGCACATTGATTTACATTACATTGCTTTGCTACATATGTTTACTTGGCATATTAGCACATTGTTTTACATTACATTTTCTGCTATGTATATTGACTGAGCATACTAGCACATTGATTTACATGACTTTTCTGCTTTGTATGTTGACTTAGCATACTTAGTACATTGTTTTCATATAACATGTTTACATTTGGTATGACATTTGGTTTGCATAAACGGGACTTATATACATTCATTAACATTAGCTACGCCGCTCGGTAGTAAGTAATGGTACCATAGGACTTGACAAATCCCGTTTCTGACATCCTGGGTTGGTTTGGATGAAAGGAATGACTGAATCCGAAAACATTTCTTTTGATAACCTTTACTTAAGGTTATCCGTCTGTCTCAAGGCTTGAATGTATGCGTTAACTTACCACATAAATGTTTGTATCATTTAAAACATGCTTTACCTTGCAAAACATAACTTTTTGATATACTCAAAATACTTTGTTTTGTACATTCTTACATTTGGTTTAAGTGAACACATTTTACTTAACACACATGACATTTGTTACACATACATGACTACATTTTGGACTTTTAAACATATGACAATGGTTTAGATAAGAACATTTGATGGTTGGTTTAAACATGGACTTTGTACATTGGTGGTTTGTTTAATGACTTAAGTAACGATATGTGTGTAGTATGATACAAGCATGGTGGATACGCCGCTGGTACTTCCTATATATAAGTGCTTGTATTGTCTTACATGTCATAGCGTTATTTAAATCATTTAGTTTGGACTTATACATTTTTACACAAATAACACATTTTCACAAGACTTCGTTTTACAAAAACAACTTGCTTTATACAACTTATTTTTTTTACTTGGTTATTCTTTTAACCATACGTTATTCTTCTGTTTATACATATCATTTGATTTTATCGCTTTTCAAATGATTTACAAAACAAAACATTTTACAAGGTTCATGACTAACTTTTATTAAATAATTTTCTTAAACTTAAGTCATGAATCCTACATCAACAAAACGTATGTTACTCACAGGCATTTTTATGCTGACGTACCTATTTTCACATGTGTTTCAGGAGCTAATGCATAGGACGATCATGACACGCTAGGGTGGACTCGGGCCTTAGTGACATAAAACAGAGCTAGACTTAGTTTAATTACGTTATGTACTCTTTATTTCAGTAGTTTTAAGACGATGTAACATGTTGGTTCTTGTTTTGAACGATGTATTCCACCCTTGGGTGATGAATAAAATATTATTTTAATTACCTTGGTTGTGGAACAATAATTCTGTTACAACACTCCCCGACGTTTCCGCCATGTTTTGATGATTTACGTGGTCGGGGTGTGACAGAAGAGTTGGTATCTGATGTGCGTGAAGTGTGATATATTTTTATGTATATTTTTAAGCCCTTTTTACACTTTTAGCCAAGTTTTAAATTTATAAAATACGATATTCACTAACACTAAACACACATATGGGCAAGTGCACCCATCGTGGACGTAGTATAGTGTTGGTAAGATACCGAGGTCGTCCAAGGACACAAGAGCTTTTAGTACCGGTTTATCCTCAACGTCTAATCAAATCAAAAAGATTAGAAAAGGTTTTTAAACTAGAAAAATAAAAACTAACTAAATGCTGAAAAATAAAAATAAAATAAAACAGATAGACAAGATGAATCACTTGGATCCGACTCGTGTATTAGTATAACCTTTGATTATTTTCGCACTTTTGCACTTGTTTAAGAGATTATCTTAGTTATTGTAGTAGGCCCCTCTTTTGGAGGCGACGTTACCCTCAACCCAGTAGTTTGAGTCAGCAAGGATACAATCCTAAAGGGTTGGATTATTGGAAGATAATGAATTAAGTTATTAATGCAAATTATGGTAGGCCCCGCTTTTGGCGGTGACGTTACCCTCGGCTAAGTAGTCTGAGTCAGCAGGGATACAGTCCTAAATAGCCGGGTTATAGTATTAATAGTAGTTAACTTATGAGGGGGTCAAAGAGTTTGGATCCCTGCCATCCAATACCTATGGGCATTGAAGGAGATCCTACTAAATTTGACCCAGGTCCCTTTGCAGGACCTCTAAACGCTGAACAAGGGCAAGACCCTTACCAAACCGTTCCCTTAACCCCCGACCAGGTAGCCAACATACCTCCATATAGACCGTGGAGATATGAATGGTGAAAATCTTTTATTTTATATAGACAGTAAAATAATGCCAAGACACCACGGACAAACGATAAGGAAAGATCACCTTCAACATAAGTAACTAGTTATTAAAGTCATTAATACAAAACCAAATAAAAAGTGCAAAAGATTAAAAATAAAAAGTATTATACTAAACACTTGTCTTCACCAAGTGATGTAAGAGACTTAGGCAAACATGGCCTTGATTGTCAAGAACTCTTACTATCAATATTGGATCCCGAGACGACTCACACACTCTACGATGGACAATGGATGATGGTGGTGGATGATGGTGTTATGGTGGTGGTGGGTGGTGGATGAAGTGTGAGAGAGGTGGTGTGCCAAGGGATGAGTTGGAATGAAACCAAGCACTCCTATTTATAGGCTGAACAGAAGGCTGGGCACGGCCCCGTGTCCGCTGGACACGCCCCCGTGCCCGTCTGACACTCTCTCTCTTCATTAATTGTAATTCGCAATTACAATTAATGCGCCTGCTGTACTTTCGCCACGCCCCCGTGCTCACTGGACACGGCCCCGTGGTGGGCAATATAAGCTTCTACAGGTTTGTCTTTTCTGCTGCTTCTTGGGCACGGCCCCGTGCTGGCTGAGCGCGGGGCGTGTTCAGTCTTCTGTTTTCTCTTCTTTGCTTGGGAGGATGCTGTTGAGGGTTCGGGCAATCTACTTTTGTTCCTTTTCTTGTATTTATGCTAGAATTAGCTGTCTTTTTGCTTCTTTTGTGTATTTGAGCTCATTTCATCCTGAAAATACAAAAGGAAGACAAAAACACTCTTTTTCCAACATTAGTACTTAAAAAGGGTTAGTTTTATGCCTCATTTGATGTAATTTATATGTTGCATTTTACACACATCAAATACCCCCACACTTGACCTTTTGCTTGTCCTCAAGCAAAACTCTTTAAATGTGGCTTACACTCCCAAATGGAATGAGTAGAAGAGAAGGTTTTTGGCTTGTCATAGAGTGTCGGGAATCCCAGATTTTTTTGGGTTTTATTTTTATTTATTTACAGCCCTATTCGTTATGATTTATTTAGAACGTTTCATAAGATAAATTACTTATTAGGGCATAGCATGTCTTTTTAAAATTTCATTTATATACAAGTTCACATACCTCACGGGGGATCACTCAACACTCGGCCGAAGGTGTATTTTTAGTGAATCACTCGAGAGCGGCATGGAACTTATTCCTACCATAAGCTTGCCAAGCAATCAATCCTCCTCCTTTTTAACTTTATACCTTTGTAGAGATATCAAGAGGACTTTTTGGGTGAAGGGTTAGGCTTGGGCTAAAGGTGGGTGGTTGGGTTAGTGGTTAGTAAAAGGGCGAAAGGTGTAAAAAGCGTCGGTTTTCGTAAAACACTTTGTTTTTGGTGACTTTTTTTTTGAAGTATTTCTCCAAACAAGCTTTTGTTTGCATAGCTTTGTTTGTTTTTTTCAACTTCATCAAATTTTTTTTTTTGATCACACGAAAAAGAACGAGTTTACGAAAAACCGAGCTTGTTACTAAAATAAAGGGTGAAAAATAAAAAGGGTTTTTGGTGGGTGAAAAAGGGTAAAGAAATGAAAGGTTTAGGCTTAAAAGGGTTAACTAGGGGGATTTTGGGTAGGTGGTAAAAAAATGAAAAATAATGGTGTTGAAAGAAAAATGGTTAGTCCTAATGCCTCCATCATTTACTTACTTGGGTTTAAGTTGGTAAGGACCGGGAATGAATCGTCGTGGCAAGTTCTAGAGTTGTAAGAACCAAGCGGCTATTCACACAAGAAACGAAAAATGAGCATTTAGTCTAAGGATGTAAATTTGTATGCTCAATAAAGGCTCAAAACTCACTTTTGTGGGAATGGGGTTTTTTTAATGTGATCAAGTATATATAATCAAATTTTAACTAGACTTGTTATGCCATTTCATAATTTTCTTATGTTGGTTCTTGTTATCACGACGCTCTCGGTTGTAAAATTTGTAAAAATATAACCTTATTAATCTTAGGATTCCTAACTTAAACTTTAGACAAGTAAAAAAATGAAAAATTTTGAAAAAAATTTGGGGTGTTTAGCGGTTCCAATAGAGTTTTGTGTAAGGCTTGTTGTTAGGACTTGCAAAATTTCAAGGTGTTAGCTTCCCCCCCACACTTAAATTACACATTATCCTCAATGTGTCCCAAAAATAAATTTTTAGGTTGATTGGATGTGTAATGTAGTGTTAAAAAGCAAAGATTTATGTTATTGGCAGTCTGGACACGGCCCCGTGGGGACCGGACACGGCCCCGTGTTTAGATGCCAGTAACAGAAATTAAAGAAATGAGACAGAAGCCTGGACACGGGGGCGTGTCTGGTGAACACGACCCGTGTCCAGTTACCTGAACTGGGCATTTTTTTGCAGGTGGTTCTGCACGGGGCCGTGTTGGTTGGGGACGGCCCGTGTTGAGCCTTCTGTAATGGAGATTTGTGTCGGGTTGCCTCGTTCTTGTGCATGGGGCCATTTTTCTCGTTCCCTTTTTCATCCTTTACCACTGCGAGTGTGTTTTATTCCTGCAAATTAAAACGAAAAGATTAAACTAAACTAAGGATAGTTCCGCGGAATCCCTCCGTGGTGCGCCACGTTTATAAGGGTCCTTGGCTAGACCCAAGATGAGGTTATATATTTTCTGAGTGGGATGCTTGGCGTCCCATGTTACACCGTCGGAGAGCAGCATCCAAACTTGAATCAATAACCTTCATGTAGTTGACCGGGTCGTCGTCTTCTATTCTCTTCCCAACTCCGAATTTTACTTCATCATCCCCGTACCTCAAGGTGAGTGTTCCGTCATTCATATCTACCACCGCTTGTGCGGTGGCAAGGAATGGTCTCCCTAGTATGAGGGGGACCTTGGTGTCTTCCTCCATATCGAGTATGACAAAGTCGGCTGGATAGACGAATTTGCTTACCTTTACCAAGACATTTTCGATGACACCTTACGAGAATTTGACGGATCGGTCAGCAAGTTGTATGCTCATTTTTGTAGGACTCGTTGTTCCTAGGCCGAGCCTTTTAAACATTGATGAGGGCATGAGGTTAATGCTAGCCCCAAGGTCGGCTAGTGCATTACGAACGGGGGACTCCCCGATTGAGCAGGGAATCGTGAAGCTTCCGGGATCGATTTTCTTTTGGGGAAGTTTATTAAGTACGAGGGCAGAGCATTCTTCGCCTAAGTTAACTAATTGCAAAGTTTCAATTTTCTTTTTATGAGTGAGGAAGTCCCTCATGAATTTAGAGTACTTGGGCATTTGGGTTAGGCCATCAATAAAAGGAATATTGACATGCAATTGTTTTAATAGACTTTCGAACTTTGCGAATTGCTCATTGGTCTTTTGACGAACTAACCTACTGGGATACGGGACTCGAGGAGCCTTGGTAGGTTCTGGTGACGGAGGGGAGTTCTTCTCCTGCAGAGGCGGGGGTACCGTTTCTTCTGTCGGTGGTGGCGCTTCTGCAGGCCCTACGGTGCGGTTTCGTAGCGTGATGAGATGAACTTGCGCTTTTGGGTTTGTTTCGGTATTGCTAGGTAATGCGCCTTGTGGTCTCTCGGCAAAATTTTGAGCTATTTGATTTAATTGTTTTTCTATGTTTTGAATACTAGCTTGTTGATTTCTAAAATTTGATTCTAATTGTAGAAATCTTTCCGAGTTTTTCTTTTCAGTGTCGGAGATGAGGCGAGATACAGTATCTTCAAGCCTTTCTCATCCACTTTGTTGTTGAGTGAAATTTTGTGACTCATTTCTTGGTTGTTGAAAGTTTGTTCGTTGGGTTTGTTGGTTACTACTATTGACGGGTTCTCTCCAACCAAGGTTTGGGTGGTTTCGCCATCCTTGGTTGTAGGTGCCCGTTGGAGGACCCGACGGCCTAGGTCTATTATCAGTGTAGCTTACCGATTCTTGTTAATCGTCCGTTTCTTTCATACAACTCCAATTTTCATGTGGCCCACCACACCCTTCACAAGCCATAACCGAGACTGTTTTTGTCATTTCTAATTTTTTTTATTTTTGAAGAAAGGGCCTCGATTTGGGCTTGTAAAGAAGTGCTTTCATCAACCTTATGGGCGCCCGGGGCAATGGATTTATTGCCTCGGGGGGTGTGCCATTGAAAATTGGTTTGAGCAATTTCCTCAATTTGGTTATATATTTCATGCGGGCGGCGATTACCTAAAAGTCCCCCGGAGATAGAATCAAGTGTCTGCCTTGTGTGTGGCAACAGTCCATTATAGAAAGTGGATACTTGTTGCCATATCGCAAGGCCATGATGTGGACACTTGCGTAATAGTTCCTTGAACCTTTCCCAAGTTTCATATAAGGATTCCCCGTCCTCTTGTGAATATGTATTAATTTCAGTCACTAATTTAGCCGTTTTAGCGGGAGGGAAATACTTATATAGAAATTTTTGGGCTAGTTCATCCCAGGTGTTTACCGATCCAGCTGGGAGGGCGTTGAGCCAAGCTTTCGCTTGGTCTTTTAGTGAGAAAGGAAACATTCGGAGGCGGGTGGCGTCATTTGATGCTCCATTGATCCGAAAGGTATCACATATTTCTAAGAAATTAGTAATATGTAGATGGGGATCCTCGTCCGCAAGCCCATGAAAGGTTGCGGAGTTTTGGAGCATTTGTATCAAATGCGGCCGAAGTTCGAAGTTATTAGCTTCAACATTCGGAGCATTGATAGCGGCGCCTAGGTTACCCACAGTGGGTCGTAGATAATCCATGAAGGTACGTTGGTCCGCCATTGGAGGTGGATCACCCGAAACTTTCTCTTGGTTTTTAGCTTTTAATCTTTTTCTAAGAAAGCGTTCGGGTTCTTCTAGAGGTTCTTTTATGTCCTTATTAGAACTGGAGCTCATACACTAGGTAGGATTGGCGTCTAGTTCCATGTCCTGCAATAAAAACATAAAAGAATGCTGGTCAGAAGGTTCACCACGGCCCCGTGTTCAGCGAACACGGCCCGTGGTCGGAGTTACAGTGATTGTTTTCCAGATCCCAGTTACTGGAAAGTTGGACACGACCCCGTGTTGCACCGACACGGCCCCGTGGTCAGCCTTCTGTAACTTGGAAAACTAAAAACTGCCAGTAACGATGCTGGGCACGGCCCGTGTCCAACCAGGCACGGCCCGTGCTGAGCTCTGCAGAAGCTGAAAATCTAAAGAAATCCTAAAAAAAATTAAAAAGAAAAATAAAAATATGATTAGGCCGTTGATTCCTAACTTTCTTAAAATCCTTGTGTCCCCGGCAACGGCGCCAAAAACTTGATGTGCGTGAAGTGTGATATATTTTTGATGTATATTTTTAAGCCTTTTTTACACTTTTAGCCAAGTTTTAAATTTATAAAACACGATATTCACTAACACTAAACACACATATGGGCAAGTGCACCCATCGTGGACGTAGTATAGTGTTGGTAAGATACCGAGGTCGTCCAAGGACACAAGAGCTTTTAGTACCGGTTTATCCTCAACGTCTAATCAAATCAAAAAGGTTAGAAAAGGTTTTTAAACTAGAAAAATAAAAACTAACTAAATGCTGAAAAATAAAAATAAAATAAAAACAGATAGAAAGATGAATCACTTGGATCCGACTCGTGTATTAGTATAACCTTTGATTATTTTCGCACTTTTGCACTTGTTTAAGAGATTATCTTAGTTATTGTAGTAGGCCCCTCTTTTGGAGGCGACGTTACCCTCAACCCAGTAGTTTGAGTCAGCAAGGATACAATCCTAAAGGGTTGGATTATTGGAAGGTAATGAATTAAGTTATTAATGCAAATTATGGTAGGCCCCGCTTTTGGCGGTGACGTTACCCTCGGCTAAGTACTCTGAGTCAGCAGGGATACAGTCCTAAATAGCTGGGTTATAGTATTAATAGTAGTTAACTTATGAGGGGGTCAAAGAGTTTGGATCCCTGCCATCCAATACCTATGGGCATTGAAGGAGATCCTACTAAATTTGACCCAGGTCCCTTGCAGGACCTCTAAACGCTGAAAAAGGGCAAGACCCTTACCAAACCGTTCCCTTAACCCCCGACCAGGTAGCCAACATACCTCCATATACACCGTGGAGATATGAACGGTGAAAATCTTTTATTTTATATAGACAGTAAAATAATGCCAAGACACCACGGACAAACGATAAGGAAAGATCACCTTCAACATAACTAACTAGTTATTAAAGTCATTAATACAAAACCAAATAAAAAGTGCAAAAGATTAAAAATAAAAAGTATTATACTAAACACTTGTCTTCACCAAGTGATGTAAGAGACTTAGGCAAACATGGCCTTGATTGTCAAGAACTCTTACTATCAATCTTGGATCCCGAGACGACTCACACACTCTACGATGGACAATGGATGATGGTGGTGGATGATGGTGTTATGGTGGTGGTGGGTGGTGGATGAAGTGTGAGAGAGGTGGTGTGCCAAGGGATGAGTTGGAATGAAACCAAGCACTCCTATTTATAGGCTGAACAGAAGGCTGGGCACGGCCACGTGTCCGCTGGACACGCCCCCGTGCCCGTCTGACACTCTCTCTCTTCATTAATTGTAATTCGCAATTACAATTAATGCGCCTGCTGTACTTTCGCCACGCCCCCGTGCTCACTGGACACGGCCCCGTGGTGGGCAATATAAGCTTCTACAGGTTTGTCTTTTCTGCTGATTCTTGGGCACGGCTCCGTGCTGGCTGAGCACGGGGCGTGTTCAGTCTTCTGTTTTCTCTTCTTTGCTTGGGGGGGTGTCGTTGAGGGTTCGGGCAATCTACTTTTGTTCCTTTTCTTGTATTTATGCTAGAATTAGCTGTCTTTTTGCTTCTTTTGTGTATTTGAGCTCATTTCATCCTGAAAATACAAAAGGAAGACAAAAACACTCTTTTTCCAACATTAGTACTTAAAAAGGGTTAGTTTTATGCCTCATTTGATGTAATTTATATGTTGCATTTTACACACATCAGTATCAGAGCCAATGGTTATAGGGAATTAGGTTATTAGTAATGCTTTGACCTAGACTATAACCTTTCTAGGACCCTAACACAAGTTGTCTTGTGTTTAGATCTTAAAACATGCATTTCACCTATCCTTAGGTGATCGCCAAAACATGAACCCAGTTTTCTAAAACGATTTTTGAAAAGCAATCTTCTGTTTTCAAATGATTTCTTATATGGTTTTGAACCCTTTTGATTTTTTTCAAATTGATTTTGAAAATTTATCATTGTTTTAATGATTCTTTTGGCCTTGTGCCTTCCAAGTTTTCAAAATCTCGTCAAAGTTTTGGGTTCTAAATAGTGTGAACACGTCTAAACTGGAAGAGTGAATGCCTGTACCCTGGGTTTTCTGTCTAAGGCTAGAGTGTTCGTACAAATCCACATAATCGGACCAGTCACTCTTACCTGGGAACTCTTGGGGTGAGTGTTCACTTATAGGCGAGCATGTCTTCGCTAAGCATTGTTTATGGACCCATTTACTTTGATTAGTCACTGTGTGTCGTTTGTTTGCTTTGTGATACGGATGAATGACCACCATCCTTGCTTTGTTGATTTTGTTTCGTCTCGTTCTTTTCATCTAATCATCTCACTCGTTTCCTCTCGTGTTTTCCTCTTTTTAGCATGCCTCCTCGACGCGAAAATCAGCTACCGAATGCCGAACTGGCAGAAATCATCGCACAGCATATGGCTGCTGCGTTCCCGAATCTTATTGCTCAGTTAAACCAAGCCAACAACAACCAGAACGCTCCTTGTAACTTCAAGAGCTTCAATTCGGCTAAACCACTCAAGTTCAGTGGTACTGAGGGGGCAACTGGGCTCCTTCAATGGTTTGAGAGCTTTGAGAATACTTTCCGTCATGTTCAGTGTCCTGATAATCGCAAAGTCGAGTTTGCTTCTAGTGTTTTTCAAAAGAGGGCGTTGACATGGTGGAATGGGGTTATGAGAGATCGTGGTGCTGAAGTCGCTTTAGCACAAACATGGGCTGAGTTGAGGACTCTCATGATGAGTGAGTTTTGTCCTCGTCATGAACTTCGAGCGTTGGAAAGAGAGTTTGACGATCTAAAGCAGTTTAGTGGCGAGCACAGGGCATATACTGATAGGTACGAAGAGTTGAGTTTGTTATGCCCAACAATGGTTACCCCACTTGATAAAGCTATCGAAAGATACATCGATGGTCTACCTGACTCTGTGCAAGACATCTTTACTGGTAGTAAACCTACCACTGTTCGTCAGGCAATCGAACTATCTGCAACGCTGACTGAGTCGCAGATTCGAAATGGTAAGTTGCACAGAAAGGGTGACAAGAAGGGTAAGAAGCAGGAGTCTAACAAGAAGGATAGCAAGAAGGGTAAAAACAAGAAGGGGAGTGATGCAGGTTCTTCGAAGGGGTCTAGGAAGCGGAAGGCTTCCCAAAATTTTGCCGTTACTACACAGGCTCAAACTGTGCAAAATCAGCCTGCACAACAACCTGCCAAGAGGCCTTATCTTGGCAACGCACCGTCGTGCAACAGGTGTAACGGCCATCACCAGCCTCATCTTCAGTGTCGTCAATGCACTAACTGCGGAAGACCTGGTCATCTTGCTGCTACATGCCGCATTCCTGTCAATCAGAATCGGGCAGCTCAGAACCCGGCTCACCAAGTTGCTCAGCCTCTTGCTCAGCAACAAGGTCAAGCAGCACGACCTCACTTCCCACCAGGTTCTTGTTACAACTGTGGGGATCTGACCCACTACCGTAATCAATGTCCAAGATTAGTGAATGCGAACCCGGTTCAAGCTCAGGCTCGTGGACGAGCTTTTAACATGAATGCTGTTGAGGCGCAAGCAGACAATGAAGTGGTGAACGGTACGTTCTTTGTTAATAATCAACCTACGTCTGTTCTTTTTGATTCAGGGGCCGATAAGAGTTTTGTGTCGTTATCTTTTGAGCCTTTGCTTCGCGTGTCTAGAACGAAACTAGGTAAGCCTCTGACAGTTGAAGTTGAGAGTGGTGAACCCATTGTTCTTAATTCTGTTCTTCGCAACTGCCAGTTGAACCTTAACAACCATCTTTTCCCATTGACCTCATGCCTATGCAACTTGGAAGCTTCGACATTATTGTGGGTATGGATTGGTTAGCCAAGCATCGCGCAGAGGTAGTATGTTTTGAGAAGATCGTTCGTGTGCCGCTTTCGTCAGGTGAGATACTACAGATTCGTGGTGAAAAACCTGCTAGTAGCCTCAAGCTTATGTCTTGTTTTCAAGCTCGGAAGTATCTGCGAAAGAACTATGTGGCCTTCTTGGCACATGTTACAGTAGATAGAGGCAAAGGTAAAACTATGCAAGATATTCCTGTTGTTCGGGATTATCCGGAGCTGTTTCCTGAAGAGTTACCTGGTCTACCTCCAGCACGCCAAGTCGAGTTCCGTATTGATCTTGTACCTGGTGCAAATCCTATTGCCAGAGCTCCATATCGTCTTGCACCATCTGAGATGCAAGAGCTATCTAAGCAGCTTCAGGAGCTTTCTGACAAAGGATTTATCCGTCCTAGCTTTTCACCTTGGGGTGCTCCCGTTCTTTTTGTCAAGAAGAAGGATGGATCCTTCAGAATGTGTATCGATTATCGTGAGCTGAATAAGCTTACCATCAAGAATCGATATCCCCTACCTCGCATTGATGATCTCTTTGACCAGTTACAGGATGCTACTTGCTTTTCGAAGATTGATCTTCGTTCTGGGTATCATAAACTTCGTGTGCATGAAGAGGATATTCCCAAAACAGCTTTCCGCACTCGTTATGGGCATTATGAGTTCACAGTCATGCCATTCGGTTTGACCAATGCTCCTGCTGTTTTTATGGACTTGATGAATAGGGTCTGCAAGCCTTATTTGGATAAGTTCATCATCGTTTTTATTGATGATATCTTGATTTATTCTAAGACGCGAGCTGATCATGAGCAACATCTTCGTCTTACTCTGGAACTCCTAAAGAAAGAGCAACTTTTTGCCAAATTCTCCAAGTGTGAATTTTGGCTTAAGGAAGTTCAATTTTTGGGACATATTGTCAACGAACAAGGTATTCATGTAGATCCCTCCAAGATCAGTGCTGTCACACCCCCAAAAATCCACACGCGGAGTACCACCGCTTGGAGGCGTGACATGACCAGGATCAAGCCATCAATCATATTGAACACAGCATAATATAAATAAGATAGTTTGTAAAACCCAAATCAATACGATTGATGTTCCAAACCAAACATAGTATCAATAGCGGAAGCGTAATAATGAAAATCCAAAGTAAAGTTATAAGTCAATTGTTTAGCATAATGTCTACGATCCGAATCCCACAACGACCTGCTCCTCCTTGTGCAAGCTCCATAAGTACCTAAGGTCCTGCAAGGCATGCAGCAGAGAGTCAACAACTAGTTGAGCGAGTTCACAGTTAACAGTTCAGTAATAGTATAGTGTGAGTAATAGAATGTTCGTTCATTTATATCATGTATCATATTTCCATCGCGGCCTCCCAGGCAGGTATGCGAAGATTAGGGGATAACTATCCCAAGTATTCTAGACTAGGTTTATTTGTATCGCGGCCTACCAGGCAGGTGTGCGAAGAGGTTAGTAAGTTTAGTTCGCGGCCTTCCAAAGGCAGGTGTGCGAAGTCAGTCATAATATCGCGGCCAACCCTTGGTAGGTGTGCGAAGATCAGTTCAATAAGCGTTACTAGTCTAGTCGTGTCTTATCGTTCGGCTCTATCAGCTGAGTAGGTACAATAATTCAACAAATCCCATTCCCACCCGGGAACCCCATGCCTTGGCTGTGTGAACTCACCTTGGTTTGCTCGGTATGCTAAGTTAAGTGCTCACAAGAATCAATCACGCCCTATAGTACGCACACATTTATAATCAGTTAAACTCGTAAAGTTTCACATATTGCTTGGCAGTTATCATCGTGTACCACGTATCAGTTTATCAAATCAGTTTCATGTAACTCATGTTTCATAAACAAGTCCTTCACCGTTCGTACTAACCATAACTATTTAATATCTCACTTAACCTAGTTAACAAGATTTAACTGGACCGATATGTGTAATGGAGTCACATAATTAACAGGGTTAATCCAGTTAACAGGGTTAATAACATAACAGCGTTTAAAGGCTAACAACGTTACACAATAACTTAACCGAGTTAATATCTAACGGGATTAACAAGTAACAGTTTAACATCCTAACAGAGTTAATTCATTTAACACAGTTAGCACCTTTAACTTAGTTAATAAGCTTTACAGATTTAATAAGCACTTGGGCCGAAAACATAACTTGGGCCGAAAACAGTTATAGCCGAAAGCACTTGTTGGGCCGAAAACAGTGGGGCCGAAATCCTTTGCTGGCGAAAACATACTTGGGCCGAAAACCAGTTGGGCCGAAAACCCTTGGTTGGAGAAAACACTATATGGGCCGAACTCCCTTTGGTTTTCGTTGGTTTGAAGTATGACGAAAACACTTGAGTGTTTTCGTCCAGTTGTGTGTTCTCGCCTGGCAACATCATCATCCTCAACAACAGTTACAAATAATCCTAGAAATCATATCATCGATGTATTTACGAAACAGTAGTACATAATCATTCAATACTCAATTAACAAAATTCTCAAACATCAACTAGCATGATCAGATCAGTGGCCTAAAAAAAATCCTCAGATTTATTCTTATAATCATCATCCCTAATATGTATTACATGTTAACAGATCGTTGTTTCACATAAATTAATCGATCATTAAGCAAAATCATCATTCCGTTCACAAGCACAACACATAGCAGTTACATCATACTATCCACAAATAAATCAAAAGTAATTTGTGATCAACTAATCTCTTAAGGATTAACACTAACCGTGATGAATGGATAAATGATTGGATCGATCTGGAGAGATTCGGGGAACAAAAATTGCCGTCCGGTTCAATGGTAGAGGGAGAATGCGAGAGGTGGTTAGGGTTTGCTTGCCGAATATCGTTCTTGCGTAAAGATTAATACCAATACATATAATAGATCAATACTGGGCCAGAGCCCATTTTATTTTCGTTGGGTAGCAGTGGACGAAAACACATATGTGTTTTCATCAAAGAAAGTGTTTTCATGAGAGTGGGGGGGGTGTTTTCAAGTGGAAGTGTTTTCGTGAGGGATGTTTAGCCAAGTATGCTAGTTTTATTAGTTATCCACATCCCACCAAATATATATATAATTCACATACACACTTATATAATGCACACCAACATATATACATAATCAACCACAGTACGATTCAACATATTATAACGTGTACAGTTGTGAGACGACAAGTCGTGAAAACAAACAATCCAAACAATTAACGTGTAATAAATGCGAAGATAGAAATCGTGGAAATTCGAGTTGTCACATTATCCCCAACTTAGAAGAAATTTCGTCCCGAAATTTGGTACGCACTCACTAAGGAAGCTAGGTAAGTTGTATCGTTCACTGGTTTTCCTGGGGTGTCACATCATCCCCCCGTTGATTTGGAATTTTGTCCCGAAATTCTGTAGTAGTAGCTTCAGCCTCAGTAGTGGTTGCATGGTTTTCGAATAACTGGGGATACTTTTCTGTCATCTGGTCTTCGCGTTCCCAGGTGTACTCTGGGCCCCGACGGGAGTTCCAACGAACTCGAACAAGAGGGATTCTCTTGCTTTTGAGGACCTTAACATCCCGGTCCGTGATTTCAACTGGCTCCTCGACAAACTGCAACCGCTCGTCGATAGTGAGTTCCTTAAAAGGAACGATAAGGGTCTCATCTGATAGGCACTTCTTCAGATTCGACACGTGAAATACATTGTGAACTGCACCGAGTTCAGCTAGTAGGTTTAGCTTGTAGGCCACTTTGCCTATTTTCTCAACGACTTCGAACGGTCCGACATACCGTGGATTGAGTTTGCCCCGTTTGCCAAAGCGAACCACACCCTTCCAGGGTGAGACTTTAAGTAAAACCCGGTCCCCGACCTGAAATTCCAACGGTTTCCTACGCTTATCCGCGTATGCTTTCTGACGGTCGCGTGCTGCCGCCATGCGTTGTCGTATTTGCGCAATCTTTTCCGTGGCGTCCACTACAATCTCTGGACCCGTAATCTGACTATCCCCCACCTCTGCCCAACAGAGAGGTGACCGGCATTTACGCCCGTACAATGCCTCGAATGGAGCGGCTTGAATGCTGGTGTGATAGTTGTTATTATATGAAAACTCCACCAGAGGGAGATGTTTTTCCCAGCCGTTGCCGAAGTCAATAACACATGCCCGAAGCATGTCTTCAAGAGTTTGGATTGTTTGCTCAGACTGCCCATCCGTCTGAGGATGATATGCTGTGCTCATGTCTAACCGTGAGCCGAAAGATTTATGCATCGCTTGCCATAGCTCTGACGTGAATCGTGCATCCCGATCCGAAATGATGGAGGTGGGCACCCCGTGCCTCGAAACAACTTCCTTAAGATAAACGTCTGCGAGAGTGGAGAACTTATCCGTTTCCTTTATCGCCAGAAAGTGTGCAGACTTGGTGAGTCGATCCACGATCACCCATATGGTATCATTCCCGCGCTGGGATCTGGGTAGGCCTGTAACGAAATCCATGGAAATTTCTTCCCATTTCCATTGCGGTATCTTGGGTTGCTGAAGTAGACCCGCTGGTTTCTGATATTCCACCTTGACTTTTGCACATGTCAAACACTTTCCAACGTAAGTAGCCATGTGGGCTTTCATGCTAGGCCACCAGTATGTTGTTTTGAGATCGTGGTACATTTTATCCGACCCTGGATGTACCGAGTAGCGAGACTTGTGAGCTTCGTCCATTACCAGCTCGCGTAAACTGCCATAAAGTGGGACCCAAATACGCCCCGTTGCATAGTAGGCGCCGTCTTCCTTTTGTTCCATTCGTTGCCTTGAGCCGCGTAAGGCTTCAGCCTTGACGTTTTCGGGTTTCAATGCTTCTATCTGAGCAGTTCGTATCTGTGCAGGAAGACCGGACTGAATAGTGAGCTGCAAGGCTCGTACGCGTCTAGGTAGAGTGTCTTTCCGACTGAGAGCATCAGCCACAACATTGGCCTTGCCTGGATGGTACTTGATGGCGCATTCGTAATCGTTCAGAAGTTCAACCCATCTTCGTTGACGCATGTTCAAATCCTTTTGCTTAAGAATATGCTCGAGACTCCTGTGATCGGTGTAAATGGTGCACCTGGTACCGTACAGGTAGTGTCGCCATATCTTAAGCGCGAAAACAACAGCTCCCAGCTCTAAATCGTGCGTCGTGTAGTTCCGTTCATGAACTTTGAGTTGTCGCGAAGCGTAGGCAATAACTTTATCCCGCTGCATCAATACACAACCAAGCCCCTGTATCGATGCATCACAATAGACCACAAAATCATCCGTGCCCTCTGGCAATGAGAGAATAGGCGCGCTGCAAAGCCTATCCTTTAGATACTGAAAAGCGGCTTCCTGGGAATCTCCCCAACGGTACGTGACACCTTTCTGTGTCAGTAGTGTAAGCGGCTGTGCGATCTTGGAGAAGTCTTTGATAAACCGTCTGTAGTAACCCGCCAAACCCAAGAATTGGCGTATTTCCGTTGGTGTACGCGGTGCAGGCCAGTTCCTAATCGAATCTACTTTGGATGGATCGACATGAATCCCATCCCTGTTCACCACATGGCCTAAGAAGTGGACCTCACGAAGCCAGAAGTCGCATTTAGAAAACTTGGCGTACAATTGCTCCTTTCGAAGAAGTTCCAAAATCAATCGTAGATGCTGCTCGTGCTCCTCCTGACTCTTGGAGTAGATCAGGATGTCGTCAATGAAGACAATCACGAACTTGTCCAAGTACGGCTTGCACACCCTGTTCATCAGATCCATAAATACGGCAGGCGCGTTCGTTAACCCAAATGGCATGACAAGAAACTCGTAGTGACCGTAACGAGTTCTGAATGCGGTTTTGGAGACGTCCTCATCCCGGACTCTCAGCTGATGATACCCTGGCCTCAAGTCTATCTTTGAATAGTAACTCGACCCTTGCAACTGGTCGAATAGGTCGTCTATACGCGGAAGAGGATAACGGTTCTTCACCGTCACCTTGTTCAGTTCACGGTAGTCGATGCACATCCTGAAAGTGCCATCCTTCTTTTTCACGAAAAGTACTGGAGCTCCCCAAGGCAAAGAGCTTGGACGGATAAAGCCCTTTTCCAAGAGCTCCTGTAGTTGCTTTGACAGTTCTTCCAGCTCGGTTGGAGCTAAACGATACGGTGCGTGGGCTATCAGTGCTGCTCCAGGAGCTAACTCAATCTGGAACTCGACTTGGCGATGAGGTGGTAAACCGGGTAAATCTTCAGGAAACACCTGAGGAAAGTCACGTACAACTGGAATATCCTCCAGCTTCTTTTCCTTTGCTGATGCGTCAGTGACAAGTGCAAGGATTGCAGCGTGCCCCTTTCGTAAACATTTCTGCGCCTTTAAGAAGGAAATGATGCCAACCACAGCACCACTCTTGTCGCCTTGAACTTCGAGAGGTTCTCGACTAGAATGAGGAATACGAATGATCTTTTCCTTGCATAAAATTTCCGCGTGATGTTGGGATAACCAATCCATACCGATGACAACGTCGAAGCTACCCAAAACTATGGGTATAAGATCAATCGAGAAGGTCTGACCAGCTAAAACAATGCTACAACCCTTGATTACGTGTGCGGCTTCTACGCTCTTACCATTTGCTAACTCTACGACATGTTTAGTGTTTAGGGGTGTTGGTGTACGTTTTAACAGTTTACTCATTTTCAAGGACATATAACTTGTATCAGCACCCGAATCAAATAAGACAGTAACGTAAATATCGTCGAGAAGAAACTTACCCATAACCACATTGGGATCATTCACTGCGTCACCCCGACCTAGCACAAAAGCACGACCCTGAGCTTCGTTGCCATTGTTGTTGTTGTTTCCCCCGTTGTTGTTGTTATTGTTCCCGTTGCCCTGATTGTTGTTGCGATTCTGGTTCTGGTTAAGTTGAGGGCAATCACGTTTGTAGTGACCTTCAGCCCCACACTGGAAACATCCCCGGTTTCCACGCTGTGGCTGCTGCTGCTGTGGGTTCTGAGGAGCTGGTGGTGGGAGTTGCTGGTTCTGATTTGCTGGCCGTGAGCTTCTACAATCCTTTGCCTCATGACCCGGCTTGAGGCATCTTTGACAACGTTCCCTGCGACATCTCCCACTGTGGTGTTTGTTGCACCTGTTACACCACGGGTGAGTTCCCCTATAACCACTCTGCCCCTGACTGCCCGATGATTGCTGATTCGGACTCTGGTAGTCGTTGGTGCGACGCTGCTGTGTTTGGGACTGAACAGATACTGATCCCCTGCTGGAATCCCCATCCCACTTTCTTTTGTTCTCGCTGGGTGTGGCAGAAGTAGTAGCTGGAGTAGTAGTAGCAGTAGTGGTAGCACTGATGCGTTTTGGCAACTTGTTCTGATCCACTGCTTGATCGGTGAGTCGGTGAGCAAGACGCTGAATGTCTTGGATATTGTTGAGGTTAGCCGATGTCACGTGGCTCTGAATCTCTGGCGCAAGCCCCTTGAGATACAACTCAATGCGTTTAACTGGGGGGTCCACCATCGTTGGACATAAAATGGCCAGTTCATTTGATCGTTTCGTGTAAGCCTCTATCTCTGACCCCGTCATTTTCAAGTGGTATAGCTCATTCTCCAACTTGTGAATGTCGTCTCGTGTGCAATACTCACGCTTAATCAATTCCTTGAAATCCTCCCAAGGGGTGGCGTTAGCAGCTGCCAACCCTAGGATCTGTACTTGCGCGTTCCACCAGGTGAGCGCAATCCCTTCCAACGTACCAGTGGCATACTTGACCCTGCGTGCCTCAGGGCATTCGCACATTTCAAACACCGACTCTAGCTTCTCAAACCAATGGAGGAGTCCCACTGCCCCCTTGGTGCCACTGAAAGTACTTGGACGACAGTCCATGAAGTTCTTGAAAGTGCAGACAGGCTGCTGCGCGTGTTGACCTATTGCGCACGAATAGGACAAGGTTAAATACGAGAGTTAATGTAGGATCTAAAGATCCTAGTGTGTGTCTATACTGCAGGGTATACTACCTGCTTGAGCAGCTGCAAGTGCCGCAGCAACTTGAGCTTGAACGAGAGCCTCTAGCTGGGCTTGAGTCATGTTAATTCGTCCAGACATGATCTTCATAGCAAATGCAACATGAGTTAGAGAGGTTCGCGAATAGAGCGATGACAGAAGAGTGTAAGCACATAGAGGTTCTTAGGCAATAACAAGTAGTGAGCAAAAGTAAGGTAAGCATACTACGAGCAAGGTTCTACGCAATTCTAGCAAGCAGGTAATAAGCATAAACCTTATTACCTAGGATGTCGAGTCTTGCACATGGAGCGAAGCGTCGTTGTGGATCGTTGAGAGCACTGTTCTGGTTATAGTCTGGTTTTAATAAAAACGTTTTCCCATATTAAAACCAAGTTCTCTATAACCAATGGCTCTGATACCAATCTGTCACACCCCCAAAAATCCACACGCGGAGTACCACCGCTTGGAGGCGTGACATGACCAGGATCAAGCCATCAATCATATTGAACATAGCATAATATAAATAAGATAGTTTGTAAAACCCAAATCAATACGATTGATGTTCCAAACCAAACATAGTATCAATAGCGGAAGCGTAATAATGAAAATCCAAAGTAAAGTTATAAGTCAATTGTTTAGCATAATGTCTACGATCCGAATCCCACAACGACCTGCTCCTCCTTGTGCAAGCTCCATAAGTACCTAAGGTCCTGCAAGGCATGCAGCAGAGAGTCAACAACTAGTTGAGCGAGTTCACAGTTAACAGTTCAGTAATAGTATAGTGTGAGTAATATAATGTTCGTTCATTTATATCATGTATCATATTTCCATCGCGGCCTCCCAGGCAGGTATGCGAAGATTAGGGGATAACTATCCCAAGTATATCGCGGCCTACCAGGCAAGTGTGCGAAGAGGTTAGTAAGTTTAGTTCGCGGCCTTCCAAAGGCAGGTGTGCGAAGTCAGTCATAATATCGCGGCCAACCTTTGGCAGGTGTGCGAAGATCAGTTCAATAAGCGTTACTAGTCTAGTCGTGTCTTATCGTTCGGCTCTATCAGCTGAGTAGGTACAATAATTCAACAAATCCCATTCCCACCCGGGAACCCCATGCCTTGGCTGTGTGAACTCACCTTGGTTTGCTCGGTATGCTAAGTTAAGTGCTCACAAGAATCAATCACGCCCTATAGTACGCACGCATTTATAATCAGTTAAACTCGTAAAGTTTCACATATTGCTTGGCAGTTATCATCGTGTACCACGTATCAGTTTATCAAATCAGTTTCATGTAACTCATGTTTCATAAACAAGTCCTTCACCGTTCGTACTAACCATAACTATTTAATATCTCACTTAACCTAGTTAACAAGATTTAACTGGACTGATATGTGTAATGGAGTCACATAATTAACAGGGTTAATCCAGTTAACAGGGTTAATAACATAACAGCGTTTAAAGGCTAACAATGTTACACAATAACTTAACCGAGTTAATATCTAACGGGATTAACAAGTAACAGTTTAACATCCTAACAGAGTTAATTCATTTAACACAGTTAGCACCTTTAACTTAGTTAATAAGCTTTACAGATTTAATAAGCACTTGGGCCGAAAACATAACTTGGGCCGAAAACAGTTATAGCCGAAAGCACTTGTTGGGCCGAAAACAGTGGGGCCGAAATCCTTTGCTGGCGAAAACATACTTGGGCCGAAAACCAGTTGGGCCGAAAACCCTTGGTTGGCGAAAACACTATATGGGCCGAACTCCCTTTGGTTTTCGTTGGTTTGAAGTATGACGAAAACACTTGAGTGTTTTCGTCCAGTTGTGTGTTCTCGCCTGGCAACATCATCATCCTCAACAACAGTTACAAACAATCCTAGAAATCATATCATCGATGTATTTACGAAACAGTAGTACATAATCATTCAATACTCAATTAACAGAATTCTCAAACATCAACTAGCATGATCAGATCAGTGGCCTAAAAAAATCCTTAGATTTATTCTTATAATCATCATCCCTAATATGTATTACATGTTAACAGATCGTTGTTTCACATAAATTAATCGATCATTAAGCAAAATCATCATTCCGTTCACAAGCACAACACATAGCAGTTACATCATACTATCCACAAATAAATCAAAAGTAATTTGTGATCAACTAATCTCTTAAGGATTAACACTAACCGTGATGAATGGATAAATGATTGGATCGATCTGGAGAGATTCGGGGAACAAAAATTGCCGTCCGGTTCAATGGTAGAGGGAGAATGCGAGAGGTGGTTAGGGTTTGCTTGCCGAATATCATTCTTTCGTAAAGATTAATACCAATACATATAATAGATCAATACTGGGCCAAAGCCCATTTTGTTTTCGTTGGGTAGCAGTGGACGAAAACACATATGTGTTTTCATCAAAGAAAGTGTTTTCATGAGAGTGGGGGGGGGGGGTGTTTTCAAGTGGAAGTGTTTTCGTGAGGGATGTTTAGCCAAGTATGCTAGTTTTATTAGTTATCCACATCCCACCAAATATATATATAATTCACATACACACTTATATAATGCACACCAACATATATACATAATCAACCACAGTACGATTCAACATATTATAACGTGTACAGTTGTGAGACGACAAGTCGTGAAAACAAACAATCCAAACAATTAACGTGTAATAAATGCGAAGATAGAAATCGTGGAAATTCGAGTTGTCACAAGTGCGATTAAGGATTGGGATACGCCTACTACTCCTACTGAGGTTCGTTCTTTTCTTGGTCTTGCGGGTTATTACCGCCGCTTCATCGAGAACTTCTCAAAGATTGCAGTTCCTCTAACTGCTCTAACTCAGAAGAACAAACCCTTTGAATGGGATTTTAAGCAAGAGGAAGCATTTCAGACCTTGAAGCAGAAGCTTTGTGATGCACTTATTCTGACCTTGCCTGAGGGCAATGATGATTTTGTTGTTTACTGTGATGGATCGAAATTGGGTCTTGGCTGTGTTCTGATGCAAAGGAACAAAGTCATAGCCTATGCATCAAGGCAATTGAAGGTACATGAGAGAAACTACACCACTCATGATCTTGAGTTGGGTGCAGTTGTCTTCGCTCTCAAAATCTGGAGACACTATTTGTACGGTACAAAATGCGTGGTTTTCACTGACCACAAAAGTCTTCAGTATATCTTCAATCAGAAAGAACTCAACATGAGGCAAAGACGTTGGGTCGAACTCCTAAACAACTATGATTGCGAAATTCGCTACCATCCTGGTAAAGCGAATGTTGTGGCTGACGCATTAAGTCGTAAGGAACGTACTGTGCTTCATTGTGTTCGTGTTCAATCTGCTATTCAAGCTCGATCTGATATCCAAGCACGCATTACTCAGGCTCAACAGGCTTGTGTTTCACAAGACTTGATGGGTAAGGAATTACCCTATCACATTAAGCCTGATCTTGTGCTGAAGGAAGATGGATCATATTATTTCATGGACCGTTTGTGGGTCCCAAGCCAAGATGATCTTCGCACTTTGCTTATGGAAGAGGCCCATAAGTCTCGTTATTCTATTCATCCTGGCTCAGATAAAATGTATAAGGATCTTCGTACTCAGTATTGGTGGCCTGGTATGAAGAAAGACATTGCCTTGTACGTTTCAAAATGCCTTACTTGTTTAAAGGTTAAGGCTGAACACCAGCATCCTTATGGTCTTTTGGAGCAGCCAGAGATCCCAGTTTGGAAATGGGAAAGCATTGCTATGGATCTCGTTACCAAACTTCCGCGCACTAAGAAAGGTCATGATGCCATTTGGGTAGTTGTTGATCGTCTTACTAAGTCAGCGCATTTCTTGCCAATCCGTGATGATTTTTCTGCTGAAAGACTGGCCAAAATCTACGTGGATGAAATTGTATCTCGACATGGTGTTCCTTTGAACATTATTTCTGATAGAGATGCTCGCTTCTCTTCTCGATTTTGGAGAACCATGCAATCTGCTATGGGGACCCAACTCAATCTGAGCACCGCTTATCATCCACAAACAGATGGCCAAACTGAAAGAACAATCCAGACTTTGGAGGATATGCTTAGAGCTTGTGTGATCGATTTTGGTGGTAGTTGGGATTCACATCTTCCACTGATTGAATTCTCCTACAACAACAGTTATCACTCCAGCATCAACATAGCTCCTTTCGAGGCTCTCTATGGTCGAAAATGTCGTTCACCAGTCTGCTGGAATGAAATAGGTGAGGCTCAGCTTACTGGACCTGACCTCATTTTAAAGACGACTGACAAGATTAAGAAAGTTCGTGATAACTTACAGACAGCTCGAAGCCGTCAAAAGAGTTACGCGGACCGACGACGCAAGCCCTTGGAATTCCAGATCAGTGATCGTGTATTACTTAAGGTCTCACCTTGTAAAGGTGTGATCAGATTTGGAAAGAAAGGAAAACTTGCACCTAGATACGTTGGACCATTCAAGATCGTCGAAAGAATCGGTAAGGTAGCCTACAGACTTGCATTACCTCCCGAACTTGGAAATGCTCAACCAACTTTCCACGTATTCAATCTCAAAAAGTGTCTCGCTGATGAGAACCTCCACATGCCACTTGACGAAATCCGTGTTGATAAAACACTACATTTTGTTGAGAGACCTGTGGAGATTATGGATCGTGAAGTCAAATGGCTTAAACGCAAGCGCATTCCGTTGGTTAAAGTTCGCTGGGAATCTAAACGTGGACCTGAGTTTACATGGGAACGTGAAGATCAAATGAAGGCGAAGTATCCACATCTATTCTCACGAGTTTCCTCTAAACAAATTTCGGGACGAAATTTCCACAAGAAGGGGAGACTGTGACATCTGTGCTTGTAATCATTGTAAACAGTTTAGTTATCAATGAAATAAAGTTATTTAATCCCAATGTTTGTTTATTTGTGTTTGATGTTTTTCATGTTTTGACTTTTATTCGATTTCAAACTCTATATCGCTTTCTAGAGAATTATACGCAAACTGGTGCGTAAATGCAAGCAGTTTAACGCGACAAATACTCCGGAACATCAATTTATGCTTAACATACCTTAAATAACCTTTACATAACTTAGAAATAAGTTTTGAAGGCTTTGGTATGGCAAAATCAAGTTTATTCGCTTACAGGGACTAAAATTGACAAACTGCGAAAGTATGCCAATCTGAACTATAATGAACATTCCGGAGCATGCCCATAAGTTAAACACACCCTAAATATCCTTTACATAGCTTAGAAATAGGCTTTGATGGGTTCGGTGTGCTAAAACAAACTTTATGCTCATTCAGGGACTAAAAGCGTCAAAAAGTGCATAAGTTTGCATTTTCACGCATAACTTACGTTCTGAATACATCCGGACATCCAAAAATTTATGTAAGCATTAAAATATTATGTTTTAATGATTGACATGAGAAAAATCCATTCGTCGCGCAATTTGGATCGTTTTTCGCGCTTATGCGCATTCCGTCGTAATTAAGCGAACATCGCGATCGTACGACCAAACGAACCGACATCCGAGATATTTTTGAGCATGTTTTGAGTTCCCTATACTTTAACTTCATTTTAGAGCCTTGAAATGAGGTTAACGGGGCTTAAACGTGTCGAAAATGGACTTAAAAGCATGCAGGGGCTAAAACTGTCATTTCTGAAAGTTGTGCTGATCAGACAAGCTCAGGCGGCCCGCCTGAGTTTGTGTGTATCCTGATGCGGGCCGCATGGCCTCCCCAGATATGCAATTTTGTTGCAAACAGCTGTTTGCAGCTGTTTAGCACCCAAAAACCCCTTGCAAATGGTTTTTAACAATCCTATGGGCTCCCATGGGTTTGTAAATCAGTGGGTAAGTGTTGTACGGTCGAGATTAAACGCTTGGGGAACAAGAAACGATCTTAACGGTTCCATGTTTCCTATAAATACCCATCCATCTCCATTGCAAAACCCACTTGAATTCTGAGTTTGTTCTCTAAGTTGGGGTGCTTTAATACTTCATACCTGAGAATACTCGGAAGTTCAATCTTGCGGGGACCCTTTGTAAGTGTTCCTTCGTTCTTTTATTGCTTTTCGAGTCCGAAAGTCAAACTTTGTTTACCTTTCTGCATTGACCAGTTTATGGTCAATGCGAAGTTCGTTTGAACTTCATAACGTGAGCGTAATCATGATGGTTATAGTCCCTAGTAACTATACCTACTGATTACCATGTTATCTAGGCTCAGTGACGAGTCGTAGTTTCGGCCAAAATGCGTTTTCTCGCGTATTTTGTAACCAAACTACTCTAGGGTATTAAAACCGTTTGTTTTAATACCAAACCTGTTTTCTAACATTACTAAACATGTTCTAGCATGTTTAGCTCGTCGCTTTTAGATTTGTGCTTGTTTAGGGTCGTAAAGGTAAGCGATCTAATTAATCGCTTATGCTTACGAACCCGACCCATTTGGTCGATCATTAGGATCCGACCAAACACTTTAGGTGACCATAGTTGTATAGGGAATAACCTTCCGAGGCTATACCTTATGGTCACGACGTTTAAGTAGTTGTATGATAAGTAGTTCTTATGCCTTAGGTAAATTACCAAAATACCCTTTTCGCGCAAAAGTTCATTTTAAGCCTATGTAACCTAATTTTTGGTATCTAAACTGATTTAACAACAATATTAAACATGTTAAGGCATATCTTGCTTGTCATAGGGCTAGTTAGGCATTCCAAACGCGTTTTACGCAAACGACGCGTTAAAGTAGCATAAGCTACCTAAACGAGTCGTAACGGGTCAAAAGCACTTAGGATAGGTTTCGTTTTAGTACGTAGGCTTTGTTAAACCATATTACATAAGTACCCATACTTATTTGGTTTACGAACCCTCGTACTACCCGATCCTCCAATGGGTCCGTTTATTAATGTAGATACCTATATAGGTGCCGTTTGATTCCGTGATCTACTAGCATTGCTTGGTGGTTATCCTACGACTTCTAAGCAATCTCAAGTGAGTACATAGACCCCTCTTTTACTGTTTTCCAAACATTTTGGGGTGAAACACATGTGCCTACTTGTTACTTTCGTGTTTTCTTGTTTTCACATCATATGCTTGCTATGTTCTTAGTACACTTATAGTACATGGTTTCATTACATTGTTTGGCTATGTATGTTGACTGAGCATGCTAGCACATTGATTTACATTACATTGCTTTGCTACATATGTTTACTTGGCATATTAGCACATTGTTTTACATTACATTTTCTGCTATGTATGTTGACTGAGCATACTAGCACATTGATTTACATGACTTTTATGCTTTGTATGTTGACTTAGCATACTTAGTACATTGTTTTCATATAACATGTTTACATTTGGTATGACATTTGGTTTGCATAAATGGGACTTATATACATTCATTAACATTAGCTACGCCGCTCGGTAGTAAGTAATGGTACCATAGGACTTGACAAATCCCGTTTCTGACATCCTGGGTTGGTTTGGATGAAAGGAATGACTGAATCCGAAAACATTTCTTTTGATAACCTTTACTTAAGGTTATCCGTCTGTCTCAAGGCTTGAATGTATGCGTTAACTTACCACATAAATGTTTGTATCATTTAAAACATGCTTTACCTTGCAAAACATAACTTTTTGATATACTCAAAATACTTTGTTTTGTACATTCTTACGTTTGGTTTAAGTGAACACATTTTACTTAACACACATGACATTTGTTACACATACATGACTACATTTTGGACTTTTAAACATATGACAATGGTTTAGACATGAACATTTGACGGTTGGTTTAAACATGGACTTTGTACATTGGTGGTTTGTTTAATGACTTAAGTAACGATATGTGTGTAGTATGATACAAGCATGGTGGATACGCCGCTGGTACTTCCTATATATAAGTGCTTGTATTGTCTTACATGTCATAGCGTTATTTAAATCATTTAGTTTGGATTTATACATTTTTACACAAATAACACATTTTCACAAGACTTCGTTTTACAAAAACAACTTGCTTTATACAACTTATTTTTTTTACTTGGTTATTCTTTTAACCATACGTTATTCTTCTATTTATACATATCATTTGATTTTATCGCTTTTCAAATGATTTACAAAACAAAACATTTTACAAGGTTCATGACTAACTTTTATTAAATACTTTTCTTAAACTTAAGTCATGAATCCTACATCAACAAAACCTATGTTACTCACAGGCATTTTTATGCTGACGTACCTATTTTCACATGTGTTTCAGGAGCTAATGCATAGGACGATCGTGACACGCTAGGGTGGACTCGGGCCTTAGTGACATAAAACAGAGCTAGACTTAGTTTAATTACGTTATGTACTCTTTATTTCAGTAGTTTAAAGACGATGTAACATGTTGGTTCTTGTTTTGAACGATGTATTCCACCCTTGGGTGATGAATAAAATATTATTTTAATTACCTTGGTTGTGGAACAATAATTCTGTTACAACACTCCCCGACGTTTCCGCCACGTTTTGATGTTTTACGTGGTCGGGGTGTGACAATCCAAATTTTTCAGCAACCAAGAATGGCAACGTCCTACAATGCAACATTGCATTAAATCTAGAGAATGATCAAAATTACTCTGAAGAAGTAGCCAAAAGTCATATGTCTTTATTGGTGACTGTGTTAGAGTCTTATGGGAGTTTAGTTGCAGGAAGGATCGGAAATCTAATGTTGACAAAAGAGGATTACGATCAGATTGATGCTGAGGAAATGGAGTTAATGGATATAAAGTGGTGTTTGGCTAGTGTGTTGAGAAGAGCTGAAAAGTTTAAACAAATTACGGGAAGAGATGATTTTCGTGATGCAAATGTTTCTACTTTAGGATTTGATAAATCTAAAGTTACTTGTTTTCGTTGTAGGGAAAAAGGGCATTTCAAGAGAGAATGCACAAACCGCGAAGCAAGTGGAGCTCAAAATCCTTTCGGAAACAATGACTATTATCGGAAAGCGATTTATCATCAAGTTTCTCAACAGCCATGTCAACAACAATCGCCACAAACTTCACATGCAAGGAAGGAGATTGAAGAATCAAAGAAAGCTTATCTAGTTAATCAAGATGATGAAAGATCGTCAAAAGGATTTAGCTGGGACAAATATATTTCAGCTGAGAGTAAAGCATGTCTGACAGATCAAGATGATGAAAGACTTCCAAAAGGTTTCAGTTGGGATGATTATGATTCTAACAGAACTTCAAATCATAAAGCTTTTGTTGCTCAAATTAAGGAAGATAGTGTTGATGATTACTATGCAGAAAGAATGAAAGAGCACTTAAAATATCTAGCCGAGAGAGATGCAAAAGTTCGAGTGACCAAGAAGAAGGTTAAAAAACAAGATGATTGTGATCATGATAATTCGTATTATGCAGAAAGAATGAAAGAGCACTTAAAATTTCTTGCCGAGAGAGATAACAATGATGATGAAAATGTTCAAGTGATAAAGAAGCAGGTCAAAGAAATTCCAGCTTTCAAGATTGAAATGGAAGCTGATGCAAAAAAAGGTGTCTGAGAAATGTGAAAACTGTGAGATTATGAAAAAGCACAACAACGAGTTGATTCATAACATAAACAGACTGAAAGAATCGTATGATGTCTTAAACAAAGCCATGAATTAATATAACGAGTCGAGCAGTGAACAAGCAACAGCTATGAAGACACTCAATGGAGCATACATGACAAAGCAGAAAATCATCCATTATTACATTGAGATATGTGCTGAGTTTGAACAGAAATTGGAAACTCAGAGGATCGAAACTGAGAAAGTAAACAGGTTATTGAAAAGTTACTCATGTTCTTCTTATGTGATTGACAGGATTTACCCTACAGTGGAAGGCATGAAAGCGTTTGAAGAAGAAACATCTGAAGTAAAGAATGTTGAAACAAAAGAGGATACTGAAGTGAAGAATTCTGGTAAGAAACAAAGTGTCAGTTATAACAAGTGTCCACCTCCGCTGGAAAATGGATATTCTCTAAGAAATCCTAATTCAGAAAGAGTCAAAAAGGCAACCAACTTACAGTGGGAATCTGAGCATTCAGATAAATTGCCAGACAACATCGATGTCACTTTCACATCATCCGACACTGATCATGAATCTGAGTTAATTAAGAAAGTGGTCGATCAGGTGTTGGATAAAGATGAAACGGAGGAGTCAAAGTCAGAGTCAAAATATGAGTCCGACACTTCAAGTACAACAGTCAAAAAGGGCAAACAGGTTTACAATAAAGATTTTCTGTTATCACAAAATAATTTGAATGATTCTGACAAATTATATTCTGATGAGGAATTTCCAATAAGAGTTGTTAAAACTGAAATGATCAAAAAGGTTTCCAAATTAACAGAAATTAGTATTTCTGAAATAAAAGATGTAAATCTTACTGAAAAACCTAAACAATACACCTCAAGAGTTCAACAAATGATAAACAAGAAAAAAGGTTACAGTTCTGGTTCTGGTTTTCAAAAGATACCAAACCATAACGGTAATTTCAAAAAGAAAGGTCTAGGTTTTATTTCACCAGAAAATTATAAAAATGAGAAAACTTATAAACCAAAAACTGTATTTGTTTCAGGATCAAGGTCAGAAGAAGAGGAAAAGAGCTCATTCTGGAAGCAATCAAACAAAGAATTCCTTGCTAAGAAGCAAGAGGGAATGAAGAATGAAGCTGCTCAGAAGAAGAAGGAGACAAGAACTTGTTATAAATGTCAAAAAGTTGATCACATTGCCTTGAACTGTCCAAAGGCAACCAACATAAAACAGGGAGTCTCTGAAAAACTGAAAGAAAAGATGGTTGAAAATGAACCACCAACCAAACAATTTAATGTTTTCAAAAATTCAAAATTTGAGGTTGGTGAGTGTTCAAAAAGTTTTTACAAAAGAAAAGTGAAGCTTAACAACCAAAAGTGGGTTGTTAAAAATTCAGATGATAGTTCTAGCAATGATGCTGATTCGTCAAAATCAGAGGAGCTATTTTCTGGCGATAAATCTGACTCGTCAAAGTCAGAAGAGCTACAAGTTGAGCTAAAAAGCGAAAATTCAGTACCGCCAATGGATGATGTCAACTTTCCACCATTGAGGACTGAAAATTTTAAACAAAAAGTTGGAGAAGTCGAGATTTCAAATCAAATCTTTTCTGAAAAGAAAGAATTTGATGTTGAAAAAGTTTTTAACCCCAAAGTTCAAAATATTTTTGGAAAAATGGTTGACGGGAAGGTCAAAGGGGTATAGGAATGTTATGAAAAGAAAAAGAAAGGAAACAAACCAGATGAAGATGGTTCACCCATGTTCGTATCGTCATGGGGTAGAACCTATCACGACTAAAATCCAGACTTGCCGGAGCTCCCAAGTTGGTAATTGTGGAGCATGAATCGGCATCTTTCTTCAAAATTTAAAATTGTTATATTTCAATTTACAAGTGGTATGGTTGATAAGTGAACCTAGAAGTGGTTGAAAGAAGGTTTTCACTTACAAGTGGTTAATCAAGGTCATTAAGTTGAACTTGATTTAACTTTAATACAAGTGGTTGAAAAAGAAAAACAAAGTGATGAATTAATCCCCGATCTTACAAGTGATGTGTAAAATCAACAAAACTAATTTTCCGGAAAAACCATTTTGATTAAAACAAACTTAAGTGTTTTGAAATCATAATGGGAAAATAGTTTGTTGTCAGGGGGAGTTCTGATTGTTTATGCCAAGTGGATGGCGAATTGAAGTAATTCACATCGGTCTGTCAAATTTTCTTTAAATGGTTTTAAATTTTAGGGGGAGTAAGAATTTTCAGAAAATCCAAAAACATTAGAAAATTTGAAAAATCCAAAAACATGATAAAATCTTAAAATCCAAAAACATGAGAAAATGAAAAAGAGTTTTGTTGTGAAAAAGAGGAAATGATAGTACATCAGTGGACTATCACAGCACACTAAAGTATTGGAAAGTCAAATGTGATAAACGATCTCACTAAGGATATGCCAGTAGGTTTTTATACATTCAGTAGATTGTTTTCGAGATATAAACCTAAATATCGAATAACTTGCTTATCTCGTGGGGAATATCTCTCGGATATATGGGTAACCCCCGAAATCTTGTTTGAAGGGCTTTCTATTTCTGACATACTAGGTCTTTGTACGTGATCATATCTGGGGTATTATACCAGGACTTCTGATTTTGCAAGAGCAATAGCCTAGTCCTCGTATAATACTTTGCACATGCTTTAATCATAAAGCCTACCCTCAGCACAAAAAATGATGAAACATTGAAAAATGCTAATCATGTGCTGTTGAAGAAAAGATCCCCAAACGGGACACACCTAAAGTCGAGCCATCATCTCTCTGATTGAACGGAAGTTCTAACCTGAGCTCTCATGGTCTCGCATTACCTGTTTACAGATATCATTAGTGTACATTCACTTGTAAGACTGAATATAGAAGTCTGGATACGGGAGTATATTCTGAGGTGGTACACGCGAATAAGTTTAAGACAATTAAAACACTAATCTCGTATCTCGAAACAATTGAACTTTGTGTAAAAATTCAGGTGGATCAGTATACTGACAATCTAAGTGAATCATTTAGAACTTAAAATGTTTAAAGCTTAACGGTGTTGGTGATTTGTCTCATAAACTGATATGATCCTCTTACACAAACTCACAAAAATATTGTCTGTAAATATTTCTTTACTGCATTTCATTAAAAACAAAAATTCAAAAAGATTGTGTTTTAGTATAAAATTTTGAAAAATCCAAAAAGATTTTCTTTCATCTTATTTCGACAACTGATGTTGAAAAGTTAATTTTCAAAATTCCGAGTGCTAAACATGATGAACAAATGGTTTGGGAGAGTTTGTTTGAGATGAGAAAATGATTTTGAAATGATTAAATGGTTCATTAAGTTGAAACCAAATTTAAATGTTTCGATTACAAGTGGTTAAACAAAGATTAAAATTGTCAAATTTTAAATTTGTGAAATTTATTGTGAGGTAGAGTTTGTGCAGGTAGAAGCAGCCAGGTTACGACTCCTAAAGATATGCGAAAGCCAGGTTTCGATTTCTGTGGACTTTTAGCATGAGGATATGCAGATTTAAGCCAGGTTCCAGATCCTGTTGCTACGAAGAGCCAGGAAACATTCCTGAACCTGTGAAGGTTGCAAAGTATGAACAGAGTTTGTGCCATGTTTCCGATTCAAAGCTTGTAGAGTGTAATTCCAGACTGCGATCCCAGCTTATCGAAAGGGGGAGTCTGAAGACAGAAGAGCCAGATACAGATTATGGATCAACATTCAATGGGGAGTTTGAATGTTAGAGAGCCAGATTTGAATCCTGTTATCCACGCAAGCTGCTGATGCTGAAGAACTTAAGGAATCAAGAGATCTGATCAAGAGAAGATAGAGTCAGATTGAGATTCTGGAAGAGTGAGAGAGAAGAAGAGATAGAGTCAGATTGAGATTCTAGAAGAGGGAGAGAAGAAGAAGAGAAAGAGATTGAGGATGCTTACAATGTCAGATTCTTTGGAAAGAGCATAAAGACTGATCAAGATTGAAGACTTGTCATACTGAACACTCGACACCGAAGACTTCGTCAACATCCAAGGGGGAGTCTATTGGTGCATATCTCTGTCGACTTCGTCTTGTATCGAGTCTTGTAGTTAGATCAGGGCTCGTAGTACGAGAAAAACGAGAAATATGTAGGTTGTAGCCATTTTGCACGAAATGGAACATGTCCATTTTGTACGAATTGGAACTGGCCAACTCGTATGAGTTCATTCCATGTGAAATAGGCTTCTTATAAACAGTGGTCTTGATCATTACATTTGTAACGTTTGGTTTCCGGTAGCGAAGCTCTGCCGAAGTGTCTCCAGCATTGTAAAATGATCTGATATCAATACAAGAGACAATTAAAGTGATTCTAAGTGTAATCCAGCTGAAATAACTCTGATACGTCTGTTTCCGCCTTTCGTATTGGACGAGATCTCTTCTGAACGACTCGTTTCGGTCTCACAACGATCCTACACCTCCTGAAATAAAGTTAATGATCTTGGCATCTGGAGGGGATGATGCTGCTCGTACAGGATCCTTCTCGGTATCCTGCCCCTTATTCTTTCTTCTGCCTAGAAGGTCCTTCCGATATCCTTTGCTTAGCAGATAGCTTATTTCTTTCCTCAGGGCTATGCAATCTTCCGTGACATGTCCAAAATCCTCATGGAAAGAACACCATTTGGATTTATCCTTCCAATCGGCCTTTTGCTGGTTCTTCCTGGGCCACCTTGCTTTATCTCCCAAACCTTGCATAACATACATTAGTTCAGGTATATTAACAGAAAAAAAATATTCTGATAATTCAAGATTGAAGAAACAATGGTTCAATAGATCGGAATCAATTGATCCAAGGGGTTTGAATCTGCATAAAAGGGTTAGGTCTTCTCATTTGATTCGGGGGTGAATGATCTCCTTCTTCGAACAACAACTGCAAAACAAACAACCGTTAGACTCTCCACGGGGAGAATGGGGGTTCTCTCCGTGACCACCCTCTAGCGTGAGAATAAGTACAGGTTTTGATGAAGAAGAAGAAGTAAATGTAAAGTGAAGTGAGAGTAACTTGAGAAATTTGATACCTGAGTTGTCTTATTTATAACCGAATTTGGGCGGGAAAGTTTGACGAGAGAGATGATGGAAAGTAATTTCTGTAAGCGGTTATCCCTTTACCGTTAATCGCTAATGTTACATGTGTGCACATGGACCATGGTTATGATCAACGGCTGGGGTGATACCACGTGGAAAGTGGGCAAATGTGGATCCTTCTCCAAGTTAGTGCCATAACCGTGATCTTGAGGGGTGCTCAGGATGATGCCACGTGGTCATTCGGTTATAACCGAATGGTTTGTGCACGATGAGACCTTCTAGAAGGATTACAGCTGTAATCCTATGTGGCTCTTCCTCATGCTAATCCTGTTGTGACAGAAAGGTTATTTTTGTCCAAGTCTGGGTGACCTTTGCGCGGAGATATTGTTAGGATTTTATCCTATTTGTTGTATGAGAGCTTGCGCAAGGATACGTTATCTCCTCCTTCGCGCGTGGTGTAACATTTGTGCTTGTAATCATTGTGAACAGTTCAATTATCAATAAAACAATGTTATTTTATCCCAATGTTTGTTTGGTTGTGTTTTACATTTTTCATGTTTTGACTTTTGCTCAATTTCAAACTCTACATCGCTTTCTGGAGAATTATATGCAAACTGGTGCGTAAACGTACTCAGTTTAATGCGACAAATACTCCGGAACATCAACATATACTCAACAAACCTTAAATAACCCTTACATAACTTAGATATAAGTTTTGAAGGCTTTGGTATGGCAAAAACAAGTTAATTCGCTTACAGGGACTAAAATTGACAAACTGCGAAAGTATGCCAATTCGGACTGTAATGAACATTCCGGAACATGTCCATAAGTTAAACATACCATAAATATCCTTTACATAGCTTAGAAATAGGCTTTGAGGGGTTTGGTATGCTAAAACAAACTTTTGGATCATTCAGGGGCTAAAAGTGTCAAAAAGTGCACAAGTTTGCACTTTTGCGCATAACTTACGTTCTGAATACATCCGGACATCCAAAAATTTATGTAAGCATCCTTATATTATGCCTTAGTGTAAGGCATGAGAAAAATCCATTCGTCGCGCAATTTGGATCGTCTTTCGCGCTTATGCGCATTCCGTCGTAATTAACCGAACATCGCGACCGTACGGCCAAACGAACCGACATCCGGGATATTTTTTAGCACATTTTAAGTTCCCTATACTTTAACATCATTTTAGAGCTTTGAAATGGGGTTAACGGGGTTTAAACGTGTCAAAAACGCATCAAATACCAAGTTTTGGAGCTGCAGGGACCAAAATTGTAAATCTGCCAAACTAAGGGCTTACGGACCGTAAGCCAAAACCCATACGGTCCGTAAGTAGTCCCCAGTACAGCAGATTCATTGAATCCACTTGCAGTTGGCCTTTCGTTCGTTCAAGGGGCAATGCCCTTTCACCCAATCAAGGGCCAAGGGCCATTTTCAGTAACCACAACATTTTGACAAGTGGACGCTTAGGATCGTGGCACGAAAATCAAGAAATGATCCTAACGGCTCTACTTTTCCTATAAATACCCCCCCCCCTTTTTGCTAAAAACTCACACAATCTGATCAAAATGCTCTAAGTTGATGCCATTGCTTCATACCTGAGCTCTTTGATCTAGATTAGCATTCGGGGACCCTCCGTAAGTGTTCTTTCGTTCTTTTATTCGCTTTTCGAGTCCGAAAGTCAACGTTTTGTTGGCTTTCTGCATTGACCATCCTATGGTCAACCCGAAGTTCATTAGAACTTCATAACGTGAGTGTGATCACGATGGTTATAGTCCGTAGTGACTATACCTACTGATTACCACGTTATCTAGGCTCAGTGACGAGTCGTAGTTCCGGCCAAAATGTGGATTCTTGCATATTTTGTAACCAAACTACTCGTGAGCATCAAAGCCGTTTGCTTTGATGCCAAACCTGTTTTCTAAACTTAGGTAAGCATGTTCTAACATGCTTAGCTCGTCACTTTTAGTTTAGCGCTTTTATAGGGTCGTAAGGTAAGCGATCTAAACCATCGCTTATACTTTCGAACCCGACCCATTTGGTCGATCATTAGGATCCGACCAAACACATTAGGTGACCGTAGCTATAACCTTCCGAGGTTATACCTTGTGGTCACGATGTTAGGCGTTCCATACGCGTTCTACGCGAACGACGCGTAAGGTAGCATAAGCTACCTAAACGGGTCGTGATGGGTCGCAAGCACTTAGGTTAGGTTTCATTTTAGTATGTAGGCTTTGTTAAACCATGTTACACGAGTCTCCATGCTCGTTTGGTTTACGAACCCCCATACTATCTGATCCTTCCGTTTTCGGTCCGGTATACTAACATAGCTACCTATTAGGTGCCGTTTGATATTCCGTGATCTCTAGCATTATTTGGTTATTATACAAGAACTACAAAGCAATCTCGGGTGAGTACATAGAACCCCATCTTTTACTGTTTTCCAAACTGTTTTGGGGTGAAACACATGTGCCTATCTGTTACATTCATGCTTTCCATGTTTTCACATCATATGCCTGCTATGTTGTTAGTACATTATAGTACATGATTTCATTACATTTCATGCTATGTATGCCCATTGTGTGCGTACTTAGTACATTGATTTACATTACATTTCTGTTGCATATGTTTACTCAGCATATGGACACATTGATTTACATGAACATTTCTGTTGCATATGTTTACTCAGCATATGGACACATTGATTTACATGAACATTTATGTTGCATATGTTTACTCAGCATATGGACACATTGATTTACATGAACATTATTGTTGCATATGTTTACTCAGCATATGGACACATTGATTTACATGAACATTTCTGTTGCATATGTTTACTCAGCATATGGACACATTGATTTACATGAACATTTCTGCTTCGTATGTTTACTTAGCATACTTAGTACAATTGTTTACATCACATGCCTTCATTTTGTTATGACATTTGGTTTGTTTAACATGGGACAATACATTCATTAACATTAGCTACACCGTTCGTTAGTAGGTAGTGGTACCATAGGAATTGACAACTCCCGTTCCTGAAATCCTGGGTTTGATAGGATTGTAAGGAATGACCGAATTCAATATACATAACTTAGATAAACCTTTAATTTGTTTAAGGGTTTATCGCCACAGTCTCAAGGCCTGGATGTATGCATATTTCACAATACCGCATAAATGTTAATATCAATAGAGCATGCATTTTTCCACAGAACATAACGTTGATTTAAACCACGTTTTACTTCAACGACTTGTTTTGTGCATTTTACATATGGTTTAAGTTGATACATTTCGCTTACCGTACATGATACATTTTGGGATACACATTACATGATTTACATTGAACATAAACACGTTGACATTGACATACACATTTGGTGGTTTACATTGAACATAGACATTTGACATGATTTACACAATAACACTTGACAATTGAGTTATACAAGAACAATCTTACATGGTGGATGGTTTGGGTAAATGGTTTGAGTAACGTGGAGTACGTAATATGATGCAAACATGGTGGATACGCCGCTGGTACTTCCTATATATAAATGTTTGTATAATATTACATATCTTAGCGTTATCTAAATCATTTCAGTTTAGACATATAACATTTTATACAAATAACATACCTTTCATAAAACATTGTCTTACAAAACAACTTATCTTATTCAACTCATTTTACTAGGTTATTCATTTAACCTTACGTTCATCTATACATATCATCTGATATTATCGTTTTTCAAATGGTTTACAAAGCAAGACAAATTACAAGGTTCATGACTGACTGTTATTAAACATTTCTTTAAAACTCAAGTCATGAATCCCACTTTCACAAAACCTATGTATCTCACAGGCATTTTTATGCTGACGTACCTACTTTCACATGTGTTTTCAGGAGTTGTTCCATAAGATGTTGATCACGATACTAGGGCGGACCTGTGCCTTAGAGACTAAAAATGAAGATAGAACTAGTATAATTATGTTTTGAATTCTGTACTTCCTTTTAAGACAATGTAACACCCGCGTTTGATAAATAAAATGTAACTTTAATTTCCATGGTTGTATAACAATTAATTATGTCCACAACACTCCCCGACGTTTTCCGCCGCGGTTGCATGTTATACGCGGTCGGGGTGTGACAGAAGAGTTGGTATCAGAGCCACTGGTTATAGGGAATTAGGTTATTAGTAATGCTTTGACCTAGACTATAACTTTCTAGGACCCTAACACAAGTTATCTTGTGTTTAGATTTTAAAACATGCACATCACCTATCCTTAGGTGATAACCACAACGAGAACTTCGGTTTCGAATCCGCTTTGAAAATTAATCATCTGTTCGAGGATGATTGATTACTAGGTTTTGAACCCTCTGTTATATGGTTTTGAACCTCTTTGGATTTCAAAAATCCCGTCAAAGTTTTGGGTTAATAGTGTGAACACGTGTGAACTGGAAGAGTGAATGCCTGTACCCTGGGTTTTCTGTCTAAGGCTAGAGTGTTCGTACAAATCCACATAATCGGACCAGTCACTCTTACCTGGGGACTCTTGGGGTGAGTGTTCACTTATAGGCGAGCATGTCTTCGCGATACACTAATTCTGACCCATTTACTTTGACTAGACATTTCATGTCGCTTGTTTGCTTTGCGATGCATAACCGCCATCTTTGCTTTTGTTGATTTTGCTTCATCTCATTCTCCTCATCCAATCATCTCACTCGTTTCATTTCATGTTTTTCTCTTCTAGAATGCCTCCTCGACGTGACAACCAGATAGCTACTGCCGAGCTTGCAGAAATTATTGCGCAGCAGATGGCTGCTCAATTCCCAAATCTCTTTGCTCAATGGAACCAGGCCAATAACAACAACAATGGTACATGCAAATACAAGGATTTTAACTCGGCTAAGCCACTCAAGTTTAGTGGTTCTGAGGGAGCAACTGGGCTTCTTCAGTGGTACGAGAGCATCGAGAACACTTTCCGTCATGTGCAGTGTCCTGACAATCGCAAGGTCGAGTTTTCTTCGAGTGTATTTCAGAAGAGGGCTCTTACGTGGTGGAACGGGGTTATGAGAGATCAAGGTGCAGAAGTAGCTCTAGCTCAGACATGGGCTGAACTGAGAGCTCTTATGATGAGGGAGTTTTGTCCTCGTCATGAACAACGAGCGTTGGAGAAAGAATTTGATGTTTTGAAGCAAGATAGTGGCGAGCACAGGGCTTATACTGATAGGTTTGAGGAGTTGAGTCTGCTTTGCCCGACTATGGTTACCCCACTCGATAAGGCTATCGAAAGGTACATCGACGGCCTGCCTGACTCGGTACAAGACATCCTTACTGGTAGCAACCCTACCACACTCCGTCAGGCGATCGAGTTATCAGCGACGTTGACTGAGTCGCAGATTCGAAAGAATAAGTTACACAGGAAGGGTGACAAGGGCAAGAAGCAGTCGGCTAACAAAGAAGATAGCAAGAAAGGTCAAAACAAGAATGGAAAGGAGTCTGGTTCATCTAAAAGGGCAAAGAAGCGTAAGGCTTCCCAAAACTATGCTGTCACTGCCCAAGCGAACCAGGCAGCTCCCAACCAGCCTCCAGCAAAGAAGCCCTATTCAGGAAGTGCACCTTTGTGCAATCAATGCAACAGTCACCATCAGCCGCAATATCGGTGTCGTTTCTGTACTAACTGTGGGAAGTCGGGTCATCTTGCCGATGTTTGTCGGTTTGCTCAGAATCGCGCAGTTCAGAACCCTGCTCAACAAGTTGCCCAGCAACAGGGTCAGGCTGCACGACCAAACTACCCACCAGGTGCTTGTTATAACTGTGGGGATCTGACCCACTACAGAAATCGGTGTCCAAGGCTAGCCAACCAGAACCAGAATGCAAACCAAAATCAGGCTCAGGCTCGAGGTCGAGTCTTCAACATGAATGCACAAGAAGCACAAGCAGACAACGAAGTGGTGAACGGTACGTTCTTTATTAATAATTAGCCAGCATCTGTTCTTTTTGATTCGGGTGCCGACAAGAGTTTTGTGTCATTGTCTTTCGAGGCAATGCTTCGCGTGTCTAGAACGAAGCTAGGTAAACCTTTGACAGTAGAGGTTGCCAGTGGTGAACCCATTGTTCTTGATTCTGTTCTCCGCAACTGCCAGTTAAACCTTAACGACCATATTTTTCCTATTGACCTCACGCCAATGCAACTTGGAAGCTTCGACGTTATAGTGGGCATGGACTGGTTATCTAAGCATCGCGCAGAGATAGTTTGTTCTGAGAAGATTGTTCGTGTGCCGCTGTCGACATGCGAGATCCTACAGGTTCGTGGTGAGAAGCCTGCCGGTGGTCTCAAACTCATGTCTTGTTTTAAAGCTCGGAAGTATCTGCGAAAGCACTATGTGGCTTTCTTAGCACATGTTACAGCAGATAAAGGCAAGGGTAAGTCTATTTCAGATATTCCTGTCGTTCGGGATTATTCTGAAGTTTTCCCTGAAGAGTTACCTGGACTACCTCCAGCACGCCAAGTCGAGTTCCGTATTGATCTCGTACCTGGTGCAAATCCCATTGCCAGAGCTCCATACCGTCTTGCACCGTCTGAGATGCAAGAGTTATCTAAGCAGCTTCAGGAGCTCTCTGACAAAGGTTTTATCCGTCCTAGCTTTTCACCTTGGGGTGCTCCCGTTCTTTTTGTCAAGAAGAAGGATGGATCTTTTAGGATGTGTATCGATTACCGTGAGCTTAACAAGCTTACCATCAAGAATCGATATCCCCTACCTCGCATTGATGATCTCTTTGATCAATTGCAAGGTGCTTCTTACTTTTCGAAGATTGATCTGCGATCTGGATATCATCAACTTCGAGTGCATGAGGAAGATATTCCCAAGACAGCGTTCCGTACTCGTTATGGACATTATGAGTTCACAGTCATGCCATTCGGTTTGACTAATGCTCATGCTGTTTTCATGGACTTGATGAATAGGGTCTGCAAACCTTATTTAGATAAGTTCAAAATCGTTTTCATTGATGACATTTTGATATATTTCAAGACGCGAGCTGATCATGAACAACATCTTCGTCTTACTTTGGAACTCCTAAAGAAAGAGCAACTTTTCACCAAATTCTCCAAGTGTGAATTCTGGCTTAAGGAGGTTCAATTCTTAGGACATATTGTCAAAGAACAAGGTATTCATGTAGATCCCTCCAAGATCAGTGCGATTAAGGATTGGGATACGCCTACTACTCCTACTGAGGTTCGTTCTTTTCTTGGTCTAGCGGGTTATTATCGCCGCTTCATTGAAAAATCTCAAAGATTGCAGTTCCTCTAACTGCTCTAACTCAGAAGAACAAGCCATTTGATTGGGGAGTCAAACAAGAGGAAGCGTTTCTGACTTTGAAACAAAAGCTTTGCGACGCGCCTGTCCTAACTTTGCCTGAGGGCAATGATGATTTCGTCGTTTATTGCGACGCATCTAAATTGGGTCTTGGCTGCGTCCTGATGCAAAGAAACAAAGTCGTAGCATACGCATCAAGGCAATTGAAGATACATGAGAAGAACTACACCACTCATGATCTTGAGTTGGGTGCAGTTGTCTTCGCTCTTAAGATTTGGAGACACTACTTGTACGGTACAAAATGTGTGGTTTTCACAGACCACAAAAGCCTTCAACATATCTTCAATCAGAAAGAACTTAACATGAGACAACGACGTTGGGTTGAACTTCTAAACGACTACGACTGCGAGATTCGCTACCATCCCGGTAAGGCGAATGTCGTAGCCGATGCTTTGAGTCGTAAGGAACGTACTAAGCTTCATTGTGTACGTGTTCAATCTGTTATTCAAGCTCAAACCGATATCGAAGCCCGTATATCTCAGGCCCAACAAGCTTGTGTTTCACAAGGTTTAATGGATAAGGAATTTCCTTATCACATAACACCTGCTCTTGAACTGAAGGACAATGGATCGTATTACTTCATGGACCGTTTGTGGGTCCCAAGCCAAGATAATCTTCGTACCTTGCTTATGGATGAAGCCCATAAGTCTCGTTATTCTATTCATCCTGGCTCAGATAAGATGTATAAGGATCTTCGTATTCAGTATTGGTGGCCTGGTATGAAGAAAGACATTGCCTTATACGTATCTAAATGCCTTACTTGTCTTAAGGTTAAGGCTGAACATCAGCGTCCTTCCGGATTATTGGAGCAACCAGAGATCCCAGTTTGAAAATGGGAAAACATTACTATGGATCTCATTACTAAACTCACGCGCACAAAGAAAGGTCACGATGCCATCTGGGTAGTCGTGGATCGTCTTACCAAGTCAGCGCATTTCTTGCCAATCCGTGAGGATTTTTCTGCTGACAAACTTGCTCAAATCTACGTGGATGAAATTGTAGCTCGACATGGTGTTCCTTTGAACATCATTTCTGACAGAGATGCTCGTTTCACTTCTCATTTTTGGAGGACCATGCAATCTGCTATGGGGTCTCAACTTAATCTGAGCACAGCTTATCATCCGCAAACAGATGATCAATCTGAAGAACAATCCAGACACTGGAGGATATGCTTAGAGCTTGTGTGATCAATTTTGGTGGTAGTTGGGATTCACATCTTCCATTGATTGAATTCTCCTACAACAACAGTTATCACTCCAGCATCAACATGGCTCCTTTCGAGGCTCTCTATGGTCGAAAATGTCGTTCACCAGTCTGCTGGAATGAGATTGGCGAGGCCCAACTTACTGGACCTGCCCTCATTTTAGAGACAACAGATAAGGTTAAGAAAGTTTGTGATAACCTTTAGATAGCTAGAAGCCATCAAAAGAGTTACGCGGACCTAAAACGCAAGCCCTTGGATTTTCAAGTCGGTGATCGTGTATTACTTAAGGTCTCACCTTGGAAAGGTGTGATCAGATTTGGAAAGAAAGGAAAACTTGCACCTAGATACGTTGGACCATTCAAGATCGTCGAAAGAATCGGTAAGGTAGCCTACAGACTTGAGTTACCTCCTGAACTTGGAAATGTTCATCCAACTTTTCACGTATCCAATCTCAAGAGGTGTTTAGCTGAGGAGAACCTCCGCATACCGCTTGACGAGATTCGTGTTGATAAAACACTGAAATTTGTTGAGAAACCGGTAGAAATAATGGAACGTGAAGTCAAGTGGCTAAAATGCAAGCGCATTCCTTTGGTCAAGGTTCGCTGGGAATCTAAACGTGGACCCGAGTTTACTTGGGAACGTGAAGATCAAATGAAGGCAAAATATTCACATCTTTTTCCACGAGTTTCCTCTAATTAAATTTCGGGACGAAATTTCCACAAGTAGGGGAGACTGTAACATTTGTGCTTGTAATCATTGTGAACAGTTCAATTATCAATAAAACAATGTTATTTTATCCCAATGTTTGTTTGGTTGTGTTTTACATTTTTCATGTTTTGACTTTTGCTCAATTTCAAACTCTACATCGCTTTCTGGAGAATTATACGCAAACTGGTGCGTAAACGTACTCAGTTTAATGCGACAAATACTCCGGAACATCAACATATACTCAACATACCTTAAATAACCCTTACATAACTTAGAAATAAGTTTTGAAGGCTTTGGTATGGCAAAAACAAGTTAATTCGCTTACAGGAACTAAAATTGACAAACTGCGAAATTATGCCAATTCGGACTGTAACGAACATTCCAGAACATGTCCATAAGTTAAACACACCATAAATATCCTTTACATAGCTTAGAAATAGGCTTTGAGGGGTTTGGTACGCTAAAACAAACTTTTGGATCATTCAGGGGCTAAAAGTGTCAAAAAGTGCACAAGTTTGCACTTTTGCGCATAACTTACGTTCTGAATACATCCAGACATCCAAAAATTTATGTAAGCATCCTTATATTATGCCTTAGTGTATGGCATGAGAAAAATCCATTCGTCGCGCAATTTGGATCGTCTTTCGCGCTTATGCGCATTCCGTCGTAATTAACCGAACATCGCGATCCTACGGCCAAACGAACCGACATCAGGGATATTTTTGAGCACATTTTAAGTTCCCTATACTTTAACATCATTTTAGAGCTTTGAAATGGGGTTAACGGGATTTAAACGTGTCAAAAACGCATCAAATACCAAGTTTTGGAGCTGTAGGGACCAAAATTGTAAATCTACCAAACTAAGGGCTTACGGACCGTAAGCCAAAACCCATACGGTCCGTAAGTAGTCCCCAGTACAGCAGATTCATTGAATCCACTTGCAGTTGGCCTTTCGTTTGTTCAAGGGGCAATGCCCTTTCACCCAATCAAGGGCCAAGGGCCATTTTCAGTAACCACAACAGTTTGACAAGTGGACGCTTAGGATCGTGGCAAGAAAATCAAGAAACGATCCTAACGGCTCTACTTTTCCTATAAATACCCCCCCCCCTTTTTGCTAAAAACTCACACAATCTGATCAAAATGCTCTAAGTTAATGCCATTGCTTCATACCTGAGCTCTTTGATCTAGATTAGCATTCGGGGACCCTCCGTAAGTGTTCTTTCTTTCTTTTATTCGCTTTTCGAGTCCGAAAGTCAACGTTTTGTTGGCTTTCTACATTGACTAGCCTATGGTCAACCCGAAGTTCATTAGAACTTCATAATGTGAGTGTGATCACGATGGTTATAGTCCGTAGTGACTATACCTACTGATTACCACGTTATCTAGGCTCAGTGACGAATCGTAGTTCCGGCCAAAATGTGCATTCTTGCATATTTTGTAACCAAACTACTCGTGAGCATCAAAGCCGTTTGCTTTGATGCCAAACCTGTTTTCTAAACTTAGTTAAGCATGTTCAAACATGCTTAGCTCGTCACTTTTAGTTTAGCGCTTTTATAGGGTCGTAAGGTAAGCGATCTAAACCATCGCTTATACTTTCGAACCCGACCCATTTGGTCGATCATTAGGATCTGACCAAACACATTAGGTGACCATAGCTATAACCTTCCGAGGTTATACCTTGTGGTCACGATGTTAGGCATTCCAGACGCGTTCTACGCGAACGACGCGTAAGGTAGCATAAGCTACCTAAACAGGTCGTGATGGGTCGCAAGCACTTAGGTTAGGTTTCATTTTAGTATGTAGGCTTTGTTAAACAATGTTACACGAGTCTCCATGCTCGTTTGGTTTACGAACCCCCATACTATCTGATCCTTCCGTTTTCGGTCCGGTATATTAACATAGCTACCTATTAGGTGTCGTTTGATATTCCGTGATCTCTAGCATTACTTGGTTATTATACAAGAACTACAAAGCAATCTCAGGTGAGTACATAGAACCCTATCTTTTACTGTTTTCCAAACTGTTTTGGGGTGAAACACATGTGCCTATCTGTTACATTCATGCTTTCCATGTTTTCACATCATATGCCTGCTATGTTGTTAGTACATTATAGTACATGATTTCATTACATTTCATGCTATGTATGCCCATTCTATGCGTACTTAGTACATTGATTTACATTACATTTCTGTTGCATATGTTTACTCAGCATATGGACACATTGATTTACATGAACATTTCTATTGCATATGTTTACTCAGCATATGGACACATTGATTTACATGAACATTTTTGTTGCATATGTTTACTCAGCATATGGACACATTGATTTACATGAACATTTTTGTTGCATATGTTTACTCAGCATATGGACACATTGATTTACATGAACATTTTTGTTGCATATGTTTACTCAGCATATGGACACATTGATTTACATGAACATTTCTGCTTCGTATGTTTACTTAGCATACTTAGTACAATTGTTTACATCACATGCCTTCATTTTGTTATGACATTTGGTTTGTTTAACATGGGACAATACATTCATTAACATTAGCTACGCCGTTCGTTAGTAGGTAGTGGTACCATAGGAATTGACAACTCCCATTCCTGAAATCCTGGGTTTGATAGGATTGTAAGGAATGACCGAATTCGATATACATAACTTAGATAAACCTTTAGTTTGTTTAAGGGTTTATCGCCACAGTCTCAAGGCTTGGATGTATGCATATTTCACAATACCGCATAAATGTTAATATCAATAGAGCATGCATTTTTCCACAGAACATAACGTTGATTTAAACCACGTTTTACTTCAACGACTTGTTTTGTGCATTTTACATATTGTTTAAGTTGATACATTTCGCTTACCGTACATGATACATTTTGGGATACACATTACATGATTTACATTGAACATAAACACGTTGACATTGACATACACATTTGGTGGTTTACATTGAACATAGACATTTGACATGATTTACACAATAACACTTGACAATTGAGTTATACAAGAACAATCTTACATGGTGGATGGTTTGGGTAAATGGTTTGAGTAACGTGGAGTACGTAATATGATGCAAACATGGTGGATACGCCGCTGGTACTTCCTATATATAAATGTTTGTATAATATTACATATCTTAGCGTTATCTAAATCATTTCAGTTTAGACATATAACATTTTATACAAATAACATACCTTTCATAAAACATTGTCTTACAAAACAACTTATCTTATTCAACTCATTTTACTAGGTTATTCATTTAACCTTACGTTCATCTATACATATCATCTGATATTATCGTTTTTCAAATGGTTTACAAAGCAAGACAAATTACAAGGTTCATGACTGACTGTTATTAAACATTTCTTTAAAACTCAAGTCATGAATCCCACTTTCACAAAACCTATGTATCTCACAGGCATTTTTATGCTGATGTACCTACTTTCACATGTGTTTTCAGGAGTTGTTCCATAAGATGTTGATCACGATACTAGGGCGGACCTGTGCCTTAGAGACTAAAAATGAAGATAGAACTAGTATAATTATGTTTTGAATTCTGTACTTCCTTTTAAGACAATGTAACACCCGCGTTTGATAAATAAAATGTAACTTTAATTTCCATGGTTGTATAACAATTAATTCTGTCCCCAACACTCCCCGACGTTTTCCGCCGCGGTTGCATGTTATACGCGGTCGGGGTGTGACACGTGGATGTTGGAAATTGCTTTCTTTTAAGTTCTTTTCTTTAGAACCAGTGTACTACCGCGCAAGGTTCCTTGAAAGAGGTTTATTGGAACTGCAGTTGTGGTATGGTCCAAATCACCTGCGCGAGGTTTTACCCCTTCAAGGATACTCCTCAGGATCCTCATCCTCAACAGCATTAACTTGCTATCATTCCTGCCATATGGCTTAGAGGGATATGGTTTGTATGAAGATTCTGACTTCTTGTTAGTTGATTCATAGATTGAGGATGAATTCATCATTTCTTGCATCTTCTTGTCGTCTTCTAGTCTAATATATCTCAAAGCCCTATTCCGAGCTTCATCCAGGTTCCTGCAAGGATTCATTGCAAGATCCTGATAAAATTGGGAATCCTTTTGCAATCCCATTTTGAATGCCTGCACAACTGTGGCAACAGCAAGATGTGGGACATCCAGGGATTCCTTGCTAAACTTGTTCACATAATCCCTTAGGGATTCTTGAGGACCTTGAGTTATCCTGTAGAGATCACTGGTTAGTTTCTCAAAACTTCTACTGCAAGAAAATTGACTATTAAATAAGTTAACTAAGTGAGCAAATGATGTAATTGAATGAGGTGGAACATTTAAGAGCCATTTTAAGGCTGATCCTGTCAGAGTAGAGCCAAAACCCTTGAAGAGGCATGCTTCCTTGAGATCCGGAGGGATAGAGTTAATCTCCATCCTTTCCCTATACTAAGCAATATCTTCTTCAGGATCTGTGGTCCCGTCATAGAGCTTCATGTTGGGGGCTTGAAATATATTCGGGATTTCAGCATCACATATAGGATATGCAAATCGGGATATCCTGTGGCTATCCTGGGATACTTCTGGAATCGGCTGGACTGTCCCAGGTACACTGGATATCATATCCTTCAATTTCTGAAGCTCCCTAGAGAGTGCTGAGGTCACACCTGTATCCTACAAAGATCCAACACTGTTAGCAGCAGGAGTATTAGTATTATTAGACATGTTACCGATCTGATGATTCTGGCTATATCCTGGAGCATATCCTGAGCCCCTCACAGTTGATACCATGACTGATGGAGGTATCTCAGGAGTATGACCCTGAGAATGGCTTGGTACAATATTGCCCCTGTTATTCTCAGTATATATTGCTGAACTTAAGTTCAATGCTTTGGGCTGCAAGGGAGTGATAGTATCCTCAGCAGGCCTGTTAGATTTCAAGAGTTGTATCTCTCTTATCAGCATTTGGTTAGTCTCCTGCTGTTGCTTCATCTGATCCTGTATATTACCAAACAAAGTCAGAATTTCATCATTAGAAGCCATAATAGGAGTTCTCCCTGAAGCAGCAGATCCATGGATATTATGAATAGGAACAGTATCCCGAGACGTGTGAGTTTCGGTCCTCCTTGGAGGAGCTTGAGGCTATGAAAAAGCTTGCGTCCTTGGAGGTGGTGGAAGCACTGAACCGATTGTTGCAGAGGTTGTAGCGAACATGGTAGAAGAGCTCATGTTTGATTTCGAGGACATTGAGAATAGTTGTGCAAAAAGTTTTGAAAATAGAAAACCAAGTAGTGATTTTAACAAAGCTTTTAGTAGAAATAGCACCACTTGCCCCATGGTGGGCGCCAACATGTTTTGGTCAAAAATTACCGAGCAATTAATGATCAAATTAGTTTGTGAGGTAGTGTGCTAATGATGTTTGCAAATAATATATTGAGTTGATTGTATATTAAAACAGTTTCAGGATATAGCCCGAGGATATCAGACTATATCAATAATCAAACAATGCACGAAAATAAGTAAAGGTCGACACGAGATATACGAGGAAAGCCCTTGATCAATCTAGATCTCCGGCATAAAACCTCGGGAGTTGACAATCGTTGGCTGCCTTGTTCTTCTCATTGCTTGAATAACCTGGATACATAGCAGGATAATGCTCAGATTGCTACTAAGTGTTACAATGATTGCAAGTGATGAGTGTAATGTGTGATTGTTGCTGGAAAGAAGAGTGTGAGAGTTAGAGAGCTCAAATTGTGTGTGTTTCCTATGATCTTGCCTTCCTTATTCATAGTTACAAGAATTAACTAACTATGCTAAAAATTTGGGATACTTGGAATATTCCCTTTTGAACGTTAGGGGGCTGTTTCCACTTGTTTTCCACATGCATATTAACTATAAATCCGGGTCTTCAGCTCTCATAGTCGTTACAACATCAATAGCATTAATCAGCATCCGAAATTCTCGCAGAATATGCCTTTCTTCAATGCTGACCGTTACAAGACCCATTCTTCCACCATCAACGTCCTTATCCTAACCAATTTGAGCGAGTCTTCAGGGTGAGTTGGTCCTCATGAACGTTAGTCCCTTGTAACCAACGTTTACAAGCAAATTGTTAATAACTACCAAGATACTGCCTCAGGATGTTACCAACATCCTGGTCCGGTATCCTAATCGTAATCAGCTATCATAAAATCAAGATATAGTGTCAGGATATGGGCTCAGAATTTCACCCATAAGAATTGTCCCCAAAAATATAACTGTTGGATATCCCAATTCCAACGGATCTATTTTTTAGTCATTCAACATCCTTAATGAGATAGAGACGTTGATGCGACTTCGTGCAACTTCCAAGGTTATACTTTCTCATAAGTAGGTAATCTTCTGGCATGTCTGGTAAGGATATTTGTTTTAAATATTCCTGCATATGTTTGGTTACTTCAGAATATTATCATGTAATGAAACTAGAATTACTCCCTTTTACGCAGATTCCACCAAGGACCCTGCTACTTTCGATCTAGAGGAGCTTGACAGCTTTTCTAAGCCTGCCTTGGTGAAAAAGGAGCCACCTGTTGCCACCAGCTCTAAGCCCTCTGCTGCTGCTGCCGAAGGTTTCTCTTATGATGACCTTGGCTTCGTGGAATCCATCGAGCCCATGACCTCTTTTCTTAATAAGTTTCTAAGGTAAATATCCAGATCCTGTATCCCGTACACATATATTGAACATGTATCTTGGTTAGTTTATCTTTAATGATACCTATATTTTTCTTTGTAGGGTCTGAATCATCTGGTCATCCTGTACTCAGAACAATTTTTAATTTCCTACAAGTAGAATAGTATAACAGTTGAAGGTAGAGGGATCCTACTATTTCAGGACGAAACCTTCAACTGTCTATGTTATTATGTTTTTTGAACAACTTACATTCTTGGTGGATAGGTCTCAGTTTGAGATGAAGCCAAGAATGTAGTCTTTTGAATCGTTAATACCATACTAATCTTTTCAACCTTATCTCTGTGTTATATGTTATTTTGAAAAATTTGTTCTGAATATCCTGATCAGGATACTAGTATGATACTTAATTGCTTTGTCACTTTCATTCAAAATGTTTGACAAAAACTTAGCTAAATACAACTTTTCATAAAAAACTTAACTTACTCAGATAAGGCCTTCAAACTTAGGAAAAGTAAGAATCCATAGCATAAACACTTAGGCAATAATCTTCGTTCTTAAATAACCAGGATACAGTGCAGGATAATGCTCAGATCGCTACTAAGTGTTACAAGCAAGTGATGAGTGTTAATGTGTGATTGTTGCTGGAAAGAAGAGTGTGAGAGTTAGAGAGCTCGAATTGTGTGTGTTTCCTATGATCTGGCCTTCCTTATTTATAGTTACAAGAATTTACTAATTATGCTAAAAATCTGGGATACTTGGAATATTCCCTTCTGAACGTTAGGGGGCTGTTTCAACTTGTTTTCCACATGCATATTAACTATAAATCCGGGTCTTCAGCTCACATAGCCGTTACAACATCAATAACATTAATCAGCATCCGAAATTCTCGCAGAATATGCCTTTCTTCAATGCTGACCGTTACAAGACCCATTCTTCCACCATCAATGCCGTTATCCTAACCAATTTGAGCGAGTCTTCAGGGTGACTTGGTCCTCATGAACGTTAGTCCCTTGTAACCAACGTTTACAAGCAAATTGTTAGTAACTACCGATATTGCCTCAGGATGTTACCAATATCCTGGTCCGGTATCCTGATCGTAATCAACTATCATAAAATCATGATATAGTGTCAGGATATGGGCTCAGAATTTCACCTATAACAACTACTAATTCATATTCCAAGTTTTACAAACTAAACCCTTAAGTTTCTAATGTTTCAACTTTATCCCATACCATATATAATATATGTTTACTAATTTCTTTGGTAATTTCGTTTGCTAATTTCTTTTTTAAAAAACTAATTTGTTGTTGACCTCATTGAGTTTCTAAAGTTTCGAGCTTACCCCTTTCGTTTCTTTACTTTTAAAAACTAACTTTTTACGTGTATGTTTTTATGTACTGTCACACCCCGACCACGTTAAAACAACAAACCGTGGTGGAAACGTCGGGGAGTGTTGCAACAAAATTATTATTCCATAACCATGGTAACCAAATGTTTCATTTTATTGAAATATTATGTAATGTACATTGTCTTTAAACCAAAACAAACATGCTACATATTGTTTATAACTGTTTTTAAGTCATTAAGGCCTCGTCCAGGTCCTATGTGACACAAGCTTCCTAGCAAGCAACATCAAGCAATACCACCTGAAACATATGTAAAAAAATAAAGTCAGCAAAGAAATGCTGGCGAGTACACAGCTTTTGTGAGGGTGTCAGATTCATGGCTCGTTTATGTGTTGCAGTACCTTACTAGACTACAAGAGTCAAAAGTACAAACCTCGTTTTGAAAAGTGTATTGCAACATAATTAACCAACTCAAATCGAATTGGTTATAGTTAATAAAATCTCGTAGCTTTGATTCTTAACCCAAAAACATTTGTTTTAGTATAACAACTCGTAAACATCTCGTAAAAACTTGTTAATAAAACTCGTATGGTTTATATCGTTTCAAAAACCTCGTTGTGTGACATTGTTTCAAATCGTTTCCCAAGTGAACTAAATAACGACACGCAATGTAGTATGATAGAAGCACTTATGTATAAGATGTACCAGCGGCGTATCTACCATGCTTTTATCATGCTACACCCGTCCCATTATCTAATCACTACCCCAAACCAATCGTTTAATTCGTTTAACTCATTTCAAATCGTTTAACTCGTCACAAAATCGTATTCGTTTTAATAGTGAAACTACTTTTGGTCGTCTCGTTAATAACATTCAAACCTTCGTGACTCATCTACCTCGTTTCTCGTATTAACGAACCACCATAGGGTAAGTTAACAATCATTAGATTCGGTCGTTACCTACATAACCCCCACACATAACTATGGGTGTAGTCTGATAACGGGATTTGTCGGATCCAATGGTACCATAACCTAATACTAGTCGGCTTGATCAATGCTAATGAATGTCATTCGTTATGTAATTACAACCAACAAGTCTTGTTCACCTTATTGAAATCGTTATTAGTTTAGTATAAACCATCTTTAATCGTTTTTGAAATCATCGTTTAAACCTTGAAATCGTTATGTACATATGAATCACCCCAAAACAATTGAAAACAGTAAAATAGGGGAACTATGTACTCACATTGAAGTGCAAAGTATCCTCAATCTAATGAACTCAACAGGCTCAGTCAAACCAAGGAAACTCAAGCAGCACCTAGTAATCGGATCACTAGTCAAACAATAGACGCCTAAATCGGAAGATCGGAAAGAATGAGGTCTTGTAAACCAAATGAGTGTAGGAACTCATGTGATATGGTTTAACAAAGCCTACGTTCTACATCGGAACCTAACCTAAGTGCTTTCGACCCATTGCGACCCATTAAGGTAGCTTACGCTACTTTAACGCGTCGTGCGCGCAAACGCGCGTTCGAGACGTCTAACTAGTCCTATGACAAGCATTATATGCCTAAACATGTTTAAATAGGTTGCATAATCAGTTATGTGATAGAAGTTTAGGTTACATATGCTTAAAGTCCAATTATGCATGAAAAGGGCATTTTGGTAATTTACCTAAGGCATATAATCTACCTATCATACAACTACTTAAACTCGGTGACCATAAGGTATAACCTCGGAAGGTTACTCCCTATGCAACTATGGTCACTAAACATGCTTGGTCGAATCCTAAAGATTGACCAAACGGGTCGAGTTCGAAAGTCTAAGCGGTGGTTTAGACCGCGTGACTTACGACTCTAAACAAGCACTAATTATTAGTGACGAGTTAAACATGTCAAAGCATGTTTAACCTACTGATTTGGTATCAAAACAAAGTGTTTTGATACTTAATAGTAGTTCCGTTGCAAAATGCGTGCTAAAACGCATTTTGACCGAAACTTTGACTCGTCACTACACCTAGTTAACGTGGTAATCAGTGGGTATAGTCACTAAGGACTATAACCAACGTGATTGCGCTCACGTTGCGAAGTTCAAACGAACTTCTCGTTGACCAACTCGTGGTCAAAGCTGAAAGTCAAACTATTTTTGACTTTCAAACTAGGAAAACAATAAAAAGAATGCTCACAATGGGTCATTGCTATCTTTTCTACAAGAAAACCAAGTTCCCAATCAGATTAGAGAGCTCCTAACACTTGAGGGAGCCTTCCAATTCAGATGGTAGAGAAGAGAAGAATGAATGAGCAAAGAACAAGTGAAATGGATGGCCTATATATAGTTTTTTGCAAACCTTTAGGATCATTCCTTGGAGAGGAGCGCATGGTCCAAGCCATACAAGTGTCAAGGTAGGATTGGGGGACTTGGAGAACACACAAACCAGCCCCTAGCATTGAAAACTAGAGATCAAAACCAGCAAAAACGAGCTAAATGACCAGATCCATTGTTTCTGTCTGACAGGCTCTCGTGCCCCGCGTAAGATTTTACTTAGTCTTACGCGCCCCGCCTGACCATCTTTGACAGATTGTCAATTTTAGTCCCTGCAGCTTAGAAACATGCATTTCGGCCCATTTTTGACACGTTTTAGCCCCGTTAACCTCATTTCAAGGCTCTAAAATGAAGTTAAAGTATTGGGAACTCAAAACATGCTCAAAAATATCTCGGATGTCGGTTCGTTTGGTCGTACGATCGCGTTGTTCGGTTAATTACGACGGAAGTCGTAACGAACGCAAAAACGATCCAAATTAAGCGACGACTGGAATTTTTTGCATGCCAATCACTAGAATAAAATATTTAATGATTACATAAATTTTTGGATGTCCGGATATATTCAGAACGTAAGATATGCGCGAAAATGCAAACTTGTGCACTTTTTGACGCTTTTAGTCCCTGAATGACCAATAAGTTTATTTTTGCGCACCAAACACCTCAAAGCCTATTTCTAAGCTATGTAAATGATATTTAGGGCATATTTAACTTATGATCAAGTTCCGGAATGTTCGTTACTATACAATTCGGTATAGTTTCGCAGTTTGACACAAATAGTCCCTGCGATCGAACAAACTTGTTTTTGGCACACCAAACCATTCTAAACTTATTTCTAAGTTACGTGAAGGTTATTTAAGGTATGTTAAGCCTATTTCACTATCCCGGAGTGTTTGTCGCGCTTAACTGATTACATTTACGCACCAGTTTGCGTATAACCTTCCAGAAAGCGATTTAGAGCTTGAAATTGAATCGAATCGAATTGTGAAATCATCAAACACATAAAACTCATATAATAACACCAAAACACATTGTATTATTGATAATTAACCTTGTTTTGCATTGTTCATCGATTAAAGAGCATAGTTGTCACAGTCTCCCCTACTTTAGGAAATTTCATCCCGAAATTTTTTTTTTAACAAGAGGAAACTTGTGAGAACAATTGCGGATATTTCGTCTTCATTTGGTCCTCACATTCCCAAGTAAACTCTGAGCCACGTTTGGATTCCCAACGAACTTTGACTAATTTATTCTGTTTGTTCTTCAACTGTTTGAATGTACGGTCCACTATCTCCACAGGTTTCTCGACAAAGTGCATCGTCTCATCGATTTGGATCTCGTCGAGAGGAACGTGACGATCAGCGTCAGCTAAACACTTCCGCAAATTGGACACGTGAAAAGTCGGATGAATATTTCCAAGCTCTGGAGGTAGCTCTAGTCGATAGGCAACCTTTCCAACTCTTTCAACAATCTTAAATGGTCCAACATATCGAGGTGCAAGTTTTCCTTTCCTTCCAAATCTCACCACTCCCTTCCAAGGTGACACCTTGAGTAGGACATGGTCTCCAACTTGAAATTCTAAGGGCTTGTGTCGTAAATCCGCATAACTCTTTTGACGGCTTCTAGCTGTCACAAGATTATCACGAATTTTCTTGATTTTGTCTGTCGTTTTCCAGAATGAGTTCAGGTCCAGTAAGCTGAGCCTCACCGACCTCATTCCAACAGACAGGCGAACGATATTTTCGACTGTAAAGAGCTTCGAATGGTGCCATATTGATGCTAGCATGATAGCTATTGTTGTAAGAGAACTCGATCAATGGCAGATGAGAATCCCAATTACCACCAAAGTCTATCACGCATGCTCTAAGCATATCCTCCAAAGTTTGAATCGTCCTTTCGGATTGTCCATCTGTTTGGGGATGATAAGCAGTGCTTAGATTTAGTTGGGTTCCCATAGCAGATTGCATAGTTCTCCAAAAATGAGATGAAAATCGAGCATCACGATCGGAAATGATATCCAAAGGAACACCATGTCGTGATACAATCTCATCAACATAAATCTTTGCAAGTTTATCAGCAGATAGATCCTCGTGAATCGGAAAAAAAATGAGCTGACTTCGTAAATCGATCGATAACAACCCAAATAGCATCGTGACCTTTAGATGTACGCGGTAATTTAGTGATGAGATCCATAGCAATGTTCTCCCACTTCCAAACCGGTATCTCTGGTTGTACAAGCAAACCAGAAGGTCGTTGATATTCAGCCTTGACTTTGAGATAAGTTAGGCATTTCGATACATACAAGGCAACATCTTTCTTCATACCAGGCCACCAAAATGTAGTACGAAGATCCTTGTACATTTTATCAGCACCAGGATGGATAGAATATCGAGACTTGTGAGATTCGTCCATCACTAAAGTGCGAAGATTGTCTTGTTTCGGAACCCACAAACGATCCTTGAAATAAGGCAAACCATCGTCTTTCGTTTCGAGTTTAAGCTCAAGCAGACGTGGCAATTCCTCACTTATCAAATTTTGTGAAACACAAATTTGCTGAACTCGAAGAACACGACTTTGAATATCTGATAGAATTTGAACTGAATGAAGCTTAACTCGCTCTTTTCAACTTAGCGCATCAGCTACGACATTCGCTTTACCAGGATGGTAGCGAATCTCGCAATCATAGTCACTCAAGAGTTCGACCCAACATCGTTGCCTCATGTTCAACTCCTTTTGATTGAGAATATGCTGGAGACTTTTGTGGTCTGTGAAAACCACACACTTCGTGCCATAAAGATAGTGTCTCCAGATTTTGAGAGCAAAACTACAGCACCTAACTCAAGATCATGAGTTGTGTAGTTCTTCTCGTGAAATTTCAATTGCCTAGATGCATATGCTATAACTTTACCTCGTTGCATAAGAACACAACCAAGGCCTAAGTTGGACGCATCGCAGTACACAACAAAATTATCGCTTCCCTCGGGTAAAGATAGAACAGGAGCATTTGTCAAACCAAAGGGCATGACAATGAACTCATAGTGTCCATATCTCGTGCGGAAAGCAGTTTTGGGAATATCTTCTTCGAATACACGAAGCTGATGATACCCAAAACGCAGATCGATCTTGGAAAAACAGGTAGCACCTTGCAGCTGATCAAAGAGATCATCGATTCGAGGTAGGGGATATCGATTCTTGATGGTAAGCTTACTAAGCTCACGATAATCGATACACATTCGAAAAGATCCATCTTTCTTTTTCACAAAGAGGACAGGAGCTCCCCAAGGTGAATAACTCGGTCGGATGAATCCTTTATCAGATAACTCTTGAAGCTGTTTCGATAACTCTTGCATCTCAGACGGTGCAAGACGATAAGGTGCTTTCGCAATCGGGTTAGCATTGGGTACAAGGTCAATATGAAACTCGACTTGACGAAGTGGAGGCAAACCAGGCAGTTCATCAGGAAACACCTCTGGATAATCCCGAACAATCGGAATATCCTGAATACTCTTGCTCTTGCCTTTCTCCTTGGTGACATGTGCCAGAAAGGCAACATATCCTTTTCGTAAATAACATTGAAACGAGCGTTTAAGGTTCTTGGGGAGATCACAAGTGATCATGGAAATGACAGAACCACACGAGTAGTTTGTCTTTGTGTTGACATCATAAGGTTGCATTAAACATTCATACAATTGCAGTAGTTTAAAAATAAAAACCACAAATTTTTATTTATATAACAACCGCATTGTCTTTAAATGTTAAAAGATAACAACCAGAGGAATTACAAAATACTAATTGTTCATTGCTGCATCATCGATCGCCTCATTGATGTTAAACACTCGTTCACGAGCGGGATTTACATTTGCGTTCGCGTTGACATTTGGATTGACATTCGCATTCGCATTTGCGTTTACCAATCTCGGGCAATTGTTGCGAAAATGACCCATTTCTCCGCAATTGAAACACGAACCGAGTGGGAATCTTGCAGCATTCCCTTGAGCTTGTGTTGGAACCTGGGCAGCCTGATTTTGTCCAAAACGACAAATGTTGGCCAAATGCCCAAGTCTACCACACGTAGCACACTGTTTACAGGCCTGTTGGACAACATGGTGACCATTACATCGAGTGCAGTGAGGTGCGGTACCAGCATAGGCTTTCTTCGCAGGAGGTTCAGTCGGTGGGTTCTGAGCAGTTTGATTGGTGACAGCAAAGTTTTGGGAAGCCTTATACTTCCTTGACTTTTTTGAAGACTCACCCTGCTTCTTACCCTTACCCTTTTCCTTATCAGAATTAGTTGACTTCTTTTTATCACCCTTGCGGGTGAGTTTACCCTTCCTGACTTGAGACTCAGTCAGGGTAGCAGACAACTCGATTACTTGACGAAGGGTAATAGGATTAACACCGGTCATAATGTCCTGTATGGAATCGGGTAAACCATCGATATACCTCTCAATTGCCTTATCCAGAGGGGTAACCATAGTGGGACACAACAAACTGAGCTCCTCAAATCGATCCGTATAAGCACGATGTTCTCCCCCGACTTGTTTCAAATCGTCAAATTCTCGTTCCAAAATTTGAATCTCGTGACGGGGACAGAACTCTCTCATCATGAGAGCTCGGAGCTCTTCCCAAGTTTGTGCTAGTGCCACTTCGGCACCCCTATCACGCATCACTCCGTTCCACCATGTAAGAGCTCGCTTCTCAAACACGCTTGAAGCAAACTCAACTTTGCGCGCATTCGGACACTGCACATATCTGAATGTGCTCTCGATACTCTCAAACCACTGTAGGAGCGCGGTTGCTTCTTGTGACCCAGAAAACTTAAGCGCCTTCGCAGAATTGAAATTCTTGAAATTACACTGAGCATTATTGTTGTTATTATTGTTGTTGTTGTTGTTGTATAGTTCGTGGATTTGGGTCACAATGCCTGGAAGCACAGCAGCCATTTGCTGAGAGACAAGGGCTGCGACTTCCTCAGAAGTATAAGTTTGAGCATCGGTTCGAGCATCGCGTCGAGGAGGCATTGTCTAACAAGGAAACATGGGAAACAAGTGAGGTCGAAAATTGGAGAAACAAAAGAGGTATTGAAAACATCGACAAAACACAAGGAAGGCGATCATGCGTTCGTTACCTCGAACAAACAAACGACACGCAGTGACAAATCAAAGTAAATAGGTCATAATAATGTATCACCGAAGACATGCTCGCCTATAAGTGAACACTCACTCCAAGAGTTCCCATGTAAGAGTGACTGGTCCGATAATGCGGATTTATACGAACACTCTAGCCTTAGACGGAAAACTCAGGGTACAGGCATTCACTCTTCCAGTTTGCACGTGTTCACATTATTTAGACCCAAACTTTGACGAGATTTTGAAAACTCAAAAGGGTTCAAAACCATATAACAGAGGGTTCAAAACCTAGAAATCAATCATCCAAGGATAGATGATTAATTTTCGAATCGGATTCGTTATTGTGTTCTTGTTGTGGTTATCACCTAAGGATAGGTGACGGTATTGTTTTAAAATCTAAACACAAGTAAACTTGTGTTAGGGTCCCAAAAAGTTATAGTCTAGGTCAAAGCATTGCTAATAACCTAATTCCCTATAACCATTGGCTCTGATACCAACTCTTCTGTCACACCCCGACCACGTTAAAACAACAAACCGTGGCGGAAACATCGGGGAGTGTTGCAACAGAATTATTGTTCCATAACCATGGTAACCAAATGTTTCGTTTTATTGAAATATTATGTAATGTACATTGTCTTTAAACCAAAACAAACATGCTACATATTGTTTATAACTGTTTTTAAGTCACTAAGGCCTCGTCCAGGTCCTATGTGACACAAGCTTCCTAGCAAGCAACATCAAGCAATACCACCTGAAACATATGTAAAAAAATAAAGTCAGCAAAGAAATGCTGGCGAGTACACAGGTTTTGTGAGGGTGTTAGATTCATGGCTCGTTTATGTGTTGCAGTACCTTACTAGACTACAAGAGTCAAAAGTACAAACCTTGTTTTGAAAAGTGTATTGCAACATAATTAACCAACTCAAATCGAATTGGTTATAGTTAATAAAATCTCGTAGCCTTGATTCTTAACCCAAAAACATTTGTTTTAGTATAACAACTCGTAAACATCTCGTAAAAACTTGTTAATAAAACTCGTATGGTTTATATCGTTTCAAAAACCTCGTTGTGTGACATCGTTTCAAATCGTTTCCCAAGTGAACTAAATAACGACACGCAATGTAGTATGATAGAAGCACTTATGTATAATATGTACCAGCGGCGTATCTACCATGCTTTTATCATGCTACACCCGTCCCATTATCTAATCACTACCCCAAACCAATCGTTTAATTCGTTTAACTCATTTCAAATCGTTTAACTCGTCACAAAATCGTATTCGTTTTAATAGTGAAACTACTTTTGGTCGTATCGTTAATAACATTCAAACCTTCATGACTCGTCTACCTCGTTTCTCGTATTAACGAACCACCAAAGGGTAAGTTAACAATCATCAGATTCGGTCGTTACCTACATAACCCCCACACATAACTATCGGTGTAGTCTGATAACGGGATTTGTCAGATCCTATGGTACCATAACCTAATACTGGTCGGCTTGATCAATGCTAATGAATGTCATTCGTTATGTAATTACGACCAACAAGTCTTGTTCACCTTATTGAAATCGTTATTAGTTTAGTACAAACCATCTTTAATCGTTTTTGAAATCATCGTTTAAACCTTGAAATCGTTTTGTACATATGAATCACCCTAAAACAATTGAAAGCAGTAAAATTGGGGAACTATGTACTCACATTGAAGTGCAAAGTATCCTCAGTCTAATGAACTCAACAAGCTCAGTCAAACCAAGGAAACTCAAGCAGCACCTAGTAATCGGATCACTAGTCAAACAATAGACGCCTAAATCGGAAGATCGGAAAGAATGAGGTCTTGTAAACCAAATGAGTGTAGGAACTCATGTGATATGGTTTAACAAAGCCTACATTCTAAATCGGAACCTAACCTAAGTGCTTTCGACCCATTGCAACCCATTAAGGTAGCTTACGCTACTTTAACGCGTCGTGCGCGCAAACGCGTTCGAGACGTCTAACTAGTCCTATGACAAGCATTATATGCCTAAACATGTTTAAATAGGTTGCATAATCAGTTATGTGACAAAAGTTTAGGTTACATATGCTTAAAGTCCAATTATGCATGAAAAGGGCATTTTGGTAATTTACCTAAGGCATATAATCTACCTATCATACAACTACTTAAACTCGGTGACCATAAGGTATAACCTCAGAAGGTCACTCCATATGCAACTGTGGTCACTAAACATGCTTGGTCAGATCTTAAAGATTGACCAAACGGGTCGAGTTCGAAAGTCTAAGCGGTGGTTTAGACCGCTTGACTTACTACTCTAAACAAGCACTAATTATTAGTGACGAGTTAAACATGTCAAAGCATGTTTAACCTACTGATTTGGTATCAAAACAAAGTGTTTTGATACCTAATAGTAGTTCCGTTGCAAAATGCGTGCTAAAACGCATTTTGACCGAAACTTTGACTCGTCACTACACCTAGTTAACGTGGTAATCAGTGGGTATAGTCACTAAGGACTATAACCAACGTGATTGCGCTCACGTTGCGAAGTTCAAACGAACTTCTCGTTGACCAACTCGTGGTCAAAGCTGAAAGTCAAACTATTTTTGACTTTCAAACTAGGAAAACAATAAGAAGAATGAAAGAATACTCACAATGGGTACTTGCTATCTTTTCTACAAGAAAACCAAGTTCCCAATCAGATTAGAGAGCTCCTAACACTTGAGGGAGCCTTCCAATTCAGATGGTAGAGAAGAGAAGAATGAATAAGCAAAGACCAAGTGAAATGGAAGGCCTATATATAGTTTTTCGCAAACTGTTAGGATCATTCCTTGGAGAGGAGGGCATAATCCAAGCCATACAAGTGTCAAGGAAGGATTGGGGGACTTGGAGAACACACAAACCAGCCCCTAGCATTGAAAACTAGAGATCAAAACCAGCAAAAACGAGCTAAATGACCAGATTCATTATTTCTGTCTGACAGGCTCTCGCACCCCGCATAAGACTTTACTTAGTCTTACACGCCCCGCCTAACCATCTTTGACAGATTGTCAATTTTAGTCCCTGCAGCTTAGAAACATGCATTTCGGCCCATTTTTGACACGTTTAAGCCCCGTTAACCTCATTTCAAGGCTCTAAAATGAAGTTAAAGTATTGGGAACTCAAAACAAGCTCAAAAATATCTCGGATGTCGGTTCGTTTGGTCGTACGATCGCGTTGTTCGGTTAATTACGACGGAAGTCGTAACGAACGCAAAAACGATCCAAATTAAGCGCCGACTGGAATTTTTTGCATGCCAATCACTAAAATAAAATATTTTAATGATTACATAAATTTTTGGATATCCGGATATATTCAGAACGTAAGATATGCGCGAAAATGCAAACTTGTGCACTTTTTGACGCTTTTAGTCCCTAAATGACCAATAAGTTTATTTTTGCGCACCAAACACCTCAAAGCCTATTTCTAAGCTATGTAAAGGGTATTTAGCGCATATTTAACTTATGATCAAGTTCCAGAATATTCGTTACTATACAATTCGGTATAGTTTCGCAGTTTGACACTAATAGTCCCTACGATCGAACAAACTTGTTTTTGGCACACCAAACCATTCAAACCTTATTTCTAAGTTATGTGAAGGTTATTTAAGGTATGTCAAGCCTATTTCACTATCCCGGAGTGTTTGTCGCGTTTAGCTGATTACGTTTACGCACCAATTTGCGTATAACCTTCCAGAAAGCGATTTAGAGCTTGAAATTGAATCGAATCGAATTGTGAAATCATCAAACACATAAAACTCATATAATAACACCAAAACACATTGTATTATTGATAATTAACATTGTTTTGCATTGTTCATCGATTAAAGAGCACAATTGTCACATGTACGGATCAGTATAGATTCGAGTTGGTTTACGTTTAGACATAAACTTTTTTAATAAACCAACTTTCGAATGCAAGACTTAAATGTAATACATTTTCATTCAACGGTATAAATTTCAGTTACTCTACATTTCGACCCATATCAACGCAAGACGGATAAAATTACCATAATTATATATATATATATATATATATATATATATGTGTGTGTGTGTGTGTGTGTATACACACTCACACTAGAAACCATTGTCGTTGATGTTTACACTCCCAACTTTGGTCCTTTTACTTTACAAAACACTCATGGTTGCCCCTTGATGTGAATGTGTTTTTTTTTCCTTTTCTGGTTTCCAATTTTTAAACCTATAATATTACACATGTCAATTGTTTGTCTATGGACGTTTTATGTTTTTTTTTATGATACATTACGTTATAACTGCGGTATAAATTCGATTTACCTTACGTTATGATTCAACCATAATGCTTATATAGTTACATTGATATGAACCGAGTATGTCAAGACATATATTATCATATGCTTAACGCAGGACATAACGCTTGAATTAATTAATCTGATGTTTGTAACAAACCCGTAACGCATCTCTTACGGGGCATATTAATAGTTTCTCTTATAGAGGAAGTCAAACATTTGTTACTATGAATGAGAAGTTTTATATTTAATTAAGATCTTTTTTTAAGTAGCTAGTGTTAATAATAAACGAGTGTAACATAACAATCAAATTTTATATCTATTTTAAAATCTTATGTATCACATACATGCATGAATCCATAATCATCATCACATAATTATAAAACGTAAAGAAGATGCATCATACATGACATATCGTTGCCCATACTAATTTGATTTACATATATGGGTAGGAGAAAAACGACACAAAGATGGAGTTGGTTATGATCTAATTCTCCACTTGCTCCAATATCACATCACACTTAAATAATAAAACCAAACAAACACTAAGGGCATCCTAAAAAGGGTCTTGCGGGTACCCTTTCTCCTTTACGGTGCCATTTCCAGCCATGCCCACGTACATAGATAGATTCATGGCCGTGTTCCCTCCTTCTCAACTCACACTCGTCGTCATTATTCGTCACGTCCATCCCATGTGTGTGCCACATCGGCCATGGATCACTCCACATATCTACCCACAAAACGTTGTATGCAGGCTAAAACCCACAAACAAGTTAAGGACATGTTCATCAAACTTACAAACTATGATAGATGAATGCTTTTAATGGTATTCATCCTGTTGTTGGAGTTCCTTAAGAAACCTCCCCGTGAATCCATGATAGATGAAACTGCATATACAAAAATATTTAAAAGTAAGTTTGTTTGTAGTTTAAAAAAAAAAAGAAAAATAAATTGTTCCTACGTTAAAGTGGTAAAGGAATAAACGTCTTGCACAATTTCAAATCCATACCTAATTTTGGTCCCAACTAAAGATATATCAAAATCTGCAAGTACTTTCTAGGATTGTTTATAAAGCTCGGAGCTTGCTTGGAAAAAAACTCGCTTGATATTGCTCGTTTTGAAATTGAGCCAAACCAGCTTGGCTCGGTTAGAAAACAAGCCTAGTTTGGCTCGATTCGCAACGAGCTAGATTGGCTCGGTTTAGCTCGGATTATTTTACCTTTAAAATATTTTAATATACGTATAATATATTTAGGAGTGTAATTGGATATATATAGGTTGAGGTTCGACTACAAAGTCGAAATTTCATAAAAAATGTAAAAAGTCATAAAACACTATAATTTGAGTCATAAAACACATCTAAAACCAACAAATAACATAGTGAAGATTACTAAAACAACATATTCAAACCCTAATAGTGTATAAAAACTTCAATCACATCATCATAGAACTATGAATATAAAACACAACATGCTAGTCAACATAAAATATAATAATGTTTGTCATTCCATAATCTGAACCTTATCATCTAAAACACTATACAAACCCCACATATATGATGTTTTAGTAAGGGTCCTAATATTAATACATGGCAAAAACTTATTTACACATGGTGTATACATGTCGTATACAGTTATACGGCCCGTATAGAATGAAATAAAACTAACAAAGTCTGTGCCAGCAGACTTTGTCAGTTTTTTACATTCCATGCGGCCCGTATAACTGTATACGACCCGTATACACCATGTATAAATAATTGGCCTGGTCGTATACAATGTATACGAACTACGGGCCGTATAATCGTATACGACCCGTATGAAACGAAAAATTAGATTTTACCCAAATTATTTAAGGGATTTAAGGTGTCAATCAAACGATACATTTTACAGTCATTAGGTGGTCAAATCTTTCTAAAAGTAGAAAAAAAATAAAATATTCACAAGTAACAAAGATTGAAGAAAAAAAAACGTGTCGTATGACTGTAATAAAAAGGAAGGGTGAGGCATTTGATGAGAGTTGTAAGGAGAAACCTTTTAATCACTTGTTTTCAACGGGGATGTAATGCAATGATTCTGCTAGTGGGCGGGCTTCTAATGCTTACACCGGGTGATAAACAACGCTGATATGAACACAAACCAACTGCTTTGTCTTGAGTCGTCGAGAAAACTTTTTCCTTAGGGGAGGGTGAATAGTATGGGTCTGAGTCCATTGTGGTTCGTGAATGTTTCGAATCATCATAGAAGATGTGTCGGGTTCTGCTAGAAGAGTATCAGGATTTTGTTGGTTTGTTTCCAGGTAGGGTTTAGAATGTTTGAAGTATTCTTTGTTTAATACCAACTCTTCTGAAAGACAAGAATACAACGTTCATGTATCACAAGGAATGACCGATCTAAGGCAGAGAATCTGATTTAGATACACAAATTCATCACCGGTTTCTACAGCACAAGCACATACACAATTTGTTGGAAGAACCCGACACGTCTTCTGCTAGTTACTCTTTTCTTCGATTTCAACAAATCTTTCAAGGTCTTAAGTGATGGACTATTGGTTAAAAGATGTAGAAGAGTTTGTGTAGAGATCTTTACGTACAAATTTGCATCATCCTTAAGGTTACAAATGAAGTATTAAAAGATGTTAGTTTCTTGACAATATGGTTTCTCGACAAATGAAGTATTATCTGTCCTTGCTACCTCTTCGGTTGGTAAAAGACATAGGATGGTTTCTAATATAGGCTCTTTTAGAGAAGCGTTGGGATTCAAGGGTTTATGAGTAAAAGATGTTAGTTTCTTGACAGTATGGTTTCTCGAAAAATGAAGTATTATCTGTCCTTGCTGCCTCTTCGGTTAGTAAAAGACATAGGATGGTTTCTAATACAGGCTCTTTGTCAGTTGTGGTTGATTTATAGAAGGAGGTTATGAAACGAATATATGTTTATGCGAATTCCCAACATCCTTGCTTTATTCTCTATAATCTATTAGAACAATCCTTGTTTTGTCACGTACATGCGTTTAATTCCCAACATCCTTTTTGTATCAGACTCTCTCCCCTCCTTTTCTCTCTACTAGAACGATCCTTGACTTGAATTTGTGGATTTCGGTTGGGTCAGACAAACTTAACAAGAGAAGCAACTAAAAAAATACAATTGATTACTCGGTCGAATAATGGGTCCGTTCAAGTTGAGCTTCCTGATGCAATTTTCACAGTGGTCCCAATGTCTGATGCGTGCTAGTGTGTATATATTTTAGACGTATATTTAAGGCCTTTTTTACACTTTTAGCCAAGTTTTAAATTTATAAAACACGATATTCACTAACACTAAACACACATATGGGCAAGTGCACCCATCGTGGACGTAGTATAGTGTTGGTAAGATACCGAGGTCGTCCAAGGACACAAGAGCTTTTAGTACCGGTTTATCCTCAACGTCTAATCAAATCAAAAAGTTAGAAAAGATTTTTAAACTAAGAAAAATGAAAACTAACTAAATGCTGAAAAATAAAATAAAAATAAAAACAGATAGACAAGATGAATCACTTGGATCCGACTCGTGTATTAGTATAACCTTTGATTATTTTCGCACTTTTGCACTTGTTTAAAAGATTATCTTAGTTATTGTAGTAGGCCCCTCTTTTGAAGGCGACGTTACCCTCAACCCAATAGTTTGAGTCAGCAAGGATACAATCCTAAAGGGTCGGATTATTGAAAGATAATGAATTAAGTTATTAATGCAAATTATGGTAGGCCCCTCTTTTGGAGGTGACGTTACCCTCGACTAAGTAGTCTGAGTCAGCAAGGATACAGTCCTAAATAGCTGGGTTATAGTATTAATAGTAGTTAACTTATGAGGGGGTCAAAGAGTTTGGATCCCCGCCATCCAATACCTATGGGCATTGAAGGAGATCCTACTAAATTTGACCCAGGTCCCTTGCAATACCTCTAAACGCTGAACAAGGGCAAGACCCTTACCAAACCGTTCCCTTAACCCCCGACCAGGTAGCCAACATACCTCCATATAGACCGTGGAGATATGAATGGTGAAAATCTTTTATTTTATATAGACAGTAAAATAATGCCAAGACACCACGGACAAACGATAAGGAAAGATCACCTTCAACATAAGCAACTAGTTATTAAAGTCATTAATACAAAACCAAATAAAAAGTGCAAAAGATTAAAAATAAAAAGTATTATACTAAACACTTGTCTTCACCAAGTGATCTAAGAGACTTAGGTAAACATGGCCTTGATTGTCAAGAACTCTTACGATCAATCTTGGATCCCGAGATGACTCACACACTCTATGATGGACAATGGATGATGGTGGTGGATGATGGTGTTGTGATGGTGGTGGGTGGTGGATGAAGTTTGAGAGAGGTGGTGTTCCAAGGGATGAGTTGCAATGAAACCAAGCACTCCTATTTATAGGTTGATAGAAGGCTGGGCACGGCCCCGTGTCCGCTGGACACGGCCCCGTACCTGTCTGACACTCTCTCTCTTCATTAATTGTAATTCGCAATTACAATTAATGCGCCTGCTGTACTTTCACCACGCCCCCGTGTTCACTGGGCACGGCCCTATGGTGGGCAATAGAAGCTTCTATAGGTTTGTCTTTTCTGCTGCTTCTTGGGCACGGCGCCGTGCTGGCTGAGCACGGGGCGTGTTCAGTCTTCTGCCTTCTCTATTTTGCTTGGGAGGATGCTGTTGAGGGGTCGGGCAATCCACTTATGTTCCTTTTCTTGTATTTATGTTCGATTTAGCTGTCTTTTTGCTTCTTTTGTGAATTTGAGCTCATTTAATCCTGAAAATACAAAAGTAAGACAAAAACACTCTTTTTCCAACATTAGTACTTAAAAAGGGTTAGTTTTATGCCTCATTTGATGTAATTTATATGTTGCATTTTACACACATCAAATACCCCCACACTTGAATTTTTGCTTGTCCTCAAGCAAAACTCTTTAATATGTGGCTTACACTCCCAAATGGAATGGGTAGAAGAGAAGGTTTTGGCTTGTCATAGAGTGTCGGGAATCCAAGATCTTTTTGGTTTTATTTTTATTTATTTACAATCCTATTCGTTATGATTTATTTAGAACGTTTCATAGGGTAAATTACTTATTTGGGCATAGCATGCCTTTTTAAAATTCCGTTTATATACAAGCTCACATACCTCACGGGAGAAATCACTCACACTCGGCCGAAGGTGTATTTTTAGTGAATCACTCGAGAGCGGCGTGGAACTTATCCCTACCATAGGCTTGCCAAGAAATCAATCCTCCTCCATTTTAACTTGTTACCTTTGTAAATATCAAGAGGACTTTTTGGGTAAAGGCTTGGGCTAAAGGTGGGTAGTTGGGTTAGTGGTTAGTAGAGAAGGGCGAAAAGCGTAAAAAGCGTCGGTTTTCGTAAAACATTTTGTTTTAGTGACTTTTTATTCTTAATGAAGTATTTCTTCCAACAAGCTTTTTGTTTTAAGAGCTTTGTTTGTTTATTTCTAACTTCATCATCATTTTTTTTTTAGTCACACGAAAACCGAGCTTGTTACTAAAATAAAGGGTAAGAAATAAAAAGGGTTTTGGTGGGTAAAAGGGTTTTAAGGTAAAGAAATGAAAGGTTTAGGCTCAAAGGGGTTAACTAGGGGGAGTTTTTTGGGTAAGTGAAAAGAAAAATAAAAATAATGGTTTTGAAATAAAAAGGGTTAGTCCTAATGCCTCCATCATTTACTTACTTGGGTTTAAGTTGGTAAGGACCGGGAATGAATCGTCGTGGCAAGTTCTAGAGTCGTAAGAACCAAGCAGCTATTCACACAAGAAACGAAAAATGAGCATTTAGTTTAAAGATGTGTATTTGTATGCTCAATAAAGGCTCAAAACTCACTTTTTGTGGGAATGGGTTTTTCTATGTGATCAAGTATATATAAACGAATTTTAACTAAGCTTGTCATGCCGTTTCATAATTTTCTTATGTTAGTTCTTTTTATCACGACGCTATCGGTTGTAAACTTGCAAAAATATAACCTTATTAATCTTAGAATTCCCAACTTAAACTTTAGACAAGTAAAAAAAATGAAAAACATTTTTTTTTTTGAAAAAATTTGGGGTGATTAGCAGTTCCAATAGAGTTTTGTGTAAGGCTTGTTATTAGGACTTGCAAAATTTCAAGGTTTTAGCATCCCCCCCACACTTAAATTACACATTGTCCTCAATGTTTCCTAAAAATAAATTTTTAGGTTGATTGAATGTGTAACATGGTGTTTAAAATCAAAAATTTATGTTACTGGCAGTCTGGACACGGCCCCGTGGGGACCGGGCACGGCCCCGTGTTCAGGTGCCAGTAACGATAATTAAGAAAAAGAAACAGAAGCCTGGACACGGGGGCGTGTCTGGTGAACACGGCCCGTGTCCAGTTACCTGAACTGGGCATTTTCTTGCAGGGGGTTCAGCACGGGGCCGTGTTGGCTGGGCACGGCCCGTGTTGAACCTACTGTAATGGAGAAATCGTCGACGTGTGGCCTTGTTCTTGTGCATGGGGCCATGTTTCTCATTTCTCTTATCATCCTTTACCACCATGAGTGTGTTTTATTTATTATGAACCATCCAAACCTTAAAACCATCGTTCCATTAAACCATAGAGAAATACATAAGAAAAAAATAATATAAAAACTTAACTAACTAGGTCAGGAGGTACACGAGGTTATCATAAAGGGTTCTACTTTTTAAGAAAATTTCGAGAATAGTTTCCCGATATAGTAGGACTTTCGGCCGATGGTTTTCTTCCCTAGATGTCGTTTAAAGCCATTCTTCTATCTCCCTCGGAAGGAAGAAGGCGGCTTCATTTTCCTCAGCAACTTGTGGCTGAGGGGGAACATTAACCGGGACTCCTTGCACCACTCTTTGCGGAGGTTCAGGGTGCATGGCGTACCATTCGGCCGGAATGATGACTTCGGGCACCACGTTCCACGCCCTTTGGGTTATTATAGGCACCAAGGGCGGGGAGGCGAGAAGGTTTAACCTCTGGTGCAAGAGGTTCACCTCTCGGAGACAACCCTCCAGTCCCACCGTTAGATGGTTGATACGGTCAACCAATGCTTCCTCCACTCCCGTCATTTCAACAATAGCCTCCCTTAGGGCGTAAACATAGTTTACAAGAGAGTCTTCTGCCGTTGATGATCTTCTCCCTTGTCGGTTACTTCTTGAAGATGTTCCGCTTGTTCTGCTTGCCATTTTCTGAGAAAGAAACCGAAGAAAGATAAATTTTTACGAAACAGTACCTCGAACACGGCCCCGTGCTCGCTGAGCACGGCCCCGTGTCCATTTGTCTGCAGGATTTTAGGCTAAGGAGTCTTGGAGTTTTAAATTATTTTTATGATTTTCAGCTGGGTTTTAAGCACAGATAATTTAAAACAAAGTTATACAACTAACTTTAATCAAGAATCCCTAGCAAATAACCTTACAAACTTCACATAAAAGGTTGGAATCATGGAGCTTCCAAGCTTCCATGGAGGAAATGTTTGAAAAAATTTGAAAGAAGAGGTAATGAATAAAAGTGGAAGGGACAAGAGGGTTCTTGGGAACCTTCTTTTAGAACTTACCTAGGATGGTATGAGTGAAGATCCCAGGAATCTCTGTCTTTTGAATTGGTAAAAAATGAGCAGGATCAGGCTGCATTTAAAGAAAACGACAGTGCACTGGACACGGCCCCGTGTTGGCTGTCCACGACCCCGTGTGCAGATGAAATCCTGACACATTTTGTCCGTATTCTGACAAAATCAGCAGAGAATCTTTTAGGTGAGCATGGGGGCGTGTTGACCTGGACACAGCCCCGTGTCTGGAAGCTGTCTTATGGAGTTTCCTTACTTCTAAGGATTTTATTAATATCGGGTGGTTCCTTACTGGTAGGGACAACCCCAAAGTGCCTAAGATACCTTAATTGTCCTAGACTAAGGCGAGAACGCAAGAGGTTGTCGATGAGGGTAATTCCTATTTTCATTCTAGGTGGACAAGTCCGACCCTTTCCCGGGCTCTCGTTAAAGAAGGTGTATGCCGAATCGCTCAGGTCTATGTATGCACCGAACGAAGTCGATGGAGAGTCCTTCACGGCACAATCGGCACAGGGACGACTACCGTCCAAGTCATCGCTAGGTATGAAGGTATTTTTGGGAGCAACGAGGTTGTCGGAATGCAATCCCAACATTTCTTCATGGTCATCGTCTTGGGGTGGATCAATAAAATCCTTCCTAAGCTCTTTTGACCAATCTAAAATTAGCTCTTCTAGTTGAAATAACTCGTCAAGGAGCATTTCTCCTAGAATATCTGGTTGGGCGCATTCGAGGGAGAGGTAGTGATTATTTTTACTTTCGCCCCTCTTAAGGTTATAAGGAATCGGTGGGTCTATGTAGTGGGGCCTATAATTTAGAAAGTAACATTTTAATTCTTTATGTTCGCCTCCACATAATTGACACCACGTACCATAAGAGTGTCGAAATTAAAAAGAATTACTATCACTCATGTTTATGTCAGAAATTACCAACCGCCGGGATCTAACGGTTCTGTTTTCAGTAAGTGAATCTTAGGCACGGGGGCGTGTTGAGTGAGCACGGCCCCGTGTTCAGCTTACTGTCTGACTTAAAACAGGATTGCCAGTTCCAATTATTGAGCACGGGGGTGTGTTCAGCGGGCACGGCCCGTGCTGAGCTCTGCAGAAGCTGAAAAACTAATAAAATCCTAAAAAATTAAAAAGAAAAATAAAAATATGATTAGGCCGTTTATTCCTAACTTTCTTAAAATCCTTGTGTCCCCGGCAGCGGCGCCAAAAACTTGATGCGTGCTAGTGTGTATATATTTTAGATGTATATTTAAGCCTTTTTTTACACTTTTAGCCAAGTTTTAAATTTATAAAACACGATATTCACTAACACTAAACACACATATGGGCAAGTGCACCCATCGTGGACGTAGGTAAGATACCGAGGTCGTCCAAGGACACAAGAGCTTTTAGTACCGGTTTATCCTCAACGTCTAATCAAATCAAAAAGTTAGAAAAGATTTTTAAACTAAGAAAATGAAAACTAACTAAATGCTGAAAAATAAAATAAAAATAAAAACAGATAGACAAGATGAATCACTTGGATCCGACTCGTGTATTAGTATAACCTTTGATTATTTTCGCACTTTTGCACTTGTTTAAGAGATTATCTTAGTTATTGTAGTAGGCCCCTCTTTTGAAGGCGACGTTACCCTCAACCCAGTAGTTTGAGTCAGCAAGGATACAATCCTAAAGGGTCGGATTATTGAAAGATAATGAATAAAGTTATTAATGCAAATTATGGTAGGCCCCTCTTTTGGAGGTGACGTTACCCTCGACTAAGTAGTCTGAGTCAGCAAGGATACAGTCCTAAATAGCCGGGTTATAGTATTAATAGTAGTTAACTTATGAGGGGGTCAAAGAGTTTGGATCCCCGCCATCCAATACCTATGGGCATTGAAGGAGATCCTACTAAATTTGACCTAGGTCCCTTGCAGGACCTCTAAACACTGAACAAGGGCAAGACCCTTACCAAACCGTTCCCTTAACCCCCGACCAGGTAGCCAACATACCTCCATATAGACCGTGGAGATATGAATGGTGAAAATCTTTTATTTTATATAGACAGTAAAATAATGCCAAGACACCATGGACAAACGATAAGGAAAGATCACCTTCAACATAAGCAACTAGTTATTAAAGTCATTAATACAAAACCAAATAAAAAGTGCAAAAGATTAAAAATAAAAAGTATTATACTAAACACTTGTCTTCACCAAGTGATGTAAGAGACTTAGGCAAACATGGCCTTGATTGTCAAGAACTCTTACGATCAATCTTAGATCCCGAGACGACTCACACACTCTATGATGGACAATGGATGATGGTGGTGGATGATGGTGTTGTGATGGTGGTGGGTGGTGGATGAAGTGTGAGAGAGGTGGTGTGCCAAGGGATGAGTTGCAATGAAACCAAGCACTCCTATTTATAGGCTGAACAGAAGGCTGGGCACGGCCCCGTGCCTGTCTGACACTCTCTCTCTCTTCATTAATTGTAATTCGCAATTACAATTAATGCGCCTACTGTACTTTCGCCACGCCCCCATGTTCACTGGGCACGGCCCCGTGGTGGGCAATAGAAGCTTCTATAGGTTTGTCTTTTCTGCTGCTTCTTGGGCACGGCCCTGTGCTGGCTGAGCACGGGGCGTGTTCAGTCTTCTGCCTTCTCTATTTTGCTTGGGAGGATGCTGTTGAGGGGTCGGGCAATCCACTTATGTTCCTTTTCTTGTATTTATGTTAGATTTAGCTGTCTTTTTGCTTCTTTTGTGAATTTGAGCTCATTTAATCCTGAAAATACAAAAGGAAGACAAAAACACTCTTTTTCCAACATTAGTACTTAAAAAGGGTTATTTTTATGCCTCGTTTAATGTAATTTATATGTTGCATTTTACACACATCAATGTCCTACTACTACAATCCTTCCAGCGCCTGATTCCGATACAACCCTTGATGTTGATACCGGTTTTACCTCATGAAAAGGAAAGAAAGAAAATATTTTTAGAGAAGCGTTGGGATTAACGGGTTATGAGTGAAAGAGTTAACATTCTGATTCAGATTCAGGAAGCAGATGTTTAGTAGTGTTTGAGAAACTAACAAGGTAAACCTGAATTTTCAAAATTTTAGACACTTACTTGAACCGTTAGTAATGCTAGATGTCATTTTGGCTGAACCACAACCTATTACAGCACTGTATGAACCTGTGTTTTGAAAATAGGCTTTGTTCTTCGTTTATTGGACCGTTCTAATAGATTAAAGAGGTTTTTACCATATCTATACGGGTCATATACGGTTTATACGGCCGTATACGATTGGTAAAAAATATTTTTACCGATCATATACAATGTATACGATGATTTTATACGGGCCGTATATTGTTATACGGCCCGTATACTATGGGTAAAAAATGGTAAAAAATGGTTTATTCACTTTAATCTATTAGAACGATCCTTGTCTTGAGAACCTGATTCTGATTTAAACAATAGAATTTGTGGATCAACAGAAATAACTGAAAATAACTCGCCATTCTCTTGCACCTGTATACGTTCACGAACCACAATGGACTCAGACTCATACTACTAGTAGAAGAACCCGACACGTCTTCTGTGATGATTCGAAACATTCACGAACCACAATGGACTCAGACTCATACTACTAGCAGAAGAACCCGACACGTCTTCTGTGATGATTCGAAACATTCCGAATCACTAGTAGAAGAACCTGACACGTCTTCTGTGATGATTACAACGATCCCACTCACAAGTTGTTGATACATATCGTCCGGTGATTGTTGATACATGGAAAAACAAGGACCATTCACCTCTTTCAACCTACCAAAACACCAAAATCCGTACCGGTGATTGTTTATCCATACTATTCTTCATAGACATATTCCCCCTCACAAGTTGTTGATACATATCGTCCGTTCAAGTTGAGCTTCCTGATACATATCGTTCGTAAGAAACTTTTCGTGCACTGAACCTTCAGTTGTGTACTCTTCAATCTTCTTGAGTATTTTTCTAACTTTATGCTTGCATCCACCATAGTGAATATTAACTTTGAGTGAAAGAGTTTGGAAATCGGACGGTAAAAACGAAGTAACTGTTGGAATTTGTGGATTTCGGTTGGTTCAGAAACTTAACAAGAGAAGCAACTAAAAAAATACAATTGATTTCTCTTCCGGTTACCAGGCCTATCATCTCCGTCTACGTTTGGTTTCCTCAACGAAGAACCATTAGCCATTATCAGATATCGATTGTTGGAACTTTGAACTGATTATTTGTTATCATGTTACGGAGAATGTTCTAGAAATTGAAGGAAAAGGAAAAGATTTGTTGAAATCGAATTCAACAGAGATAACTTAATACAACCGGTCAAATCACACACTATATAAAGATTACAGAGGTTTTTACCATTTTTTACCATATGTATACGGGCCGTATACGGTTTATACGGCCGTATACTCTCGGTAAAAAAAAATTTTACCGATCGTATACAATGTATACGATGATTGTATACGGGCCGTATATTGTTATACGGCTCGTATACTATGGGTAAAAATTAGAGAATTGATGCAATTTTCCGTCTGGAGAAGAGTATGTTGATATAGGAGAATTGATGCAATTTTCAAACATTTTATCATGTGTTGTAATTTTAATGAAGCAATGAAGATTGAATATGCAAATCGGATGGAATCTACGAAGAAACTGTTGGAAGAATCAACGAAGAATCATCAGCCATTATCTGCCCTTTTTCCTTTGGTTTCTGGTTGATTTTCAGGGTGAGGGTTTTGAATTGATTCCAAACATTTTATTGTGTTTTGTAATTTTAATGAAGCAATGAAGATTGAATATGCAAACCGCATCCGTCTTCTGTTATGATTCGAAACATTCCGAATAACTAGCAGAACCCGACACGTCTTCTGTGATGATTCGAAACATTCCGAATAACTAGCAGAACCTGACACGTCTTCATAGCCATATTCCCACTCACAAGTTGTTGATCTTTGGGTGGTGATTTACTCCCGAACAAACCATGCCCACCTTGACCAGAATAGATAAACGTATCACTCGATCCACTTACATTCGAATAACGCTGAGAATCCACAACGCTTATGGCCAGATTCTTTCCTTCAATCTTGGCAAAATCAATGCCTGCTTGTTTTATTATCACGAAAGTACTGAACAACCGAGATAGGCACAATAACAACAACAGCTTTCCATGATTTGGAGACTGATCGGAATCGAATCAATGATTTTACTGGAAGCCATTTGATTATTTCTTGTTTTATTATCACGAAAGTACTGAACAACCGAGATAGGCACAATAACAACAACAGCTTTCCATGATTTGGAGACTGATTGGAATCGAATCAGTGATTTTACTGGAAGCCGTTTGATTATTTCCTCTTGGATCTCGAAAGGCACGTTGTCTGACATCTTGATTTTGATTACCAACTCACCATATCAATTTCTAGGTAGTTAACAACGCTAATTAAAAAAAACGTGATTCATATACACAACGGTCTCTTTGCTTCGTCCAATAGAACTATTTGTGTATGCATTCTTTTGGTAGTTAACAACGCTAATTAGAAAAAAAGTCTGTAAAATTAATCATATCGATTGCTATAACAGGATGGATGTGACATACACAGATAGATAAGCTGTCACAGTTGTCAAGACTGTTTGTCGGGTTTCCAATGCTCACACAGGGTGATAAACAACGCTGATACGAACACATGTGTTTCGAAATAGGCTTTGTTCTTAGTTTAATGAAGTTACACATAACATCTACTTATATCCAGATTTAAACAATGCCCGCCTCAACTGAGATAACGGACATCCATCAAGCTCAAAAAGAAAACTTGTGTTTCCCATAGTCACAAAAGATTGCGGTTTGTATTTCGCATAGCCACCGTTTCCGTAGTAAAAAACGGTTGGGTTTGCACATTCAATCTTCAATACTTCATTAAAATACCACCAGTAGAAGAACCCGACATGTCTTCATGTTACGAAGAATGTTCTAGAAATTGAAGGAAAAGGAAAAGATTTGTTGAAATCGAATTTGACAACTATGACAGCTTATTAAAAGTAGCAAATCACCTCCTGGTCAAATCACACACTATAAAGTTTAAAGTTATCGTGTGTTGTAGTTTGGAAAGATGACCGAATAGAGATCTGAAAAACAAACTGTGGAGAACTTGTTTGTGTCGGGTTCTTCTGCTAGTTACTCGATCAACAGACTGATCGGTAACGTTACTCTACTTGTGCTCCGATTTAAGCGGAGTGTTTCGATCAACGTTTGTTAAAGGTGATGAAGAGTTTAGAAACCCTAGAATGACTGTGTTTTTACTGGAAAAAACGTGATACTTGAAAAAGCCCTTGAAAAAACATCCTTATATACGGCCCGTATACAGTTATACGGCCCGTATACATTTGGTAACATCAAAACCTACCAAAATAATTCCATTGAGCCGTATACATTTTACAAATCGTATAAACATGTATATGGCTCATATAACTATATACGGGTCGTATATAGTAAAATCAAAAAAACATTCTCTGCGCATTTTCCTATTCAAAAACATTCTATACGAGCCGTATATTTTGTATACGGCCCGTATACACTAGGGATGTGAAAATAAGATATAGAGGGTGTGGGAATAAGGGGGGCCTTTAGTAATCTTCATTATATTATTTGTGGGTTTTTGTGTGTTTTTTGGTTGACATTATGGTTTTTTATGACTTTTTACACTTTTTAAAAAATTTAGACTTTATAGCCAACTCCTAACATATATATATATATATATATATATATATATATATATATATATATAGGGAGAGGATCATGAGAAAACTAGATATAAATGAGAAAACTAGAAAACTAACTAAAATCCACTAAAAAGGAGGGGGAGGGAGACTTTTAATGAAGGAGGGGTAAAATTGGAACAAAAAATATATAACTTTTCAAACATTTCCCATTTCTCCATACGTTATCATTTTAAAACAAAAATGGCACCATAAGATCACAAATTTTCTTATCTTTCATTCAAGTATATTCGAGCATATTTTTTATGACATAAAAAAAGATTTATGGTGTCGTCTTGTTTTCAACACTATTATTATAGTAGTGCACATGTGCAATGTAACATGTACTACAATTGCATTACATGCTTAAAATTAGCTTTTTGAGTCTAGTTTAGCTTTTAGGGTTAGTTTTTTTTCGAGGTTTAGGATTAGGATTAGGTTTTTGGGTGTGGGGGGAGGGGGGGTTTAGGTTTTTTTCTGGGGGGGGTGGGGGGTTTAGGTTTTTTTCGGGTTTATGTTTAGGGTTTAGTTTTAGGTTTTTAGGGGGTGGGGGGTTTAGGTTTTTGGGGGGTGGGGGGGTTTAGGTTTTTTTTTTTTTTTGGGGGGGGGGGGGTGGGGGGTTTAGGTTTTTTTCGGGTTTATGTTTAGGGTTTAGTTTTAGGTTTTTGGGGGGTGGGGGGTGGGGGGTTTAGGTTTTTTGGGGGTGGGGTGGGGGGGGGGGGGTTAGGCTATTGGTGGGAGGGTGAATTTAGGTTTTTTTTTTTTTTAGAGGGGGGGGGGGTTTAGGTTTTTGGGGGTTGTCGGTGGGGGGTGGGTTAAGTGGTTTAGGCTTTCCGTATTAGTGCACATGTGCAGTACAAAAAAAAATTTATTTATTTATTTATTTATTTTTTGAAAATTTTTTTCCATACATATAAAGTAGCGATTTTTTATTAAAAAATTGTAAAAAAAAAAAAATTTGGTATCTTTTTAGGTTTTTTTAGTTAGTTTTTTTGTTTTCTCATTTAAACTAGTTTTCTCATGATCCATCCCCTATATATATATATATATATATATATAGGGAGGGGCTCATGCGAGAACCACCCTTATTGTGAGAACCTTGAGAACAATGTGAACACAACCTAAAATAGCTAAAAAAACCTAAAAAAAATCTAAAAAAAAACCTAACCCCCAACCTCCCCCCCCCCAAAAAAAACTAACTACCCCCCCCCCCAAAAAAAAAAAAAAAAAAAAAACCTAACCCCCCCCCCCAAGCTAAATGCTAAAAAAAACACCTAAACCCCCCCTCCCCCACCCCCTAAAAACCTAAATCCCCCCCCCAAGCTAAAATGCTAAAAACTAAACCCATAAAAAACCTAAAAAAACCTAAAAAAATCTAAAAAAATAAAAAAAAATCTAAATTTTTTTGTTTGAATTTTTTAATATTTTTTATGTTAAAATCCCTACTTTTAGAAGCCAAAAAAAAAACATTTTTTTTTAAAAAAAAAAAAAAAATTTTTTGCCTTCGAAAAGTAGCGATTTTTTTATATAAAATATTAAAAAATTCAAAAAAAAAATTTTGTGTGATTTTTAGCTATTTTTAGGCATTTTTGGTGTGTTCACATTGGTTCTCGCGGTTCTCACAATAAGAGGTGGTTCTCGCATGATCTTCTTCCTATATATATATATATATATATATATATATATATATATATATATATATATATATATATATATATATATATATATATATATATATATATAGGGGACCGCTAGAATGAGAACCACCTCGAGTTGTAAGAACCGCGAGAACTACACCCCACGGAGGGGCGTTCGCCGCGATTTTTTTTTTACAAGTAGATGTGTGCATTATAAACACGGCCGTAAAAAATCACGGCGAACGCCCCTCCGTGGGGTGTAGTTTTTTACACCTCAAGTTTGGTGTTTTTTAATTTTTTTTTCTTTTTTCTTTTTTTTTCACCAAACTTGAGGTGTAAAAAACTACACCCCACGGAGGGGCGTTCGCCGTGATTTTTTACGGCCGTGTTTATAATGCACACATCTACTTGTAAAAAAAATCGCGGCGAACGCCCCTCCGTGGGGTGTAGTTCTCGCGGTTCTTACAACTCGAGGTGGTTCTCATTCTAGCGGCTCCCTATATATATATATATATATATATATATATATATATATATGTATGTATGTATATGTGTACATATATATATATATATATATATATATATATATACATATACATATATATATATATATATATGGGTCCGCTAAAATGAAAACCACCATCAATTATAGGAACCGCGAAAACCACCCTCCACCAATCAGATAATGACAACCAAAAAGGTAATATAGTCATTTAATCAAAACTATCAAATCGTCTTTCTCTCCTAATTAAAGTCTCTTTTTAAAGTATTTTCAATTTCTCTCTCTTTACATTTCTCTTTTTTCTTTTTGTTACTTTATAAAAAGGTTTTTATAAAAAAATTGTAAAAAAGTTTTTATTAAAAACAAATTTAAAGCTGTAAAAAAGTTTTCGTAAAAATGTAAAAAAGTTTTAAAACGTGTGTGTAAAAGAAGATTTTTGTAAAAAGGTTAAAACCGTAAAACATCTTCGTATAAAAAGTTTTCGTAAAAAAAAAGTTTAAAACCGTAAAAAAACGTTTTCGTAAAAAAGTTTAAAAAAATGTGTGTAAAAAAAAGTTTTTGTAAAAAAAAGGTCAAAACCGTTAAAAAATTTCGTATAAATTTTTTGTTCTTTGTTAAAAAGTTCTTGTAAAGAAAAATTGTAAAAAAGTTTTTTTATAATTTTTTTTTGTAAAAAGAAAGTTTAAAACCGTAAAAAAAATCGTAAAAAAAAGTTTAAAACTGTAAAAAAAATTAAAAACGTGTGTGTAAAAAACGGCGCGTAAATACGGCGGCGTAAAAAACGGGGCGTAAAACAGGCTCGTAAAAACGCTTTTTGTAAAAAAATCCCGACAAAAATTGTTTTTTTTTTAAAAATCAGCGCATAAAAACGGGGCATAAAAATGGCTCGTAAAAAAACCGGGTGATAAAACGACGGGTAAATAAGGGACGTGAATACGGGGCGTAAAAACGGCGCGAAAAAACGGGATGTGAAAAACAGCGCGTTAAAAAACGGCGCATAAAACCGGGCATAAAAAACGGCGTGTAAAAAACCAGTCGCAAAAACGGCGCGTAAAAACAGGGCGTAAAAAATGGCGCGTAAAAGCGGGGCGTAAAAACGGCGCGTAAAAGCGGGGCGTAAAAACGGCACGTTAAAAAAACGACGCGTAAAACCTGGCGTAAAAAAACGGCGTGTGAAAAAGCTGGGCTTAAAAACGGCGTGCAAAAAATTGTTTTTGTTTAAAAATCTGGATCTAAAATGGTTTTTAATAAAAAAATTATGTTTTAAAAAAACAAGTTATATAATAATATAAAAAAAGTAATAAAAAACAATAAAGACAAAAAGACAAAAAAGAGTAAATTTACTAAACTTCCCTTTAGCATTAAAATATCAAAAACATCATAAGACAAAAAGTATTTAATATTAGTTTTAATTACTTTTAATCTCATCCATCCATCTTAAAGATCTAATGGTTGGAAATTGGTTCTCTCGGTTCTTACACTTGGGGAGGATTATGTTGAGAGCGCTAGATATTGAGAGAACCGTGATAACGAATGAAAAAACTAATTTTTTTAATACAACCCTCATTGTAATTAATATACAACATCAAAAAAAAATTTACAACATCAAATAATCCATTTCTCCTCTTAAAATCACGCTTATTAGATTTTTTACACATGTGTAAATACGACAAATTTACACGTGTGTAAATGGCGAACGTACACATGTAAATTTTCTTTATTTACGAATTCACGTAAATTTAAACGTGTAAATTAAATTTCTAACATTGTATTCGAATAATAATGATAAGTGTAAAAAATTGAATTTGAATTATTTTTTACCAAGTTCTCGCGATTTTTTCATTTTTTCTCACGGTTCTCACAATATTTAGCGTTCTCATTTAAACATTTCCATATATATATAGGATTCAGTTCAATTAAGAAACCACTACGAGTTGTGAGAACCATAAGAATCCTAATTCCCTCGCGAGTTGAGCCACCAATTTTTGCACACACGTAGATGAAAATGTTATAAACACATATGTAGAAACAAAAAACAAAAGGCGTGTTGCATTGGTAGTTTCGCCCGATGTAAATTTTATTTGCGTCTGATGTAAATTTTTGTTTACGGCGGTGTAACTTTTTTTACACCTAATGTAAATTTTTGCATGCGATATATTTTTTTTACTATAACAAGTGATTTATTTAAGAGTTATGAGAAAAATGTTTTTTTGAAAAACACTTTTGAAAGGTCTAGTTCTCATGGTTCTTACAACTCACTGTGGTTCTCATTTTATCCCTTCCCTTTATAGCATATGTAGGGGTTGATTAAAATGCTAACGAACGTATATCATTGAAATTTGAAACTTATATCGTATTTGTTTTAAGTTGATTTTGGCTTATAATGTAATAGGCTGAACTTTTGAATTAGTAAATGATATTTTATGCTACTAAATTTTGAAAGTTATGTATTAAAATTTCTTTTAAATTAAATTCGGGCCAAACTTGTAACAACCCGCACCTTCGTGCTTGTTACTCTCGTTACACTCGTTATGCCTAGCACCAGAGATTCAAATCATAATGTAACTATATCGCTTACAACGCTATTTCGCATATATTCGTATACTTTCACACGCTATATCGCATATCACAACGCATACACTAACGCTCATGATGACATCGCGTGGATAGTTAAGCTGCTCCCCTCGATCGTCGTGATGTAACGCGATCACGCTAACGACGACATCGCATGAGTAACTTAAGCAGTCCCCATCGATCGTCGTGATGTGTCGCAACGCTAACGCAGACTTAAATGCAATTACTTATGCTATGACCTGTATATATAATAATAATAATAATAATAATAATAATAATAATAATAATAATAATAATAATATTGTTGAAACTATCTAAACGCGCACTCGCAGGCACGCGCAACTCAATCTATCGCACTTAACACGAAGCTATTTATATCGCTAAAACGCTTAATGTGTCCACAATGCTCAACGCAACAAAACACGTCAAACGAAACGAAAGTCGGAAAACGAACTCGCACTTGCCGTCCGCTCGAACGTCCGTTCGATCGAATGGTCATCCGACCGGATGACCATCCGATCGGATGGCCATCCGATCGAAAGGCCCTCCGATCGAATCATTCCACACCGCCTTTCTCTCCTCTTCACCTATAAATACTCACATGTCACATCACTGTTCATGATGTGACAGCTCTCCTCCGACCCACGCATTCTCAAGCTATTTTCCCTCGATTCCTCGCAATTCTTGTAAGTTTTCATCTCAAATCTTGTACTTCCTTGATCTACACACACTTTCTCATCATCTTCCCCAACGAATCACAAATTTTAACCATGAAATCAGCTGATTTCGGGTTGTTCAAGGATGACGTCATCACGGGTTTGTAAGAACTTCGGAGAGTGACTTCATTCCAGCAAGAACGATCCAAATCTAACAGATTTCTATAATGTTTAAACACTGGTTGCACCTAAATCTAAACATTTTCAAGCTGATTTAAACTTCTTTCAACTATTTTACACTTTTTCACTCAAGACCGTTAGGATCTGGACTCGTTCAGGTTCTCTACTCATTCTCTAGTTGAGAACCGGTCTGAGAATGGATTTCTAAGGAAGAGACGACCAATTCTCGGGTTGAACATGAACTCCGTCAAGAACAGTTGAAGTGTCAAACCCCGATTTCCACGTGTATCACCGGTGGGCCCGGTGGGGGATTACCGTGACGTAGTTGGCAACAATATAGTCAAACCACAATATTTAAATGCACAGCGGAAGCAATAAAGATAAATATAATTCAACCATTTACTGTAATATCAATGTATCACAAGTAGTTGAATAGTATCCACAGGATGGATCAAAATAAATAAAATGTCGTTCAACAGATAAGACATCAAGCTTGCGAGACTTCTTAACGATGCTATGGAGCTAATGCCAGCCAATTACGTGTAGTACCTGCACTTAATCTTTTTGGAAAAATACGTCAGTTTACACTGGTAAATACGATCAACTGACTCATTTTGTAAATGATTGAAAATTGGTTTAGATGCACCAGGCATAAACATGTTTGTTTAACTTGGGAAAATTATTTAATATTATAATCTTGTGAACGAATTACATGTTCCTTCTTTGCGTTCAGTAGCCCGGATCGTGCCGGGTTAAAGATCAATAGACACACCACATTTGCGTAAAACCGAGGCGGGTAAACCATCGGCTACGTCTTTTAATAGTATAGACATCAACCGGGTGTACGCCTACACCCGGGTGTCGAGGTCGTGGCCATTTCGTAAAATGATGCCAAGGATATCCGGGACATGGTCATTAACCCCCCAAAGGCTTTTAAGTAACAAGACTGTTTAAATGAGCCGATCAAACTATTCAATTAACCACCTCAACGATGGAATTATTTGATGCTCAATCAAGCGGTATTTTATATACCGTAACCCAAGCCAGTATAAGGGAAAATAAGTTAAAAGTATTTACCTTTGCAATGTATATTCCTTAATCGATTAAGTCACTGATATCTTTTACTGGGGCTCCTTATTCTGGAACGAAGGTTTTAAAATAACATATTAGAATCCTAACGGGTCTTTATATTAGCCGTAGCCTAGACCGGTTAGTTTCGAGGGATAGATACGGTTTAATCGCGTGAAAGGCGAAAACCGAGAATGGAATGTGATTCTGACCCAACAAGTTCGGAGACTTGTTTTATATGGGTTTAATATTCACACTGGATTTTGGGGTCAAAATGATATAGCTTGACCTGTATCGGCTAATTTATGTAAACTAGTTACATAAGCCGAACCGTGCGCGCAATAGGCGCAACGGGTAACCGTAGGAGTCCTACACTGTTTTCCTAAGTCAATATACTTTAAAGAGGTTGTGGTATCAGTAGGATACCTTCCATAATGCCCGTAACGAGTTTTAGTTCATTATACGCCCCGTAGGGGTTTTCCGGTCATTTTAAAGACTTTTAAAAGGGATTTCTGAGTTCTACAGGAAACCTGAGTTTCCCGATCAGTTTAATAAGTTTAAAATATCTTATTTATTATTTAAAATCAGTAGCAACTGGAATCGGGTCAAAAGACCTTGTAGAACTCAAGTTTCGGCCGAAAAGGGCATATTCGGTATTTACCGAACCGTAGCCATAACCGCAGGTTATGAGCAGGTTAAAACTAATTAAAAATCTTTAAAAATCCCAAAATATTATTTTAATACAGTGGGTAAAAGTTTTGGTGATGAAATCTTGGTTTAGGTAGGCGTTATGCTAATTGCGCCGTTTATTACAAAAGTTTCTTATAAATGCGCTATTTAGCATAACTCCCATTCTAGACCTCGGATTGGCGTGAAACTTTCGGGACATGCTTAGAATTTAGTAAGCAAGGTTATGGTCCCTTCATGTGTCCAAAATACTCGTTTTATTTTAAAAAGGGCGTTATGGTCAACTTTTAAGTAATTAACGGAAATGCATAAAAGACTCGGATAAACAACGAACCGGTCACAGAGGGTGATACCATCACGTGACCTGGTCCTAAGAGAGTCCTAAGGCATATCTACATTGTACTAAAACGGGTCAGAACTGAAGTCAAAGCAAAAGTCAAACTTTTGCGACATTCGGCTTCGAACCGGGTCAATATAGCAAATGGCCGAATCAAACGAGCGTAGACAAGTTTATATACTTAATATCATGTTTTATGATCATCAAAACAGGTTTCATAGCATATACATTACAGATTATGCACAAAATCGCAAAATGACTTTCTGTTGACTTTTTAAGTGCACGTTTGACTCGACATTCGACATAGTTAGAGTGGTGATCAGTGGGAACCCTTTTAGAGGTTTATTACCCACGTAAATACCAACACATAACCACTTTTGATTCAACAATTTACTGAACCATTCGTGAGTTATCGCAAAGTCAATCGTTAGTTACGACGGATTGACTTTTAGACTAAACTAAGCAAAAACAAAGCTATGGAAGGTATGGCATACTTACAGAGATTTGTTGAAAGATTTAGAACTAAAGAAGAACACTTGAGAGCCTTAGAAATGATCAGAGAATTGTGTTTGAGGTGTGTTTAAGTTGTGAACCATGAATGGCCTTTTATAGTGCAATGTATGCTTTTAGATGGTTACAACACACCCTACAAGTGAGTATGGATTAATGGCAGGTGTCCCTAGATGTTATGGGTCGAGTAGGGGGCACCCATGCTTCACTTATTGCCCATTTGATCCTTCACAAGCTCAAAAGGCATGAAAGTCCAAAGTTTCTGCATCTGGGCGTCCCACGCGGCCCGCATGGACGAACCATGCTCTTTGTACGCGGGCCGCCTGAAGGTTTAAATCAGACGCGTGAAAACAGATGGCTCGCGGCCCGCTTCAACTTAACCCAAAATGTAACGCGGCCCGCGAGAGGTCAAGATTTTCAGATTTTTAAATCTTTTGTAATCATGATCAGAATCTGGTAATTAATAACGAAATCTTTCGTAATTATTAACCTGACCTTTCGGGTTTGGAGGGGTAACTTTGCGGTTTGGCCCTCGATTATTTACAACTAAGGGCCTCATGTTATTTACCCGCATTGTTAAGTCGCCGGTTAGTTTATTAATTATTTGGAAAGCCTTAACTTCCAGTGCTGACGCTTTTAGTCCTCCTCGTACGAATTTGATCATAACTTTCTCGTTTTAAAACGGAACTTCGCGGAATTTGTACAGTACATTTTAGTGAGCGTATTTAACTGTTACAAAGTCTCGGGTACGTCAAAGGGTCACTCAGAGGTATAATTAAACATGTTGACACAGTTAACTCCCGTAGCTTATAATCTCCCACTTTCTTCCGCGTTTCGCTTCCGTACGATCCATGATTTATTCGTTTGAAGGTACGAGCACCATTTAGGGTTACTATACAGTATACTTACCCTTGTCTGACATTTATAACCCTTGAATTTATATACTTTCAAGTTTTGTCAACATTAGTCCTTTATTAAATATAATACGCCACGTGTAACTTAAGACACATGTCAATACATTATTGGACACAAAAATTCGAGGTGTTACATCCTTACCCCCTTAAAATAAATCTCGACCCGAGATTTACTCGAACAAATAGGGATATTTTTCCTTCATCGTGGATTCAACTTCCCACGTGAATTCGGGACCTCTACGGGCATCCCATTTAACTTTAACTATCGGCACATGTTTTCTTCGGAGCTTTTTCACCTGTCGGTCTTCAATCGACAAAGGCTTCTCCACAAATTTCAAACTCTCATCTATATGCACATCCGTGTGTGGGATCACCAATGATTCATCGGCGAAGCACTTCTTTAGATTGCAGATGTGGAACACATTATGAATTCCATTGAGCTCTTCCGGTAAGTTTAATTTATAGGCAACTGACCCGACCCGTTCAATAACCTCAAAAGGTCCTATGTATCACGGGCTCAGTTTACCCTTCTTACCGAAACGCATCACCCCCTTCCAGGGTGATACCTTTAGCAACACTTTTTCACCTACCTCGAAGTGAAAATCTTTACGCTTCGGATCAGCGTAACTTTTCTGCCTATCACGGGCAGCCTTGAGACGTTCCCGAATCTGGACAATCTTGTCCGTTGTTTCGAAAACTATCTCTGGTCCCGATAATTGGACCTCTCCTACTTCCGCCCAACAAACCGGCGATCTACACTTCCTACCGTATAATGCCTCGAAAGGCGCAGCCTTTATGCTGGTATGGTAGCTATTGATGTAGGAGAATTCGATTAGGGGTAGGTTCTTATCCCAACTACCGCCTAGATCGATAGCACATGCTCGCAGCATGTCCTCTAACGTCTGAATAGTACGCTCACTCTGACCGTCTGTCTGAGGATGGTAAGCCGTACTAAAGTTCAAACGCGTGCCCAAAGATTGCTGGAAACTTTTCCAGAAATGAGACGTGTATCTCGTATCTCGATCAGAGATAATAGACACAGGTATGCCATGTAGGGCGACAATTTTATCAACATATAACTGGGCCAATGTATCGGAGCTATAAGTCTCCTTGATGGGTAAGAAATGAGCTGACTTAGTCAGTCGATCGACTATAACCCATATTGTGTCGTTTCCTTTGCTCGTTTTTGGTAACTTGGTGATAAAATCCATAGTTACACACTCCCATTTCCATTCAGGAAGTTCAGGCTGTTGTAGCAAACCAGATGGTTTTTGATGCTCAGCCTTGACTTGCGCACAAGTCAAGCATTTTGTTACATAAGCGGCTACAGACTTTTTCAAGCCTATCCACCAATAGTTTGCCTTTAAATCCTGATACATTTTATCTGCTCCAGGATGGACAGAATATTTGGAACTATGGGCTTCCTGGAGGATAACATCTCGTAGTCCTCCATAGATAGGAACCCATATCCGTCCATTCAATCTCAGCAGTCCATCCTTGTGAAGAGTTAACTGCTCCTCATTTACTCCTAATTTTTCCTTAGGATAATTAGCTTCCAACACAGCCTCTCGCTGTGCAGCTAATATCCTTTCAATCAAGTTGTTCTTTACTTCCATCCTCCTCGCATTGATTCGGATGGGTTTCATCCTTTCTTTCCGGCTCAAGGCATCAGCGACTACATTCGCTTTGCCGGGATGGTACCTGATCTCACAATCATAATCATTCAAGGTCTCCATCCAACGGCGTTGCCTCATGTTTAGCTCCTTCTGATTGAACAAATGTTGAAGGCTTTTGTGATCTGAATAGATCACAAACTTGATTCCATATAAATAATGCCTCCACAGTTTTAGTGCGAATACAACGGCACCCAGCTCCAAGTCATGGGTGGTGTAATTCTTTTCGTGCACCTTCAACTGTCTTGAAGCATAGGCAATCACCTTGCCTTTCTGCATGAGCACACACCCCATGCCAGTGTGTGACGCGTCGCAGTAGACTACGAACTCTTCAGTACCTTCTGGTAGCGTCAACACAGGAGCGTTGCTCAGTCTTTGTTTCAAAATGTCAAAGGATTCTTGCTGCTTAGGGCCCCAAATAAACTTTTCCTTCTTCTTGGTAAGAGAAGTTAAGGGCGCAGCAATCCTTGAGAAGTTCTCAATGAATCTTCGGTAGTATCCTGCCAATCCTAGGAAACTACGGATCTCTGTGGGCGTCCTTGGCTCTTGCCAATTCATGACCGCCTCTACCTTAGCGGGATCCACTTGGATACCACGCTCGCTTACGACGTGTCCAAGGAATTGGACTTCTCTTAGCCAGAATTCGCACTTGGAGAATTTGGCATAGAGTTTCTCGCGATGTAGCAATCCGAGAATACATCGTAGGTGTTTCTCATGGTCAGCTTCGTTCTTGGAATAGATGAGAATGTCGTCGATGAATACGATGACGAATTTGTCTAAATACGGCTTACAGACGCGATTCATGAGGTCCATGAACGCAGCCGGTGCATTTGTGAGCCCAAAGGGCATCACTAGGAACTCGTAGTGACCGTAGCGAGTCCTAAATGCTGTTTTGTGTACGTCTTCATCTCTGACCTTCAGCTGATGGTAGCCCGACCTCAAGTCGATCTTTGAGAAATAGCTAGCCCCTTGCAATTGGTCAAACAAATCGTCGATTCTTGGCAATGGGTATCTATTCTTGATCGTGACTTTATTAAGTTCACGATAATCGATGCACAGACGCATCGATCCGTCCTTTTTCTTTACAAACAGGACAAGTGCTCCCCAGGGAGACGAACTAGGCTTGATGAATCCTTTTGCTAACAGTTAATCCAGCTGGGTTCTCAATTCCTTCATCTCAGTCGGTGCTAGCCTGTAGGGTGCTCTAGCAATGGGAGCTGCTCCAGGAATGATATCTATCCTGAATTCCACCTGCCTATCTGGTAGCAACCCAGGTAGGTCTTCAGGGAATACTTCTGGATACTCCGAAATGACAGGAATGTCCTCTATCCTTGCTTTGGGTTCTTCAATAATTACTTGTGCCATGTAGATGACACAGCCCCTTTTTAAGCACCTTGAAGCTTTAAGCATAGATACGTTCTCAGGCAGTCCATACTGCGTATCCCCTCGAATGGTGAGCGATTCACCAGTCGGGGCCTTTAGCACAATTTGCTTTCTATTGCAGACTATCTGGGCCTGGTTGTGCGCTAACCAGTCCATGCCCAGAACAATGTCAAAACCAACTAGATTAAAGGGAAGTAGAGATAGAGGAAAAGAATGGTTCTTAATGGATATCATACATCCCTCTAATATAGTGGAGACGGTTTCTACAGTGCCGTCTGCTAGCTCTACTTCGTACTTTACATTTAGGGTTTTAATAGGTATGTTCAGCAACTTGCAAAATTTTTGGTCTACGAAGGATTTATCAGCTCCTGAATCGAACAGTACTCTTGCAAAAATATTATTCACGAGAAAAGTACCTGTTATGACGTTGTCGTCTTGCAGGGCTTCCTTCACATCCATTTTGAAGACTCTAGCGTTATTCTTTTTGGGTTCGTCAGTCTTCTTGGCGAGTTTGGGGCAGTTGCTCCTGATGTGCCCCTTTTCACTACAGTTGTAGCAGGTCGCGTCCTTGATCTTCTTACAATCCACAGTCTTGTGGTCTTTAGACTTGCACAGTCCACAAGTGTGCGTCTTTGACTGGGATTGTGAGTTTGGCCCAAACCTGCACTTCCCAAAGTGGAATTTCTGGCAGTTCTTACATTTGGGCTTCTCCCCCGATCGTTGCTCATCCCTTCTCGTCTCGGTCCCTTTTTTGTCATCACCGTTTCCACGGTGTTTCTTTCCCGACCTTCGTGAGGTATCTTCCTCACGCTTTCTCTTTTCAGCCTCCTTGTTCCTCTGTGATCTCAGTCTGACCGCGTCCATCGTGAGGGACAAAGAGAGGTCAGTCACGGACCTGAAGGTCGTTGGCCGAGAGGCCTTCACACTAGCCTTTATCGCGGGTTCTAACCCCCCGATAAAACGAGCGATCCTCCTTGGTTCCGGGGTGACTAGATAAGGAACCAAGCGAGACATCGTATTGAAGCTCGTCAAATAGGCCTGGCAGTCCAGATTGGTCATCACCAATGACACGAAATCGGACTCTATCTTCTCTACCTCATGCTGAGGGCAGTAGTTTTCCCTGATGAGAGAAACGAATTCCTCCCACGTCATGCTGTAAAACACAGCTTTTCCTGAGGCCTGAACCAGCGCCTTCCACCAAGCTAGGGCCTCGCCCTTAAATGACTGTGACACAAACTTCACAACATCCCTTTCAGCACAGCCACTGATGTCCACAACTGTGTCCATCTCGTCCAACCATGTCATACATTCGACAGCACCCTTCTCCCCTGTAAAGTCTTGGGGTTTACAAGATACGAAGTACTTGTATGTGCATCCCCTGGCCCTGGAAGCATCGGTATACTCCCTCTCGCGACGAACACTATTCTCGTTTGACGAGTGGTTGTCGTCGTCTTTCTTGGACTTGGATGAATGGTTATCGTCGTCCTTTTTTGGTTTGGATAGTGGTTTGCTGTGGGTTTTTGAGTGTGTCTTTGGCTTTGATGGTGGTTTGGAAACTGTTCTGCTTCGGGATTCTGTATATTGTCGATCCAGAGCTGCTTGCATAGCATTGTCGACAAGTGCTTTGAGTTGAGCGCCCGTTAGATTTATTTGGGCATTATCATAGTCATCTTCATTTGTATGATTACTTCCTTCATTAGGATTCGCCATAGTAGCTTGTATCTGCTGCAGAAGATAACGAAAATTCTATTTAGGAGTTTATCATTGAATTGTCTTTTATGGCAATTCATTAACCATGGTATTGAAGACCATATCTGGTTAATTTGTTACTCACTTTACATTTAGGATTTGAACATACTTATCCTAATCATAATTAATATTGCTAGTGGCATAAAAGCCTAGTCACGAGGACGTTATTAAAACATTAGCCGAGATTACAAAGAATCACGGTATGAAGGTTTGAACCGTAGTCCTTTTACTCCTTCTGACAGGGAGTCATAGACCACCACTGTCTTTTGTCTTATTATGACAACAATTATGGCCCGTAGGCACTACATCACTAACGGATGTTTGATAATTTGGCCCTTAGGCACTACATCACTAACGGATGTTTGATAATTTGGCCCTTAGGCACTACATCACTTATGGATGTTTAATAAGTGATCATCTTTATTGATGATTTAACCCATGATTTATTATATCATTAATTTGGGCTTTGGAATCCTTTAAAGGATTCTTTTATAAGAATGACGTGTGTGACTTAAACGAATCACATCTGTCATGATTTGTTAACATGCTTACAGAGGTTAACAGGGAATCAGAATCTTTTAAATTAGGTCTTACCATCTTGACCGGATCTTAAAAGACACCTGGCTAGGTTTCACTCTGAAGATTCTTTATTTAGGCAGATCAAATTAAAAGGAATGGTTTTGATTTATTTCATATATAGCGATAACAAAATGAAATTCATAATATAACATTCCATAATTTTGATACGATTACACCCAGCCCTAAACGGGACTTTTAAATAGTACATACCTACATAGAGGTTTAAAATAAGTGACAAGTCCACGCAGGGACGAATAGATAAGTCCACGTAGGGACTGAAAGATAAGTCCACGTAGGGACTGAAACACGATAAATGTCCACGCAGGGACTTCTTTTTAAAATAAACATTACATTAGAACATACATAAGGACTAATGGTCACGTTTCTTCTTCTTGCCCTTCAGTGGGTTTGCTAAGCCCTTGAGGAATCCTCGGTGGCTCTTACGTTCTTCCTCGAATTCTCTCTCCACACGACTCAAACGGTGGAGTATTTCTTCTTGTTCGGGAGGAGAGAAACGTGGTTGTGGCGCCTGTTGCGGAACTGGAGGTCTGGGAGGTGCTGGATACCCATGAGCTGAGTAGTCCGGTACTCCCATGTTCCCATGAGCTCCGTCAGGATAGCGTGCATTATACCTAGCCGACACCACATATGGGTCGCGCTCATAATTGTAGTTGTAATGTGCTTGTGATGATGGTTCGAACGGGTTGTAAGCCGTTGGACCTGTGTACGCAGGTATTGGGTGGTCATACCCAAATGGTGGCGAAGTTGGTGCAGCTGGTGCGGAGTTCGCCTCCTGTACAGGACTTGAAGGTCCTTCTTCTTGTAGTGGCGGGTAGTGGCTACTACTAGAGTGTCGAGGGGTGCTGAAGTGGAAATCCCCTCCTCCTCGGGTGGACATACGAGCATTTGTCCTCCTACGCCTTGGCGGATCAGGCATTACTGGCTGTACCGGTGGCGGAGGTGGTGGCGTAACTGCCACGAAGCGTGAATCCTCGGAAGGATCTTGCGGATGTCGCGGTTGTTGTTATGTCTGCTGAGGTGGCGTATAGTACCACTCATGTCGGTCGAACAACGCCTGAAAGCTATCTGGTCCCTGATAGGGTGTGCCATGGAAGGATGACCCATCAGAGACTTCTATTGGATGCGTGGGCGTACCACGAGCAGGTTCTGTCGGATCAGTATCCTCGTCCATATGATCTTCGGAGAAATGATCTTGTGGTCCTAACGGAACGAATCCTGAAGGTTCCTGGATGTAGTCAGCTGGATTAAACTGACCTCGGAAGTATGGAGTAGGGTCGTCAAAATTTCGGTGTGATACCGAACGTTGGAGAGGTATGAAGGAGGGTTGCGGATTGTTGGGATCATTTTCTGAATTTGGCCCGAATGAGTGCCGGTACGACGGCGTCGAGCTATGCGAGGTAGAATGCCTCGCAGGTTCATAAAGGTCTCTTCTCCTTTGCGGTTCTTCACTCCTTGTGGTTGAAGGAGCTCGCGTATTTGAAGGCCCGGCTTCGTGATCGTGATGAGTAACGATCTCCCCTCTGCCTCTTCTTCCCCTTCCTCTTCCTCGGAAAATCACTGGCGGCATATTTCCTGCTTTATAAAACTTTAAATACCAATAAAAAGAAAAAGACAAAGTTGGAATAACAATTCGAATTTGTCCTATGTTCTCGTCTAGACTCAAGTATGTGCAATTGTGTCACTGAGATTAAACACATTAGGATAGTGTTTAATTCGCTCAATGTTGGCTCTGATACCAACCTGTCACACCCCGATTTCCACGTGTATCACCGGTGGGCCCGGTGGGGGATTACCGTGACGTAGTTGGCAACAATATAGTCAAACCACAATATTTAAATGCACAGCGGAAGCAATAAAGATAAATATAATTCAACCATTTACTGTAATATCAATGTATCACAAGTAGTTGAATAGTATCCACAGGATGGATCAAAATAAATAAAATGTCGTTCAACAGATAAGACATCAAGCTTGCGAGACTTCTTAACGATGCTATGGAGCTAATGCCAGCCAATTACGTGTAGTACCTGCACTTAATCTTTTTGGAAAAATACGTCAGTTTACACTGGTAAATACGATCAACTGACTCATTTTGTAAATGATTGAAAATTGGTTTAGATGCACCAGGCATAAACATGTTTGTTTAACTTGGGAAAATTATTTAATATTATAATCTTGTGAACGAATTACATGTTCCTTCTTTGCGTTCAGTAGCCCGGATCGTGCCGGGTTAAAGATCAATAGACACACCACATTTGCGTAAAACCGAGGCGGGTAAACCATCGGCTACGTCTTTTAATAGTATAGACATCAACCGGGTGTACGCCTACACCCGGGTGTCGAGGTCGTGGCCATTTCGTAAAATGATGCCAAGGATATCCGGGACATGGTCATTAACCCCCCAAAGGCTTTTAAGTAACAAGACTGTTTAAATGAGCCGATCAAACTATTCAATTAACCACCTCAACGATGGAATTATTTGATGCTCAATCAAGCGGTATTTTATATACCGTCACCCAAGCCCGTATAAGGGAAAATAAGTTAAAAGTATTTACCTTTGCAATGTATATTCCTTAATCGATTAAGTCACTGATATCTTTTACTGGGGCTCCTTATTCTGGAACAAAGGTTTTAAAATAACCTATTAGAATCCTAACGGGTCTTTATATTAGCCGTAGCCTAGACCGGTTAGTTTCGAGGGATAGATACGGTATAATCGCGTGAAAGGCGAAAACCGAGAATGGAATGTGATTCTGACCCAACAAGTTCGGAGACTTGTTTTATATGGGTTTAATATTCACACTCTGGATTTTGGGGTCAAAATGATATAGCTTGACCCGTATCGGCTAATTTATGTAAACTAGTTACATAAGCCGAACCGTGCGCGCAATAGGCGCAACGGGTAACCGTAGGAGTCCTACACTGTTTTCCTAAGTCAATATACTTTAAAGAGGTTGTGGTATCAGTAGGATACCTTCCATAATGCCTGTAACGAGTTTTAGTTCATTATACGCCCCGTAGGGGTTTTCCGGTCATTTTAAAGACTTTTAAAAGAGATTTCTGAGTTCTATAGGAAACCTGAGTTTCCCGATCAGTTTAATAAGTTTAAAATATCTTATTTATTATTTAAAATCAGTAGCAACTGGAATCGGGTCAAAAGACCTTGTAGAACTCAAGTTTCGGCCGAAAAGGGCATATTCGGTATTTACCGAAACGTAGCCATAACCGCAGGTTACGAGCAGGTTAAAATTAATTAAAAATCTTTAAAAATCCCAAAATATTATTTTAATACAGTGGGTAAAAGTTTTGGTGATGAAATCTTGGTTTAGGTAGGCGTTATGCTAATTGCGCCGTTTATTACAAAAGTTTCTTATAAATGCGCTATTTAGCATAACTCCCATTCTAGACCTCGGATTGGCGTGAAACTTTCAGGACATGCTTAGAATTTAGTAAGCAAGGTTATGGTCCCTTCACGTGTCCGAAATACTCGTTTTATTTTAAAAAGGGCGTTATGGTCAACTTTTAAGTAATTAACGGAAATGCATAAAAGACTCAGATAAACAACGAACCGGTCACAGAGGGTGATACCATCACGTGACCTGGTCCTAAGAGATTCCTAAGGCATATCTACATTGTACTAAAACGGGTCAGAACTGAAGTCAAAGCAAAAGTCAAACTTTTGCGACATTCGGCTCCGAACCGGGTCAATATAGCAAATGGCCGAATCAAACGAGCGTAGACAAGTTTATATACTTAATATCATGTTTTATGATCATCAAAACAGGTTTCATAGCATATACATTACAGATTATGCACAAAATCGCAAAATGACTTTCTGTTGACTTTTTAAGTGCACGTTTGACTCGACATTCGACATAGTTAGAGTGGTGATCAGTGGGAACCCTTTTAGAGGTTTATTACCCACGTAAATACCAACACATAACCACTTTTGATTCGACAATTTACTGAACCATTCGTGAGTTATCGCAAAGTCAATCGTTAGTTACGACGGATTGACTTTTAGACTAAACTAAGCAAAAACAAAGCTATGGAAGGTATGGCATACTTACAGAGATTTGTTGAAAGATTTAGAACTAAAGAAGAACACTTGAGAGCCTTAGAAATGATCAGAGAATTGTGTTTGAGGTGTGTTTAAGTTGTGAACCATGAATGGCCTTTTATAGTGCAATGTATGCTCTTAGATGGTTACAACACACCCTACAAGTGAGTATGGATCAATGGCAGGTGTCCCTAGATGTTATGGGTTGAGTAGGGGGCACCCATGCTTCACTTATTGCCCATTTGATCCTTCACAAGCTCAAAAGGCATGAAAGTCCAAAGTTTCTGCATCTGGGCGTCCCACGCAGCCCGCATGGACGAACCATGCTCTTTGTACGCGGGCCGCCTGAAGATTTAAATCAGACGCGTGAAAACAGAAGGCTCGCGGCCCGCTTCAACTTAACCCAAAATGTAACGCGGCCCGCGAGAGGTCAAGATTTTCAGATTTTTAAATCTTTTGTAATCATGATCAGAATCTGGTAATTAATAACGAAATCTTTCGTAATTATTAACCTTACCTTTCGGGTTTGAAGGGGTAACTTTGCGGTTTGACCCTCGATTATTTACAACTAAGGGCCTCATGTTATTTACCCGCATTGTTAAGTCCCCGGTTAGTTTATTAATTATTTGGAAAGCCTTAACTTCCAGTGCTGACGCTTTTAGTCCTCCTCGTACGAATTTGATCATAACTTTCTCGTTTTAAAACGGAACTTCGCGGAATTTGTACAGTACATTTTAGTGAGCGTATTTAACTGTTACAAAGCCTTGGGTACGTCAAAGGGTCACTCAGAGGTATAATTAAACATGTTGACACAGTTAACTCCCGTAGCTTATAATCTCCCACTTTCTTCCGCGTTTCGCTTCCGTACGATCCATGATTTATTCGTTTGAAGGTACGAGCACCATTTAGGGTTACTATACAGTATACTTACCCTTGTCTGACATTTATAACCCTCGAATTTATATACTTTCAAGTTTTGTCAACATTAGTCCTTTATTAAATATAATACGCCACGTGTAACTTAAGACACGTGTCAATACATTATTGGACACAAAAATTCGAGGTGTTACATGAAGACTGATCGAACGGGGTGATTCCCGTCCGATTGGATGAGTTGGGCTTGATAAGATTTTTTTTGGTTTAACACACAGTCATATCGTCTCGGGCAAACCACAACTTTTCAACTTAACGATTTTTACAAAATTATCAAACAAGCAGTTGCTCGGTCGAATAGCCCTCTGACCGGACGACCGTCCGATCGAATGACCATTCGAACAGGTGACTTGTGAACTCAACACTTAGCCAATTTTACAAGATTTCAAGGAAAATCACACTTCAGTCGAATAGTCATCCGATCGGATGACCATCCCGACTGGGAGACTATTTCTTTGTAAGTTCAACTCCTCAAACGAATAACCATCCGATCGAATGGACATCCGTCCGGATGACCATCTGATCGAATGACTCTATTTATGCTACAATGAAAACTTCAAAAGTTCAACATTTCGCAAGCACACATTCCCAATCGAATTACCATCCAACCGAACGGTCATCCGTCCGGATGGCCATCCGTCTGGATAAGTCATCCGATCGAACCACCATCTGATCCAACATCCCACTCAACGCACTATTATACGTTGTTCAACACTTACGCTATCGTTCTGTGATCAGGCTAACTCAGACGCACTCTCAATCAATCCAATCAAGTTGTGTTTACTTGTTAAACACCTACTGTGAGTATACTTGACCCCCTTTTAACGCTTTAAACACACTTTGGGGTGTAACATACGTTCATATCTAAAACGCACTTAACAAAACTATTATCACATGCGAATTACTGTCGAACATATTTACACGTGATGCTTGATACATATGTGCTAGGACTTTTACTCGCGACGTACCACCTTAGCTAGCATCGAGCGACTTAGCTGGTAGTATCTGTTGTGCAGTATATATGTTGCGTGTCTCGTTTATGTATGTGGAAATTCGCGGTACTTTTATCTACTTTACTTACTATGTCAAACATGTATACTCGCCAATACTTTTTGTATTGACGTCGCTTTAACGTATGTTGCAGGATAATCGCAGGCTATCTCGAAATCAAGCTAGGAAGTCTAGAAACTCACAATAAATCTAGGTTGTCGGATTTGTATTGTTTGAGAGAACATGAAGATTTGTATGACTGGCTATTGATGTATTATTTGTTAGTATGGGATAATAAACGCTTTAAATATTGTCACTAAATAGTTATTATGGATTCTCTTGAGCAATCTGATTCGCCTAGTGCCGCGCGCCGATGATTCCGCCATCGGTTGGGGTATGAAAAAACTAAACTGTGCCAAGCCAACTTAGTTAAAAACCAAGCCAAGCCCAAGCTTGCCTTGGCTCGGCTCGGTTCGGCTCGTGAATAGCCCTAGTACTTTCACCTTGGCATGTTTTCAACAACGTGATCTATAAAAGCAAAATCCATGTCACGGAAACTCTTTAACTTATTTTTATTTAAAATATTTGGATCATCTTCGTAATCTTTCCTTTTCTAAGAGTAAGTATTGATAGACCAGCTAACATCATCCACAATAGGTCAAGTTTGAGTTCTTTTAGATGAGAGAGGATGATGTGGACGATATAGAGAATGTTGTGGACGAGAGAGATAATAAACATGTTTGTGTGAAACGATAATAAAAAATAGTGAGTTATGTGGCAGGGCGAAGGAGAGGGCATGCTTTTTGAACCAGTTTTGGCTATAGGACGGGAGGGAAAGACCGGTGCTTACGTGACCATGTTTTAGATACCCACTATTGTGGGTTCTCTTATAGTTATATTTATGCTTTTGATTATGGTTATGGTCTTACGGACATGTTGGTGCATATGTCTGTCGACTTCGTCTTGTATCGAGTCTTGTATCTAGATAGGATAGACTGGAGCTCGGTAGTCAAGAAAATAGGATTTTAGAGATGTCAGTCCAGGTCGCACGAACTGGCTGAACCAGTTCATACGAACTGACCAGTTCGCACGAACTGGGTCATGATGTTTCGTGCGGACTGGATCATCTATAAATAGGAGAGCTCATGTCTTCATTTGTAACTTTGGATTCCGGTAGCGAAGCTCTGCCGAAGTGTCGCCAAGCTTGTAAAACATTGTGCAATCAATACAGTTGACATTTAATCTACTTCTAAGTGCATATCAAGCTGAATGAAGACTAAATCAATGAATTCTGCCTCTGATTTGGTTTAGAACTATTTTGATCGACTCGTTTTGATCGGTTCAACGATCCTACAAGTAAGCTTGTAAAACGTTGTGCAATCAATACAATCAACATTTAATCTACTTCTAAGTGTATATCAAGCTGAATCAAGATCAAGTCAATGAATTCCGCCTCTGATTTGATCTAGAACTCTTCTGATTGTCTCGTTTTGATCGATTCAATGATCCTACAGGACAACTACATACTTATATAATTAGAGTAAAGTTCTCGTATAAATAACTTTAACGTATGAATTGTATGAAAAAGGCAAAAAAACGCAGTGACATTTTCGTAATTATTTGCTCGTAAGGTAATTATCATAATTACTTTACAAATGATCCTGTAGAGTAATTTTGATCTTGAAGAGTAATTTTGTAAAATTTTCTTGTAGAGTAATTTTGTAAAATGTTTTTGTAGAGTAATTTTGATAAAAAAAAATTATACCTCACCAAAAAACCCCTCAAAAAAACCTAACACCCACCCCCCCCCCCCCACACACACACAAAAAAAAACCTAACCCCCCCCCCCCTCAACCCCCAAAAAACCTAAAAAACCGACCCCCCCCCCCCACAAACTAAATGCTAAAAACTAAACCATAAAGCTAAACCCCAAAACTAAATGCTACTTTTTTTTAACAAAATTACTCTACAAGAACATTTTACAAAATTACTCTACAAGATCAAAATTACTCTATATGATCATTTTACAAAATTACTCTACAAGATTAAAATTATTCACAGGATCATTTGTAGAGTAATTTTGAATTGTATATTGTTTGATAAACTTGCAGAGTAATTTTGATACACTTTTAGAGTAATTTTGATAATTAACCTACAAGATCAAAATTACTCTGCAGCAATATTTTACAAAAGTACTCTACAAAGATCAAAATTACTCTACAAGATCATTTGTAGAGTAATTTTGATAATTACTAATAATTACGAAAATGCAACCGCGTTTATTCAGCAAAATCTTTAGTTCGTATGTTTTGTAAGATAAAATTATTTGTATTTGATCTTTTGTCTATATAATTAATAATAACTAGAAATTAACTATGGACTTATACAGTGATATCAACCCCTAACTATAGAAATCAACTATGGACTTATACACTGATATCAACTATCGACTATAGTGCCAAAATGACTACATAAGTATATACACTCATGACATCCACTATATCTAATCGTTAAAACACATCAATATCACTATAAAAAAGTCAAATCAGTTATTTAAGTTTTAAATAAGTTTCGTCACATTATTTGTTATATACATATGAGTAAATTACATGTTTTGTCCTTTATTTTTACATCAAATTGCAGGCGCTGTCATTTTAACCAAAAGTTTACAGGCGGTGTCCTTAACCTTTCAAAATCTTGCACATTTTGTCCTTTAGGTCAAACCTGGTTAGAAATCTCAGTTAAAAACTGTCATTTTACATGAGGGTAAAATAATAATTTCCTAAAAATAAATAAACACCATATCCAATTATATCTACCCTGGATCTCCCTCTTTGAATTTGTCTCTCTAAACTTTCTTAAACCTATGCGCACCACAACCAACACCCACCAAATCAGGCCACTAAAAACCTCAATCGATTTGTTCCGGCGATCACAAACCAGTTCAAACAATGCATACCTCAATCGATTTGTTCCGACGGTTTTAACCAGACGGTCGGCGTTGCACCTTTTCCGGTGAGGCGACAACAATGGTGGCCGAAGATGGGTTTCTTTTAACCGGACAGTCGTATTTCTAGCTAGACGGTCTCCGATTATGGCAATGGTTAGCCGTCAGGCCGGAGATATGTTTGTTTGAAGTAGAAATAATTAAGACTGTTAGTTTGGGGCATGGTGTAAAGCTGGGGTTTGGGGTTTTTAAAGTGACGTGGATGATTTATGGTAGCATGGGTGTTGTTAACTCTAGATTCAGTTAGGGCATAAGATTAGCAGATGTGTTGAGAGAGAGATGGAATGATCAGCTGGTAATTGTTATGCTCTTGAAATCTTGTCTAGACATTGTTTTATGGGCTTCCTTTTCTTTATATTTTGTACATTTACATCAAATTAAATGGAAGCTATTGTTATCTCCAATTCTCCATGTTTAATGACTACGGCAGGCGATTGGCAACATTGCCTTGTGCTTATAGTATATTAATTTGGCCAGAACCAGCGGTTTAATCAGGATCATCAGGGGTCGATTAGAGGGGTAATTGTGAGGATTAGGCTCACAAAAAGATGGATTCATGGGTGAACAAAGGAATAGCGGCTGAAGAAAGGAAGAACGGCAGAGTCGTACCCTTGATTGTCAAGGCCGATCAAGTTTTTTTAGAGAGAGAGAGAAGACTAGGAAAGAGAGAGAGGGAGAGAGACAAGTTTATTTTAAGGGTAAATTACTTTTTGAGTCCCTGTGTTTTATGTGTTTTAACTAGTTAAGTTCAAAAGCAAAAAGTTTAACGACCTGAGTCCCCATAAGCATTTTCTTTAACCATTTGAGTCCAAATTTCTAACACTGTTAAAATTATTCTGTTAACTTTTGTTAAATGACCAAATTACCCTTTTAATTAAAAAAACTATTTTATTATATATATTCTGTAGATCAATATCAGGTCATAAGTCATGACCAAATTATCCAGAACTTTCTCTCTCTCTCTACCTAAATCATCTCCATCCCACCACCACACTTCCACTGTCAACACCACCGTCGCCACTTCACCTCCACCGTCGCCACCACCACTACACCGATACCACCACAACACCCACCACCGTTGCACCTCCACAACACCCACCACCGCTGCACCTCCACCGTCACCACCACCGCTACACCTCCACAGCACCCACCACCGCTGCACGTCCACCGTCACCACCACCGCTGCACCTTCACGTCACCGCCACCACTACACCGTCACCACCACAACACCCACCACCGCTGTACCTCCACCGTCACCACCACCACTACACCGTCAATACCACAACATCCACCACCGATTTTTCAACAACAACAAGACGATCTTCAACAATTGAAACATCATCATGGTAACAAGTCACACAAACCCGATCCCCATTTCGCTCAATTTCATCATCATATTCTTCAATTTCTTTATCTTGTTCATCCAAGACGGATACTAGTTCGATGGTTGGTGAGGGTAGCAGAGGTTAATGCTTGATTTCATATGCAACCACTAAATGATCCTCTTTCGGTGAAGAAACATCTGTCGAGTGGAATTATGAAATCTAGAAGAAATATATGAAATTAATCGTATTTAGAGACATAGCCAGTATACATCAGTAAGCGAATTGACATCCTTTGCAGAAATATCCCCATGGTTTTCATTAAAGTTAACTCGTCCTTCAAACGCACTTTTGCAAGATCATCATCTTTCTGCTCCTTTTGTTCAGGTGATTTCTAAGAACAAAAAATGAAATAAAAGTATATTAATATGCTTCAAAATATGTTACTTTCACTGTCCCTTCAGTAAAAAGAACAATTAAAAAGTAATTTACCCAATATGGGTGTTTGTTGATGTGGGTTTTTGTACAGGTAGTGTTTAGAGGAAGAATTGAGTTTGGGCATAGTGTTTGTTGTCTGTTGGGGTTGGGTTTTGTAGGATGTTTATTCTTTTTTTGTCTGAGTTTTTGGGTGTGTATCGGTTCTGTTATGTTGTTTGTGGCTGGGACAGTTGTTGATGGTTGAGGGTGGTGGCTGGGATGGTTGTTGGTGGTGGCTGGAGAAAGGTAGAGAGAGAGAGACGGTGGTGGTGGCTGGAGAAAGGTAGATAATTTATATTTATATATATTATTAAAAGTAAAAGTTAATGTATTAAAGTTGTACTTATGTGCATACAAGACTTGTACTTGGTGTGTAAATGACCAAATTACCCTCATAGTTAACAGACTTGGTGGATGAAGTTAGAAATTTGGACTCAAATGGTTAAAGAAAATGCTTATAGGGACTCAGGTCGTTAAACTTTTTGCTTTTGGACTCAACTAGTTAAAACCCATAAAACACAGGGACTCAAAAAGTAATTTACCCTTATTTTAATTAAATATCTTTTTACTTTTATAAAATAGTCCTTGTATATAAGTTATTTACACAATTTGAAAAAGGTAAAAAGACAAGTATGCTCTCATGTGCAAGGCACATGTCCATATTTAACCAAAAAATCTGACTGAGTTAGGCTCAAAGGACAAACCGTGCAAGATTTTAAAACATAAAGTACAAAAGTTGTCAACTTTTGGGCTAAAGGACATCGCCTGCAATTTGGTGTAAACATAAAGGACAAAACTTGTAATTTACTCTATACATATAAAAAGATTGCCGAATTATAAAAGTAATATAAAGTCCAATCGGTTATTTAGGACTCGCTCTTTGCGGCGCGACTATTATACCGAACAAAAATTAGACGCTAAAACGTAAACCACGCAAGCATGTTGGAGTGTGTTAACTCACCAAAATTGGATTGAAACGTATAACATAGAAAAGAATAACCAAGTCGATTTAGGACTCGCGCATTACGATGGGGTCCTTAAATCGCAAAAAAAAAAAAAAAAAAAAAAAGAACGTAATAACGTTGAACCACAAACGTGCATTGCAGCGCCTTAACTCGAAAAATTTAGACTAAAATGTAAAACGACAAATTCATAAAAGATGAAAACTATATGAGACTAAAGTTGAAAGTGGAAAAATGTTGGGTTAAAAGATGAAAAGTGGTTTATGGCAAAGTTGTAAAAACGAAAAGAATAAGGGTGAAAAATGTACAAAAAAATGAATAGTTAAAGTTCCTCACAACCAAAATTTGATAAATATCTGGAAGACACGCATTTCTTTTGAGAGATACAAGTTCAACTCTCAATTTGTACAGAGTGAGGCATTGTTGGACAATGCTAGGAAACATAGGGAATCCTGGGTTGGATCCTTGAGCCAAACGGGTTTTACTCGTAACTTTTATCATCGTGCCTACGGGCGGGTGGGTTACCGGGTTTTCCCCGGAATTGGTGGTGGACTCAGGTTACTCTCGGAGTACTCCATTTGGTCCAGTGAATGCCTCGATAGCGCTCGGGATTGATTCTTATGGTCGTTAAAAAAATATGTAGTAAATAACCATAGAGTTAAGTTCTTGTAAAAATAAAGTAAACGTACGAAACATACGAATTGGGGGAAAAAGCAAAAAGTGGCGGTGTCATTTTGGTAATTATCAGCAACTTCAAAATTACTCTAGTAGAGTAATTTTGAGCTTCTGTAGAGTAATTTTGTAAATGTTCATGTAGAGTAATTTTGGTCGTGTAGGGTAATTATCAAAATTACACAACCCCCCCCCCCCCCCAAAAAAAAAAAAAAAAAAACCTCAAAAAAAACCTAAACCATTGTAAATGTTCATGTAGAGTAATTTTGGTCGTGTAGGGTAATTATCAAAACTGTAGGGTAATTATCAAAATTACACTAACCCCCCACCCCCAAAAACCTAACCCCCCCCCCAACTAAAAGCTAAAAACTAAACTATAAAGCTAAACCCCCATAACTAAATGCTAACAAAATTACTCTACAAGACATTTTCCAAAATTACTCTACAGAAGTCAAAATTACTCTACTAGAGTAATTTGATAATTACCTTACATTTCCCAAAATTACTCTACAGATGTTCAAAATTACTCTACAAATGCTCAAAATTACTCTACAAGACATTTTTTGCTTTTTCTCCAGTAATATTGAAGTTGCTGATAATTACCAAAATGACACCGCTATTTTTTTGCTTTTTCCCCTAATTCGTACGGTTCGTACGTTAATTTTTGCTATTTGATCCTTTACCAATAACCATATGGTGGCTGTTAACTAGTTTATAACAACTCACACACTTATATATTTTACTCCTAACTATACTTCAACTTTCATGACGGGACTCAAACCCTCAAACCCTCGACTTAGATGCGAACACTATTTTACACCCTATATGCCAGTGGCCTAAACTACCCACACTACGATTTTGTGGCTACTTTTATTGCTATCATACATCAATGAATTTTACCTTTTTTTGAAGCATAATTAGGTCGGTTTTTCTTTTATTTTTCTAATCGCGTATAGAGAAAGAAAATCTCCTTTAAGCATCATCTGGTCGGTATGATATCAAAAGGGCATTATGTCACAAAAACATGTTACACGTTTATTCTAATATATTAATAAAAACTTATACTTAAAGCTCGGATCATCTGGTCGGTATGATATCAAAAGGGCATTATGTCACCAAAACATGTTACACGTTTATTCAGATATATTAATAAAAACTTATATTTAAGTTATGTTTTTATAATCTTTACTTCAAAATATTCATGTAAGGAACTCGTTTCATAGACTCTGAACTTGTTAGTAACACAAAATCAAATCACATTAAGTTCCACTAAGGGTATATAATTTTAGTTTTAACAACATTTCTATATACTCTATGAAATTTACATTCTTAACTAATTGTTTGTGTAGTAAACCATCAGAATCTTTTATCAAGAACCATAGAAAATCTTATTAAAACTAAGGGTGTCCGGAGTGGGGTGCGGGAAGGAGTGGCAAACTAGTTTACCACTCGGTAAACACCACCACCAACAAAGTTTGCCGCTTCCAAGTTTACCAAATCGGTGGTGTGATGCCGATGCGGTGAAGTAGAGGGTGTGTGTGGTGGGGTGGGGTCTATTCCTATCTCAACCAATCACAACTTTTTCCTTTTATTTAAAAAAATAGTTTACCACTTCACCAAGTGTCTAAACCATTGCCAACAATTTTCAGCAAAGTTTAAACACTTTTGCCTGATTGATATGACGCGAATTGATTTTTTAGTTTACCACTCTAAAGTGTTTAACCACTCCTTACACCCTAAAGATGTGAGAAGAAGAAAACAAATAAAATTGGTATTCTACAAAAAATATGAAGATAACAAAGCCCACGTTGCAATCCTCAAATCCCCAAACATACATACCAATAAAATAATACATCAAAAAAAGAAGTTGTTATGATCGTACAGCAGTCATGGCTACCGTGAACAATCATGTCGTCTTCTTCTCCGGCCACAAAGTCTCTCCACCCACAAACCCCATCTCATATTCAACGACCTTCTCGATCTCTCCTCCGACTAAATTGTTTTCTCAATCGAGAAAGAATCATAAAGTATACCCAGTGATGAAATCAATTGCGGAGGATAAAGAGGTGGTGGCAGATGAACAAAATGGAAGTGAAAGGGAGAGTGGAGTTGTGGGAGAAGGGTCTGAAGGAATTGACAAGTTTGCGAGTAAAGCGATTAATGCTTCGATTGTTCTTGGGTTTGGTACTCTTGCTGTCACCAGGTTGCTCACCATTGATCATGAGTACTGGCATGTATGTCAGTTTGATTTTAATTTACCTTGTATGTGTTTAGTTTTATGAAATTGCCTTTTGATCATACATTGGTTTGCTTGTCAATGTGAAAATTAGGGGTTTAAAGCTAGTTTTAGATTAGAGTAAATTACAAAAATCGTGATTTATATATGTCACTTATTGCAAACTGTGTCCTTTGTCTTCAATAATTACAGAAAACGTACTCGATGTTTGCAAACCCTTGCAAGTAATGTAGTTTAGCCCTAACTCAGTTAATTTTTGTGGTTAAATCTGAACAAATGTACCCCACATGAGGGTATTTTTGTGGTTAAATCTGACCAAATGGACCTCGCGTGAGAGTAAAATGACCAAAATACCCTCATGTGGGGTCCATTTGTTCAGATTTAACCACAAAAAATTAACTGAGTTAGGGCTAGTGGACATAACTTGCAAGGGTTTGCAAACATCGGGTACGTTTTTTGTAATTATTGAATATAAAGGACACAGTTTGCAATAAGTGACATACATAAAGGACGATTTTTATAACTTAATCTTTAGATTATACTTGATAACAGCTTCTTCTTTCTTTTCAACATAGAAACAATTCTAGCATAAGTATTTGTAAGAGCCGTTGCTTATGTAGTACAAGTGTTAGATTTGGTTACATGGATGGGCATACCTGTGATTAGAACTAAATCACTTACAAGATCATAAAATTTGGTTCTGAAAAGTGTTGTGTTTTAATTGTGTAGTAGACTAGACATAAATGCTTAAAGAGAATGGTGCAGTTGGCGAAACTAATAATTAATTTCATCATACAGGGATGGACCCTTTATGAAATACTTAGATATGCTCCCGAGCACAATTGGATTGCTTATGAAGAAGCTCTTAAAGAAAATCCCGTTTTGGCTAAGATGGTGATTAGTGGGATCGTTTATTCTTTGGGCGATTGGATTGCACAAGCAAGTTCTTTACTTCCAAACTTGTTGGAATTGTTTCCTGTTTCAGTTATTTATAATTGTTTTTTTTTTTTTTTTTTTTTTTTTTTTGATAGTGTTACGAAGGGAAGCCGCTATTTGAGTTTGATAGGATCCGCTTGTTTCGGTCGGGCCTTGTTGGGTTCACTCTCCATGGATCTCTTTCTCATTACTATTACCAGTTATGTGAGGTATTTCACTATTCTGTTACATATATGTTTAAGAGTTAATTACTGTTTTCGTCCCTGTGGTTCGTCAAAAATCACTGTTTCAGTCCATTAATTTAAAAATTGCGATTTCAGTCCCTGTGGTTTCACTTTCTTAACCATTTCAGTCCACCTCGTAACCATTTCAGTCCATGTAGTTAACAAAATAATGGATTGAAATGGTTACGTAAGTGAAACCACAAGAACTGAAATGGTTACGAAAGTGAAACCACAAGGACTGAAATCGCAATTTTTAAACTAATGGACTGAAATAGTGATTTTTGATAAACCACAGGGACGAAAACAGTAATTAACTCTATGTTTAAATACCCAAGAATAGATGCATGACACTTGTTTCTTTAGGCCCTTATTCCGTTTAAAGATTGGTGGGTCGTTCCTGCAAAGATCGCATTTGACCAAACCGTGTGGTCAGCAGTGTGGAACAGCATCTATTTTGTTGTCTTGGGGTTGCTGCGTTTCGAGTCCCCTGCAAATATATTCAATGAACTGAAAACAACATTCTTGCCATTGTTGACGGTAAGAACCTGGTTAAAAGTTGTATTGGATTATAGATAAAATAATCTAGCGAAAATGTCGCAGTGGCACGTCAAAAAAAGTTTTCCATGAGTTTCATCATGTTACAGGGCCGGGTCACCGAATATAACCAAAACTGGCCCAAATTCCAATAATAATACTTTAGGATCAAGAAATAAAGACAGCAGTTAATCAGTGTCGTGATTTAGCTCATGCTAAAAGCCTAAAATAACTTTTTTTCTTTTGAGCTTACAGACGGTTTGAACTTATATAAGATGTCCTCACTCGAAAAATGTTTGTATGGTGTTTGTTAGGCTGGATGGAAACTATGGCCATTTGCACACTTAGTAACCTACGGTTTGATTCCGGTGGAGCAAAGACTTCTTTGGGTGGACTGTGTGGAGCTCGTATGGGTAACTATACTCTCTACGTAAGTATCTTCCTTCAACAATATTTCATTCTTTTTTAATTTCATATACAACTAGGCGATGCAAATACATCCTTAAGTTATTTTATTTTGTTTTTAGGTACTCGAATGAGAAATCAGAAACAAGGATTTCAGATACAAGTTCAGAAGTAGACCCAAACAGCCCATCAAAGAAACACTAAACTATATACATTATGATTTGATTTGTAATATGAGTTGTATGTTGTATTATGTGTAGAATTCAAAATGAAAATCAAAGATTCAGTCATTTGTTGTACTAGAAGATCCCCAACCATTAGACAATGTGTAGTGGGGCGCTATGCACCCACATAAAGCCCCTATAAAGCTCCAAACACCATTACGAAGGGCTTTATGAGACAAAAAATGGGGGAGGCGTGATATATGTAGCGCCGGGTATGGGGGGAGATTTCAAAGTTTGGACCAATCAAATATTAGTTAGTGTTTTTATAATTAACTAGTTATTTTCATCCCGCGCGTTGCGGCGGGACCCAATGACTACAAAAGGCATGTCAGCAACGGCAAACAGATATCGAATATCAAAACATAAATAAAATGACGTGGTAAGGATAGTCACTCCGTCATAAAAAAACGATTTTAAATAACCTAATATATAATAATATGACCCACACGTCCTACACGTTGGAAATTCGGTTGTTTTCAGTTCAGTTATTACGGTGCTAACAAGTTAAAATATGGATGAGCTCGGTACCGGTAACGACAGCGAAAGTACCGATCCAGAAAATCATCGAAATTAGGTACCGGCACCGAAAATGCTCGGTACAATACGGTATGGTATTTGAAGGTAAAATCAATAAATACAGGTATGGTGCTAGATCAGTGTCGAACCGAAAGAAACGATTCTGAAAACGCCAAAAGGTGGGTACCAAATTGGTACCGAAAATGATTTGGTATATTAAATTTGGTACCGATACGATACCGGTTCGTTTACAGGATTTGATACGATTTGATCATCAATATTCTAAATATCCAAGTTAATTTTACATGCTACAATTCATTCATTACAGAAAAAAGACAAAAAATAAAGCAAAATAAGTTGTGTATATAAAAGCTCATTCAAACGAAATACACTTTACTTACTGTGTGTATGAAAAGTAATCTAAACGATGCAATTACTTGCATTGTTGCGTTGCTACAGGATTTGATGAGCTCATTACCAACCGGTACCGAAAATACCGTTACCGAAATCCCCAAAAGTGGGTACCGGTACCGAATATACCTAGTATGGTACGGTTCGGTAACGGTCGGTACTGGTACGGCACTGGTATTTGAGGGTAAAAACCGGTGAGTACCTGTGCAAAACCGGTACCGAAAATATACCGGTTTGGTAAATTTGAGACCGGTACCTATATCCGATACCATTTGCTCATCTCTATCTCTTAATGATGTTAATTTTAAATAATTCTAATTCTATTTTTAATTTAATTAATACTAAATCACTGTTCATTCATTTGGTTTTTTATCATATATAGATTAATAAAAACGAAAATTAATAATTATGTATTGATGGGTAGGGGCTTTATGACTACGGGCTCTAGTAGTATAACGCCTCATAAAGCCCCTTTGTGACGTGGCACGACACGTGTCGCATAACGCCCCACAAAGGGCTTTATGACTACGGATGGCCTTAAACAATTGTTCTCAGAAGTTCCTTTGTTGTACTAGAAGATTGTTCTGATGAACCTTAAGAATATATTTTGCAGATTGTTTTAAAGGCAAAAGGGACAAAAACATGCTGGTTCTCTGCACAAGTTTTAGCGTGCTATCAACTTTCTTCGATTCTGCCTTTCTTGCTGCTTGTCTAGCTACAAACCCGTTTTCCCACTAGTAGTAATTGGAAAATGGAAATGTTCCTTCTAAATTCATGCATGATCAAAGAAAGAAAGAAACTCCGGTCCTTGAAAACTCTGGCATCTTTTGGTAAAGAAAAGTGTCCAATAATATAATCTTATTTTGACATATATTAATCAAAACATACCAACTTACACCAAATTATTTATTAATCGGTTACATCACACCATAGTTAAATAACATCTAGTAAAAATAGTACAATGATATAACAAACAAAACAAGCCACATTATTATTAAATAAATGTGAGGTGCATATAATTATGGCAGACATCAATGAAACATGAGGGATGAGCACCCGGCCTTCACGGACGAGCTGCTGCGACAGGAGTATTGTCAATGCCACCAGGAATCGGAACCTCAAAACCAGGGTTTGGAATTAACGTATCATCACCACCTGGCAAGTAGTTGCCACCACCAAGCCCGCCAACACTAGGGACCGTGATTCCTGGGAAGCCATTGTTGCTGCCAGTAATCGGATTGTAAGTGACGGGGTTAAACCCTTCGTTGGGCTTTGGTGTAATACCGCGCCCAACACCTGGAATTAGATATCCACGGTCGTAATAAAGGAGACTCTTAGTGTGTTTATCATCATCGGGTTTGGCGTTTGGAATGTTTCGGCCTGCCATAGTTACGGAGATCAAGAGGTTAAAGACAAAAACTAGAGCCATAACTGTTTTAGCCATTTTCTTGAAAACTTGCAACTTGTATCTTTTAGAGGGATGGCTGTAGATAGCGGAAGATGTCTTTTATACCCTATACATTCACCTACCTTGTCCATGCACAATAGGTTACATTAATAATGTAGTAATAAATACCTGAATTCTAAAATGTGTAAAACTTTTGCATGCCCAATTATTTATTTAATTCTAAGGGTGAACATCGGAGGAATGGTAATTGTAGCCTATATAGCATGGGAACGGGTACGGGGACGATACGGGTACGGGGAACGGCAAAACTCAAAAATCCAAGATACGGGTACGTCAAAGGTACAACAAAAAAATATAAAAAATATAAAATATAAACGGGTAGTTGATGATCCTTGTGTTTCTTGAGAAGTGATAATCGATGATGAATGATGATGATGATGATGAATACAAATGATGATGAATATATATGATGATGAACCGAGTAGAGAAGGAACTGAAAGGCCGACGTTATGTATAATTGGATGTTGATTGGGTTTTTTAACTGAAAGGCCGACTGTTTGTTATGGAATTTGAAAGGTTTAAAAGATAAAACCCTAAAAATAATAGGATACGTCCCCGAATCTTGTAGTCGACATCCCCGAAACGTGTAGTCGCCGTCCCCGATACCCGGAAACGTTTAGGGGACGTCCCCACGGGGTTTCTGTCCCCCAAACGTCCCTGGGACGGGTACCCGATGGTTCTAGGCGTCCCCGTGCTACATAGATTGTAGCCATAAGGGAATGGATTCGAGTCGTGAAAACATGCTATATATTGCAAATGTAGGGTTTGTCCTCTTTCTATTTTCTTATTCCTGAATAAAACAGAATGATGTGCGATTCGTGTAAGACTCATACATAACTTCACACATTTTTACGGGGTACTGTAAATTGTTACTTGTTTGCTTAGTCTACTAATTACCAACAAATAAAAACCTAACATGATCTAGTACCTAACCCTCTTTACTTCAAAGAAGTCTTGTTGATGAATAATGCTGGTCGGGCCTGAATGGTTTTATGGTAAAATGGTGTTTGGGCCAGACCAACTGCCATTGATTTGATGTTCACCAAATCTTTGGAGGCTGCATTTAACTTCGTACGACATCCATTAATTGGGAGGAATTTTCTGCTTACGGTCTTTGTTATAGCATAGATCTACCTCTTCATCAACACGTTGCTGACACGAAATCTTGGTGTCAAACAGATTAACTGGCAATCGGGTTACTGCGGGTATTTATGTTTACATGCGTGTGTTAATATATATATATTCTCATGGCCCACTGACAGGTTCAAATTGTATGCGCGCATTTAGCTACCTCATACCTATCGCCAAAGTGGTGTTTTTCAGAACCAATATTATGGTAAAAAACATGAAGAACCACATAATGAACCACAAGCGGATAGAATGATGGACAGGTTATACATAATGATGCATAATTGCATTTTTTATATTGGTAATTTAAAAAAGTAGTGTATTACAAATAGTAGTGTAAATGAAAGTACAATTGTATAATATTAGTAATTTTTTACGGAATTTTTCAAAAAAATGATACATATGCACATGTGTACGATAATTTTTACTCGAATTTTTTTTACTGACGAAATATAGCGATTTTTTTTAAATATTAAAAAATTTGTGTGTTTTTATTTTTTTTATGTTCACAATGGTTTCTGCAATAAAAGTGGTTCTCGCATGAACCCTACCATATATATATATATATATATATATATATATATATATATATATATATATATATATATATATATATATACACACACATACATATAGGGGACCGCTAAAATGAAAACCACCTACAGTTGTAAGAACCATGAGAACTTTTTGATCCGGGGCGAGTTGGACCAAAAAAATTTTTTATAAACGTAGATGCGTGTATTATAAACACATTTGTAAAAAAATTTAAAAAAAAAATGTCGTGTGTGTAGTTTTGAGCCCCACAAGTTTGTTTTTACGGGATAAAATTTGCGATACCCGTAAAAACAAACTTGTGGTGCTCAAAACTACACACACGACATTTTTATTTTTTTTTTAATTTTTTTTTACAAATGTGTTTATAATACACGCATCTACGTTTAAGAAAAAAAAATTGGTCCAACCCGCCCCGTACGATGTAGTTCTCATGGTTCTTACAACTGGAGGTGGTTTTCATTTTAGTGCTCCTATATATATATATATAGGGAGAAGATCATGCGAGAACCACCTCTTATTGTGAGAACCGCGAGAACCAATGTGAACACACCAAAAATGCCTAAAAATAGCTAAAAATCACACAAATTTTTTTTTTTTGGTTGTGAAACTAGCCTAATAGCAAAACAATATAACAGAGATGAAGGGAGAAAGGGATTGCTCTTTCATTAATAGGTATGATTTACAATGAGATACAATAGTGGTATATATAGGTATACAAAACTTGGAGAGAAAGCTAATCTATTTTTGGTGTTGATAACCACATTAATAATAAATATATTCATAACACTCCCCCTTGGTTATCAACATAATACGCTTGATGCTACCTCGTTAAAAACCTTGCTAGGAAAACCCGGTGGGACAAAACCATAGCTAAGGGAAAAAGAGTGCAGCGTGTAATGCGCATTAGTTCCCCCTGATACTTCTAGATCAGGTATGTTGCCTCATTAAAAACCTTACTAAGAAAACCCAATGGGACAAAACTTAGTCAAGGGAAAAAGAGTGCAACTTAAATAAGTCTCCCCCTCATTTTAACATGTATCCTTTAAGTGACGTGTGTCCATCTTCCTTGAAAGTTGATCAAAGCTTTTGTAGTCAATGATTTGTCGCTTGATCCCTTAATTTGCAATCCTTTATGTTGAGCAATGTTGTATAATCTTCTAACAAGACTTTAGGTGCCTCCTTTCAAAAAATACCATATGTCCACGACTGTGTTTAGTTACATTCCTGCATCTACAAGACTAACCAAACTTGTTTTGATGGGTTAGTAGAATATAATCAAATATCGTTTATACATGAAATATTTCGTTGAACTCATTCCAATGCCTCTTCGTTTGACAAAGGTTATATTATCACAATAAGCTCAAGTGAAAGATATTATAACCATACATAGCTAGCAAAACATTTTAGTGCACACATGCATTCAATGATGGTACTTATAGAATGAGAATCTCTACTTTGGTAGGAGATGATAATAGGCATTTCTTATAACAAATGACTTAACAACCTTTAACGTACTTTTAAGGTTCAACTATGTCCATACTAAAATATCCCAACATCATCTTCGAGATGTACTTTAGGGATTGATAAAATATAATTACATATATACTTGAACTGTAGTTCGAGTAATAATTAGATTGTGTCAAGGTCATTAAAAAAAACTCCTTCTAAAAGCTCAACAGTTTCTCTTGACGATGTGTAAACATCATCACTGTAAACTGCGATTATAGTGAACTTTTAAAAGTCAAATTTTTGATAAAACATGGCTAATTTAATCAAACTTATATCCCTCTTTATGCGAATATCTCGAGTTGTACAACACTCGACCCAACTATTTTAGCCATACGTATTTTGCCATCTTCATATAGTACATTCTTGAGGTTTTTTATATCAATGCTTCTGGCATTATCAATCCATGAGGGAATTCTGCTCATCTTATCCAACAATGCATGTGCATTCACTCTTCATGAGTTTTGCTACATAAACTTACCCATATAACACATAGCTATCTATATCATATGCAAAATGTCATGAACACTTGCTTTTATCTCCAAAATCCATATTGTACCATGCGTGTACACTATTTATTAAGATATCACAATCACTGAGTACAGGTTTTCTATGTATGTTTATTGGTGCACAAGAATTACATTCATAAGATGTTTTAGTTAACCTTCTAAGCACTCAATTGCTTTAGGCTACTCATGAGGAGTTTCAATTATATCCAACATGTAAAAAATCATAACCTATTCAAATTCGAATATGTATACAATGATCACATTGTTCTCGAGAACTTACTTTACATGACTTACATAATTTAATCCTTCGAGACTTTCATGTAAATTTTCAGTATCAAGTGATACATAACATTCATGATACGCATATCAATTCTCTCTTTATGTTACCAGACTAATAAGATATTGGAAACTTAATGCATCCACCACTGGAGAATACTTCTCCTCATAATCAATCATAGGTCTTTGCGAAAATTCTTGTGCCACCAATTTTGCCTTATATTACTTGATTTGATTTTCAATTCATAATTCGCATAAAAGACCTGTTTGTTTCCAACATGATTTACAACTTCAGTTGCATGGATTGTTGGTTCGAAAACTTTCCATTTCATTAGAGAATTCAACTCTGCCTTATTCACGTTTTTTCGCTTTTGGCCAATCATTTCTCATAGGCAGATCTTAAATTTTGATCCTCATCATTTCATCATTACAAGCGCTAAATTATATACAAAAGTATGACGACGTCGATTTTATTTCGATTCCATGTATATATCTTAGACATGATACAACTTATCGAGATCTCTTTAGTTTCAGGTACCTGAGGTTTTTCTTGAACCATCATGTCTACTGTCTCTTCAGGAGACCTTTTTAATATAACCTCGACTTGACCATCTTAATTAGTTGCTCTAATTTTCGAGGAATTTTATTATTGGAATTGACTAGTCTACCACGCTTCAGACATGCAATAGACTCATTACAAACATGTGGTTGTCCTTCTAGGACACTCATCTTAATTGGAGCATTAGCAGTTGGTATATGTGACATAGTCACCTTTTCAAAGGTCAGTGAATGCGTCTGGTAATAGATTCGCTAATCTTTATATATGAGTTATAATTTGAACTTATGGTTCATACTTTTAGTTTTGAGGATCAATGATAATTCATACCAACTCATTTCTTTTCCAACTGCTTTTTATTTCCCCCTGATGTTGGGAATGTTAGTCCATTTAGATGGATATCAATTAATTGAGCCATAAATAAATATCTCGTGAAAGGCCCTATTCATTATCATATATTCCCAACCACCTTTTAAGGTCCCATCTTTGTGCATAGTGGTGGATCATTTTCAACATATACCGCACAACCAAAATCTTAAAAGGGACATCTTTGGTTCCTGACCAAAAACCAACTATAATGGGGAGAAACTATTACAACATGTTGGCTTGATGTGAGTTAATGTTGTTGCATGTAAAATTACATGTACTAAAATAGAAACGTGAACTTTTGCTCTCGTAATCATTAACTTTGCAATAAGTTATAGACGTTTAATGATTGTCTTCAACAAAAAAAAAAACTTATTTTAGTGATCTTAATAACTTGAAAATAAATTTCACAGTTATAACCAAAATAAATATGCCAATCTAGAACAATGTACTTGCTATATCATTAGCGAAGCCATAAATCACACAATTCTTAAGTTGTGTATTCGATAACCATTTAGACGATGCATCGATTTAAAACACTAAATGGTATCATATTGGGATATGCATATTCTTGAGAGCAAACATTACATGCTATTTATAAGCTTAAAGAATCTTTTAGTTCTTCATTATGTTTCACATCATCATTGACCCGGTGTGGTCTAACCGGTCATGCCAACTAATTAAATAATTATGATCCATAAACTTCTGGTTTATGATCGTATGTGTATTACTTTCTCGTATGTAATACACAAACGTATGATACGAAAGAATATATTATAACTTCAAAGTTCAAACCATCACGTTATGCAATCACTCCTTAGTTTGCCACTTTTGTGCTCCATCTCATTATTAACATGATCAAATGGTCGATCTCATTATTAATATGACCATCATTACAATTTCCTCAATGATGTCCATGATCACAATGATCAACGTATTTTCAGTTCATAGATCAGAGTAAAATCACACAAGTTTCATGAGTTTCATTATTTTTCGGACATACGAACATAAAGTTACTTCAAACCTTTCATACCATTTAATGATATTGTTGCTTTAGGTTTGACCAAGTCCAATTTTTTGGTCCGATTTTGCAAAATCTGGGCGATGGGGTTTCGATTAGCGCCTAGGCGCCGATTAATCGGCCGCCTAGGCCGATTTCTATAACATTGCCCACAACTAAATGCTAAAAAAGTTTTTTTATATTTTTATTAAAAATCGCTAAATTTCGTTATTAAAAAAATTGAACAAAAAGTACCGATGCACATGTGCATGTATACACATGCACATGGCAATGGTACTTTTGTTCAGTTTTTTTTTATATAAAAACACTAATTTAACTACTGATTTTTGGTCGGCTCCACACCGTTTACAGGAATCGTACCTTTGCGATGGCTCATTGGGGAGATCATAATACACGGATAATGATGAAATGTACGATTGGGTTTGAATAGTTTGCGTATTCACACACTAGAAAATAGTTATTTCAAATTTTAGATTATGTAATAAAAACTTTTAAATAAGAAAACAAAATATTTTCATTGTCGTTCGATAACGCCTCAAACAATACAAACGAGGTTAAGAAATTAGAAATAAAATATTAACTTGTAGGTGTACCTTGGTTAATAAATGTTGGTTGCTACTAAAGATTGAATCTTCAGGGTCTTGTTATGTAATTTGTTGAAAGTTATCTTTACAATATAACAAATTCGGACAAGATGAGTTTATAGGATGTCTGAATTTGTTGCTCATGTTTTGTCAGAACTTATAAGTTTATTTGTTGTCCGAATTTAGCTCTTTGTAATGTCAGTACTTATATGTTAAGTACTGACAAGTATGTTTAGTATGTTATGTCCGTATTTAGGGTATATACAAACCAGGTTTTGTGTTTGTCAGGACTTATGTAAAGACCTTCAAAAAAATGTCCCTAACTAACCTATAAATACAAACCCCGGGCCTCTAAAACCTTATTGTACATGAAAAATCAAGAAAACAAAGTTCTTGAGTCTCAGGCGGGCCGCGTAAAGGTTGAGCATAGCCTTACGCGGGCCGTGTCAACTAGGAAGTTATCAGATAAACGTTTAAGGGTCTCAGACGGGCCGCGTAAAAGACAATCCAGGTCTTACGCGGGCCGTGTCAACTTAAGGTTGACCGGATAAGTATGCCGGGGCCACGTGTTGACCAGCTGGGGACCTACGTATGACCAATCAAGCCTACGCCTAGACTGGGCGGCTAGGCGGGCCGCGTAAACGTAAGCTGAAGGTTTACGCGGGCCGCGTGAGACCTCAATTTCAGCTATAAATAGCCTGTTCCATGCACAGTCCACTGGTGTCGATCAAATTTCTCAGTAAACGAATTTCACTACTCTAAATTCGAAATTTCAATTTAGTATAGCAAGGCGCTGCCACGATACCGGGTATTAACTCGATCGCTATTACGATTCAACGTCCGATCGATTGAAACTATCCAACGAATGTTTAACTGCTGCTCAAATTAGGGTTTATACTTTGTCATTCGTCGTGATTCTGACAGGATGTTTGAGTGCTGCCCGAACTCGGGCTATACTCTGTCATTCGTTGTGAATCTGCTGGATGTTTAAGTATCACACTTTGTCAATCGTTGTGAGGGTTTAATCTCGTGAATTGTCATAAATGCTGTATTAGTTACTAACCTAGTTTGTGTGCATTGTTAATTAAATTAGGTTGATCAAGGCTAATCAGTAGGCTTATACACTGCTCGTTAAGTCTGCAATGTGAGTCATTCTCTTTTTATCAACTGTTTTACAAAACTCCAAGTTATTTTCAAAGTTATAATTACAGGGATTAAGTCTTTGTAATCACCAAGTTACAGCCGGTATATGGGGTTTTGTATACATTACTTGATAATCTTCACCATTGGGTCAGCCAAGGGGTGATATGACCTTAGTCACAGACACCATTGGACAATGAGAGGGCCAATGGGTCGAGTGACAAAATACCGTGGGTAGTTGGTTGATATCAGAAACATTGTAATCACTCTTAATACTGTAGATTATAACAAAAGTGTCGATTAGCAAAATGAATGATTCACTCAGTATTTCCCCGCTGACAAAACCTTTTTCAAACATGTTTCAGGTGATATGTTGTGAGCAAAGAAAAGTGCTGTGAAGCACTATAAGTTTAGAGAAGTGGCTCAATATAAATAAATAAAGAAACATGTTTTGAAAAATAAAGATTTCCCAGTGAAATCACTTTATTGTAAATTACGGGGTTTTATCCCTAAATTATGTAATAAAGTAAACGAGCAGTTTTGATATTAAAAGATCCTGTATTAAAGACTTCCGCTGTCGCCTAAATTAAATACCACGGGATTTCCTGCCTCGCGGCTCTGGACCGGGTCAAACTGGGGCCGAGGGCCGTGACAGGAAAAGGTGGTATCAGAGCCACTGATATAAGCTTACTACTGATTTAAGTCTATTAAATTATTTGAGGAATACTTAAATTGCCATTATGTGATTATGTGTTTTTAACTAGTTATTTGTTAGTTACAGTATGGGTAAACAAAGACTTTCTGCTATCTATCACAAATTAGATACTGCACCCAAAGAAAAAGGAACCTCGTCCTCAAAATACCCAGCAGATCTGGAAGAAGGGATTTTTGTCCGTAAAGCACAATATGAGAATCCTCTTACCCCAGAGAAAAGAAATTCGATTATTAGGAAAAGTCAGAAACCCCAATTCAAGAAAGTGAGGTTTAATCCAGAAATTCAGGAAATAGGCAATAATCCACCTTGGGAAAACAAATTAGATGAAAAATGGGCAGATCTTTATATGTTAGCTACCGTAGCAGAGAATGCAAACCTCTAAACTACCAATAAGCCTGAGCTAGTAGAAAATCACTACTCCATAAATAAATAAATCCTAGTGTGTTTTAAATTTTCCGTTATCCTTTGTAAAATTAGTCGTTCGATATGCAATAAAACTAAATATTTGTTTAGATTTCCTTATAAGATTTTAACTTAGCATTTTTGTGCATTTTGCATATATGCTAAACAGCATGAGTGAGCTATCTGAAGCATTTCAGAATCTCAATCTATACCCAGTACCAATCGAAGTCTCCCACGACTTTACTGATTATTTTGCTGATGTGGAGGAACCCCTGGAATTTCAAGCTCCACCTCCAGAAAAAGCAAAGCTTAAGAAAATAAGAAGATATGTAGGATGGAGGAAAGTACGCAGGAGGAAGCCAGCCACTAGGAAACTCTCCAAAGTAGAAAACCCTATGGACAAAGGAAAAAGAATCAAGACCGGTGAGAGTTCTAAGCCAGCAAAAATAGAAATCAGGAAAGATTTTAGGCAAAAGGGAATAGAAATAGGAGAGAGTTCTAAACAAACTGAAGAAATCACATTTCAGGAAGAAATAGACCGTCTACTGGCAAGCTGTGATGTCATTAACCCTGTCAACGACAATCTTTACCCTTATCCAGCCGAAATTCAACTTCCAGTAAATCGGGAACCAGCTATTCCAGACCCTCTAATCCACACTCGACCTATAAGTGAAATGGAAGAGTGGTGGACGAACGACTGGCAATTTCAAAACATAATCAATAGTCCTTATACCTTCCTTCCTCAATTTGATCCAGAACCTATCCCCAATCCTCCAATGAGCAACGAAAACTTAGCCGAACTTCGTCAGTTCGGTGAAGAGCTGATAGGTACAAGGAATAGGATCCGGGAAATGGAGGAACAAATCTCCTGGAAATACGACGAGAGGGAGCGTCGCTACTAAACTGCCAGTTGACCAAAGAATAGTGGGGTGGGAAGTATGTCTGTATAATAACAGTAGTAGTAAAATATAACTCTGTAAAATAGGAAATAAAACATTGTAAGATAAACAGTGTGTATGGATGCCTATATAAGTTATATAAAAATAGAAGTCGAGAAATCGACAATTTTGGCTATATGTGTTATGTGCTTATATGTAATTGTCTTGTTACATTTAACTATCAATTATTGGATACTAATAATTTACACTTATAATAATTATCAGATGGAAAACGCTAATAATGAACCAGTTAATGAAGTAAACCAATCTGAGCAAAATCAGGAAAAACAGTATATGACTAGGCAAGATATCGAGAATATTGTTGCTCAGGGGATACCCAATGCTATTCCAGCAATCCTGGCTGCTGCTCAAAAACCTGCTGAACCACAACAAATCATTCCGAGTAAACGTACTCCAGAAGATAACGACAGTAACAGCATAAATGGAGGCGGCAATCATGACGATAATAATCCACGACAGGCCCCACTCCCTAAGAAAATGAAAGCTGCAACTCCTGGTTGCACTTACAAAGAATTCCTTGCCTGTAAACCAGCAGAATTTGCAGGTAATGAAGGGGTAACTGCAACACTGCGTTGGTTAGAGAAAACCGAAGCAGTAATTGCAATAAGTAAATGTGCCGAAGAAGATAAGGTGATGTATGCGTCAAATCTGTTCAAAGAAGGGGCGCTAGAATGGTGGAACACGGTATTACAAGCAAAAGGAAGAAGAATGGCCTATGCTATGAACTGGGAAGAATTTAAGAGTCTTGTAGAAAGAAAATTCTGTCCCGAATATGAAAAGGAACAAATGGCAAATAAGTTACTAAGCCATCGTATGGTAGGCGTAGATTGTCGAGGATATACTTCGACATTCTTTGAATATGCGAGAGTGGTACCAACCCTGGTTTTGCCAGAACCGGTACTCATTTCCCGTTATATTTGGGGATTAGTTGGTGAAATCCGTAACATCGTTAAAGCTACGAGACCACGCACTATTGACAATGCTGTGGAATTAGCTAATACCCTAACTGATGAACTGGTACGCACAAGAGATGAAAACAGGAAGAAGGAATTGGCTCAGAAAATTACCCAAGGATTTCGTACGGGTAATAATAACAGCTTCAAAAGAAGAGGAACAGGGCAATCTTCAAACCCGCCATTCTGCAGAAATTACAAAAGGAAACATTTTGGAAGACGCAATATAACCTGCAATTTTTGCAAATCTGTAGGACATAGTGAAGAAAACTGCAAAAAGAAAACCATAGTTTGCTATAACTGTGGAGAAACAGGACATTTCAAAACAGAATGTCCTAAATTGGTTAAACCAGCAGACAACAGGGCTAAACCTGCAGAAGGAAATACCAAGAAGAATGCACGAGCATTCCAGCTGACCACCCAGGAAGCAGAACTCATCCCAGATGTGATAGCCGGTACGTTCTTAGTTCATGACGTGTTCGCCAAAGTATTATTTGACTCTGGTGCAAACCAAAGTTTTATCAATACCTCATTTTGCCAAGCTCTTAATTTACCCTTAACCACCCTTAGGCAGATTTTTACAGTCGAAACGGCAGATGGGAATTCTATTAACATAGATAAAATTTTGCAAGAAGAAAAAATAGAACTTTTAGGTCATAAGTTCTCTGCAAACCTATTACCTATGAACCTAGCCGGATTCGATGTGGTATTAGGAATGGATTGGTTAGTAGCCAACCATGCTCAAATCCTTTGTGATAAAAATTCCGTAGAAATTCGTACCCCCACAGGAGAGGTAATTTTCATTACAGGAGATAAACCTCGAAAGCCACTGAAATTCATTTCAGTAATGAAGTTGGCTAGTTATTCAAGAAAACAAGAAGTAGTGTATATGATTTCCGTAATCATTAACACTAAAAGTAAAGAACTTCAGGATATCCCTGTAGTCTCAGAATACCCAGATGTTTTTCTAGAAGAATTACCTGGGTTACCACCCGATAGAGAAGTAGAGTTTAGAATTCATCTAATTCCTGGTACTACACCAATAGCCAATGCACCTTATCAATTAGCACCCACCAAAATGTTAGAACTAAAAAAGCAGCTAGATGAATTACTAAGCAAAGGATTTATACAACCTAGTTCATCCTCTTGGGGAGCACCAGTGTTGTTTGTGAAAAAGAAAGATGGATCGATGAGGATGTGTATCGATTATAGGGAACTAAATAAGGTTACAATTAAAAATCGATACCCATTACCTAGGATTGACGATCTTTTTGATCAACTCCAAGGCGCTAGGTATTTTTCTAAGATAGACTTACGATCCGGATATCATCAATTGAAAGTACAAGAGGAAGACATACCTAAAACTGCTTTCAGAACTAGGTATGGTCATTATGAGTTTACAGTCATGCCCTTCGGACTCACAAATGCTCCTGCAGCATTCATGGACAAGATGAATCGAATTTGTAAACCATACTTGGATAAATTCGTAATTGTCTTCATTGACGATATACTTATTTATTCCAAAAGTCAGGAAGAACATTGTGAGCACCTGCATACACTCTTAACTTTGTTAAGAAAGGAAAAGCTTTACGCCAAATTCTAGAAATGTGAATTTTGGCTGCAAGAAGTGCAATTTTTAGGTCACATGGTGAATCACGAAGGAATTCACGTAGATCCTGCTAAAATAGAAGCAATCACTAAATGGAAGGTCCCGCAAACGGCTATGGAAATTAGAAGTTTTCTAGGCTTAGCTGGATACTATAGACGATTTATTAAGGATTTTTCTAAAATAGTTGTACCCTTGACTAAGCTGATCTGTAAAGCAGTTAAGTTTGAATGGGGACCCAAACAAGAAGAAGCTTTTAAGATTTTAAAGCAAAGATTGACAAATGCTCCAATTTTAGCCTTGCCAGAAGGAACAGAAGATTTTGAAGTATATTGTGATGCTTCAAAATTAGGATTTGGATGTGTACTAATGCAACGCAAGAAGGTAATTGCGTATGCCTCCAGGCAATTGAAGAAACACGAGGAAAATTATACGACTCATGACTGGGAGTTAGGAGCCATAATTTTTGCCCTTAAGATTTGGAGACATTATCTGTATGGAAGTAAATTTACTGTTTATACAGATCATAAAAGTCTAAGGTACATATTTGGGCAAAAAGAATTAAATATGAGGCAAAGAAGATGGATGGAAATCCTAAGCGATTACGACTGTGATATCCAATATCACGAAGGAAAGGCAAACATAGTTGCAGATGCCTTAAGTCGTAAATATCATGAAAAGCAAAAGCGAGTTCGTGCTCTTAAATTAAATCTGCAAATTGATTTAATGGAACAGTTAAAGAAAGTTCAGGAAACGGCAATCAAGGATGAGGCTGAAGGAATGAAAGGTTATATAAAGGAACTAGAGCAAGGAAATGATGGAATTTGGAGATTCCACAAGAAAAGAAGTTGGGTACCTAAGCAAGGAGAATTAAGAAATAAGATTTTAGAAGAAGCTCATAAATCTCGGTATACCGTACATCCAGGAAACACTAAGATGTACCAAGATTTAAGGAATAATTTCTGGTGGATAGGAATGAAAAAGGATATAGCTAGTTATGTATCTAAGTGTCTTACTTGTTCACAAGTCAAGGCAGAACATCAGAAACCTTCAGGATTACTAAAACAATTAGAAATGCCTGTATGGAAATGGGAACTCATAACAATGGATTTTGTTACTAAGTTACCCAAAACCGGAAAAGGCAATGACGCGATTTGGGTAATTGTGGATCGATTAACCAAATCAGCTCATTTTCTACCAATGAAAGAAACCTTTAGCATGGAAAGATTAGCTAAATTGTACATAGTTGAAGTAGTATCCTTACATGGAGTCCCACTCTCCATTGTATCGGATAGGATAGTTGTTTCACTTCCCATTTCTGGACTAGTTTCCAGGAAGCAATGGGAACCCAACTCAATTTAAGTACTGCATATCATCCTTAAACAGACGGACAAAGTGAAAGGACGATACAAACCATGGAAGACATGCTCCGAGCATGTGTAATTGATTTTGGTGGTAATTGGGATAACCACTTACCCTTAATTGAATTCTCCTATAACAATAGTTATCATTCAAGCATCGAAGCTGCCCCATTCGAAGCATTGTATGGACGCAAGTACAGAACTCCAGTTTGTTGGGCAGAAATAGGAGAAAGTCAATTATCAGGTCCGGAAATTGTGCAAGAAACCACAAACAAAATAACTCAAATCAAGGAAAGACTGAAGACTGCTAGAGATCGCCAGAAAAGCTATGCAGACAATCGCCGCAAGCCACTAGAGTTTCAAGTCGGAGACAAAGTACTTTTGAAAGTCTCTCCTTGGAAAGGAGTAGTACGATTCGGTAAGAAAGGAAAGCTGAGTCCAAGATACGTAGGACCATTTCCAGTAATCCAATGAATAGGACCAGTTGCTTATCGTTTACAACTACCAGAAGAATTAGCTGGAATACATGATGTATTTCATGTATCCAATCTCAAGAAATGTTTATCAGATGAATCCCTGGTAGTACCTCTTCCAGAAATAGAGATAAACGAAAAGTTAAAATTTGTAGAGAACCCACTGCAAATAGAAGACAAGAAAGTCAAGTTTCTCAAACACAAGCGCCTAGTGCTGGTCAAAGTCAAGTGGGATTCAAAGAGAGGACCGGAGTATACTTGGGAGCTGGAATCAGAGATGAAACGCAAATATCCACACTTATTTCAATAAATCTCGAGGACGGGATTTTAATCAAGGTGGGGAGGATGTAAAGACCTTCAAAAAATGTCCCTAACTAACCTATAAATACAAACCCCGGGCCTCTAAAACCTTATTGTACATGAAAAATCAAGAAAACAAAGTTCTTGAGCCTCAGGCGGGCCGCGTAAAGGTTGAGCATAGCCTTACGCGGGCCGTGTCAACTAGGAAGTTATCAGATAAACATTTAAGGGTCTCAGACGGGCCGCGTAAAAGACAATCCAGGTCTTACGCGGGCCGCGTCAACTTAAGGTTGACCGGATAAGTATGCCGGGGCCACGTGTTGACCAGCTGGGGGACCTACGTATGACCAATCAAGCCTACGCCTAGACTGGGCGGCTAGGCGGGCCGCGTAAACGTAAGCTGAAGGTTTACGCGGGCCGCGTGAGACCTCAATTTCAGCTATAAATAGCCTGTTGCATGCACAGTCCACTGGTGTCGCTCAAATTTCTCAGTAAACGAATTTCACTACTCTAAATTCGAAATTTCAATTTAGTATAGCAAGGCGCTGCCATGATACCGGGTATTAACTCGATCGCTATTATGATTCAACGTCTGATCGATTGAAACTATCCAACGAATGTTTAAGTGCTGCTCAAATTAGGGTTTATACTTTGTCATTCGTCGTGATTCCGACAGGATGTTTGAGTGCTGCCCGAACTCGGGCTATACTATGTCATTCGTTGTGAATCCGCTGGATGTTTAAGTATCGCACTTTGTCAATCGTTGTGAGGGTTTATGTGACAACTCAAAATTCCGAACCTATTTTGTGTAACGTTATGACACGACTTTATGAACTTGAATGATAATGTGAAATATATATTGATACGTGATTATGTGAACGTTATTAATTGAGTGATGATGTGATTATGTTATGTATCATGTGTATTGTGTAAATACGTGTATGTGTAGATAACCCGAACCGCACAACACTCACACGAGTACAAGCCCTTTGGGCCGTGTCCTTTGTAATCGAACTCGAGAGTGGCCCAAGTGAGGGTCCGGCCTATCCATCTTTCACGTTTAACATATGGGAACGTGGTAACCCTTTGGCACTTTTACAAAAACATATACACACACAAAACCCTAGGCTTCCTCCCTCGTTGCTTGGAACCGACGGCACACACACTCTTTCTAGCCGAAGACTATTGTGTGGATCACTTTTCCTGCCATTAATCGGTTAGTATGATTGTTTGTGTACATGATTGTGATGAGGTTAATTAATATTGATGTTTTAAAAATCGGCTCACATGCATATGATTAGATCGAGATGTATATTAGTGATGGAAGGTAATTATTATGTCATGTTTTTGGATTAAGTGCATGTGTATGTCTTGAAAAGGGCTGTCAATCGAATAAGGATGTACTCATAACTACATGTGATTGTCAGTAATTATGTGTTTGCTATATGTGTTTTTAAATTTGATATAAGATGCTAGGTGCTATCATTAGTCAATGACTAGGGTTCCAATGCATAATGAATTTATAACTTAATGAAACATGGGACAATATCATATAATAATAGGTTAGTTCGATGTCAGATTGGTCGATTGTCATGGTGTGATTTAATGCAAAATTGTCTCATCCATGCCATGTGAATTATGGTGTCTTGATTGTTATTGCACCATATCTTTGGTCCAATAGGATCCTTCCATCATGAGACTTGTTGGCCATTATCTTTGGCTTCATTAAATTGTCATGTATCCTCACTAAGGTAACTAACTCTATCACATCTAATATATGAGTATAAATTCATAACTTGCATGGTAAAGTCAAATGTGTCAGACCCATTAATTTGATTATATGAAGGTGGCATGTGAAGTGGGCGGCTGGCAACATGTTTGTTGGTATAGGGTTCGAGTAGGTTGTAAGGGAGGGGTTATGTGTGTGATATTTGATTGGTGGGGTTGGGCGGCCCTTATAAGGGTATTGGTTATTGTCTTCGGCCCAACCGGTTTTCGCTTCAGATGGATTTGGGCCAATTAGAGTTTTCGGGATTTCGGCCGAGTGTGATTTCGTAATATATGTGGTCCCTCATGTGTTCTCTGATAAGTTATTAACAATGATAAGTCTGTAACTCAGTTAAGTTCAGTAAACTTAGTTAGACCGTCACCCTGTTAAGTTGTTAGCGCTGTTGAGCATGTCAAATATGTAACGTATGTTAATTGAGTTATGTTAACCACGTTAAGTATGATAACCTTGTTACGTATGTTAACTCTGTTAATTCTGATTGACGCTGATAACACTGTTAAATTCACCATGACTGTTAATAAATACTCTGTTGGAGGAAAACTGGGAAATCTTCTATGTGACGTGTGAAGTATGTGAATTTGATTAACTGTGTGCGCGCTTCATGATGTTAACCATCCAGTACACTTAGTGATCTAAACTACATGTGTAACCTTACCAACAAGTACTGATTGATTATACATGCATAATATAGGACTTTACTGATAAATTGTGAGCACTTAACTTTCGCATACCGAGCAAAACCAAGGTGAGTTCACACTCCTACTAAGGCATGGGATTCCCGGGTCGTGGGAATGGGTTAAAGGTTTCAATTGACATAAACGTACAAACGCTTTTCCTAGACTATCACCTATCATAGTCCTCGGATGTCAGGACGGTTCCGTAGGTTGGGATAACACCTACGTGGTCATATACTAATTCCGTAGGTTGGGATAACACCTACGTGGTTCCGTAGGTTGGATAACACCTACGTGGTCATATGCCATTACTGCCTCGGATGTCAGGCACGCACGTAAAACCTACGTGTACGCATTACTTACTTCTTCCGTAGGTTGGGATAACACCTACGTGGTCATATACTGATTACTATCCTCGATACAAAGGATACGTGCTACGCACACCTCATACGCGCTACTGTTCTCGGACGAAGAACAGGGATAATACGAATAGTCTAGTGGTCACATAACATGGGAAGCCCCCACCTATATAACTTACTATCGGCCCAGTAGAGCCAACCTGTACATACTGTTACGTACTTATTTACTGTGAACTCGCTCAACTATTTTGTTGATCCTTTCTTTTACATGCCTTGCAGGTCGTTAGGTACTGGGAGCTTGCACTGGAGGCGCGGTCGTTGTGGACTTGGATCGTGAACATCATATGAAACCCATATGATACTTGATACACATTTACACTGGATATTTTTATATATACGCTTCCGCTAAACATTGATAACTGACTTATGTTTTGGAAACACCTTTCATATGGATTTGTTTTGAAATATAGTGCAATTACTTTTACTTTATACAATGTTCTATATAGTGCAATTACTTTTACTTTTACTTTATATTGTTTTCGCGCTTAAGATATGGCGACACTACCTGTACGGTACCAGGTGCACGATTTACACCGATCACAGGAGTCTCGAGCATATTCTTAAGCAAAAGGATTTGAATATGCGTCAACGGAGATGGGTTGAACTTCTAAACGACTATGAATGCGCCATCAAGTATCATCCAGGCAAGGCCAATGTCGTGGCTGATGCCCTCAGTCGGAAAGACACTCTACCTAAGCGCGTGCGAGCGCTACAGCTTACCATTCAGTCCAGTCTTCCTGCACAGATACGAGCTGCTCAGTTAGAAGCACTGAAACCCGAAAACGTCAAAGCTGAAGCCTTACGCGGCTCAAGGCAACGCATGGAACAAAAGGGGGACGGCGCCTACTATGTAACGGGGCGTATTTGGGTCCCACTTTATGGCGGTTTACGAAAGCTTGTTATGGACGAAGCACACAAGTCTCGCTACTCAGTACATCCAGGGTCGGACAAAATGTACCACGACATCGGAACTACTTATTGATGGCCTAGCATGAAGGCCCACATTGCAAATGTTTGACTGTTACTTCAGCAGCCTAAGATACCTCAATGGAAATGGGAAGAAATTTCCATGGATTTCGTTACAGGCCTACCTAGACCCCGGCGTGGGGAAGATACTATATGGGTGATCGTGGATCGACTCACCAGGTCTGCACACTTCCTGGCTATAAAGGAAACGGATAAGTTCTCCACTCTCGCAGACATCTACCTTAAAGGAGTTGTTTTGAGGCACGGGGTGCCCACCTCCATTATTTCGGATCGGGATGCACGATTCACGTCAGAGCTATGGCAAGTGAAGCACGAATATTTCGGCTCACGATTAGTCATGAGCACAGCACATCATTATCAGACGGATGGGCAGTCTGAGCGCACGATTCAAACTCTTGAAGACATGCTTCGGGCATGTGTTATCGATTTCGGCAATGGCTGGGAAAAGCACCTCCCTTTGGTGGAGTTTTGTACAATAACAGTTATCACACCAGCATTCAAGCCGCTCTATTCGAGGCATTGTACAGGCGTAAATGCCGGTCACCTCTCTGTTGGGCAGAGGTGAGGGATAGTCAGATCACGGGTCCAGAGATTGAAGTGGACGCCACAGAAAAGATTGCACAGATACGACAACGCATGGCGGCAGCTCGTGACCGTCAGAAAGCCTACGCGGTTAAGCGTAGCAAGCCTTTGGAATTTCAGGTCGGGGACCGGGTGTTATTAGAAGTCTCACCCTGGAAGGGTGTGGTTCGATTGGTAAACGAGGCAAACTCAATCCGCGGTACGTCGGACCATTCGAAATCTTAGAAAAGATTGGCAAAGTAGCCTACAGACTGAACCTACCAGCTGAACTCGGTGCAGTTCACAATGTATTTCACGTGTCGAATCTGAAGAAATGCCTGTCAGATGAGACCCTTATAGTTCCTTTTAAGGAACTCACTATCGACGAGCGGTTGCAGTTCGTCGAGGAGCCAGTTGAAATCACGGACCGGGATGTTAAGGTCCTCAAACACAAGAGAATCCCTCTTGTTCGAGTTCGTTGGAACTCCCAGCGTGGCCCAGAGTTTACCTGGGAACGCGAAGACCAGATGAAAGAAAAGTACCCCCAGCTATTCGAAACCAATGCATCCACTTCTGAGGCTAAAGCTACTACTACAGAATTTCGGGACGAAATTCCAAATCAACGGGGGGATGATGTGACACCCCAGGAAAACCAGTGAACAATACAGTTTACCTAGCTTCCTCAGTGAGTGCATACCAAATTTCGGGACGAAATTTCCAATTAGTTGGGGATAATGTGACAACTCAAAATTCCGAACCTATTTTGTGTAACGTTATGACACGACTTTATGAACTTGAATGATAATGTGAAATATATATTGATACGTGATTATGTGAACGTTATTAATTGAGTGATGATGTGATTATGTTATGTATCATGTGTATTGTGTAAATACGTGTATGTGTAGATAACCCGAACCGCACAACACTCACACGAGTACAAGCCCTTTGGGCCGTGTCCTTTGTAATCGAACTCGAGAGTGGCCCAAGTGAGGGTCCGGCCTATCCATCTTTCACGTTTAACATATGGGAACGTGGTAACCCTTTGGCACTTTTACAAAAACATATACACACACAAAACCCTAGGCTTCCTCCCTCGTTGCTTGGAACCGACGGCACACACACTCTTTCTAGCCGAAGACTATTGTGTGGATCACTTTTCCTGCCATTAATCGGTTAGTATGATTGTTTGTGTACATGATTGTGATGAGGTTAATTAATATTGATGTTTTAAAAATCGGCTCACATGCATATGATTAGATCGAGATGTATATTAGTGATGGAAGGTAATTATTATGTCATGTTTTTGGATTAAGTGCATGTGTATGTCTTGAAAAGGGCTGTCAATCGAATAAGGATGTACTCATAACTACATGTGATTGTCAGTAATTATGTGTTTGCTATATGTGTTTTTAAATTTGATATAAGATGCTAGGTGCTATCATTAGTCAATGACTAGGGTTCCAATGCATAATGAATTTATAACTTAATGAAACATGGGACAATATCATATAATAATAGGTTAGTTCGATGTCAGATTGGTCGATTGTCATGGTGTGATTTAATGCAAAATTGTCTCATCCATGCCATGTGAATTATGGTGTCTTGATTGTTATTGCACCATATCTTTGGTCCAATAGGATCCTTCCATCATGAGACTTGTTGGCCATTATCTTTGGCTTCATTAAATTGTCATGTATCCTCACTAAGGTAACTAACTCTATCACATCTAATATATGAGTATAAATTCATAACTTGCATGGTAAAGTCAAATGTGTCAGACCCATTAATTTGATTATATGAAGGTGGCATGTGAAGTGGGCGGCTGGCAACATGTTTGTTGGTATAGGGTTCGAGTAGGTTGTAAGGGAGGGGTTATGTGTGTGATATTTGATTGGTGGGGTTGGGCGGCCCTTATAAGGGTATTGGTTATTGTCTTCGGCCCAACCGGTTTTCGCTTCAGATGGATTTGGGCCAATTAGAGTTTTCGGGATTTCGGCCGAGTGTGATTTCGTAATATATGTGGTCCCTCATGTGTTCTCTGATAAGTTATTAACAATGATAAGTCTGTAACTCAGTTAAGTTCAGTAAACTTAGTTAGACCGTCACCCTGTTAAGTTGTTAGCGCTGTTGAGCATGTCAAATATGTAACGTATGTTAATTGAGTTATGTTAACCACGTTAAGTATGATAACCTTGTTACGTATGTTAACTCTGTTAATTCTGATTGACGCTGATAACACTGTTAAATTCACCATGACTGTTAATAAATACTCTGTTGGAGGAAAACTGGGAAATCTTCTATGTGACGTGTGAAGTATGTGAATTTGATTAACTGTGTGCGCGCTTCATGATGTTAACCATCCAGTACACTTAGTGATCTAAACTACATGTGTAACCTTACCAACAAGTACTGATTGATTATACATGCATAATATAGGACTTTACTGATAAATTGTGAGCACTTAACTTTCGCATACCGAGCAAAACCAAGGTGAGTTCACACTCCTACTAAGGCATGGGATTCCCGGGTCGTGGGAATGGGTTAAAGGTTTCAATTGACATAAACGTACAAACGCTTTTCCTAGACTATCACCTATCATAGTCCTCGGATGTCAGGACGGTTCCGTAGGTTGGGATAACACCTACGTGGTCATATACTAATTCCGTAGGTTGGGATAACACCTACGTGGTTCCGTAGGTTGGATAACACCTACGTGGTCATATGCCATTACTGCCTCGGATGTCAGGCACGCACGTAAAACCTACGTGTACGCATTACTTACTTCTTCCGTAGGTTGGGATAACACCTACGTGGTCATATACTGATTACTATCCTCGATACAAAGGATACGTGCTACGCACACCTCATACGCGCTACTGTTCTCGGACGAAGAACAGGGATAATACGAATAGTCTAGTGGTCACATAACATGGGAAGCCCCCACCTATATAACTTACTATCGGCCCAGTAGAGCCAACCTGTACATACTGTTACGTACTTATTTACTGTGAACTCGCTCAACTATTTTGTTGATCCTTTCTTTTACATGCCTTGCAGGTCGTTAGGTACTGGGAGCTTGCACTGGAGGCGCGGTCGTTGTGGACTTGGATCGTGAACATCATATGAAACCCATATGATACTTGATACACATTTACACTGGATATTTTTATATATACGCTTCCGCTAAACATTGATAACTGACTTATGTTTTGGAAACACCTTTCATATGGATTTGTTTTGAAATATAGTGCAATTACTTTTACTTTATACAATGTTCTATATGATTGGTGGCTTGATCCTGGTCAGTCACGCTCCCAAGCGGTGATACTCCGCGTGTGGATTTTGGGGGTGTGACAGTTTAATCTCGTGAATTGTCATAAATGTTGTATTAGTTACTAACCCAGTTTGTGAGCATTGTTAATTAAATTAGGTTGATCAAGGCTAATCAGTAGGCTTATACACTGCTCGTTAAATCTACAATGTGAGTCATTCTCTTTTTATCAACTGTTTTACAAAACTCCAAGTTATTTTCAAAGTTATAATTGCAGGGATTAAGTCTTTGTAATCACCAAGTTACAGCCGGTATATGGGGTTTTGTATACATTACTTGATAATCTTCACCATTGGGGCAGCCAAGGGGTGATATAACCATAGTCACAGACCCCATTGGACAATGAGAGGGCCAATGGGTCGAGTGACAAAATACCGTAGGTAGTTGGTTGATATCAGAAACATTGTAATCACTCTTAATCTGTAGATTATAACAAAAGTGTCGTTTAGCAAAATGAATGATTCACTCAGTATTTCCCCGCTGACAAAACCTTTTTCAAACATGTTTCAGGTGATCTGTTGTGAGCAAAGAAAAGTGCTGTGAAGCACTACAAGTTTAAAGAAGTGGCTCAATATAAATAAATAAAGAAACATGTTTTGAAAAATAAAGATTTCCCAGTGAAATCACTTTATTGTAAATTACGGGGTTTTATCCCTAAATTATGTAATAAAGTAAACGAGCAGTTTTGATATTAAAAGATCCTTTATTAAAGACTTCCACTGTCGCCTAAATTAAATACCACGGGATTTCCTGCCTCGCGGCTCTGGACCGGGTCAAACTGGGGCCGAGGGCCGTGACAACTTATGTGTCCGTACTAGACTTTGCATATATTCTCAGTGAATGAATACATTGGTAATGGTTTTTGAGAAAACTTTCTGTGCAAGACTTGTTCTAGAGAGAGAAACAAACCCTAACTTAGTGTGTGTATGCTATAACTGTGTGTGATCGTTGATTGTGATCTGTGAATACTCCGTGTATTCATAGGTTGTTCGGTTCTCTCATCTTCTACTCCTCCTGTACGAGTTCTACGGAGCGGTAGGTGTCACACCCCGACCACGTTAAAATAACAAACCGCGGCGGAAACGTCGGGGAGTGTCGTAACAGAATCATTGTTTCACAACGCATTGATTGAAGTTTCGTTTTTATTGAATTAAGTTTATTACATTATCTCGAAATCAAAAGCAAAACATAAACAAATTGTCCTTCATTGTTATTAAGTCACTAAGGCCTCGTCCATCCCTATGTGAGTATGCATCATAATCATCATCAAACATCATCAAACAACGGTAACTGAAACATATGTGAAAGTACGCCAACATAAAAATGCCGGGGAGTACATAGGTTTTGTGAGTGTGTCAGATTCATGGCCTTGAGTTCATATTGCAATACCTCGTCCAACTACGAGAGTTGTCGAGTGTGTACCTTGAAAACAAAAGAGTTTGATTTTGCAATATGTTTATATCAACTTATACAATTTGATATACGTGTAAACCAAAGCCATTGTAGCCATGAATCTTAAGTGAAAACGTTTGTCTTTTTAAATCAAGTAGTAAATTGTCTTTGAAAGTAAACATTGTATGGTTTATGTTTTTAAGTAAACCTTGTAGTGTAACTTCATTTTTGAAAACATTCGTCCAAGTGATCTAGATAGCGCAACGACATGTAATGTGTTTAAAGCACTTATATATAGGAAGTACCAACGGCGTATCCACCATGCTTTTATCATATTACACCCGTCCTGTTACCTAATCACTTACCATAACCCAATCGTTCAATAGTTCAAATAGTTTCGATCGTTCAAATAGTTCACATAGATCAAATAGTTCCAATGGTTCCATAGTTCAAATCGTTCACATAGTTCAGATAGTTCCAGTGGTTCAAATAGATCAAATAGTTCACATAGTTTAATAGTTCTAGTGGTTCAAATAGATCAAATAGTTCACATAGTTCAATAGTTCCAGTGGTTCATGTTTAAATTGTGAAAACTAACTTTTGGTCGTTTTATTGAATACATTCAAACCTGTGTGACTCGTCCTAATCGTTCAACTCGTATTAACAAACCACCAAAGGGTAAGTTAACAATTATCAGGTTCTGTCGTTACCCACATTACCCCCATAACCATGGTGAAAGTCTGATAACGGGATTTATCAGATCCTATGGTATCATAATATCCTATGGTACCATAACGTACTACTGGTCGGCTAAAAAAAATAGTTAATGAATGTCATTCAATTGTCTTTTAACCAACACCCCAACAAGTTTGTTCATATAATTGAAATCGTTGTGTTTAACATAAACCATAGCATTCGTTTTAGGAAACTCGAAATCATTTAGCACATATGAATCACCCCAAAACATTCGAAAACGGTAAAAGAGGGGAACTATGTACTCACATTGAATTGCAAGGTATCCTCGATATCTAATGAACTTAACAAAGCTCATGCAAACCAAGGAAATCAAGTAGTACCTAGTAATTGGATCGCTAAGTTAATAAATCGACGCCTAAATCGGAGGATCAGGTAGAATGAGGTCTTGTAAACCAATTGAGTATTGGAACTCATGTGATATGGTTTAACAATGGCTACATTCTAAATCAGAACCTATCCTAAGTGCTTACGACCCGTTACGACCCATTAAGGTAGTCTATGCTACTTTAACGCGTCGTTCGCGTAAAAGCGCGTTTGAGACGCCTAACTAGTCCTATGACAAGTATTATATGCCCTAACATGTTTAAATATGTTGCATAATCAGTTTAAGTGACAAAAATCAAGTTGCATATGCTTAAAATCAAATTATGCAAGAAAAGGGCATTTTGGTCATTTACCTAAGGCATATAATCTACCTATTATACAACTAATTAAACTAAATGACCATAAGGTATAACCTCGGAAGGTTATTCCCTATACAACTATGGTCGCAAAACATGCTTGGTCGAATCCTAATGATCGACCAAACGGGTCGGGTTCGAAAGTCTAAGCGGTTGTCAAGACCACTTGACTTACGACCCTAAACAAGCACTAGACTAAAAGTGACGAGTTAAACATGTTAAAACATGTTTAACTAAGTTAGAAAATAGGTTTGATATCAAAACAAAGTGTTTCTAGATTAACTAAATGTAGTTTCTAGGCTTCATCCAAGCTTGTTAAAAGGGTCCTAGCATCCTGTCAGCCTGCAACATGTATTAAAATAGGGTCAGTACAAAAATGTACCGGTGAGTATACAAGTTTGAATAATAGCATAAATAGATTAAAACAACTCATATCCACGTGTAAAATGTAACAAAATAGTTTTAGCCATGCTAGTGTTCGCAATCCAACAAGTGATAGCCCAAGTATCCCGATGCTTTGTTGGTTTCCCAAGTCTCAAGGAAAACTAGAATCCTCCTAACAATACACCCGAGAATCATGGGGAGGTGCATCTCATATAGCGCTACTATTGTTAAGGCGGAACTACACACCCTGGATTAAACGTCCACATAGCACAAATAGAATATAAGGAACTACAAGTTTCACATACACATAGGATAGAGTTTAGTTTGCAAAAGTCTCAAGTATCGTAATTTAATAGAATACATGTTACATCCCAAAGTTTAAAGCAAAAAGGAAACGAGTATACTCACAGTGATTGCTTAACAGATTAACTGTTATTGGATCAAAGGGAGCTCTTTAGGTTTGGCATGATTAGATTACAACAGATAAGAGTTGGGAAAAATAACGAGATTGCGCAAAGTGTCGGATCAGTCATTCTGATCGGATGGCTGTCCGATCGGATGGCTATCCGATCGGATTGCCATTCGATTGGGATGACCATTGTGTGAGGGGGCGGATGGCTATTCGATCGTATGGTTATCCGATCGGATTGCCCTTCGATCCAAAAGTTCTAAGTTTTCAAAATTCAAAGTCTCAAAGATTCTAAATGTTGAAAGGTTCTAAGGCACATTGTCACCTCGATCGGATGGCAGTTCGATCGGATGGCTATCCGATCGGAGTGCCACTCAATAATCAAAGTTTCAAGTGTCAAAATGTTTAGGGTTAAGAGGCAAGTGTCTCGTGATCAGGTGGCTGTTCGATCGGATGGCTATCCGATCGGATCGCCGCTCGATCGGGTTATCCTTGTCTTGTTCCTAAACTTGTAAAATTTCTAAGTTTCTGTTTTGAACAACAATCACCTGGTGCGTATTAAGATAATGGTAAACACATCAGTGTACAGCCGGTCTGATCAGGTAGGAATCACCCTAGTCCGTTCAGTCGTCCGTTCGTGACGATGCTTATGTCAGAATTCATACTCCAGTTATTTTCTCCGGCAACAATCCTTCTCCAAACCAACTCTTAGACTACTTATCCAGTCCATAGTCCGTTTAGATCGAGATCTCACCGTTTTTGGTGAAAGAAGAGATGAAGATAAACATAAGTTTTAGCTTGAGAAGTTTATATATTAGCATAGATTTAGTTTAAAAGCATTAAATTTCTTAGATCTGAGCTAGATTTTTACTAGCATGACGTCACACAGCAGTTTGGTACAAACCGCCATGATGACATCACCTTCAAGAGCTCAAATCCTAGAGGTTTCATGGTGAAAAGTGAGATTTCAAGGGAGAATATCGTAGAGAGTGATGTGTAGATCAGAGTTGTACAAGAATCTAGCGTAAAACGTACCGGAATCGCCAAAAAATCGAAGAAAAGTGCTAAAAGTGAGGAAGAGTGCGTGCTGATCGGATAAGACTGTCACATGAGTGATGGACTGATGTGACAGGTCTATTTATAGTGCGGAGGGAGAGTTAAGGCGGTGTGCACTCGGATCGGATGGCAGCTCGATCGAGTGGCCATCCGATCGGTTGGTCATCCGATCGAATTGCCACTCGGTCAACCCCATCTTTTCCGTTCAACCGTCTTTGATTCGCTTGTGAGTTAGATTAAGCGTTGCATATTGTTGGGTAATAGTGTAACTAGATTATAGCATAAACACAAAAGATTTTAAGTTCCATAGTTTCCGCCAGTGACAAGACTCCAGTCCCTCGTTCAACCAAGTCTCAAGTTTCACGAGCCTTAAGAGTCAAGCACCAAAGTATCAAGAGTCTAGTCTTCCAAGTATCAAGTGTTAAGAATCAAGCATCAAGTATCTAGTTTTAAGTGTCAAGCCTCAAAGTATTAAGTATCAAGAATCTAGATTTAGACACCCCAAGAATCTAGTATATAGCATAAGATTCACCAAGTATCAAAAGTATCAATGACCACATAGTTCAAGGACTAAAATTGACAATATCTAAAAGTCTAGGGACGTAGGTGTTACAGTCTCCCTCCTTTAGGAGATTTCGTCCCCGAAATCTAGGAAGAAGACCGCTCGAAGAGTTGCGGATACTTGGTCTTCATCTCACTTTTCAGTTCCCAAGTGAATTCGGCGCCACGCTTTCCTTTCCATCGAACCTTGACTATGGGAATTTTGTTGCGCCTCTATCGCTTGACGCCCTGATCCATGATTTCAACCGGTTTCTCCACAAAGTGTACAGCTTCGTTTATTTGCAAGTCTTCAAGGGGAACCTGTAGTTCCTCGTCGGCTAGGCATTTACGTAGGTTGGATACGTGGAACACTGGATGCACATTGTTTAGTTCCTGTGACAGGTCGAGTCTGTATGCCACCTTGCCAATCCTTTCGAGTATCTTGAAAGGACCCACATAGCGAGGAGCGAGCTTTCCATTCTTAGCAAAACGAACTACTCCCTTCCAGGGAGATACCTTGAGAAGGACTCGGTCACCAACATCAAATTCCAGAGGCTTACGCCTATTATCAGCATAGCTCTTTTGTCTGCTCCTAACCTTGATCAAGTTATCACGGATCTGAAGAATCTTATCCATTGTCTCTTGAATTATTTCAGGGCCAGTAAACTGCTTATCACCAATCTCATGCAAGCTGAGAGGAGATCGGCACTTGTAGCCATACAAAGCTTCAAAAGGAGCCGTCTAAATACTGGAATGATAGTTGTTGTTGTACGAGAACTCAATCAATGGTAAATGTACATCCCAGTTACCACCAAAGTCGATGACATAAGAACGGAGCATATCCTCTAGGGTCTGAATAGTACGCTCGGTCTGTCCATCCGTTTGAGGATGAAAGGGTGTGCTAAGATTCAAATGAGAATCCATAGCGGATTGAAAAGTTTGCCAAAGACGTGAAGTAAAACGACCATCACGGTCAGAGATTATGTCAAGAGGTATGCCATAACGACATATAACCTCATCGGTATAGATTCGAGCAAGTTTCTCCACTTTATAATCTTCACGAATAGGAAGAAAATGGGCTGATTTGGTCAAACGATCAACAATCACCCAGATTCTGTCGTGGCCAAAAGGGGTACAGGGTAGTTTGGTAATAAAGTCCATGGCAATGCTATCCAATTTCCAAACTGGGATTTCGGGTTGTTCTAAGAGTCCTGAAGGACGTTGATGTTCAGCCTTTACCTTCGAGCAAGTAAGGCATTTAGAAACATATACAGCAATGTCCTTCTTCATGTCGGGCCACTAATAAGTCGTACGCAAGTCATGGTACATCTTATCAGCCCCTGGATGGATAGAGTATCGGGACTTGTGAGCCTCATTCATAATGAGTTCATGGAGGTTATCGCGATCTGGCACCCAGATGCGATTTAGATAGTATTGAACACCATCAGACTCAGTTTCGAGCAGATTTACGTTAGCGCCAAGAACTTCAACGGATAGACTTCCTTCATTAGCTGAAGAATACTGAGCTTCGCGAATACAAGCATGCAGATCACTAGAGATACGAATAGCCTTAAAATGAGTTTTACGACTAAGAGCGTCGGCCACTACATTCGCCTTGCCAGGATGATAGCGAATTTCGCAGTCGTAGTCGTTAAGTAGTTCTACCCAACGCCGTTGTCGCATGTTCAGTTCCTTTTGGTCGAAGATATGTTGAAGGCTCTTATGGTCAGTGAAGACTACACACTTAGTACCATATAGGTAGCGTCGCCAAATCTTTAACGCAAACACCACTGCAACAAGCTCCAAATCGTGAGTAGTATAGTTTTTCTCATGTACCTTGAGCTGACGAGAGGCATAAGCAATAACCTTGTCCCGTTGCATGAGCACACAGCCCAATCCACGGTTCGAGGCATCACAATATACTACGAAATCGTCATTCCCGTCAGGTAGAGTAAGAACAGGACTGTTACACAAAAGGGTCTTAAGAGTCTGAAAAGATTCCTCTTGCTCGGGACCCCAAGCAAAAGGTCTCTCTTTTTGGGTCAGGGAAGTGAGAGGTACAGCAATCTTAGAAAAGTCTGAGATGAATCGGCGGTAATAACACGCCAATCCTAGAAATGAACGAATCTCAGACGCAGACTTGGCGTACTCCAATTCTTCACCACTTCGATTTTAGACGGGTCAACATGAATACCTTGTTGACTAATGACATGACCAAGAAATTGCACTTCATCAATCCAAAACTCGCACTTAGAAAACTTAGCATACAAGCGTTCACCACGTAGAAGTTCAAGCATAAGACGTAAGTGACGAGCATGATCGGCTTTAGACTTAGAATAAATGAGAATATCATCAATAAAGACTATCACAAAACGATCCAAATAGGGTTTACAAACACGATTCATGAGGTCCATGAACACAGCGGGTGCGTTGGTCAATCCAAAAGGCATGACCACGAACTCGTAGTGTCCATAACGAGTACGAAAAGCGGTTTTGGGTACATCATCCTCGAGTACACGAAGCTGATGATAACCAGAACGAAGGTCGATTTTCGAGAAACAGGATGCACCTTGTAGTTGGTCAAATAGATCATCGATACGAGGTAAAGGGTAATGATTCTTAACGGTAAGCTTGTTAAGTTCACGGTAGTCGATACACATACGAAACGAACCATCCTTCTTATTGACGAATAGCACAGGAGCACCTCCACGGAGAGGTACTTGGGCGAATGATCCCTTGTCGAGCAGTTCTTGCAGTTGGCTGGATAATTCTTGCATCTCGGAAGGTGCCAGACGATAGGGAGCCTTAGCGACAGGAGTCGCACCAGGTACGAGATCAATACGAAAGTCAACGGATCTGGGAGGAGGAAGACCAGGAAGATCTTCGGGAAAGACATCAGGGAAATCACACACTACTGGAACATCGCTTATGTCCTTCCCCTTGCCCTTTTGTTCCACCACGTGGGCCAAGAAAGCAAAGTTTTGTTTACGTAAGTATCTGTTCGCTTGAGTGCATGACATCAGCCTTAGTCCTTTCGAAGGTCGGTCTCCATAAACATGCAAAATATCACCGGATGGAAGAGGTAAACGAACAGACTTCTCGTGACAAGCAATCTCGGCATGATTCTTACGCAACCAATCCATACCCATTATGACATCAGAACTACCCAGTCGCATGGGTATGAGATAAATAGAGAAGACGTGATCGTTAAGAGTCAGGAAACAATCACGCAAAATAGAATCGACGAGAATCGACTTACCGTTGGCGACCTCGACAGAGAACGACTCAGGTAACTTGGAGCGTGTACAGTTTATCAAAGACTCAAATTCCGCGGACACAAAACTTCTATCGACACCAGTATCAAATAGAATCGAAACATAAAGGTTATTGACGAGAAACATACCATTCACCACATCGTTGTTGTTGTGAGCCTGGTTAGCGTTGAGGTTAAATGCTCATCCACGAGCGGCTGCCTGTTGCTCTTGGTTCAGCTGGGGGCAACAGTTACGGAGATGAGTAGTATCTCCACACTGAAAGCATGCTCGTACGGCGTTGACTGGTCCTGGATTCTGCAGAGGAGCTGGGAGAGCTGGTTGAGCTGCCTGAGCTGGAGCTTGCTGAGCGGGTTGAGCAGGATTAGCTTGACGACAGTAAGGAGTCATGTGACCATAGCGATTGTAGTTGGTACAAAAACGACATGCTGAGGTAGTAGGGTGATGAAAGCTGCAAGTCGCACACTTGGGGTAGGACCCAGAGTACTGCTTCTTGACTTCAGGTACAGCGGGGTTCTGAACAGCAGCAGGAGTAGGTTTAGCAACAGGGTTTTGAACAGTCGAAACAACTGCATTGCATCCCGAACCCTGAGACTTTCGCCTCTTGTTCTTGCTGCCACTTGGCTGCTGGGTAACTTGGTGTGCAGACTTGGCGGGAGCAGAGTTAGCAAACTGCTTATCACGAACGCGGTTGTTGTTGAGACTAGCTGCAAGACGGTAGACTTCCTCAATAGTTTCAAGCTGAGCTGCTTCAATAGAATCACGCATAGCAGGAGGTAGTCCATTGATGTACTTGGTTATCATGCGCTTAAGAGTAGAAACCAAGTCAGGAACGATCAAGCTGAGCTGCTTGAATCGAGTAGTATAAGCCAGATTTTCATCACCAATCTGCTTCAAATGCTAGAATTCTTCTTCAAGCTTCAATTGTTCATGGGGAGGACAGAACTCAAGCATCATTAGTTCACGCACCTCGGCCCTTGGAAGAGCATAGGCCTCTTCATTCGAACGGTTGTTTCTCTCATTTGACCACCACTCCAATGCTCTACCTTGAAACATTCCAGTTGCACTCCTAGTCTTTAGATGATCTGGGCACTCGCTGTTGATAAAGGTAACCTCGATGCTGTCAAACCACTCGAGCATCGCGGTCACCCCATCACTGTCGTGAAAGGCTTAGGATTGCAAGAGATGAAATGCTTGTAGCTGAACTTAGTAGGCTTTTGCTTCTCGGCCTTCGAGTCTACAGAGGATGGAGGAGTGTTTGACCCTTGGATCTCAGAGATGATCTTTCGCACGACTCGAGGGATCTGGTCGGCCATGAAGGACATCTTCTTTTTCTGAGACTTCTCCCTGGATCTCTTGAGAGTGTCGGATAGCTTACGAGAAGAGATCTAAAGATCCAACAAGAGGATCGTATAAGTTTAGAGTCTCACAGTATAGATTCACACATGATAGACTAAGACTCAAGATTCACAAGATTCACATATATGCCGCCAACCACGACCTTCGCATGGCACGTTGTACGAAGTTTGGCAACATGTCAGAAGCGCTTATATATAGGAAGTACCAGGGGCGTATCCACCACGCTTCGGGCACAATCGCTTATGCCTCGTACTCAGTGTCATGTTTCGTGTCGCAAAACACACTCATCATCATCAATCATAGTTTCACATAGATTTCAATAGTCTCGATAGGTTTCAATAGATTCACATAGATTAGTGTTAACAATCCACAAACAACGAAATCCCGCATGGCACGTGCTACAAAAGTTCGGCAACATGACGAAAGCCCTTATATATAGGAAGTACCAGCGGCGTATCCACCATGCTTCGGACATGCCACTTCTGCCTCGTCTTCGGCGCTAGGCTACGTTTCGTATTTTGTTTCTCAAAACAACACATACATAGATTACACATAGATTTCGCTTAGAGTACACAATAGATTTCACATAGGTTTCACATAGATTACACAAACAGTTCTTCCATAGTTTTAGAATTCAACAACATAATCACCGATCAAAACACTAAGTTTCGCATGGCACTTGGTACGAAAGTTGGTAACATGTCAGAAACACTTATATATAGGAAGTACCAGCGGTGTATCCACCATGTTCGGACACGTCACTTCTCCCTCGTATTCCATGCCATGTTACATCTAGTGCCTTACTACCACAACAACACGTAGATTCGCCAACTAGATTAACACCATAGATAAGCTTCTTAAATTTTAGTTTGATCATGAGAGATTAGAATTTAGGCTTTAGATTGCGGACATATGTGCGACTTGTGTAAAAAGTCTCAAAATAAACGAAGAATCAAGATAAACGAAGAATCAAGTTTAAAACCACATGTAAAAATCGACATAACATAAAAAGATAGGCTCATAAAACATAGAGTGTTCCGGGTACAGGAACGGTGACTAACCAAAGTGATTCAAACCCCATTCAAATTGAGGCAACGTGTCTTGACTTACTTAGACAAATACGTCATCGATGTTAGGCCTACGATATTCATCCTTTTGGTCATTTCACGTTCCTAATTGAATGGAAGTTTCGAGGCTTTGGCGAGATATCAAAACATCAAGGAGCGGGACTAGTTATCAAGGTCTAAGTTTCACCTCTAACTTGACAACACCGTACCCTAATAGCGTTGGTACTTATCCGCAGATAAGACCTACTAGAATAATATGGAGGTTTTCCATCAAGGTTCGGATGTCACTCCTGACTTGAGGGAAAACCTCGTGCAAAATATAAACACTAATTAACAGTGTTTTCAAAGCATCAAGTGTATATTGTTTCAGCCTTAGGAAAGGCATGTAAGTTTATCAGGGAAACTGTGCTGCTAGGAAGCAGATACGGTAGAATGCATAAGTCTTAAACGACAAATAAGAGTCAAGATTCCTAGAACTATAGACTAGGGCAAGTATTCCTACTTATCCTAATTCCCTATATTTATGGCTCTGATACCAATCTGTCACACCCCAACCGATGGCGGAAACATCGGGGTGCGAGCAGTAAGCGTTCAGATTGCTCATGAGATTCCATAACACTATTGTTTAAATATAGATTAATTCATTTCATGCAACATTGTCTAACAAACATGAATCCAACATTACAAAACATCAATTCATTAACATAGTTTCAAGTTTCTAGATTAACTAAATGTAGTTTCTAGGCTTCATCCTAGCTTGTTTCAAGGGTCCTAGCATCCTGTCAGCCTGCAACATGTATTAAAATAGGTTCAGTACAAAAATGTATCGGCGAGTATACAAGTTTGAATCATAGCATAAATAGATTAAAACAACTCATATCCACGTGTAAAATGTAACAAAATACTTTCAGCCATGCTAGTGTTCGTAGTCCAACAAGTGATAGCCCAAGTATCCCGATGCTTTGTTGTTTTCCCAAGTCTCAAGGAAAACTAGAATCCTCCTAACAATACCCCCGAGAATAATGGGGAGGTGCATCTCCTATAGCGCTACTATTGTTAAGGAGAAACTACACACCCTAGATTAAATGTCCACATAGCACAAATAGAATACAAGGAATCACAAGTTTCACATACACATAGGATAGAGTTTAGTTTAAAAAAGTCTCAAGTATCGTAGTTTAATAGAATACATGTTACATCCCAAAGTTTAAAACAAAAAGGGATCGAGTATACTCATAGTGATTGCTTAACAGATTAACTGTTATTGGATTAAAGGGAGCTCTTTAGGTTTGGCCTGATTAGATTACAACAGATAAGAGTTGGGCAAAATAACGAGCTTGCGTAAAGTGTCGGATCAGTCATCCTGATCGGATGGCTGTGCGATCGGATGGCTATCCGATCGGATTGCCATTCGATTAGGATGACCATTGTGTGAGGGGGACGGATGGCTATTCGATCGGATGGCTATTCGATCGGATGGCTATCCGATTGGATTGCCATTCGATCCAAAGTTCTAAGTTTTCAAAATTCAAAGTCTCAAAGATTCTAAGTGTTGAAAGGTTCTAAGGCACATTGTCACCTCGATCGGATGGCAGTTCGATCGGATGGCTATCCGATCGGATTGCCATTCGACGATCAAAGTTTCAAGTGTCAAAATGTTTAGGGTTAAGAGGCAATTGTCTCGTGATCGGGTGGCTGTTCGATCGGATGGCTATCCGATCGGATTGCCACTCTATCGGGTTATCCTTGTCTTGTTCCTAAACTTGTAAAATTTCTAAGTTTCTGTTTTAAACAACGATGACCTGGTGCGTATTGAGATAACAGTAAACACATCAGTGTACAGCCAGTCTGATCAGGTGGGAATCACCCCAGTCCATTCAGTCGTCCATTCGTGACGGTGTTTATGTCAGAATTCATACTCCGGTCATTTTCTCCTTCAACAATCCTTGTCCAAACCAACTCTTAGACTACTTATCCAGTCCATAGTCCGTTTAGATCCAGATCTCACTGTTTTTTGGTGAAAGAAGAGATGAAGATAAACATAAGTTTTAGCTTGAGAAGTTTAGATCTTAGCATAGATTTAGTGTAAAACGCATGAAATTTCTTAGATCTGAGCTAGATCTTTACTAGTATGACGTCACACAACAGTTTCGTACAAACCGCCATGATGACATCACCTTCAAGAGCTCAAATCCTAGAGATTTCATGGTGAAAAGTGAGATTTCAAGGGAGAGTCTCGTCGAGAGTGATGTGTAGATCAGAGTTGTAGAAGAATCTAGCGTAAAACGTACCGGAATCGCCGAGAAATCGAAGAAAAGTGCTGAAAGTGAGGAAGAGTGTGTGCTGATCGGATAAGGCTGTCACATCAGTGATGGACTGATGTGACAGGCCTATTTATAGTGTTGAAGGAGAGTTAAGGCGGTGTGCACTCGGATCGGATGGCAGCTCGATCGAGTGGCCATCCGATCGGTTGGTCATCCGATCGAATTGCCACTCGGTCAACCCCATCTTTTCCGTTCAACCGTCTTTGATTCACTTGCGAGTTAGATTAAGCGTTGCGTATTATTGGGTAATAGTATAACTAGATTATAGCATAAACACAAAAGATTTTAAGTTCCATAGTTTTCGCCAATGACAAGACTCTAGTCCCACGTTCAACCAAGTCTCAAGTTTCACGAGCCTCAAGAGTCAAGCACCAAAGTATCAAGAGTCAAGAGTCTAGTCTTCCAAGTATCAAGTGTCAAGAATCAAGCATCAAGTATCTAGTTTTAAGTGTCAAGCCTCATAGTATTAAGTATCAAGAATCTAGATTTAGACATCACAAGAATCTAATATATAGCATAAGATTCACCAAGTATCAAAAGTATCAATGACCACATAGTTCAGGGACTAAAATTGACAATATCTAAAATTCTAGGGACGTAGGTGATGCGTGTTAGTGTATATATGTTTTTAGATATATATTTAAGCCCTTTTTACACTTTTAGCCAAGTTTTAAATTTATAAAACATGATATTTACTAACACTAAGCACACATATGGGCAAGTGCACCCATCGTGGACGTAGTATAGTGTTGGTAAGATACCGAGGTCGTCCAAGGACACAAGAGCTTTTAATACCGGTTTATCCTCAACGTCTAATCAAATCAAAAAGGTTAGAAAAATGTTTTAAACTAAGAAAAATAAAAACTAACTAAATGCTGAAAATAAAAATAAAATAAAAACAGATAGACAAGATGAATCACTTGGTTCCGACACGTGTATTAGTATAACCTTTGATTATTTTCGCACTTTTGCACTTGTTTAAGAGATTATCTTAGTTATTGTAGTAGGCCCCTCTTTTGAAGGCGACGTTACCCTCAACCCAGTAGTTTGAGTCAGCAAGGATACAATCCTAAAGGGTCGGATTATTGAAAGATAATGAATTAAGTTATTAATGCAAATTGTGGTAGGCCCCGCTTCTGGCGGTGACGTTACCCTCGGCTAAGTAGTCTGAGTCAGCAGGGATACAGTCCTAAATAGCCGGGTTATAGTATTAATAGTAGTTAACTTATGAGGGGGTCAAAGAGTTTGGATCCCCGCCATCCAATACCTATGGGCATTGAAGGAGATCCTACTAAATTTGACCCAGGTCCCAAGCAGGACCTCTAAACGCTGAACAAGGGCAAGACCTTTACCAAACCGTTCCCTTAACCCTCGACCAGGTAGCCAACATACCTCCATATAGACCGTGGAGATATGAATGGTGAAAATCTTTTATTTTATATAGACAGTAAAATAACGCCAAGACACCACGGACAAACGATAAGGAAAGATCACCTTCAACATAAGTAACTAGTTATTAAAGTCATTAATACAAAACCAAATAAAAAGTGCAAAAGATTAAAAATAAAAAGTATTATACTAAACACTTGTCTTCACCAAGTGATGTAAGAGACTTAGGCAAACATGGCCTTGATTGTCAAGAACTCTTACGATCAATCTTGGATCCCGAGACGACTCACACACTCTACGATGGACAATGGATGATGGTGGTGGATGATGGTGTTATGGTGGTGGTGGGTGGTGGATGAAGTGTGAGAGAGGTGGTGTGCCAAGGGATGAGAGAGAATGAAGCCAAGCTCCTCTATTTATAGGCTGAACAGAAGGCTGGACACGGCCCCGTGTCCGCTGGACACGGCCCCGTGCCCGCCTGACACTCTCTCTCTTCATTAATTGTAATTGCGAATTACAATTAATGCGCCTGCTGTACTTTCACCACGCCCCCGTGCTCGCTGGACACGGCCCCGTGGTGGGCAATGGAAGCTTCTACTGGTTTGTCTTTTCTGCTGCTTCCTGGGCACGCCCCCGTGTTCGCTGGACACGGGGCGTGTTCAGACTCTGTTTCCTTCTTTTTGCCTTGGGTGGTGCCGTTGAGGGTCCGGGCAGTCCACTTTTGTTCCTTTTCTTGTATTTATGGTAGAATTAGTGGTCTTTTTGCTTCTTTTGTGATTTTGAGCTCATTTCATCCTGAAAATACAAAAGGAAGACAAAAACACTCTTTTTCCAACATTAGTACTTAAAAAGGGTTAGTTTTATGCCTTAATTGATGTGTTTTATATGTTGCATTTTACACACATCAGTAGGTGTTACAGCGACACTCCTGGCCTGTCAGCCAGAAAGTTTTCAGTTTTTGACACGTTTAATCCCCGTTAACCATTTTTCAAGGCTCTACAATGATGTTATAGCATAGGGAACATGAAATATGCTTGAAAATATCTCGGATGTAGGTTCGTTTGGTCGTACGTTCGTACGGTCACGTTATTCGGTAAATTACGACGAAAACTCGAACGGACGCGAAATCGATCCAAATTACACGACGAATGGTATTTTTGCATTCCAATTACTAAAATAAAATATTTTAATGATTACAAAAAACTTTGGATGTCCGGATATGTTCAAAACATAAGTTATGCGCGTAAATGCAAACTTATGCACTTTTTGACGCTTTTAGTCCCTATTGATCAAATAAGTTTATTTTCGCATACCAAACCCTTCAAAGCCTATTTCTAAGCTATGTAAAGGATATTTAAAGTATGTTTAGATTATGATCAAGTTCCAGAATGTTCGTTACCATGCAAATCGGCATAGTTTCGCAGTTTGACGCAAATAGTCCCTGCGAGAATAAACTTGTTTTCGACACACCAAACCCTCCAAAACTTATTTCTAAGTTATGTAAAGGTTATTTAAGGTATGTTAATCCTATGTCATTGTTCCGGAGTGTTTGTCGTGTTAAACTAATTACGTTTACGCATCAGTTCGCGTATAACTTTCCAGAAAACGATTTAAAGCTCGAATTCGAACAAGAATTGACATGTGCAAATGATACATGTATCTATACAAATTCGAAGAATGAAATACAATATTTCATTGGATTTGTATTTGTACGATGGTCAAAATGGCACAAATGTCACAGTACGAGTCACACGGTGGTTTTCGCACATCACGTGTGTGTCGAGCGGTCCGGGTTCGTGTGTTTGAGATGCTTCTCATAGAGGAAGACAACTTTACAAGTGGTATCGGAGCAGGATCTGTATAAAGAGTGCTCTTACTGCTGTAGACTTCGTGTTGGAGGTTAGATTTTGATCGGTTTTATTCATTCTAGCGAGTTTTCAATTTTCTAGGGTTTTCTCATACTTTTCTGATGTTTTTCATGGATTCTTCATTTATTTCTTGATGTTTCATGATGGATGGTGATTAGATTATAGTTTTGAGTGGTTATCATTGATTGGATTGTTGAGATTTTGTTTAGAAAGTGTCAGATCTAAAAGTTTTTCTACAAATTCTCTGGGTTTTGAAGAAGATTGTTGAGGTAAGCAATCATTGTTTTCAAATCTATTTTAGGATTGTTTGTTGTCCGTATTTGTTCTTCTGAACTTATTGATGACCTAGTGTGTAGTCACACTTGGGAAATAAATTCAGAAGCTGGTTGATTTGTCCGAATTTGGATATAATCATATAACCCCTTGTCAGTACTTGTGGGTTTTTTGTTCGAATTTGTTCAAAATACTTCGTCAGAGTTTGTGGGTGAGATTTTATACACTCCTGTTCGATTTTAGGATTGTCTGTATTTGTAATTCTCTTGATTTGTCCGAACAAAGTTGTCAGTACTTAGAGATTGATTAAGTGTCTGAATTTATAAGTTCTTTCACATCTTATTCTCTCTGAATTTAAAGGAGTATTGGTCAGTACTTATTCCATTTTGTCCGCATTTAGAGTGAGAACTTATTCTTCACTTGTGTCCGAATTTAAGTGAGTTTAGAGTTGGTGAGAACTTGTTCCTTCTTGTGTCCAAATTTAGAGTAAGTTCTTAAACTTATTTTCCGAATTTAAGTATCTATACTCATTCTCCTTTGTCTGAATTTACCAGAGTGTCAGTACTTAAAACAATTGTCCTTATTTTTGAAGTGTTTGTCCGTACTTGTGATCTTTGGTATGAATTTGTTGGTTTGTTGAAGTTTCATTAGTAAGTGTTTGTGTGAAAAGTGTTAACCAAGACACAATGAAGATGGCAAACAACTTGAACACCATTGTTCAAAGTATCAGACACAACAACGAAGTCGGAAACAGTGATAAACCTCCCATGTTGTTGAACGAGTTAGATTATCCAGAATGGAAGATACGGTTTGAAAGGTACATCAAAGCGAAAGATCTAAGAATGTGGTTATGTATTACGTCAGGTCTTAGCGGAGAACTTGTTCGCACCTTAACAATTACCGGTTATCTCGCTTTAACTGATGATCAAAGAAAGTATTACGAATGCGAAGAGAAGGCAATGTCCTTAATTACATTGTCGTTACCACAATCAATCCTACACACTTTCAGTAACAAAAACTCATCAAAGGAATTATGGGACAGTTTGAGCGACATGTATGAAGGAAATGAGCTATTCAAGAAAAGGAGACTTGATCGGCTGAAGACTCAATTCGTAGTGTTTAAAGCTATGAAAGGTGAATCGTTAGAGATATGGTAAACAAATTCTACCATTTGTTGAGTGAGTTAGATTGAAGCCAACCTGGATTGTATACTGAATTCGAAAAGGTAGAAAAGTTTCTAAATTGTTTACCGAAACAATATAATATGTTTTCAGCCTTAATCAACGAGAGTGCTCAATATGAAGAATTGACTCTTGATCAAGCAATCCAGAAGATGAAAGGTTACGCATGGACCTTAGAAGATCAAGACTCTGATTTCGAGAAGCTTCAAGATCCGACTTTGTACCGTGCAAAGCAAATTGAAAAGGGAAGCAATTCAGGTGTTGCTTTTATGTAACACCCCAAAAATATTAGAAATTTATATAAATTATATATGTTGGTCATAACCAAGGGTAATGTAACTAGGAATAAATAACCTAGTTAACTAAATGTTAGTAGATAACAAGGAAAATATGAATAAATGCACCTTTTAAAATAACTTTCAAACTCGAGGGACTAAAAGGGGTAAAGATGAAAGATGTTTTTAATTAAAACAAATAAAAACCAAAACATACACATGTGTGTGTGTTTGGTCGATCTATCCAGGAGAACAAAGGGGGTTCTCTTCAAAAACCCTAAACTCACAAAAATTCAACAAATCAAAGGGAAATCGAGCTAGAAAATTGGGGCTTTAACTAATTTCATGATCACCCAAGTTAGGAGATCACAAGGTATGTTGAATTTTGTTATTTGGTGATGTTTTGAAATTATGATGAACATTCATAAACAAAATTCTTATGAGAATGTTGAATGTTATACTGAAATTGACATGAGTATAAGTCTAGGAACAAACCCTAGATGTAAACTTGTTGAATTAGTGCTATGAACTAGTGATTTGGTTAGCTAATCATGTATGTGCTAAGTGGGTTTTATGATAATGTGATGAACACTTAAATTAGAGTGTTAAATTTATGAAATTTGAAGATATGATGCAAGTTCTAGATGTTGTTCCTGAACACTAATCATAGAGGTTTGATTATGATGTTAAACTTGGTTAAAATATAACCATGAATTATGCATAAAAATCTTGTCCGCAAGGTGCTTGTTAAAATGCCTAAATGAATATTGATATGTTGAAATTATGAAAGAAACGCGTAATTGGCTAAATTTGACAAATTACATGTGATATGTGATAATACGAGTTCTAAACATGATGTTGATTGAACTCCATAGGCAAAGCGGGTGAATCTTCAAGCAGTCAAGTTGGAACGGACACGCGCTTGAAGGTACGTAACTTGTTGTTTCGTAACATTTTTTTATAAACAAGTTTAGTCGTTAAAATAAGTGTTGCATAGACATAGTCAAAATAGATGCGTTTAGTATGTCATGAAGTGATGGAATTCACTAGACAAACCAAATGGGTCAAAACAAAATAGTTAGATAATTGACGGTTTTAAGTGATTTGAATGTCACGCCAATAAACCAGTAAGTTTGATGCGTGAGTCGAGTATCGGATACGCTAAAGTTTGATTGATAAACCTTAGAATTGGGTTAAAACATAGAGAATTACATTTCTTGAATTAATGATGGAAAACGTACGCTTGAATCAAAGATATCAAACGTACATAAATGCGCATGCAAACCATCTAATGGGAGCAAAATACGCTAGTTTTTAATAAGCCCGGAAGTGGGTAAAATGGCAAAGGGTTAATCCTCGTCATAAGTTATTAGAAATGGTGTCAAACCAAGGGTTCGAATAATCTCATAAGGGATTGATAACATACTTATAAATTATATTATAAGTATGGCTTATAAATCAATAATTAGTGAACCCGAAGTCTTAAATACATAGGTAAATGTATTACGGATGTTTAGAAACAAGTTTCGTGTAAAACGAATAGGTATTGTGAAAGTTATGCAAGTTATAAGTCGTAACTTGTGAAAAATGTATAGCTGGGCAGATGCAGCTCCAAGAAAAAGGAACTTTCCTTGCTGGAGGCGTCCCTGAACGCGAGGGTAGAGGAGTGGTGAGTAGCTCTAGAGGGAAAGGGCCTAAGGATTAGTCGATCTAAGACTGAGTATCTACACTGTGATTTCAGTGGTGTAGCCGATGACGATGACACCCAAATCACCATTGAGGAGCAATTGGTCCCGTAGGCAACTAAATTTAAATATTTAGGGTCGTTTGCACAAAGGGATTGTGACATAGATAGTGATGTAACCTATCGCATACATGTTGGCTGGTGTAGATGGAGGGCAGCTAGTGGGGTATTGTGCGATAGGAGGTTCCCTACTAAACTAAAGGGGAAATTTTACAGGGTAGCAGTTAGGCCCGTTATGCTATATGGAACAGACTGTTGGGCTATTAAGAAGATACAAGCGCGCAAGATGGAGGTAGCAGAGATGAGGATGCTAAAGTGGATGTGTGGACACACGAGGTTACATCGGATAAGAAATGAGGTTTTTAGGGAAAGATTAGGAGTGGCTAGTATATCGGATAAGATTAAGGATGGGAGATTGAGATGGTTTGGACATGTGAAGCGGAGGCAAACGACGGTACCGGTTAGAGTAGTGGAAACTCTTACTGTGGACGGGAGGAGAGGAAGAGGCAGACCCAAACTGACATGGGATGAGCAGATTAGGCATGATTTACTAGAGTTGCATCTTTCTGAGGACATGGTCCAAGATAGGACTTTGTGGAGGCGTAGGATTAGGGTTAAGGACTTCTAGAGGATATTGCAATAAGGTCTAGGTGAATTTTAGGGACGTAGGTTTTTCTTATTCGTTAAGTGACTTTACCGGTGATTGACTTCTTGTGTTTATGCCCAAATGATGTTGTATGCTATTATACATGATTGACATTATACTGTGTCACTCTGATCACTTTCTTAGTATAGGTGATTTCTTTTTTCTATATTCTATATTTCTATATTCTTTGACTTGATGTGCTGGTATGTTGTTCGTTTTGAAGCCAAGGGTCTCTTCTGGAAGCAGCCACTCTATCCCTAGGGATAGAGGCAAGGTATGTCTACATCCCACCCTCCCCAGACCCTATAAGTAGCTTTGCTATTTGTAGGATTTATTGGGTATGGTTGTTGTTGCTGGAGGCGTCCGTCCCAAAGCCCATCGGCCCAACTCCTTCCACACTTTTCGGCTATAAATATCAGCCTTCAACCACAGGTTTAAGAATCGGCTCTCTCACTCTCACACTCTAAACACACACTCGTTTCTATCTTTTTAAACGATACTTATTCTCACACCGGAGGGTGATTACAAGGAGAACCCCCAACCTCTCCTCCTTGTAACGAGTCTCACGGTATTTTGTTTCGCAGATTGCTATGGATTCATTGTCGAAGAAAGATTAAGGATTAACCATTATTTGATGAGACTGCTCCGACAAGGATAAATCCCATGGTGTTTCTTCAAAAACCGACTTCAAATCAAGTAATTTGATTGCGGTAAATAAAAGGCTAATTTGATCAAGAAAACGACTTCAAATTAAGAAAAGTAGATATGTTTAGGCTAGATATTGGTAGTGTCACTAATTGTAATATCTATACTCATCTCATTAGGTATCCATCCACTTGCCTATCAAACAAAAACACCTAAGCCAGGCCTGTTTAAGAATGTGTGGATAGTAGGGTTGATTAAAAATGAAGCGAGGAAAATGGAAACGAGAAGGCAGTAATGTGTAAATCAGCATATTTGTTGGCTCCAATTCCAAATTCCAAACTTATGGTACAATCAAGCATCGAGCAGTCGCTGCGGATAAAGACAGATTCATGGAGGAATTGACGGAAGCATTGGAGGCAGAAAGAATGATCCAAGAGCGTGAACGGGAAGTCGCTGAGCAGAAATTGGAAGCCCCCTGGAGAAAGAGAAAAGTGTTCTCAAGGGGCCAGGATAATCAAGATGCTTCAGTTCAGGTTGGCCAACAAGTCACAGCCACAACATAACTATATATTTCATTTCACTTTTAATTGATTGATCAACAACCGAGTGTGTATTTATTTAACAAAGCTTTCACTAAGTGTGTATTAGTTTAATTAAAACAAACTAGATAAAGTAAAAAAGAAAATAAAAAAGGGGTAATGTGTAATTGTTTAATTGGTTAAAAAAAAGGGTTAATTAATTACACCCCTTATCGGAATGGTGTTTGATGACGTGGGTAGCTCAAGCTTAATAAACTAACTATAAGTGCAATGAAACTTAAAAGGGTTGAAGGGTTAAAGGGTTCGGAAAGACGACCAGCAGTAGTGAACAGCAAAAAGCATGAAACAGTGTCACGTCCCATCACACTTTACGTGTGACTTCTCCCACTCAGCCGCAAAAGAAGCACGTGAGAAGTAACATTCTTTTACCCGCAGGTCCAAAGCCTTCTGCCTACCAAAAAGGGCATCTCCCTCACTGCATCATCGGATTCACTGGTCAAAGGTTTCCTCTCTTGGCACACTCTTTCCCTATGACCACACTTGGTCATTCAGCCAAACATTCCGAAATCTCTCTCTCTAGAACTTGTACTCTGCATGTTCTATTCTTCACTTATCAAAACACTATTACATTGCATGCATCAGTTCTAGGTTGAATCTCTTTCAATCCTGAATTCAAAGCAATTGATAGAAGATTGATCCGACCCTACGTATTGCATACGTGGGGGGACCTCGTAACCTGCGTTATACAAATCAAGACTCTTGAACCCTTTTGCCTAACCAGTCTAGTCTAACCACTATTCTTGGTCTTACATTCAACAGTGTTCATACTAAAACTAAACTACACCTCGTGCTAAATGTGTAACTTATAACTTCAACCTACAAACCTTTTTAAAACCTGCTTACCACTTTATACTAAGTTGTTTAAAACCTACAAACATGCATCGTTATCACAAAATGACTCTTTATAGCAAAATGGTTAACAAGACTAAAATCCATGTTGAAGGCCCCCAGAGATGGTAGAATCAATTTCTTAACATCAGAAAAATAAAAAACACAAACGTATATGCCACCGATCTTCACTGCCACGATCGTCTCATCCACTTCCTAACTTAAACATCATCAAGAATGCACCTGAATTTTCTTGTTTCCTTTGACAAAAAGGAAAGAAGCCGGAAAATCGCAATGCAAGCCCCTGAAATCTGACATAAAAAAAAAAAAAAAAAAAAAAAAAAAAAAAAAGACAAACCGGTTCAGCCACTGCATGCATTATCCTCTGTTCCAACGCACACAGACAAGATATTGAACTTACTATATGCCTCTCTCCAATCAACGCATATGCCCACCTCCAATTTTATCGTATGGTTTTAGCTCTAGTCGTCCTTTAAGGCATAACATTGAGGGGCCAGCTCAGCTAGCCACAAATAATCAATTCTAGTAACATTGCGCACATAATTACGTGTTGTTTGAACTAAATTGTAGAAAATAATGCACTCGGGTTTTGAATGCCGTAGAACGGAAGTTGGGTGAATCTCTGCAATCTGACCATTTGCCAAAACCCTGCCAATCATAACCCAAGATTTAATACTAATTCAAAGATAGCCTCAAGATAACAATTTCTTCCTTTCTTTGGGCAAACTTGCAACCTGAGATTTTACATATTTGACTATTCTATATCCTGGCACAACAAGAACCTAACACGAAACTCACAGGTTTGGGTTGGTCCGACCCATGAACACGTGATGGGTTTGCGGGTTGACCCATTTATTTTTACATTTAAAAAAATATGTTTTATCTCATAACTGAAACTGATTGGGTTTTTCAAGTTAAAATTATAAAAATAAAACGCTTGTTTCTTATAAAGCTGTTAAAATGGTTATGGTTAGTCATTCATCACCTGTATGTACCATCAGGCTGCATTCAGGAAATATGAAGCAGCAAGGCATCTGCGGAGCTGAAGCATGTCATCTCCACATGAAGATATCTTAAGTCCCATTCGTTCTACATTTTCCCGAATTTGACTACAAGAAACCAACAAATAATCATTATGCATCCTGACCAACTTGTAAAAGTATAAAGCATATTAGAACTTGGATACTAACATATTTACCCACCTATAAGTTATAAGAGTAAACTGCCAAAATGATCCTTGAGGTTTGATCACCTTTGCCACTTTAGTCCAAAACTCAAAACTTTTGAATCTGGTCCCTGTGGTTTCAATTTTGTTACCATTTTCATCCAAAATCAAATTCTGCTCAAATTTTTCAATTAAAATCCAGCTTTTTTTTTTTTTTTGTCTTTTTCCTCCCTTTTAATTAAGGGTAAAATGGTCTTTTAACGTTTTATATTATAACAAATTTAAAAAATCCGACCATTTTGCCCTTCATTAAAAGGGAGGAAAAAGATAAAAAAACTGGATGTTAACTTAAAAATCCGACCAGATTTTGCTTTTGGATGAAAACGGCAATAAAATTGAAACCACAGGGACCCAGATTCAAAAGGTTTGCATTTCGGACTAAAATGGCAAAAATGACCAAACCTTAGGGACCATTTTGGCAGTTTACTCAAGTTATAATATCATATATACTCATTATGACATGTATACCCTTGGCTAAACTATATGAGTCATATTATAAATTTAACTAATGAAATGGGCAAATATGAAATTTTAAGTACCATGAATGTGTATATTTGATGTTAATTTATTTGGTTGGGTGAATATGATATTAGGCAAGTTTATGAAACTGCCCCCTTTTTTCATTCATCATAAAATTCCAAATGGTATTATACGTAAGTTAATTGTGTTTCTTAATTAGAGAATATAGATAGAAGAGAATTAACGAACCTGTAAATGTCACGAGCATGAACGATTATTAATGTAGTTATCCTTGCACCATTTCCTCAAATTCTTTTCAGCCTTCTCATTACCATTCTCTGTCTTGTTCTTCTCCAAAAACTCAATAGAAGCATGATACACGTTAACTAACGTCAAATGGTCTCCCTCTGGGCTTGAGAAAGATTTAATGACGGTCCGTGACTGCCAAAAAATATCAGTTAATATCTTCGACTTACTAAAAATCCATCTTAACTGAAAGTGGTGCATACCTCTTCTAACTTGTCACGAGGAACATAAAAGATTGACTCCACTTATAGCATCGAGACGACAATCAACATTTCTTCCAAACAATCAAACTGGCTGGCTAAAATTAGTGCCTTTGAATCATTTGGTTCCAATGGAAGACGTGCCATTTGAGTTCCAATCGGATCTGACAATTTCTTTTCATCGGTCAATGCTCCTAACAAGTACAATAATTCCAGTGATCTGATAACAGCCATCCTGTATTCGTAAAAATATTTAGTTTTTTTCCCTGTATGCAGAAAAAGAAGTCAAACTTTACCTGTCAGGTTTCTCCAGGAAGTCAAAGCCGATTATATCATCAACGCCAAGAGCACTAAGTTGCAAAATAACATTTGAAAGATTGCATCGTTTGATCTCTGGCACTGTGGAATCATCAAGTCCCTCAAATCTGCTTTCTGGATAAAGACGATAGCATTTCCCGGGTCCTTCACGCCCTGCACGTCCACTGCAACATTACACAAAAAATTAAAACTCAAATCACATTCCCATCATTTACACACAACATAGTTTAATGCGCCTGCCCGGTTTACCTTCTTTGAAGAGCTTGAGCTTTCGAAGTTTTAACAACAATCAAAGATTCGATCCCACTGTCAGGAGAGTAACTGCGCACTTTTACCAATCCAGGATCAATAACATACTTGACTCCTGGTATTGTTACTGAATGTTTGTTGCCAGTATAACCTACCAATAACAACGCCCAAAAAAACGACTCCATGATCAGACGACCAAGTACAAATATGTTTGATCATAAAAAAAACATCGCAAGTGTTTACCCATGGTTGTAAAAATCCCGACTAGTCTCTGATTAGTCGCCCCACTAATCGGAGGTTCACCGATTAATGGCCAACTAATAACTAGGCGGTCTTATTCTGGCCAAATTTTGGCCAGACGCCGACCAAATTTCGACAAAACCTTATAAATTCCTTCCAATTACTTAAATAAATGTGTCAATGAGTGGTTAAAAATATCTGCTTTAGAAAACTACATATAAAAATGTGTGTGTATATATATAACTAAAAATTACATATTATCTCGATCCGATTAATCCCTATTAATCCTGATTAATCGCTAGTCGGTACCTGCCCGCCCGACTAGCGCCTAGCGATTCTTACAACATTGTAATTACCTTTCTGAACCCAACTGGAGCAGGTGTGAAAACTTTCATTTGCTTCTCCGATGGAAGAGAAGAGAACAATGGATAAATTGAGAGTTTCTGATTGGCTTCAGGTAATTTCTTGAGATTTTCACGCACAAGACCCTCAATGGATTCAATCTCTTCTTGACCAGATAAAAAAACAAGTATATCACCAGGCCCTTCCTCCATATGTATCTAAAAATACGGAAAATTGGTCAAGAACTAGAATTTGTGAGCTATTCAAGATCGGCTAGCAAAAAGTTCAAACCAAGCCGAGCTTGCGCTTGAGCCTAAATTGGAAAAAAATGAAAGAAGTCGAGCAAAAACCTAAAATATGGTAACTAACGCTGCATCCAAACAGTCCGTCTCAGGTTGCGCGGTATAAAGGATATCCGCAGGAAATTGCCGCCCCATTACATGAACAGCTTTTGCACCACCAAAATACTCAGAGAACCCACGCGCATCCAAACTAGCAGACATGATAATTAACTTCAACGGAGTTAACTTTCGTACCTCGTTAGATTTTTCTTTCGCATTGTTGTCCTTCTTCACGTGATCATAAGTACCCGATGCCCCGTTAGAATTTTGAGATCTCTTCTTTTGTACATCTTTAAGCAAACCTAGCAACACGTCAGTTTGAACTGTTCTTTCATGAGCTTCATCAACGACTATAACTGAGTACCTTGAAAGCTTAGGGTCCAAAAGTGCCTCCCTGTGAGCATACGAATGAAGTATAAATTATTTGAATACTATGCAAATAATAATAATAATAATAATAATAATAATAATAATAATAATAATAATAATATTTTAATTTGTTAACCTCAATAGCAGTCCATCTGTCATGTACTTAATCCTGGTTAAAGCGGAGGTCATATCCTCAAACCTAATGGAGTAGCCAACTTGCTGGCCCAATTCGACACCACGTTCTTCAGCTACACGTTTTGCAACAGTTACTGCAGCAACACGTCTTGGTTGAGTAATTCCAATTATTCCTCCATTCTGACAGAATCCTCCGTTATACAAATATTGGGGCAATTCTGTCACAACAATATGCAATGTTTAGCCATAACTTCAATTTTCAACGAAATCTATTATGTTCCTTTCATTCTTTCTTATATTAAATGAACTTTAATAACCCCTTAACATGTCAAACTAGAGGTGGCAAAATGGATGGGTTGGGTTGGATTGGTTGTTGGGTCAGGATGGGTTTGGGTTAGAATGAGTTTGGGTTAAGATGGGTAAAAGAAAGAAGAAGGTCAGGATGGGTTTGGGTCAGGATGAGTTCGGGTCAGGATGGGTTTGGGTCAGGATGGGTTGAGAATAAATCAATAATAATAAAAATTGAAAAAAAAATTATAAAAAAAATAAAAAAATTTTAAAAAACGAAAAAAAATCAAAAAAAAATTATAAAAATTATAAAAACGAAAAAAAAAATTAAAAAATTATAAAAAAAATTATAAAAAATTAAAAAAACGAAAAAAATTTAAAATTTTTTAAGAAACGTGCAGAACAGGTCCGTGCACTGCAGAATCAGATCTGTTTTAGCCGATATAATATGTTTTACGGATCTGCAAATCAGTCGACATAATCTATTTTGCGGATCTGTTTTAAAAAAAATTAAACAAACGTGCAGAACAGGTCCGTGCACTGCAGAATCGGATCTGTTTTAGCCGATATAATATGTTTACGGATCTGCAAATCAGATTCGTTTCATTTGTTCATTATTTAGCCGCACTGCAGAATCAGTCCGATATTTAGCCGTTAAGTGAACAAAGAAGATTAACGACTTACGGATGGTCGATTGCAGTCTCTCACCATGAGATCCATCATGACGGTTGAGCTCACCAACGCGTGGCCTCGCCAGACTGTTGCTATGGCTACCTGGATTAGTGACCAAACCTCGAGTCCACGACCAAGCAGGGCCTTCGCCTCAGCTTTGAGGGCAATAAGTGTCTTAGAACGCTTCACAGAGTATGTCATCTAGCCTATCGACATGTTATATTGTAAACCGACATGATATTGTAACCAACATGCTACTTTTTCGTTTCTTTACTATATCTTTCTTCAACAGGTATTGTGAATGGGTCAGCGGGTTAACGGGTCAGTGGGTGAACGGGTCAGTGGGTGAACGGCTCAGCGGGTGAACTGGTCACGGGTCAGTGGGTGGACGGGTCAGCAGGTCAGTGGGTTAACAGCTGAGCAGGTGAACTGGTCAACGGGTCAACTAGCCACTGGGTTAACAGGTCAGCGAGTAAACGAGTCAGCGGGTGAACTGGTTAGCGGGTGAACGGGTCAGCGAGTCTACAATTCCCTAAAAGGTTACATAAGAACGACATGAATGCTAGGACATGGACCGTTTAACTGTAGCGAAATCATGTATATAAGTAGAAAAGATGGACACCTGTAGTGTTTGTTTTCTTATAGCAATGACCTGCATCAGCATAAGCATTAGCAGCTTCATGTTTGCTATCCAACTGCAAACCGAAACAAATTATAATTACAGGATTTTAGTAGTCTATACAGTCCCACCAAAACCTCTTAGTCGGAGGGTCGGCTATAAATTATTATTATTATTATTATTATTATTATTATTATTATTATTATTATTATTATTATTATTATTTTGTTTTATTTTTTTTCCTATAACTTTATACTGCGCAAAAAACTCATATTTTTATCTAAAAAAACACTTTTTTCTCCATTAAAATTCATACCTTTTTCTCTAAAAAATCACGTTTTCTTCTCCATCGGCAATATTTTAAAATGCCATATTCGACAACATTTTAAAAGGTGAAACTCATGTATTACGTGAGGCGCAACTCAGGCGCAATTTTTGACAGAAAAGCTGCCTGACACGCGCCTCTTGTACCTGGCGAGTTTTTGTACAGCAGAATGTTGTACATATAGTTTTTGTGTCCGGTTTAAGACTCTGTCATGTCACCTCGGTGCGCTTCTCGCTTTTTACGACCAAGATCGTATAGTATGCATCATTACAGTCAACAAACAGCTAAAATAATAATGTTTTCGAAAAGCAAAAAAAGGCCCAAATTCCCCACGTTGGAATCGAGAGAAATTAAAACGAATCAGAATATATCCAGCATAATAAGTGAATGTGAATCTAATCTAATAAAAAACGTGAACATTACCTTGTTTTCGTCATGAGCAGCAACTGCATCAATGAGAGGAGTACAAGGTCTCTGAATTTTCATTGGCCGAATACCGTTTGGCATTTCACCATCACCCGAAGGAAGTGAAGATGTGCTTGGTAGCCTAATAATTTCAGCAACTCCAAGCAATAAAATCATACGAAAAAACAGCCATGAAAGCACTAAAATCATATGTCAAAGATTTAGATTCAAAGGCAATCCCAAATCTTTCTCGCTCAAGTTTCCGACACAATCACTATGTTCGTTAATCTTAACCAAGCGTTAATATCTCTAAAATCATCGCATACAAAACATAAGGAACCACGAACATACAATATAACCAAAACATAAACACAAATCTCCAAAATCATCATAACATAAGTCGGTCCATTCAACCTCACCATCAAGCTACGTAGTCCCACGACCCCTATAAATTACAACAACTTTAGAATTGGCAATAGGTAAAAAATTTAGAATTGAGCTCGAGTTTTAGAAATAAAGTGAATATTACCTAAACTTGGCTACTTTGATACGTTGGATACAATGCTTCAATATCTTCTGCAAGTCCATCCTCTGTATCATCCTCATCTTCCTCTGGATATGCCAAAAAAGTAAACGATAAATTATGATTATGATCCTATATAAAGTTAAGTCACAAAGAGAAGAATTTGATACCTTCTAAATCGAACAACCAATCACGAGCACATAACAAAGCCTCGACACTTGATGAAAGCAGTGAAGTTCGGTATTTACTTAGAACCCGTCCCCCGATACTAAAAGATGACTCTGAAGCAACAGTAGTGATTGGGATGCTCAATATATCACGAGCCATGAGAGACAATTGAGGATATCTACCTTGATTATCCTTCCAATATTGTAAGACGTCAAGTTCTTCTCTCCTATTAAGTTCAGGCTCCTCCAAATACATGTCTAATTGTGATTTTTCGTTCTCAACCTTTTTAAATTCGCTTGTAAATGACTCCAATCCATCCAAGTCGTCTCTTGTGCTGACACTAGTATTTGAACTCTTGACAGTTGAAGAACTTGTCGTTGAAAAGATACCATACTCCTTATCATATAGCTTATGCATACCGTTGAAAATAATGTCCAATTTCTCTTTGCGCACTTTGTCCTCCATATTAAGTTTTTTAAAACAAAATTCAACAACCTTAAACTTATATCGCGGATCTAGAACAACTGCAAAAGACAACACCATGCTATAATTTTCCCAATATTTATCAAACTTCTTTTTCATTTCTTTTGCCATGCCACTTATCACATTATCAGTGTTGTTGATAGCGTCTTCAATACGCATCTGAATTCTCCACACGTTATGAAAATATAGGTTGGAAGTAGGATAAGAGCTACCAGAAAACAAAGTTGTAATGTTATAAAAAGGCTTCAATAATTCTGTGATTGTTTCCACCCTTGCCCATTCTTTTTCTGTTGGAAAACTCTTATAACTAGAATCAACTAGTGCTAACCGAGCATAAGCTTTACGATAAGCCAACGCACTATCGAGCATAAGATATGTAGAATTCCATCTAGTTACAATATCTTGACGCACATATTTCCCGCATTGTAATGAAAGGTGGTGTATACATTCTGCAAACTTATACTTTCTTGCACCACTTCCTCTAACAAACTTCACCGACTCTCGCACCTTCTCAATAGCTCCTTCAATTACCTTCAAGCCCTCTTGAACAATAAGGTTTAACACATGTGCAGAACAACGTACATGAGTAAAATCCCCATCACAAACTAACACATTATTCAAACGCAAGTGACTGCTTAAACAATTTACCAAAACATCATTATATTTAGCATTGTCTAATGTGATCGTAAAAACTTTTTTCTGAATGCCCCAATCTGCTAAAAAGTTAATCATGTACTCTGCTAAAATTTTACCACTATGCGGAGGTGGTATAACTTTAAAGTTCAAGACCTTTTTTCTTAGAACCCAATTCTCATCAACGTAGTGAGCCGTTAGAGCCATATACCCATCTGTCGTGATAGAACTCCATAAATCAGTAGTCAAACATACTCTACCATTTACTTTTTGTAATTTTTCTTTAAGAATTGTCTTCTCTCTATCATATATTTTGAGGACATCCGCCTTCGCAGTGTTTCTTGTTATGGGCTTCACATCGCGGTGTAAAAACTTGTGCAAATCTCTTGTTCCCTTATGTTCAACATAGCTGAAAGGGTAGTTGTGCTTGATGATAGAGTATGCTAATTTCTCCCTATACATTTCTTGATCCAACGGGGCACGCTTTTTTGGTGGACCGGGTTCATTAAGATCAAAACACTTGGGAAGATGTCGTTTCATATTAGATGTTCCCGAATTGGCACTAAACACTTTTCCACAACCCGTACAACTAGCCTTCTGAATTCCCCCGGGTCCAACTGGTAATTTATCAAAATAGCTCCAAACCACGGAAGAATGTTTGCCCGAACCAAATGAACTAACTTCATCTTCGTGTTCATCGTTACCCGACATATTTAATTTAATCTGCAATAAAGCAAAACACGGGTATTATGACATAATCAACCATCAATAATAATAAATTAAACCGCCCACGAAAGCCCACGAAAGATAGATACTTGACATGGGTATTACAACTACAAATACTCACAGAGGCATTTCATCGAACAATTGGTATGCACAAATTAAATCCAATGTAGTAACGTCATTTTCTTATCAATTTATCCCCAAAACACATGTTATAACAATAATCATCATGCAAATTATCATTCCTAGTTGATAACAATAAACATAAAATCTCAAATTCTGATAAAAAAGTCAAATAAGTTGTCAATTTTGTTAAAAAATAGACTTACAGACGGAGACAACGAAAACTGTCTGTTCACTACTTGACTGAACTCTGAAGATCGATCAAATTCAAACGGAACTGAAGAGGGAAGACCGATTAGTCGATTAGGGTCGTTGTCAGTCAGGAATCAGGATGCAGCGATTGCGACGTTTGGACTTTGGAAGACGACTTTGGAAGACTGTTAAGTTGTTATGTTATTTTAGGGTTACCCATCTTGACCCACGGTTCTTTTTAAGTTGGCCCATCCTGACCCATTCATGTTTTTAATTAATTTTTGATATGTCCATTATAACCCATTCCATCAAAAATCTTAACCCAAAACAGCCCATTGCTTTACTTTTAAAGTCCAAATCAGCCCATATTCTAGCTTTTGGGTAAAAATTGCCAGGTCTATGTCAAACTGAATCTGCCAGGTGTTTTTCTTATCTCTTTAGCATTCTTATCGTGGGAAACACGCAAACATATGTACAATAAATAAAGCCAAATCAGAAACCTAAAAGTAAGGATGGGGAAAACTTACGTGTTGTCTTCCCACTTCCAGTTTCACCGACAATTATCAAGGTATCATTTTTCCGAACCTCTTCTACAAGCCTTTTCTCAACTACGCAAATTAAAAAATGATCAATAAGCATACGCCGGCCAAAGTTAGGGGTCAATTCTAATCAGCTTACAGCACAAATGAAAACTTTTCATAAACATTTAGAAGACGAGAAACGTTGAACTTCAAACCAATAAAGATTAACAAAAGAGTAAATTACAAAAATCGTCCTTTATGTATGTCACTTATTGCAAACTGTGTCCTTTGTCTTCAATAATTACGGAAAACGTACTGGAGGTTTGCAAACCCTTGCAAGTTATGTCCTTTAGCCCTAACTCAGTTAATTTTTTGTGGTTAAATCTGACCAAATGGACCCCACATGAGTGTATTTTGGTCATTTTACTCTCATGTGGGGTCCAATTGGTCAGATTTAACCACAAAAAATACCCTCATGTGGGGTCCATTTGGTCAAATTTAACCACAAAAATTAACTGAGTTAGGGGCTAAAGGACATAACTTGCAAGGGTTTGCAAACCTCGAGTACGTTTTCTGTAATTATTGAAGACAAAGGACACAGTTTGCAATAAGTGACATACATAAAGAACGAGTTTTGTAATTTACTCTTAACAAAACACAAACAAGACAAAAAAAAGACCTTGAATATGATGTTTTTGAATGTCAATCTAAGCTTCCAATAACAAATGAAGTGTTGTAACATCTTTAGGCAATTGCTATCTATCAATATGCGTTTTAAGAGTACCTGAAGCGATGGGCAAAGATCTTCTCTGTTGCTCAATCTTCCGTCGCATGAGAGAATATTAATTGAGCAATTAGAGTGTGAATGATAAGTATGTGTTTGTAAAATAAACCTGGGAAAGAAGTCAGACTTCTGATCGGCATTGATTAAGCGTTGAGGCTGATTGGTGGTGTTGTTTGAATTAAAGTTTCTTTTGTCTCCTGTCGGCATCCCTGAGCAAATGGTGGTTTGGGGCCTAGCAACAAATTGGGTGGAGGAAGTAAACAACAAATTTGTAGATTCCTCAAATGGGTTATGTAAATCTTTGCTGAAAACTTAAAACTACGACATCGAAATCGGTATGAGTACTTCAAATTGAAGAGATGTAAACAAAGTAGACATATTCAATTTTCAATATATGAAGACAGACAGTAAGGGATTGAATAAGAGTTTTAGTAATTGGTATAATATTCAAGAAATTGGATTAGGCGAATAGGTAAGTTGTACCTGGTGTGCGAGAAGAGAGGTTGAAACCAAGGGGGTGTTTGGGTTAGCTTATTTAAGTTAAAAAGGACTTTTCGTGAGAAGCACTTATTAACTTATGACTTTTTGAAGAGGACTTTTTAAAAAAGTGTTTGGTTTAACTTATTCATGTAAAATGACCAAAAAGGACATCCTTTCAAAAGTGTTTTGCATAGCAACTTAAAGCAAAAATGCTAAACAAATTGATATCAATATATGCCCATGTCATTGTCTATTGATGTATTAAAATTTAGTAAGATAAAAGGCAGATATATAAACATAGCAACTTAAAGCATAAATGCTAAACAAATTTAGATATTGCATCGTTTTTTTAGAACAGGAAAGGATATTATGGAGGTTTCATGACTGTCTTTCATTTGATTACAACAGTGAATAACTTATGGACAAGAAAAAAGTAAGCCCATTTCTAGGGCAAAGTAAAAAGTCACTAAACAGAATTCACACATTTCGCAACACATCAAAGCAAAACTGCATCAGCAACTACTAATAATCAAACACGGTTTTTGTCATAAAACTTCAGTTTAACCTAATTCTTCCAAATACGAACTATCCTACTTTCATAACCGTCAACCATCACCACTACTACACGAACAACAAACACATATAACACTTAACTAACTAATCTTCAAAACAAACAGATCAAATCGAAGAAAACAAACAGATCAAAAGCACCTTTAGATTGTAAATGCGACCTGTTGGAGTGTGGAAGAAGAAGAACCTGCTGATGTTACTTGAACCTGCTGATGTCTCTGGTAGTTGTGGAGGGGTTTAATGGGGATTTTGTTCATAAAAGGACTTTTGGGGTTTGAGAGCAATTCACATCCAATCCACTAAAAATATACATACATTTCACTAAAAAAACAACTCCTATATCAATATATTTCCACTAGAAACAAATACTTTTTCTCTCTCCTTTTCAATATATATTATATTTTTCTCTCTCTTTCACTCACAACCACTTTCACTATATATTAAAAAATTATACTGGGTGAACAGTGTCCCCCAAATATACAGATAAACAGTAATATTTTCTCTCTCCTCCACTCACAACCACTTTTTATACTCTTTACATTTTAAAAACCCCACACACTACATATGATGGACTGGATAGGAATGCTCTGAGAAGTGACTTCTCAAAAAGCCCTTTATCAAGAGTAAACTAAAAGTCATTTTAAAAGTCCTTTTCATTTTGCCAAACACTATTTTAACAACTTATTAACTTATACAAGTCAATAAGTTAAAAGTTAGGGGAAAATAAGGAATCCCAAACACCACCCAAAAACCAGAAAGAAATCGTTGTCGGCTACTAGAGGGGTTTTGGGGGCAGGGTTTATAAACACTTACATGAAACGGACCCCACACGTTCTTTTAGTTCGAAATAATACGTGAGTTTATACGGTGAATAAAAAACATCCGGAAAATGTTTTTTTTTCAGGTTCTATACAACCCGTGTAAATATTATACGACCCGTATATTTGCATTTTTTTTATTAGTTTAACAAATTCTAAACAAAAACTTATTTCGGGTTTATGTCAAAAAACTTTTGAAAATACATATACTAGTTATTTATATTTTTGATATCTTTAATATTTAATATAAGAGTTAAATGCTCGGATAGTCTCAGTGGTTCGTTCTTTTTTCACCTTTAGTCCATAACTTTCTAAAATTACCTCTATAGTCCCTAACTTTTTAATTTTCGTTCCCGGATAGTTCCTAGTGTGGATGGAAGTTAGTTTTTATGTTAAGTGGGTATGAAATGACCTAAATGCCCTTATTGTTAATTATTTTCAAAAAGATTAAAAAATATCTAAGTAATCACAATTTTCTTAAAATATAAAAACTAATTCATTCACCCCATCCACCCTTATCCCTTCCTATTCTCTTGACTTCCCATTAAACACACCCATCCGGCCAGCCACCCAACTCTGAGCACCCCCACCGCTGCAACTCCGAGCAACAAAACCACCTACCATTAATAAACCTGCAACGCTGGGGTGGTTGAAGGTGACTGTGGAGGTGGTGGTGGGTTGAAGGTGACGGTGGAGAAGGTGGTGGTGGGTTGAAGGTGACGGTGGAGGTTGTGGATTGAAGGTGGTGAAAGAGGGGCCATTTTTATTTTTTATTTTTTTATTGTTTAGGGGCAATCTAGTAATTTCGCATAATACACTTAACTGAGAAAATTAACATGGGTTAGTGATAAGGATCACCCGAGTGCAAAATTTGCAACCACTGGGACCAACTTTGTAATCAGTAAACCACTGGGACCAAGTATGCAATATTTTCAAACCATAGGGACCAACCAGGCATTTTTTTTTGAAAGGTAAACTTCATTGACGAGAACACCGACCGAAGCCGGACCGACAAAAAACAACAAACAACCAGATTACATATTTACAAAGGAGCACCACTCCCTCCATTCAATCCCTTAGTGCTTCGATCTATTGGAAAACCAAAGAAAACCCAAAGCCTTAATCTCGCTAAGAGTACTTTCTACTCTAGCCAAAATATTAGAAAATTTGGCGTTGTTCCTGGCACACCATAAACTCCAGAAAGAAAGTGATCATAATAATACCTTGTACAGCATCCTTCTTCTTCTCCGATATTCTGAGATCTTTGTGGAAGGAAAGGAGGTCTTTCAGAGAAAAAGCAAAAATATTGGGTATTTTGCACCAAGAACTAATACCGAACCACACGTTCGAAGCGACATAGCAAGCAATAAACAAGTGATCGGCTGTTTCCTCTTCCGAGTTGCACAGAAGGCACGAAGAATCTCAAATGCCTACATTCCTTTTCTTTAAAGCTTCAGCCGTAGGTACTTTATCCATCTCCATCCTCCAAGCGTGGATATTGACTTTTGCGGGAATCCATTTGCACCAATCCAAAACAAAACTATTTTCCTGGTAAGTTGACTTTTGGACTTTAATAGCGTGTTTCTTCAACTACTATGACCAGATTGTCCAATCTACAGGTTTAGTGATTAAAATCTCAAAACTGAAAGTTTTAGTGGAGATAATAGTAATATGGTATTAGGGAGATGATGTTCATCAAGTATTTTTATAAAAATTTTGAAGAAATGAGTTGAAGTTAGTTTAGTTTAGTTAAGGACTTTGACTAAACAAAAGGTCAACTGCTGAGTTAAGTGTTTATAAATTGAGTGTGTTAGAAAATAAAATTTATTAACGGTTGAAATATTTTTTAAGAGGTTTAGATAAATACAATGAATTAAAGCTTGGTAAAAATTTTATGCCGTGTAACGGGATAGAGAAGACATGTGGTTGCATTTTTATAAATATTCTTACAATACCTGTTTTATAAATATATCTTTCATTTCCATTTCGTTTCTTTGCTTATGAGTCTGTTTGATTTTGGTTAGGTTTCTTCCCTTTTGATTTGGTTGCTTTGTCTATGTCGATAGTGTCCAACTGTCTTTTTGTTGCTACGACCTATGAGTGGGTTCGATCGAATTATATATGATCTCTAATGGGTACGAATGGGTTCAGTCGAATTATATATGATCTCTAATGGGTCAATTGTCGATAGTCTCCAATTTTGTTTGTTACTAAATCTTAGTTTATATAAAAACTTTATTTTGTTATATTAACGTATTACCCGTAATCATATATGACACATTGTTTAGTGCAAAGCTAAAAAAAAAAAAAAAAAACCCATGAAATTTTTTGCTAAATTTACACATAGATCCTTTAAGGTAATTTTTCTTAATGATCTTCCATTAATTTATTTATAAAAATAGACATTGTTAAGCTCAATTGGCTATCCATGAACAATTAGCCATTTTGACTTTTAAACATGTATTTGAATTTTGATACAGTCGAACAAGTGGTGGTTTGGAAACCGATCAATTAGAAACTTTAACAACATTACCAATATGCAACCTCGTAGAGGAGGTTGTCGCAAAGCAGGTTAATACTATCATTTACGCAACGTGTCACGGCAACGCACGAGCATTCACACTATCTTTAGAAAACTAAAACATAATCCAACTTGTGTAATGATAAAAAAGTTGAGTAGTATTATAACTAATTTAAAATAAAAAATAAATTAGTTATAAAACTTTCAAATGTTAAAGCTGCTTAATTAAAAAGTATAAATTGTTTCAATAACATAAATGAAAATGAAATAGTTTCGAATTTGGAAACTTAAATTTAGGGTTGTGCTATGTACTTCACAGTTCACCCCTTCATTTTTACTTGGTGTGCCCTCATCTTCAAAGTAGAGTGTATAGAGTGATGACTCGGAATGATGTGAAAACAATGAACTAAACTTTGAAGCAATCGAATGTTTCTTGCAACTCGTGTGTTATTCTATGGTTCATAGTTAGGTTATCCATTTCCCTTTTAGAGTTTCAATTACTTAAGAAAAATAATAAATAAAAGTGTTTACATTGATGATCCTCTTTTGCCGCTGAGACTCTTACCCGGGAAAACATTATCGGTTTGACTAACCGGTCTAGTCTTGTAAACTTTGGATTAAATGAAGTTAGTTGTATCGGTAATCTTCAATATTTTTTCAAAGTTCTAATACAAAATAATAGGACTTAGAAACAAGAAAAAAGTAGCGAAATAAAAGAAATTATTAAATGGAACGAAATAAAGGGTGGGATTAAATGAGTTAAGTTAAGAAAGGTTACAAAAATATAACAAGGTCAAATGAGTAATAAACAAACAAAAATTTGTACATGGTAAACCCATTCATAAAGTAGGGTTTCGAGAGTTAGGAGGGTGAAATGAGGGCAAGTTTTTCCTCTATTCTAGAAAATAGAGAAATTGCTCCCAATGGACCTTTGGTTCTAAACCCTTTTTTGAGAAAAATAAATACAAGTAACAAAGAGCATATATTAGTAGTAGATAAGAAAGAAAGAGGATGACAAAAAAATCATGAATCACCTAGAAAACAACTAGCACAAACACATATAAAGCAACATGGCGGACATAGCAAGATACCAAGACCAATCTAGATACATCTATACACCCCTTAAAATCTCTAACCTTTATCCTGCGTTCTAAGAACTCCTATCACCGATCATGTATCTAGAGAGGTGCAAGTCTAACAAATCATTATTAATTTGTTGGTCTCATGTCAAGTTGGGTCTATATCTACTCCTCATGACATTTGAGTCTACATTTTCTCCTTATCCCCTTCTTTGTGAGGTTCCACACTTCTTGCTAGTGTCGTTATGTGTTTTCTCTACACATGTCTAAACCATCTCATCCCCCCGCCCCCCTCGCGGCCATCTTATCTAAAACACCCTATAAACTGACAAAACTTCATTACTTATCTGGTCCAACCTTGTAAGCTGACACATCCACCTCAACATCCTCATCTTTGCGGCATCCAACTTCGCACTATAGTTATCTTGAAAGCCTAGCAATAAGTCGGGTATAACATAACTGGCTAACTCCAATCCTAAAGAATTTCCTCTTTAATCCTATAGGGTAGCTTCTATCATATAAAACTCCTAGGACTGTTATCCACTTACACCTACATCACTATCAACGTCTCTCGTCAGTTTGGAATTCTGGATGAATGATCATTAATAACACATTAATAACACGTGAACTTTGTAGTCTATGGAACAACCTAGCCTCCAATAGTAATTTGGGTGCCTTTCTCATCATTGGTACCACCGAAGTTACAGTTAGGGGTGTGCAAAAAACCGAATTAACCGAACCATAACCGAATTAACCGATAAAACCGAACCAAATAAAAAACCGGTGGGTCAGTTAATGGTTTTTTTGAAAACCGAAAGTAGCGGATCGGTTATGGTTATCAATGTTTCCATAACCACCATAACCGAACCGAACCGCCATGTAATAAATCTTTGTAGAATTTAGGACTTTTCACAAGTTTTTTAATATTTAATGTTTTTTATTAAAAAAATCGTATTTATTGGTTATCTCATATCGTTTTGCAATTTTGGTTGAATGTTTATTTGAATTTACGGAATATATCAGATAACTTTATTTGAATATTCGGTAATAATCGGTATTAATATTATAGATTACATGTATTTCTTAATACTATGTAATATACTAATATCTACAAATATGCAATAACAATTTATTGCATGTTAAAAAATATTGAGCTATTTTTAGCTAGGTTAAATACACGGTTAACCACCCACAACCGACCCCCTATAACCATTAAAACCGATTAATCATAACCGCCGTAACCGATCGGTTATGGTTATGGTTATTCATTAACCGATATCGCGGTTATGGTTATGGTTTTAGGCTAAAAACGACTCATGCACACCCATAGTTATAGTAAAGGCACTTAGTTTGGTCGATTTATGTGTAAGCCTTTGTACTCTAAGGCTTCTTGTCAACCCTCTAGCCTCTGCCTTACTCTCTGCCACCAACGATATCATATGTAGAAAGCATGCATCACAGGATTGTCTTCTTAATCATTTTGACAACTCATCCAAGACTACTGCGAAAAGAAACAGACTTAACACATATCCTTAGTGAATGGACACCTACACAAGGAAGAAGTGTTGTATGTGCCAATCGCCTTAGTCCTTCCCATTTTCCTAAGAAACCTCTTCACCTCTTCTATAGTGATATTATGACAGTAGCAGCTATTTCATTGTTGGTTAGTAAAGTTCTCACTCTCTTATTTGATGACACCTGCCACCATTGAAAAGATCGTGAAAATAGGTTTGCAATCTCTCGTTGATGTTCTTCTCCTTCATTAAAATACATCTATCCCTACCTTTATAAACTTCACAACTTTTAGATCATGTCTTTTTGTTTCCCTAGCTTTGACAATTTTGATCATATTATCATGCTCCCTAAGTCTCCATACTCCATTACATCTCCTCATAGGTTATCTACTTTGCTTTAGATGATGCCTTCTTTGCCTCCCATTTGCCAACTTCTCTCATTCAATCCCACTCGTTCCTCCTCATCAGGGCTTAACTCTAGACAAGCTGTGGAAACTACCAAGTTGGAGTACGGTAGGGGCAAAGGGAATTTCCGGTGGAGCCGTGAAATGCGTAGAGATCGGAAAGAACACCAACCGCGAAAGCACTCTGCTGGGCCACACTGACACTGAGGGACGAAAGCTAGAGGAGTGAATGGGATTAGATGCCCTAGTAGTCCTAGCCGTAAACGATGGTACTAGGCGTTGTGCGTATCGACCCGTACAGTGTTGTAGCTAACGTGTTAAGTATCCCGCCTAGGGAGTACGTTCGCAAGAATGAAACTCAAAGGAATTGATGGGGGCCCGCACAAGCGATGAAGCCTGTGGTTTAATTTGATACAAAGCGAAGAACCTTACCAGAGCTTGACATGCCGCGAATCCTCTTGAAAGAGAGGGGTTCTATCTCAAGAGCTCCCTAAAACTCCCTTATTTATCCTTTACCTTCCCATACACCACTAAGATTCCTTACGCCCATATGCCTTCCTGTTGTATGATAGTCTCCTTCGCAACTTGTGTGACGGTAATCAACATAGCCCCCCCCCCCCCCCCCCCCCCCACACACACACACACAAAAAATAAATAAAAAAAAAAGAACCTTATCCCGGAACATTGTAATTATTTTGTTAAGACCGGTGATCAGACAATCAGTAACTAGCTAATACCCTAAATCAGTAATTATTCGTTATGTAGCAAAATAAATTGAATTGGTTACAACTGTTTCATCATCAACACATCATACGCTGACCAATAACCTAAGTCAATCCACACGGCCTAAAACACTAAAAAATCATATAAACTGATTACATTTACACAATAACAAAGGATTTCCTAGCTAAACAAGTTTAGCAGGGTGGTGATTTATCCGATGCGATGCCGTAGGTGCAGGGAATATGCACACTGAAAGTTCACATGTACGAACTCGGCCTTGGAACGATTTGACTAAACATTTATTTGAATTTCAAAAGGATGAAGCATGTATGTATTTAATTCTAGATATAAAAATACTGTATTCATCATATACTTAACCAAATTACACCTCCATTCATGTTATGACTATACAAAACTACTAAATTTCTTTCTTTCTTTGCACTAGCCATTTGGTTTGATGATTTATTCACATTTTACTCTTCATCAAACTCGGCTTGGATTCGGTTTGACCGATTCCTTGAGTCAACGTCTCTACCATTGACGTAAGACATGGATATCTCTCTCTTTCTCTTTAGCTTGCTCTTTGATACCTCTTCTTTCTCATCTGCAAAAGATAAAAACTTTCGCACCGAACGGGATCCACTTTTAGAAGACTGGTCGTCGTGCTGTTCAGAATAGTGTTTACTGAACTCCCGAATCATCATGCAAAAGTGTATAAGGAGAGCCAGAGCACATGCAACCCCAAAGATGAGAAACAGTCCCCAAAAGCTCTCTAGTTGAAGTTGGTCCGAGTCTGAGTTTTGTGTGCTGCAGGTTTTTCTCTTGAGCCAATAGTCGTGAATCTTTTGAAGCTCACCGTTCTCGGATAATGTAAGTATGGCAGTTGACATGTCAACGGCTAATGGTGAGTCCTTAGGGAATGCCTGAGAAAACAAACAATCACAGAACTTTGACGTTTAGGGTCAACCTTTTAAATTCAAAATCATCATAAATATAACGCAAACTATTATGACACGCATTATTATTTGTTTTAAGTTATGATGTAGTGTAGGTTTCTGTTCTTATTCTAGGTGAACAATTGAAATCAGATTAAGAATTAGAGAGTTTGACCTTAAAAGTCAAAGCAACAGCTACAATGATTAGTAGAAGAGCTGAGAAGCAACAATTTCTACCTATTTACTTATGAGTGTGTCAATCTGGGTTATATTTTATGGGTTGAAAGTGTATGTGGATTAACCCGACCCGACCCTACCTGTTTCAACATAGTAACTAATAGGTGAACCGAAATACTTACAAATCCCCAACCGCTTTTAGTGAACTCTTGACCAACAACTTGAAACTGGCAGTTATTTGAAAGGAAGAGATCAATGTAAGGTCTTTCATCAACAATGGCAGCAACTATTCCTGCCCCAAGTTTCTCAGCATATTCTTGTGGGGAACCAAGAGCCATAAGTCTTGATTTTGGTATGTTGAGTTCTTCAATCATATAATTCTCAGCAAATGATCCTACTTGAAACCCGATACGTTCATTGGTCGAGATCAATGAATCGATTCCTCTGATCGGAGATGAAAGTTGTTGAACGGTTAGAATGGACGTAAGGCTGGCGGTGTAACTTGAGTTGATAATCAGAACTACAAAAAGCCAGATGAAGAGAACCAGTCGACCAAGAGTGCTCACCGTGTTTTCTCCTAAAAATTTCAGTTTGACCCGTTCATAAGTTAAAGGTTTGAAATTGATCGCACTAGTAGAATAGGTTTTGATACTTACTGTGTGAGAAAAACATAGTTGACAAGGTAAACCTGCAAAACAACAAGAACAATACTTGGTTCAAAATGAACAACAAAAAGCTTGTGCATCTCAACAGAAAACAAACAAATTAAGACATATTACAATCAAAACGCTCACCACAAGATGGTGACTAACTGTTGCTTGGGTGGGCCCCTAAATTCATCGTTCAACCTGTGTTCAAGTATCCACACAACAACTCCAATAATGATGAAGAAAACCGCGGTGACAGTCCACATTAGTGGAGTAAAAGGCCGCAAGAAAGCCCAAGCACTCGAGTCTAGTTTCTTTACGGGGACCACTACAACTAAACCCGATTCTATATATGGCTGTGTGAAGTCAACAACCTTTGTACGGTTAGTGATGATCGCAATATCACCAACAGCAGCATCCAAGACCTGCATAATTTGCAAATATCATATTTGGAAAGAACAAAACAGGCTATAGAAGACATGACCGAGTATTATACTTTACTTACGTTGTATGCAACTTTATTCACGAACTCGGTGTAGCTCGGGTTCTTGTGACCATCCCCAAATTTAACAAACTCATAAGGAACCGGATATGGAATCAACTTTATTGCAGCAAGAAATACATCTATGCTAAATCCATGAATTTCATTTGAACCGTTGACCTGTGTAACAATTTCTTTAAAACTAACTCTTAATGGAACTCCAATCCTTAACGGTCTCCCGTTATTTGAAAATTCCCATCCACGAGGCTTTTCTGTTGTGTTCCCAGGCCATACAACCCTTCTTAACAGTTGATTAGAAGAACGGTTCGATGGTTTTGCATAAAGAGTCTCTGGAGGCTGAACCGATAGCCCAGAGTAGTTCGACCAGTATCCAAGAGCCAAACCTTGGTTCCCAACTATGTTGATTATATCAAAAGAAGGACGTATCACAGACTGGTCAGGATTGAACCCAACCGGACCGGTTAGACCACTCATATTTGTTTGCAATAAGTTGGCACGCAACTGTTTTCCTCCATCGAAAATACTAAGTGCTCCAAGATTCAAACCTTGTGTTCCCTTTAAGCCAGTTAAACGAGCGTCACTAGAGAAAGAAATATTGCCACCTTCATTGAAAAACTTGTCAAGGGCACGTGCAACCATCCAAACTGTATCATAAGCATACAAGCCATACGGGTTCAACCCGATTGAACCGTTACTCAATATCTTCCACCGTCTTTCAAAATCTTTTTTTTTATCCGAATCTGGTATGTGGGGCCGAAGCGTGAGAACCCCTTGTAAAACCGATGCATTTGAAGAAGAAATACCGGTAGAATCCAAAACAGTTGATAACCAAGTGGTTGCAATCCAAATATACCCTTTTTTCATCATGCCAAGCCTCTTAGCAGTTGCAAAAACCATAAGGCCTGTTTTAGAGTATGTATTTAAAACAACGACACGAGACTCCATTGACCGAACGTTGACTAATGCATCATGAATATCTTGTGGAGTTAGCGAGGCGTCGGGTGGTAATGGCGCTTTGTAAGAAAGCTTACACTGTTTCTGAGATAGTTCATCACCTAATGTGTATATACTGTTCCTAAATTGGTCATCATCTGTATATATCGCGGTTACTTCGTGATAACCGAAATAACTTATCATTTCAGCAATGGCGGTCATCTGATAAAGATCATTAGGGGCTGTTTGGATGAAATACGGGTATTGAAGAGGCGAAAGTGAGGGGTCTAATGCTGTGAAGGATAAAAACGGGACATGAAGTTCATTTGCAAGATTTGAAAGTACATGAGCCATCACAGAACTGTGCGGACCAATGACAGCCACTATATCAGCCTCCATGTACTCCAATGCTGAAAAAGAACATAACTGGGTCAAGGGTCTAATTGTAATTGTTAGTAGTTAACAGGTGTGTGTGTGTAAATAATTAACAGTCAAGTAGTTAAGTCAGTTAGTCTGTATTGTACTTAAGCAAACTTGAATGAGAAAGGATGGCAAAGGAACCCTTGTCTTCATGGTGTCCCCTCTTTCACGAACCCATATCGGGTCCAAGCCCAATAACGAGCTAAACAATATAGGATAACTTTTGGTGTTGGAGTATAGATCTCATTGTTTGACCCTTAGAAACTAGGGTGGCAATTTCGAACCGGTCATGAAAACAGTATGGTTTTGGGTTGTCATGTCCAGCCTTTTTAACAAACAACTCGTGTGCAGGTTAACCCGTACAATTAAAAAGGTCAGCAAGCTTAGAACTAGAATTAAAAACAAAAAAAAGAAATTTTATAAGGTCAACCGGTTAACCCAACCCGCAAGCCTGTGAAACCCACCAAGTGTTAATCCCAACTATAAACCCGCAGACGGACCTGTTTACTATCCATCAACCTGTTTGCCGATTAGACTCGTTTAGATAACTGGATTACATTATTTGTAAGGGTATCTGAGTTGGCGCTGATTTATATAACATGAATAAATATAAGGGTCAATTCAGGTTGATCAACTAAACCATCAACCCGAGACGATTGCCACCCCTACCTAAAACTAACAACTTTTACGGAAGTAGCATAGACGATAAGGGTAAAACAACCGATTATTTGACCTGAAACTCATTACTCGTTACTCAAATAATCACTTCAAAACACACATCCAATCCTAAAACCTTATAAATAAAATCATGAATAAATTAAAAAGAGTAACCTTACCACCAACAATACTGAGGAAGCCACTGAAGTTTGCATCATGAATCGAAAGATTCAACGTTTTTCCGGGCAAAAGATGGGGATCAGAATTAACATCATCCACAGCTGCCTTCATGGCAATGGTTGAGACCCTCCCATTAATGGTTTTCACAGTCATAATAGCCCCAATGTTCACCGTATCCGTCTTCGAAAACACAACTAACAATCTCCCAAGCATCACCACAAACACTAACATCACTAAACAACCCCTCATGGCACTAATCAACCTAACACCATCCTATGAAAAAGTGGTAATTTGATAGAAACTGATATATAGACAAGACCTTCAAATCCATAGATAGCAATAAAGGTTGTATTTTTAAGGAACATAAAGTGAAAAAGCAACAAGAATACTTAAAAACACAAACCCATTAATTTAAACTAGCATCTTTCACTAAATATAGGAAACAGTATGCAAGAAGGTGAAGTAAAGTAAAGTAAGAATTATGTATGTATTTATGTATCTGTGTGGATGGCATGTGAGAAAAGGATCTGAGCCAGGTCTTTCAGTGGAGTGGAAGACTCAGATGTTGAAGATGAAGGGATAATGGGGTGGGTGTGTTGACCATCTTCATGAATTTTAGGCTAATTTCCCACTATTTTAGTGGAGCTAAGGCTCTCGATTGTCCTTCTTTGGTTGTTGTTTTCTTTCTTTTTCCTGTTGGTTTGATTTCTTTATTGTTATGGACAAGAGAATATTTTAGACTAGTGGGTATGGAGAGCCTCATCCTCAAGGGATGGGTCGTCACGTCGACACCACATAGGAGGGGCTTAAAGGGGATGGACCTAGGGGGTGGGGGATGAACCCCTTTATATATATATATATATATATATATATATATATATATATATATATATATATATATAGGGGAAGGTTCTATGCAGAACATTAAATATTGCGAGAACACGCAGAACAAAGTGAATCACTAATTTTTTCAATCCTAAAAACCTAAAAATTAAATGAAAATGTTATAAATGTAATATTTATTGTTTCTTACACTAGAATTTAAAACAAAATATGAAAAATCTTTAGTTTCTAAATAATCAACACACATGTAGGTTATGTGTAGGCTAAATTATCTACATGTATGTAGACTATGTATAAGGAGAAATATATGATTTTCTTATGTATATATAATACACATATGAATGTAAGAAGCATAAAAATTAAGAAACATGAACCATATATCCCAAAATTAAGGGATTTAGAGTTGTTCTTTTTGTTCTTGTAAAAATTAGTGTTTTGTAATGATCCTTATCCTATATATATATATATATATATATATATATATATATATATATATATATATATATATATATGTATGTATAGATGTGTGTGTGTAAGGAGAGAGGAAGGAGTCCCGTCGAGTTCGGCTGCTGGGTGATGGAAAGGACGAGCCGAGGAGTGGGAGGCGGTGTGGGGGACCGGCGCCGGGCCAAGCCGGGCCTCAGCCGGCCCCCATACCGCCCTTTAATGAAAATATTTTTTTTATAATCTATGAAAAAAAACCATTGTTGGCCACTAATTTTAATGAAAAGATTTCTTATCATTTAGATGTTAAGAACAAAAAAACCATGGTTGGCCAATTAATATACTGGGCCCCTTAAATTTATTTAGTTACGAGTTAATTACACGGATGATTTTTTTTTAATGTGATGACAACTGATTTTGACAAATCATTGTCTTGGTGTTTTCAAGTAGCTTCGATAAGAAAGCCAATTTATTAGGAAAAAAAAACTTATGTCATTTCAGGTTTTTTCAAATACACCAACTGACCAACATGAAATCAATATAATGCATGTAATGTTTTTCTTTCTAATGTCCCTTTTATACAGAGTTCATGTTGCTTCATAAGGTCCTTTATAGCAAATGTGAAGATAAGAGGTAGTCCGTACCACCTGCTAATGAATTACCACGCTACTAAAGAAAAATAACACACAGTAAGAAGATGCTAAGTCGTCTTCACTTTGTCCCCACACATTGGACAAACATTAGATTCGAAGTGCGTTCTTATCCTCCAAGGGTGCAATAGTAAGAACTCGGTCCATTTATGTTTGCTTGCAAGTATAATATTCATTCACCTTTATGTGCACCCATTTATTTCACTCAAATGAAAGGTTAATATTATTGATGTTATCCCTCCTTGATTTACCAAGACATATCTTACTGATTTCACCATGAAAACAAATATGTATCGCTTAGTTGCTTACTGATAAAAAATAGTAGAAACGACAATCAGAGTTATGACTAACCAATGACGTTAGGACCACAACAACCTTTGATTGTAAAAAAAAAATCACCATTATTAAAAGATTCGTAGGATACAATGTAGAGGAAAAGAATTATGAAATACTCGAGGAAGAATGAGAGATCATTTATAGAAAAAAATCAAATATGGCACAAAATGACAATAATCATTCACATTGAAGTCATATGGAGTTACTTGACCTTAAAAACAAATGGCCATCTATTATAGGGACCATTAGTATTACCTGTTTGAAGAAAAATAACACACAGTAAGAAGATGCTAAGCCGTCTACACTTTGTCCCCACACATTGGACAAACATTAGATTCGAACTGCATTCTTATCCTCACCAAGGGTGCAATAGTAAGAATTCGGTCCATTTATGTCTCCTTGCATGTATAATATTCCTTCACCTTCATGTGCACCCAGTTATTCCACTCAAATGAAAGGTTAATATTATTGATGTTATCCCTCCTTGATTTACCAAGACATATCTTACTGATTTCACCATGAGAACAAATATGTATCACTTAATTGCTTACTAATAAAAAATAGTAGAAACGACAATCAGAGTTATGACTAACCAATGACGTTAGGACCACAACAACCTTTGATTGTAAAAAAATCACCATTATTAAAAGATTCGTAGGATACAATGTAGAGGAAACGAATTATGAAATACTCAAGGAAGAATGAGAGATCATTTATAGAAAAAAATCAAATATAGCACAAAATGACAATAATCATTCACATTGAAGTCATATGGAGTGACTTCACCTTGAAAACAAATGGCCACTATTATAGGGACCATTAGTATTACCTGTTAGCAAACAAGTGAGACTAAACGTGTAATTTTTAAACCTGGGTTCAAAACCGCGATTTAGCCTTTCACATGGACATGGTTTGGATCTAGTCACATCCTCTCTAATTCTGCTTTAATATATCTTTAATGTTGCATTATATAAAGTCTCAAAACTTTGTAAATTTACATGTTGTTCTCCTTATATGTATAATAGCGTAATATAGATAATTTTAAAAACCATCACTAATGCTCTAGTGGTGGCCACGGGTATTTAAGTTTCACCTATTATGGGTCTGGGTGAGTTTTCCCCTCCAGATCTCAAGTTCGAGTCTGGGTGATAGGGGTTTCTCATTGAGTGGTTTAAATTGGGGATCTATTGTGCGAGGGGACTCTCTAGCGTGGACCCGGTTAAGACAACGTATGCTAGACCTCCAGACATTCGCGAATAATTCACACCTTTAAAAAAAGATAATTTTAAAAAATATCGATGTTTGAAAAAAAACTATGGTCGTTTAAAAATCATGTAAGGGGAGGGGTAGTTGGTTTAAAGTCAAAAATATTTTAAAGTATTGTACCATATGTGTAACACCTCGTATATTTTTATCGAATCATAAAACAACACGTGTCTAGAAACTTTTGAAATATTCCAGATTTGTTGGAGGAGATGGACAAATTTATAAAAATGGGACATGGAACAAAGTTGAGGGACTGAAAATGCAATTATTGCATTTTGAAGGTCCTTACGGATCATAAGCCATAACTCTTATGGTCCGTAAGGGATTTGAAAACTGTGTGCGCGCCAGGGGTCCTTACAGACCGCAAGGCATCACCTTTACAGTCTGTAAGGGATGCGTAGACAACAGGTTGCAGCTGGCAGCTCCAGCCTCAATTCTTGCCACCTCTCCTGCGATTTTTGCCACCCTTCTTCTCCTTTAAACACCTAGGATGCCACTATTCCCTTCCATAACAACTCAGAGGACACTTGGCTTGATTAGGGAGCTCTTAATCAAGTATAAATAGCCTTGAGTTTGTGAGTTCTAAGCACACATTTCTCAATTCTTCTCTAAATCTGCTAAGTAGCAATCCCTGAAGTTAGGAGCTGCTCCCTAGTGTTCTTAGCAGTCTTCAAGTTCAGTAAGTTCTTCTCTTTCAGCTTCTTTTCATTATTTGGCGAGATACTAGCTGAAAGTCAAGGAAATTGACTTTTGCTTTGACTTTCGGTTCTGATTGTTTTGGTCAAGTCAAAGTTCAAATTGAACTTTGCAACGTGATCGTAATAATGAAGGTGTTATTCCCTTGTGACTACACTCTCTGATCATCACATTTAGTAGGCGAAATGACGAGTCAAACATGTATAAAATAAAAGTAAAAAAAAAGAAGATTTTGCAAATTACGACGAATGAACTTCTAAGTATCAAAACTCTAAATGTTAACATTTTAAAAGTTTTTATAACATTATAGGACATGTTTTATTTCCTATTCGAAAGTCAAACACTTTGACTTCTGCTTTGACTTTCGATTCTGACCAGTTTGGATGACTTTGAAATCCAATCAAGCTTAATTATGTGACCATAATATTATAGCGAATAACCCTCTAAGGTTATACCTTATAGTCATATCTTTTGATGGGTCAATTGACGAGTCAACTAAGTATACTTTAAAAAAGGTGAAAAAAATGCCCTTTGGCGTAAAAATGGTTTTAAATTCATATGGTATATAATCTGACCTTGAGATCATACAACATTTTAAAATGTGTTTTGACATATTGAACTCGTCATAGACCTATCCGACCACCCGATACTGTATTTATGCATAGACTAGTTTTGTAACATTTCCATTTTATAGATTAAAATAAAGTATATAAAACTTGTATTATTAAACGAGTAGATTACTAGTAAGTTGACTATTAGAAATATGATGTATCTAGACGAATATATACTTTTATAGGAACTGTTTAATAATTAATAATAAAATATATTATTATTGACCTTACTCTGTTTTTAATGAAACTTATGTCAAAATGTAGATAAAAATATGCTCATTCTATTCTATTGACATATTCATCCTTTTATAAAACATTATATTTTAAAAGTTATACAAGAAAAACGGGTGAAGCAACTGAATTAATTATATTATTTTTATAATAAACTAAAGACTTCAAAACGTCTATGAAAATTTCGTATATAAAATATTAAATGCAGTGAATCAAACGAATATTCTAAAAACTAAAAGGATAAGAATACAAGATTGGAAAGAATCTGCATGTATGAATTTTTGTTTTATTTGAAACATCAATATTTAAATAGAGCAGTCTATAGCATTTCAAACTGCTCAAATTTTCTTTCTCTCTCGCTCTTTCTCTCTCTTTCTGCTCTGTTGCTTTTATACCCGATATCCTGAAACCCTAAACTCTGCTCTGTAGTAAGTGTTTTTAACCCTGATCACTGGTACGATACCCTGTCCGATCGATTTGAAACCCATCAACGGATGTCAAAGTGCTACCTGTATAAGGCTATACTTTGTTAACTATGTTGAGGTTTTGATCTCGTGATTTATCGTTAGAGTTTGAATTGAGTTGATACACTAATACGTGTTGCATTATGTTTTTATTAGGAACTCATACTTAACACCAGGAGACTATAGTAATGAACCCTAAATCTATAATGTGAGTCATTCTTTCTTTTTACCAAATACATTGCAAAACCCTAAATGTTTTTCAGTTATACTTACAGTGATTAAGTTTTTGTACTCTGAAATTACTGGCAGTATGTGGGGTTTTGTATACACTACTTGATAATCTTCACTATTGGACGAAATACATTGCAAAACCCTATATGACCACCGTCACATCGGAACTGCCACCGAGTGAAAAATACTGATTTGAGTAATTGATAGATATAAACAAATGTAAAAACTCTTAATGCTGTAAATTATAACAATGTGTCTTTTTATAAAATTGAATGAACTCACCAGTATTTTTCGCTGATAAAATATTTTTAAACGCGTTTCAGGTAACTTACCATGAAAGTAAAAGAAGCATTCTATGAGGCACTGAAGGCTTAAATAAAGTGGCTATGTTACCAGAATAAGGAAAAGAAATTATGTTTTATCAAATAGGGTTTATCCCTATAAAAACCTTTGTTTGTAATATGGGCTTTATCCCAGTTGTTAATATTAAATTTCTGTGTTTTACAAACTCTGAAACTTTCCTAACTACGATCCTAATGAAATTTTCCGCTACAAATTTAATAAACACCGGTACCACTTGTAAACTGCTCACGACTCCCGTCCAGGGTGTGGTCGGGGGTTGTAGGCTGAGCAATTTACGGTTCTGAACCACCAGAACCGAGGAACCGAACTGGAACCGCCAGATCTGAATCGTATTGTTGTATTTAGGTTCCGGTTCCGGTTCTTAAGTTTGGTAGAAAACAGTTCCTGGTTCGATTCCGGTTATAACCGACGGTTCCGTTTAAAGAACCGCAAGAACCGGTTTGGGTTTAAATTTAAATAATATATTTAAAAACTCTATTAATTCATTTAAACTTTAAATATTATATTTAAAAATGTATCTAGTATTAACGAATATAAAAATCGTTTTGACATAATGTTTGGATAAAGCTTTTGTGATGGTTAACTAAAAGTTTTTTTGTTAACTTTTGTGTAACAACCCGACTTTCCGGATCATTACTTGTATCTGTCATTTCTTGCTTAATTGCTTGTACTCTCGAGATTTCGATTATCGCAAAGGGTTTAAACTATATTTTTATGCATACTAAACGCATTATCCAACGCTTATTACAACGCTTATTCAAAACACAGTTATCGCATTTAACGCAGTTTATAACGTTTACTATATAACACATTTTGTCGCATGTTACATCGCTGGTTTAGAGTAAACGCTATCGCAACGCTAACGCAACGCAGTCTCAACGCAAACTCGAAACACAGATTTACTTTTATGCATTTTAGTTATTATGTGTGTTACTTGTGTGATTACTTGTTTAAATGTTATGTGGTTATCAACGCAACACTTATACGCTCAATGCTCACTCGCAACTTGATTAAACGCAACGCAATGCTTAACACACGAAACGAAAGTTGGAAAACTAACTCGTACAACTCGGCTGATCGAATGGACAACCGATCGAATGGACATCCGTTCAGATGACCATCCGGCTGGATGGCCATCCGACCTAAAGGCCATTCGACCGGCAAGTCATCCGACACCTCGCATCTTGCACTGACTTAACTCTCACTCTCACCCTATAAATAGTACCCGTACACGTCCCTTTCGCTGATTTGACGCCTCCATCCAACCACACACACTCAAGTCACTCTCAGTCACTTTTCATCGCGATTCAAGGCTATTTCGTAAGTATTTCTCCTCAAATCTTGTACTTTCATTATCACTAATCACTTCTACATCATCTTCTCCATCAAAATCACACACAAACACTAGTTATCTTCTCGAAATCGCCCGATTTGGACTCCTTGACGGTGGTTCTCACTCGGTTTCTTATGCAAACCGTTGTGTGACATCATCTCATCAAGATTGGTTCAGATCTAAAGGATTTCCACACTTTTCAACCAAATCTCAACAAGATTTCAACACTTTTCAACTGATTTCATCCTTTCTTCAACTTTTCTTCAACTTCTACTCAAAACCGATGGAAGCTAGACTCATTCAGACTCTCTACTCATTCCTTAGTCGAGAGCCGGCTTGAAAATGGATTTCCATCGGAGAAATGACCGATTAACGGGTAAGACATGAAACTTCGTCAAGAACAGTGAATCTGATCGAATGGGGTGATTCCCATCCAATCAAATGAGCTGGACCTTGGTGTGTTTTCGTTGTTTGACACGTCATCACTCCATCTCCGTTAAAACTCAAAACTTTTACTTAGAAAATTTTACAAAATTTCAAACAACAAGATCGCCCACTCGAGTGGCCATCCGTTCGGATGACCATTCGATCGAATGACCATTCGACCAGGTGACCTGTCCCTTACACTAATCCTTGTTCGAAACAATTTGATTAAACTTCAAACTTAAACAATTTTCCAAAACAACACACACTCATTCGAATGGCCATCCGTTCGAATGGTCATCCGCTCGGATGACCATCCGTCCGGATGACCATTCGATCGAATGGGAACTCATCCGTTCGGATCACCATCCGAACATCCTACCATTCGACACTTAGCACATTCGACATTTTGTTAACGCACCGTTCAATGCTTACGCTACTGTTCTATGCTCAGGCTAACTCCAACGCGCTCCCTTCAATCCAATCAAGTTGTGTTTACTTGTTAAACACCTACTGTGAGTATACTCGAACCCATTTTCTTTTAATGCACTTTTAGGTGTTACATACTTCTCTATCAAAGCACAACAACACACAACACAACACTTTATAACGCTAACCGTTTCCGCATGCTATACGTGATTTATGAATGCTAGTTACTATGCTTAAACAGTGTTACACTATACCGCCTCTAGCAACGATAGTACTATAGTTTGGACTCAGCACCTATCGTGGACAGGGGTTGCTAGGGATCACATCACTTTACTTCACGTGTTCGCTGAACATGTGTCGCGCATACTCTACAACGCAGTCTCGTGGTTAAGTTATATACATTGTTTGGTAGTTACTTGCTTTCGCCCATTACGTGATACATGCTGGTTATGCGTAAAACGCTTTCTCTACTATGTACTATGCAAACTTGTGTACTCACCTTTACATTTTATGTATTGACTTTATTTTAACGTATGTGACAGGTTGATAGGATGCTATGATGTGACGAATCGAGATAGGCAGTCTAGAAACTACACCAATAGAAATCTAGGTTGCCGGACTTGCTTTGTTCGAGAGAAACTCGCTATTTGTAATAATTACTTGTTGAATATTTGTTGATTGGTATGGGAAAATTAACCATTAAAATATTGGTAACAAATAGTTGTTATGGATCTCTTAAGCAATCTGGTTCGCCTAGTGCCACGCTCCGATGTTTCCGCCATCGGTTGGGGTGTGACAGATTGGTATCAGAGCCATAACTATAGGGAATTAGGTCGGGTCTTAGGATTGACCTAGTCTATAGTCTAAGTACCAAATGTCACACCCTGGCTTTGCGGAAGCGTGGTTAATTTTGGTGTGACTTCTTAATACCATAGCTTAATCATAACAAAGCTATATGAATTAAAAACATGCAAGATCATCCATTAAGTTTTAAAAACCAAATACAATACCACTGTCTTAACGGGAAAACACCCTAACAACCATAACATTGTTCAACAACACAAACACAACATAACACAGTTTAAGGACTGTGACTTGTCCAGGAAAGAGTCACATTCCCTAAACCCCGGATGACCTCGTACTAGTGCAGCGGGAAAACGTGCCATACCGTGCCAGATCCCTTAGTTCCCTGAAATACATGTAAGTTGAAAAATCAACAATAATGTTGAGCGAGTTCATGTGTAAGTGAGTAAATAAACCTTTGTTTGTATAAAAATCCTGGTATGTAGCAAATAAGGAAAAAGAGATCACCAATGGTTTGCAAGGCCATTGATATGTGTTAAATGCAAGTAGGAAGGCTCAAACCTAGCAGATTTTTGCGTCGGGTACAAAGTCATCCCGAGGTCCGTTATGCTGGGCCTGGGACTGGGCTCGCTACACCCAAATAGATCTATCGCTCCTGCCCTCGGTCCTACCCTGAGGATTAATGACCTCAAGTTTCCGCCTACCCATTCACATGATCTAAGTAACAAACCTCCTTACGCTAACCATACCATGTATAAAGTATTCATAAACATTGTAACATGTATTCCACCCCCGCAGTTTAGAAAACTGAAAACAGTTAAGAGAAAAGGGGGACATGAACTCACTATCGGTGCGTCTCTACCAAGTATACTCCAAGTCAAGCAGCTGTGCAACGACCTACATGTACTAACTCTATTAGACGGACGGCCGTGCCTTAGCTTTATGGTTTAAGTTCTTGGGAAATAGTTAGACAACTATTTCGTGTTTACTTTTTGTATATACTTGGTAGTTAATCTCCTTCCCAAGGATGGGGGATTTTAATACATGTGTGCTCGAAATATATTATTAAGTCTTACTTAATATATATTTGTTTTCCAATTCCAAAATATAAATATTTTTCTCAAAAATATTATATTTTCATTTCACATAATTTCCCCAAAAATAATACGTCGACAAAATTACGCGTTCATAAATATTTCCGTATAATGCGTAAGTTACGTTTTAACGATCGAGTGGTAATAATAATTACCGATGTAACTTATATATTTATTGTGAAAGCGTTCGTATTATTTTGGATTCGTTAACGTTCGTAAATATTATTTTTACTCTAAAAATAATATTTATACACTTCACAAAATAGTGACAAATAATGTTGTGAGAAAATATATTTACTAAATAAATATATATTTGTCACGTTTAATTTTGTGAAAATCCCACCTCCGATATTTGTAAATAAAGTCGTGGCGAAACTTATATTTCGAAAACATGTCAAAAAGTATTTCTAACACTTATAGTGAAAATATTTCTAAGTGTTAGGTTTTTAGAAAAATTTCGCCAGAGTTTCCTCTGTAACTGGAGGTGGCCACGCTTTCAAGCGTATCATTTTCTTTTACAAAATAATTCAACAACTTCTTTATTCGATCAAAACAATTTCCAACGCAACAAACTAGTTAACAAGTATGTAAATTGCAGAAATCACATGAACTTGTAGTTTTTCCAAAACTATGGTGTAAATCCCCTTATATTTAGTGGATCTTCATATAAAGTAATTCGATCTCGTAAAAACCTCGTTTTTAGAGAAAATCCGTCTTTACAACTTCTCGTCATTTTTACAAAAATTGTTATTTTGTCGAAACTTTTGTGTTACACAAGTGCTTACACACTTGTGTGTTCTAAAAATCATACTTGTAAGTGTAAGATCCGTTTTTAGAAAACATGATTTCTGTGATACGTGGTTCTTTGAAAATACCACCTGCAGATACGTAGATCTGCTAGTTTTAAATACTATTTCACAAGTAAAACACTTTTACACAAGTTCATGATTTCGCGTGTGGTAGAGTTTCACCTTTTAACCCTTGTTTTATTCAAAACAACCTTATGTCATGATTCATGATTATGACCAACCCGGGTTAAATGATGATCCGAGCTACCACAACATAGATCGGGTCCAAATAACCACACAAAATAAATACTACAACATTTACACAACTTGTAAGCTTTTAACCATCATTATTTGTATTTTTAGTAGACTTTAAAGCTTCATATTGCAAGATTTCGAGTTTTAATCGTTACACATCATATTAACCACTCTAGATTAGTTCAAGAAGGTGTATTAAGTGACATACCACTAGCTCAAGGCTAGGGAAGAATCTAAGCGTGAATGAGGTGGATAAAAGCTAGAGAAAGAGGTCCTTTGCCTTCCGTTTGCACCAAGCTTCCTAATGCGGGATCCTTGATGCTTGTATATACTTGGAATGTAAAGATGGAACTTGAAAAATGGATGTATGGGGAGGGGGTGTTCGGCCGAGATATGTAGAGAGCAAGAGAGAGTAATTTTCTTGTGTGTTGGATTGTGAATGATCTAATGTGCCAAACTTGTTATTTTATAGACAAAGATAAGCTTAATGTCCAACAGATCATGTGTCATCTAGATTTTATACATCTTGATTAAAATAATAAAAAGAAACAAAGTGTGTCCCCCCCTGTAGTTGGGGCCGGTTAGCAAGGGGGGGGGTCTAGTTCCATTTTAACTATTAGTTAGGTTAGTAGTTAAGTTAAGTAGGTTAGTTAAGTACTTAACCCGGTTAGTTGTGTGATGTGCTTTAAAGCGGGTGTTAGGGTGTTCAGGGACCCTAACTGGCTCAGAATAAGACAAATAATGTTTATGGCAATATTTTCATGTACCGGGTAAAGTCTGGTTGTTCGGTTGGATAGTAATCCGTTAAAGCGCTTAACAAAGCTTTTAAGTGTCGTTAATGCCCTTTTTAGTGACACAACTTATTCCTGACACTTTGGAAAGTGTCTAGTAATATTTTTTCTCATGTTTTGGCACTTAACTAGCCAGCTAGAAGCTGAATTGTTCATTAAAGTGCTGTGTTTTGTGCTCAGTGTACGTTTTAGGCACATCCAGTCATTGTGACTTATTCCTAGAGACGCAGTTCTACAACCCTTGTATCCCTACACTCACTATGGGTGTAGTAAAATATTTCTGGCTCATACAGGCCTTAGAGGCAATATCTGCCTGATGCTGGCTTTGTCAGCATGTTCAATAGGTTATCCGTTCATAGTGCTACTGTGCTTTTGTGCATCATGTTTGTCACTAGAGTTCAGTATGTAAATAATGTAGTGACGGTATGTAAAGTATGATGCAGTAAGTGTACGTATCAGAATTCAAGTAGCAGTTTATCCAAAATTTCAAGCAAGCACAATAATTAAGCAGTAATTAATTATTAATTAAGTCGTACGGATACCTGATTTGGTGAGGGTTGTCACACCAAAAGACCTGCTTCGTGCAAACCCAGAAGGTGTTTCATATGACAAACCTACTTTTGATACTCTCGCTCAAACTCGCGAAAACTACATCTTCGTGTGAACACACATACTACAGCTTCGTACGAAGGCGACCTTTCCTAAGGTCGAAAACGTATATTTGCCTTTCCTAAGGCTAACACAATACACACGTTTTCGCATAACAAAATCGAGTGATTGGGTCGAGATTAGGTGTGAAAACCAAGAACTCTCGATAAGATCGCTCACTCTACGCGTATTTTTACTCTTAGCACGAGAAATCTTTGTTGAGTTAGGTGACATCCATATCTCGACGAAATTCTCCATCTCTATCTCATGGTTTTGCCACACTTTCAGGAACGAGGTTGTTAAGTTAGGGGTGAAACCCGCATCTTAATGACTAGTTCCACTCTCTACTTTGATTTTTCAAAACTCTCACCAAAGTCTCGATTGCTCTAACGACTTGAGTCACGTAGTAACTGGAAGGATGCGTGCCGTTCGCCGTGTTTTGGTGAGAGCACAGTCTATTAGGCCAAAGCGTGTACTCAAAGACGTTGTGAATAATTGAATCACTTTGGGTAGTCGATTTTATGTGTTTATATGTTTCGCTTTTGGAGACTTTACGCTTCTTGCTTTCATCGCTTTTCGCTCATCGCTCCACAAAACACGCACGACTCCCACAACTCTCGTAATCTCAAACGCTAACTAATCGCAGATAAACTAAGAACTCTCGAGCGCTACTCGCCATGCTACTCGCTATCTCACGCAATTCTCGCACCCTACACTACTCGCTTACGCTACTCGCTATCTCTCGCAACTCTCGATCACAATACGCGCCCTTGAAACATAGGTGAATACGTGCAAAATATGTAGGTTAATACGTGCAAAATATAGGTGAATACGTGCAAAATATGTGCTTATGTGGATTATGTGCTCCTACGTGCTTATGTGCCTATGTGGTTTACATGCCTACCTGACTGTGTGCTTACGTGCCGACGTGTTCCTGATGCTTTACATAATAATAATAATAATAATAATAATAATAATAATAATAATAATAATAATAATAATAATAATAATAATAATAATAATAATAATAATAATAATAATAATAATAATAATAATAATAAGTATGTTGGTTAAATGCTAAAACTTTTCGAAACCCGATATAATCGAATCTCGTCTAATTCAATTGACGACGTCTGCTGCAGACAATGTCGTTATTTGGATCGCATACTCAACGCGGTGCTCGACGAAACCATGCTGACAAATGCTTCGCTTCACTGGTAGCCAAGAAAATGGCTAAGGTCATACCTCAGATCGTCAGCGAGATCAACGATGTTAGTAGCAAGTCCTCTGTTGAATCAAAGAGCGACTCTCCGAAAGCGCCTTTCAGCTTTAAACAATTCAAGACCTGCGGTCCTGCTAACTTCACTGGTGAAGATGGGCCCAGTGCTATGTTCCAGTGGTTCGACTCAATCGAAGTCACCTTCAGGCAAAATGGATGCCCAGAAAATCTGCGTACTGTAATGCTACTGGAGTTTTTCAGTCAAGGGCTCTGGACTGGTGGACTGCTGTGTCACACCCCTAAAATCCACAATCGGAGTATCACCGCATGGAGGCGTGACTAACCAGGATCAAGCCACCAATCATATTGAACAACGTAATTAAGTAAGTAAAACCAAACACATTATAATTGGTCTCCAAAGGAAAGTAACCAACTTTAAGTTAACAGCGGAAGCATAAAATGTAAAATCCAAACATAAGCAATAAGTTCATAAAGTTAAATGTTTAACATGGAACTCAACAGTCCATGTCCCACAACGATCACTCCTCCCTGTGCAAGCTCCATAAGCACCTAACAACCTGCAAGGCATGTAACAACGAGTCAACAAAGTTGAGCGAGTTCACAATTGGTTGTTTAGTTTTACAAGTTTGTTTTGAAAACCATAAGTTGTTTCGTAAACCACGAGTGAACCAGTATCTTTGTTTCCCAAACCATACCCATAATCAGTGGGGCCTTCCCCATGTGAACCACTAGACCGTTACCATATCGACAACTGACGAAAGTAAGTTGTGCCCTACGTCAATGTCTATCATCATTGACTAAGTGCCCAGATCCATTAGTACATGCCCGTCCTACTGGCACGGTGTGAGGCTTGTCAACCCTAATAGCGCTATTAACTAATGACCTGCTCGCCATTGGCCCGGTGATTAAGTCAATATAAAAATGAGGGACTTATGATAGAGTTTTGTCTAGTAAGTTTAAGGTTGTTGTCCTACCCAAGGAGGACGAACGTACGTATTCTACCCAAGGAGAATACGCATGATTAACATTGGCATCCTACCCATGGAGGATGGAGGTACATATCCTACCCAAGGAGGATATGTAGGTTCCGTTTTAATTCTTTAACCCATTCCCAACCACCGGGAATCCCATGCCTTAGAAAGTGTGTGAACTCACCTTGGTTTGCTCGGCAGATAAATAAAATGGTCACTTGAGCTATATGTGGTCAACCACGTCCTAACATGGTTACCATACAAGTCAGGTCTAGGTTCAAATAGTGCACATAAGTTTTACACATAGACTAACATGTTACACACGTAATGATCATGGCAAACACGTAAATCATGTAAACAATCAAGTCCACATAATGTTTAACTTATGCGACATAGATGAGTGGGCTGTTATGGTTGTGCAGGTCCAACCATCTTTTGCGATCCAAAGAGTGAAGCCCAATAACAATCGGCCCAACCTGTTGTGCGTCCAGCACAACCTTGTGCGACTCACAACGGGTTGTGCGATTGGAAACCAACCCGACCCAGTGTCATAAGTAACCCAATATGTACACGGCCCAAACAATTAACAGAAATCAACTTGTGCGGTCCATTAATCCTTGTGCGACCCAGATTAACTTGTACGATTACAATTGTCTTGTGCGGCTGAGGTTTGGGCTTTAAGGCCCAACATCACACTAAAATTCAAACAGTTGTGTGTGGCCCAAGCCTTGTGCGATCGACACTATCTTGTGCAATCCACAATTCTTGTGCGATCATGCATTTCATAGTTGTACACTGTGCTTTATGTGATTGTACCCAGCTTGTGCGATGCACTTCATCTTGTGCGATCGTGCATAGCTGAGTTGTACCGTGAGCTTTAAACTATTGTACCCTAACACCTCTTGTGCGACCAGCCTTGTGTGACTGGCTTGTGTGATTGGTTTTAACATTCCTTAATTCTTGCAATTTAGTTACAATCATTCAAACAGTTTCCAATTTCCATTCGGTCAATCACTGCTAACCGTTTCCAACTTTGCCATAGGTTGATTAAATCAAGACTTTATCATCTAATTACCTATGAACCCTAACCATAATCAAAGTATCAACAACAACTAATAACATTAACTATCAGATTAATGGTTTCAATACTTCTTGTTCGACCATACGATTGATCCGATTATGCATACATACAGCCGAATAATCCTATGTTCGATTCTAGATCAATATTAACGTTATACCACTTTATCATTCACACTCATGTACACCCAATCATTCATGATCCTGCTAATTAAGAGTCCTGAATCATCATGTGAAATCATAGTAATCACAATATCAATTAACATAAGATCACAACATCAATTAACATAACATCATAGATATTGTAACATCATAGAAACTAATCAAAGGTATAAGACTAACCGAGGTGTGCAGTGGATCGAGAAGAGAAGCTTCGGTTGAAGGAGTTGTTGTCGTCGAACAAGAGAGAGAAGAAGAGAGAACTAGGGTTTGGTGTGTGTTGTGAATTATGAGAAACTAATCCCTAAGGTGAGATATGTTTACGTGTAAGATGGAAGTGGGCCGAACCCATTATGGGCTGCCCTTTTGGGTTTCGAGTACACTAAGTATAGGCCGAGAAGGGTGTGAGTCAAAAGCTCCAAAGTTTGTGCGATCGGGTTGGAGTTGTATGTTGTGCGATCACATCACATAAACATATAACATATATTACACAATCCACATAACACAATATCATAACATTCCATTAAATCAATGCATCACATAATCACATAACGTTCAGACATGTTACATCAAAGCACACAAAAGAGTTCTAAAACACGAGTTGTCACATTATCCCCAAGTTGAAAGAAATTTCATCCCGAAATTTAGCACGTACTCGCTGAGGAAGCTAGTTAAGTGGTATGGTTTTCCTGGGGTGTCACATCCTTCCCCCGTTGGTTTGGAATTTCGTCCCGAAATTCTGTAGTAGCTTCAGCCTCAGTAGTGGTTTCGCTGTTCTCGAACAACTGGGGATACTTATGTTTCATCTGGTCTTCTCGTTCCCAGGTAAACTCTGGGCCATGACGGGAGTTCCAACGAACTCGAACAAGAGGAATTCTGGTACGCTTGAGAATCTTCACATCTCGGTCAGTAATCTCTACTGGTTCCTCAACGAATCGCAATTGATCATTGATTGTGAGCTCCTTCAAAGGAACTATGAGGGTCTCATCTGAAAGACACTTCTTCAGATTCGACACGTGAAATACGTTGTGAACTACACTAAGTTCTGCGGGTAGGTTCAGTTTGTAGGCCACTTTGCCTATTTTCTCTATGATTTCGAAAGGTCCAACGTATCGCGGGTTGAGTTTGCCACGTTTGCCAAAACGAACAACACCTTTCCAAGGTGAGACTTTGAGTAGCAATCGATCCTCAACCTGGAACTCGAGTGGTTTCCTGCGCTTATCAGCGTAGCTTTTCTGACGGTCACGAGTTGCCGCCATTCGTTGTCGTATCTGAGCAATCTTCTTAGTTGTGTCTACCACAAGTTCTGGGCCAGTGATCTGGCTGTCACCAACTTCTGCCCAGCAAAGAGGTGATCGGCATTTACGTCCGTACAATGCCTCAAATGGAGCGGCCTGGATACTGGTGTGGTAGCTGTTATTATACGAAAATTCCACTAAAGGTAGATGTCGTTCCCAGCCGTTACCAAAATTAATCATGCATGCCCTAAGCATGTCTTCAAGGGTTTGGATGGTGCGTTCAGACTGCCCATCCGTTTGTGGATGATAAGCGATGCTCATGTCTAAACGTGAGCCAAAGGACTTGTGCATTGCTTGCCACAGTTCAGAAGTAAAACGCGCATCACGATCAGAGATAATGGAGGTTGGCACCCCGTGCCTCGATACTACTTCCTTTAGATAGACGTCTGCTAGGGTAGAAAACTTATCCGTTTCCTTGATAGCCAGAAAATGTGCAGACTTGGTCAGTCGATCAACAATCACCCAAATGGTATCATTTCCGCGTTGAGATCTAGGCAGGCCAGTAACGAAATCCATGGAAATTTGCTCCCATTCCCATTTAGGTATCTCTGGTTACTAATGTAGGCATGATGGTTTCTGGTACTCGATTTTGACTCTCGCACAAGTCAAGCAGTTACTAACGTAGGTTGCTATATTGGCTTTCATACTAGGCCACCAATACATAGTTTTGAGATCGTGGTACATCTTATCCAAACCAGGATGTACTGAGTAACGAGACTTGTGTGCTTCATCCATCACAAGTTCGCGTAGATTGCCATAAAGTGGAACCCAGATGCGCCCTGTCACGTAGTAGGCGCCGTCTTCCTTTTGCTCTAACCGTTTCTTCGATCCTCGCAGGGACTCAGCCTGGATGTTATCTGATTTCAATGCTTCAATCTGTGCTTCTCGTATCTGAGTAGGAAGACTAGAGTGAACCGTCAACTGTAACGCACGCACGCGCTTAGGTTTAGTCTCCTTTCTGCTGAGGGCATCAGCCACAACATTGGCCTTGCCTGGATGGTACTTAATTGCGCATTCATAATCATTCAGTAGTTCGACCCATCGACGCTGTCGCATGTTCAACTCCTTCTGTTCTAAGATATGCTGGAGACTCCTGTGATCAGTGTAGATGGTGCACTTGGTACCGTACATATAATGTCTCCATATCTTAAGAGAAAAAACCACTGCTCCCAACTCCAAGTCGTGCGTAGTGTAGTTCCTTTCGTAAACTTTAAGTTGGTGTGACGCGTAAGCAATGACCTTGTCACGTTGCATCAACACGCAACCAAGTCCTTGGATGGATGCGTCGCAATAAACCACAAAATCGTCTGTGCCTTCAGGCAATGAGAGGATAGGTGCGCTACAAAGTCTATCCTTTAAGTGCTAAAATGCAGATTCCTGTGCATCACCCCAACGATAGGTGACACCCTTCTGAGTTAGTGAGGTGAGGGGTTGCGCAATCTTGGAGAAATCCTTGATAAACCTTCTATAGTAGCCCGCCAAACCCAAGAATTGGCGGATTTCTGTTGGTGTACGGGGTGCCGGCCAGTTCTTGATCGAGTATACCTTGGATGGATCAACATGAATCCCATCCTTGTTTACCACGTGGCCTAGAAAATGGACCTCACGAAGCCAAAATTCGCATTTCGAAAACTTAGCATACAGCTGCTCTGCTCGAAGTTCCAGAATAAGTCATAGATGCTGCTCGTGTTCCTCCTGACTCTTAGAATAGATCAGGATGTTGTTGATGAAAACAATAACAAACTTATCCAGATAAGGCTTGCACACTCTATTCATCAGATCCATGAAGACCGCAGGTGCGTTTGTCAATCCAAAAGGCATAACCAGAAACTCGTAATGCCCATACCGAGTCTTGAATGCAGTCTTAGAGATATCCTCGTCTCGGACTCTCAGTTGATGGTAGCCTGACCTCAGGTCAATCTTTGAGTAGAAACTCGACCCTTGCAACTGGTCGAATAAGTCATCAATGCGTGGAAGAGGATAACGATTCTTCACGGTCACCTTGTTGAGTTTGCGGTAGTCAATACACATTCTGAAGGTACCATCTTTCTTCTTCAAAAATAACACTGGAGCTCCCCAGGGCGAAGAGCTAGGACGTATGAAACCCTTGTCCAAGAGCTCTTGCAGTTGCGTGGATAGTTCTTCTAGTTCTGATGGAGCTAAACGATAAGGTGCTCGAGCTATGGGCGCTGCTCCAGGAGCTAGCTCGATTTGAAATTCAACCTGACGATGAGGCGGAAGACCAGGTAACTCCTCAGGAAATACCTCAGGAAAGTCAGGAACATCTTCTATCTTCTTCTCTTTCTTTGAGGTGTCAGTGATGAGGGCTAAAATAGCAGTGTGGCCCTTTCGCAAACACTTCTGGGCCTTAAGGAAAGAAATGATGCCCACAACCGCACCACTCTTGTCGCCATGAATCACTAAAGGTTCTTTACCAGAACGAGGAATGTGGACGATTTTCTCCTTGCAAAGGATCTCTGCTCGATATTGAGATAACCAATCCATCCCATTAATAATGTCGAAACTACCAAGGATGATGGGGATAAGATCGATAGAGAAAGTCTGACCAGCTAAGACGATATTACAACCCTTAACTATGTGTGTGGCTTCAATACTTTTACCGTTTACTAGTTCTACCATGTGTTTGGTGTTCAAAAGTGTTGGAGTGCGCTTAAGCATTTGACTAACTTTTAAGGATACATAACTGGTATCGACACCCAAATCAAATAAAACATTAACATAAATGTCGTCTAGAAGAAACTTACCCATCACGACGTTGGGGTCATTCCTAGCATCACCCTGACCCAGCACGAAAGTACGTCTCCTGGCACCATTGCCATCATTGATACCCCCATTATTGTTCCCGTTCCCCAGATTATTGTTGTTGTTCTAATTCTGGTTCAACTGGGGGCAGTTTCTCTTGAAGTGACCTTCAGCACCACACTGATAGCATCCCCTGTTACCCTGCTGTTGCTGCTGCTGATTCTGTGGAGCTGGTGGCTGTTGTTGGCGATTCTGATTTGCCGGTCGTGCGCCCCTGCAATCCTTAGCTTCGTGACCAAGCTTGTTACACCTCTGACAACGACCCTTATTGCACGGCCCACTATGATGCATGTTGCATCGGTTGCACTTGGGGTGGTTTCCTCTGTACCCACCCTGCCCCTGACTACCCGAAGATTGCTGACCAGGGCTCTTGTAGTCATCAGTCCTTCGCTGCTGAGACTGAGACTGAGCTGATGTTGAACCCTTGCTTGAGACACCATCCCATTTGCGCTTGCTGTCGCTGGGGGCATCAGAAGTAGTAGTAGTCGTAGCACCAATACGCTTGGGCAACCTGTTCTGCTCGACTGCCTGATCAGTGAGACGATGAGCCAAATGGATAACTTGCTGGATAGTGGCGAGGTTTGTTGCAGTCACATGGCTCTGGATCTCTGGCACTAATCCTTTAAGGTACAACTCGATACGTTTGATAGGAGGATCCACCATAGTAGGACACAAGATAGCCAACTCGTTCGATCTTTTCGTGTACGCTTCAATTTTCGACCCCGTCATCTTTAAGTTGTAGAACTCTACTTCCAGCTTGTGGATGTCATCACGATTACAATATTCTTCCTTGATCAAATCTTTGAAGTCATTCCATGGGGTGGCATTAGCAGTAACCAACCCCAACATCTGAACCTGCGCGTTCCACCACGTGAGCGCTACACCTTCGAGAGTACCTGTAGCATACTTCACCCTACGAGCCTCAGGGCATTCACACATCTCAAAAACAGATTCGAGCTTCTCGAACCAGTGGAGGAGGCCTACAGCTCCTTCAATGCCGTTGAAAGTAGCAGGTCGGCAGTCCATAAAAGTTTTGGAAGTACACACAGGAGGCTGAGCATGTTGACCTGTCATGTGTTGTAAGAAGAGACAAGGTTAAGCACAAGTGTTGGTTCACGAGAGTAGGATCTAAAGATCCTAGAGTAAGTTGCAATGGCAGGTTATACCTCCTGCCTGAGCGACCACGAGCGCTGCAGCAACTTGCTCATTGATTAAGGCTGTCAGCTGGGCTTGAGTTAGGTTGATACGTCCACTCATGATCTTCACCATAAAGAGAGCATGGGTGAGAAAAGTGTCATGACAATGCGTGAGTGTGGAGTAACAAAAGAGTGTAAGCACACAATGAGTGTCTAACAATAGTCGCTACGTTAACCAGAGCATACCATGAACAATGTACTACGTAACTAACAAGTAGGTAATATAAACATAAACCATATCACCTAGAATGTTGAGTCTTGCACGTGGAGTGAAGAGTCATTGTGGATCGTTAGGCACTGTATAGGTTATAGTCTGGTTTTGTCAAAAAGCTTTTCTCTTTTTAAAACCGAGTTCACTATAACCAATGGCTCTGATACCAATCTATCACACCCCCAAAATCTACAAGCGGAGTATCACCGCATGGAGGCGTGACGGACCAGGATCAAGCCACCAATCATATTGAGCAACGTAATTAAGTAAGTAAAACCAAACACAATATAATTGGTGTCCAAAGGAAAGTAACCAACTTTAAGTTAACAACGGAAGCATAAAATGTAAAACCCAAACATAAGCAATAAGTTCATAAAGTTAAATGTTTAACATGGAACTCAACAATCCATGTCCCACAACGATCACTCCTCCCTGTGCAAGCTCCATAAGCACCTAACGACCTACAAGGCATGTAACAACGAGTCAACAAAGTTGAGCGAGTTCATAGTTGGTTGTTTAGTTTTACAAGTTTGTTTTGAAAACCATAAGTTGTTTCGTAAACCACGAGTGAACCAGTATCTTTGTTTCCCAAACCATATCCATAATCAGTGGGGGCTTCCCCATGTGAACCACTAGACCGTTACCATATTGACAACTGACGAAAGTAAGTTGTGCCCTACGTCAATGTCTATCATCATTGATTAAGTGCCCAGATCCATTAGTACACGCCCGTCCTACCGGCACGGTGTGAGGCTTGTCAACTCTAATAGCGCTATTAACTAATGACCCGCTCGCCATTGGCCCGGTGATTAAGTCGATATAAAAATGAGGGACTTATGATATAGTTCTGTCTAGTAAGTTTAAGGTTGTTGTCCTACCCAAGGAGGACGAACGTACGTACTCTACCCAAGGAGAATACGCATGATTAACATTGGCATCCTACCCATAGAGGATGGAGGTACATATCCTACCCAAGGAGGATATGTAGGTTCCGTTTTAATTCTTTAACCCATTCCCAACCACCGGGAATCCCATGCCTTAGAAAGTGTGTGAACTCACCTTGGTTTGCTCGACAGATAAATAAAATGGTCACTTGAGCTATATGTGGTCAACCACGTCCTAACATGGTTACCATACAAGTCAGGTCTAGGTTCAAATAGTGCACATAAGTTTTACACATAGACTAACATGTTACACACGTAATGATCATGGCAAACACGTAAATCATGTAAAACAGTCAAGTCCACATAATGTTTAACTTATGCGACATAGATGAGTGGGCTGTTATGGTTGTGCAGGTCCAACCATCTTGTGCGATCCAAAGAGTGAAGCCCAATAACAATCGGCCCAACCTGTTGTGCGTCCAGTACAACCTTGTGCGACTCACAACGGGTTATGCGATTGGAAACCAACCCGGCCCAATGTCATAAGTAGCCCAACATGTACACGGCCCAAACAATTAACAGAAATCAACTTGTGCGGTCCATTAATCCTTGTGCGACCCAGATTAACTTGTACGATTACAATTGTCTTGTGCGACTGAGGTTTGGGCTTTAAGGCCCAACATAACACTAAAATTCAAACAGTTGTGTGTGGCCCAAGACTTGTGCGATCGGCACTGTCTTGTGCGATCCACAAGTCTTGTGTGATCATGCATTTTATAGTTGTACACTGTGCTTTATGTGATTGTACCCAGCTTGTGCGATGCACTTCATCTTGTGCGATCGTGAATAGCTGAGTTATACTGTGAGCTTTAAACTATTGTACCCTAACAGCTCTTGTGCGACCAGCCTTGTGCAACTGGCTTGTGTGATTGGATTTAACATTCCTTAATTCTTGCAATTTAGTTACAATCATTCAAGCAATTTCCAACTTCCATTCGGTCAATCACTGCTAACCGTTTCCAACTTTGCCATAGGTTGATTAAATCAAGACTTTATCATCTAATTACCTATGAACCCTAACCATAATCAAAGTATCAACAACAACTAATAATATTAACTATCATATTAATGGTTTCAATACTTCTTGTTCGACCATACGATTGATCCGATTATGCATACATACAGCCGATTAATCCTATGTTCGATTCTAGATCAATATTAACGTTATACCACTTTATCATTCACACTCATGTACACCCAATCATTCATGATCCTGCTAATTACGAGTCCTGAATCATCATGTGAAATCATAGCAATCACAATATCAATTAACATAAGATTACAACATCATTTAACATAACATCATAGATATTGTAACATCATGGCAACAAATCAAAGGTATAAGACTAACCGAGGTGTGCAGTGGATCGAGAAGAGAAGCTTCGGTTGAAGGAGTTGTTGCCGTCGAACAAGAGAGAGAAGAAGAGAGAACTACGGTTTGGTGTGTGTTGTAAATTATGAGAAACTAATCCCTAAGGTGAGATATGTTTACGTGTAAGATGGAAGTGGGCCGAACCCATTATGGGCTGCCCTTTTGGGTTTCGAGTACACTAAGTGTAGGCCGAGAAGGGTGTGAGGCAAAAGCCCAAAAGTTTGTGCGATCGGGTTGGAGTTGTATGTTGTGCGATCACATCACATAAACATATAACATATATCACACAATCCACATAACACAATATCATAACATTCCATTAAATCAATGCATCACATAATCACATAACGTTCAGACATGTTACATCAAAGAACACAAAAGAGTTCTAAAACACGAGTTGTCACATTATCCCCAAGTTGAAAGAAATTTCGTCCCGAAATTTAGCACGTACTCGCTGAGGAAGCTAGTTAAGTGGTATGGTTTTCCTGGGGTGTCACATGCTGAGCGCAATATGTCACACCCTGGCTTTTGCGGAAGCGTGGGTTTATTTGGTGTGACTTCTTAATACCATAGCAATTATCATAACCATGCTATATGAAAATAAAACACATGATGTTCATACATTCATCAAGTTTTAAAAGTTACCACGACAACATTGTTATAAAAAGTCGACACATAAAAAGAAATACAACCATGACATAATGAAAACATGTTCATACGACATAACAAAAGACTTGACTAAAAATACGGATTAAGACTTGTGTTGGGATTGAACCCTATCAGAGGAACAGATAATGTAAAGCCAAAACTGGATCAGCTCAGTGGATTCAGAATAAGCAGATGCCGATATACATATCTCTCCCCTTTAAAGTGATTACAACAACTGATGACCTCCTATCTGCTGATCTTACTAACTGCTGACCAATAACTGCTGCTCAATTAAAGATCTGATGAAGACTCAAGTCCTGCTGATTCAATCTACTGCCTTGAGTCAAGCACTGCTTATCCGGATAAGTGCTGCTGGGTTCACAGTAGTAGAAGGTTGCAGCAGTAGTTCTAAAGTCTGTTTGTAATAGATTGTATTAGAAGTAGTTCAATAGAAGCAGTGTCTGTATAGATCAGAGGTTAGAGTTTGTTAGGAGGTTAGATGTCACTTTCATGGTGATGTCAGCTAAAGATGCTCAGTAGTTTGCAAGTGCTTATAAATAGTACAGTACTTTGTACTGTTCTATTAGCTCTTCACATCATTCGTCTTCTTTGCACGAACAAACTGCTGAGCTCTGGCTGAGGGGGAGTTTGCATTCATTCATCATCATTGTAATCATAATTGAAATAAATTCAATCATTCGGTTCTTTGTGTAAAGATGTTTGATTAAAAGTATTACTCTCATTTGATTGTATACAAAGTTTGTGTTCATCTTAATTTCCGCTGCACACTCGTTCATCTCCATCTTATTTTACAAACAAAAATACAATCAAAAGGAAACTCAGATCCAACAATTGGTATCAGAGCTAGAACAGTCAAATTTGATTTAACAATCATTTTGACGTAAATAGTTCAGCTCAAAACAGTTGATACTGATCGTTTGTTCGTCGTTGAAAAACAGAGTAAGGATTAATCACCATTATAGTTGATTTCTCAGTACCTGTAAAACAACAAGAATGACGTCACAATCTCAGGACGATAAAAACAACATTACCTCGCTCTTTAAACCACCTATGCTAAAAAGAAATGAGTACAACATCTGGCAGAGGAGGATGGGTCACATCCTCGCTCAACAAAGCACAGGTTGTTGGAAGTCTGTTATCTTTGGTCCTCATGTTCCTACAGTGCCAAGCGCTGAAGATGCTAAAAAACAAGGTCCTAAACCTGTTGAAAATTATACTGAAACGGATTATAAAAAATTTGAACTAGATGCTAAAGAATTTAGTATTGTTGCATCAGTGCTCCCCAACGAAATATATGCTGGACTGTTACATTGTAACAGTGCCAAAGAGTTGTGGGACGCACTTAAGGAACAATTTGGAGGTACCGAAGAGGTCATAGAAAACAATAGGGAAATCCTGAACCAACAATATGAAACATTTTTTCATGTTAAAGGTGAATCACTGACTCAACAATTTGAGCGTTTCAGTTGTCTCATCAGTGAACTGAGGCTTGTTAATGTCACGTTTACAAACTCGACTCAAAATAGCAGGTTCCTCAGATCACTGCCAGAAAAATGGGACACAATAGCTGTTGTCACCAGAACTGCACCTGAGTTCAAGGATCTGACCTTGACCCAACTCCATGGTCGACTCCTGACCTTTGAGGGGGAGTTGCACCAGAAAAGGAAGTTACAAGAGTCAGGAAAAACCGTTGATGATTATTCATTCGGTAACACTGCTCTTCTGGGTCAAGAAGAATCTGGTGGTAGTGGTAAGGATCAGGGTTATGATCACTTCACTGACATAACTGCTGGTGCAAACTTTAACAACCCTGATCCTCACTCTACAGGTTATGCATTCACTGCAAATGAAAACCAGATGTCAGACAATTTAAGCTTTGAACTCAATGATTTACAGCATTTCGACCCCACTGACCTAGAGGAAATGGACATCCTGCACCAACTGGCCTTGCTAAGTGTTAGAACTAGCAAGTTTTATAAGAGAACTGGGAGAAAATTTCCAGGTCTACATGGGAACCTAAGGGTTGGGTTGGATAAATCGAAAATCAAGTGTTACAAGTGTAACAGGTTGGGACACTTTGCTAGGGAATGTAGGAGTCAAACAACTGGTCCCATAGTCACTCACCCTAGTTCAAATCCTAGACCTCAAAATCAAAACACTGTGCACTATGCCCAATATGCCCCAGCAGCACATGTGAACACTGCTCATTATGCTGTTGCCCCTATGCCAGTGCATTATGTCCAAACAGCTGCTCCACAGATCCAATATGTTCAAACCCCTGCTCCCCAGGCACAAGTGCAATCTGCACCTCAAACTACTGCTCCAGTAGTTACACAACCTGAACAACAAAGTTTCTTTAGTCAAGAGTTTGTTGACTGGAGCAGTATGCCTGAAAATCTTAATGATGGAAATTTTGCACTATATGCTTCAAATGATTTTTCTCACAATGAATTTTGTTTGATGGCATTAGAGTCAATACAGGAGGGGGTTGAATCTGAGGAGGAACAGCTGAAGGTTGAAACAGTGGAAGAGGTGACTGAAGCAGTGGTTACTGCTGTGACTGATGAAGTACTGCTGGGAGAAAGTTCAGGTACCCTGATTGAACCAATGACAGATCTATGGTCTGAAGAAGACAAGAAAGATGAAAAGGCTGGTGAGGAAGAAGAGAGAGCTGATGAGGAAGAAAATCCTAAATGTGATTGTGCAATGATGGCTGCTGCCAAGGTATCACCTCAAGTTCTAGAAAAACTATGTTCTGACAATTGCATTATTGCTTTTGCTAACATCAAAGAGGTGAATGAAAACCTTAGGAACAAAATCTTAACTGATGAAGTCAAATTTGAAAGATCTTTAAAAGAACTTAAAAACAAGTTGACTGAAAAGGAAAAAGAGATTAGCAGTTTGAAAGAAGAGCAAAGCATAACCAAAACCCAACTCCAAACTATGGTAGAAAAATACCAAGTTTGCAAAAAGGAGTTAGAATCCACCCAGATTACTTGTGAAAGATAGGTGGAATCATGCAAAGGGTATGAGGTTATGCTTGAGAAACAGATAAAAAGCAATGTAAAATTTGGGGTTGGTTATAGAAAACATGATGATGAAAACACTGCTTTTGAAAAATTTGTTTCAACCACTGATGTAACTACTGAGTTCATCCCAACAAACAAGGATGGCCAAGAAGTGAAAATCACTGACAAACTTGGTAACAAAATCACACTTGACAGACCAATGGGTCCCTCTGCATTTGAGGAGATTGAAAATCATCAATTTAAACCAAGATGGTCTGATGAGTGTGATATCCTTGAAAATTTCAAGCCAATGGACTTTACATCAACTGATGGTGTTAAGGCTCCAAAAGCTAAAGTCATTCCTCTTAAGGATATTCTAGCAGTGGTCAAAACCTCTGCTACAAAGGAGTCTGAAAAGAGGAAGAAGAAAGAGAAAATTGATAACTTGTTTTGTGAATTCTGTGAGAAGAGGAACCATCTAACAAAAGATTGTTTCCATCTAAAAGCTTATGACTTAACCAAAACAAGTGTCACTACTTCAGCTGAAAGTTGCAGTGTTTGTGGTAAAACAAACCATAAAACTCAGGCATGTATGTACCTCAAAAACTTCAATGAAAAGAAGAATGAGTACATGGCTAAAACATCCTTGAGTTCATCAGCACCTTCACCATCTGTCAAGTTCACAAAGAAACAACCACTGTTTGTGCCAGTTCAAACAGCTGTCACAAAACAGCTGAACCAAACATCTGTCAAAAGAGATGTTCAGGTTACTGATGCACCTCCTGCCAATCAATTCAGAAAGGGCAAGGAAAAACAGTCTTACCAAAGGATTCCACACGTTTATGAGGTCTACAAAAAGCCCTCTAAACCCAGAGTGAATAGGCATCCTTTCGGTTACCAGCAGTTGATTGGGCAAGACCCCCAACAGTGGTTAGCAAGAAATAGTACTAAAACTGTCCAAACCCCTGACTTAACCACTGCCCATCACACTGCATCCATACCAGACACTGTTGAGACCCTATCCAAAGCCCTGTTGGCTTTGGAGTCCTTAATGAACTAATCCTTTTACTTCATGTGCAGGGAGCTTCTGCATGCTTTAATAGTCTATGGTATGTAGATAGTGGAGGCTCCAGGCACATGACAGGATGTAAAGCCCTCCTCAAAGACTTTAAAATCCATGGTGGGGGTGATATATCCTTTGGAAATAATAGTAAAGGGAAAGTTCTGGGGTCTGGCACAGTGCAATCTGGCAATGTAAAATTTGAAAATGTTAATCTAATAGACAATCTAAAATTCAACCTTCTGAGTGTGTCTCAAATGAGTGACAAAGGGTTTGGGTCATTCTTCACAAAAGATTGTTGTAGGATTGTTGGACCAGAAATGGTCAAAAAGATTGAAGCAATAATTAAAAATGGTCAAACAAAACTTGTTGCTCAAAGAAGTGGCAATGTTTATGTTGTTGACATGTCTAAAGAGTGTCCCAGAGCTGATGCCTGTCTGTTCTCAGCTGCCTCTAACAAAGAGACAGAACTTTGGCACAAAAGACTGGGACACACAAATCTTAAGACAATAACAGAAATTTCAAAAAATGGTTTGGTGAGAGGCCTTCCACAAAAATTGTTTTCATGTCCTGAACATTGCATTTCCTGTTTAAAAGGAAAACAACATAAATGTTCCTACAAGTCCATTGAGGAGTCCAAAACAACCCAGTGCTTGCAAATGCTGCACATGGATTTGTTTGGCCCAGTTCAAGTCATGAGCCTCAAAAAGAAAAGATATTGTTTAGTTATAGTTGATGACTTTTCTAGGTTTACATGGACTTTCTTTTTGCACTCTAAAGATGAAACTGCATGTATTTTGCAAGACTTTGTGACACAGGTTGAAAAGCAACTTGATCTTCCAGTGAAAAGCTTTAGGAGTGACAATGGCACAGAATTTAAAAATAGGGAGTTGGATGCCTTCTGTGTGAAGAAAGGGATTGTAAGGCAGTACAGCATCCCTAGAACACCAGAGCAAAATGGGGTTGTTGAAAGAAAGAACAGAACTTTGATTGAGGCTGCCAGAACCATGCTTGCAGATTCAGGTTTGCCATTAACTTTCTGGGCAGAGGCAGTAAACACTGCTTGCTATGTTCAGAACAGAGTTTTAATAAACCCCAGGCACAAAAAGACTGCATATGAAATTCTGTACAAAATCAAACCACTGATCTCATACTTCAAGGTATTTGGCTGCCCATGCTTTATTTTGAACTTAAAAGATTCCATTTCAAAATTTGCAGCCAAAATTGATTGTGGTTATTTTCTGGGATACTCAACCACTGCCAAGGCCAACAAAGTGTTCAATGCACGGACCAAGGTAGTGGAGGAGACTTTGGATGTAAAGTTCAATGAACTTTCATCAATGAAAATCCCAGCAAATCCTGCTGAACTGTTTGATCTTGAAAAATTCACTTTTGAAAATACTGCTGTCAAGACTAACAGTGCAGGTCCATCAGAGGATACAACACCAAACTATGGGTATGAAGTCATCATCCCTCAAAGGTCTGCCACAAAAGGGAAAGCATCAGTTGTTCAAAACAACTGTCAAAGCTCAACCACTGCTACCTCAACAGTTGTTGATCAAAGTAGCCCATCTACCACTGCTTCCACATCCTCAACTACTACTGACAAAAGTCCTCAAACAGTGGATAAAAGTCAGCAGTGGTCCACTCCATTACCACCCATTCCACCACCTTTTGAAGCCACTGCTGGGTCATCAAAGTCACCAGCAGTGGTTAGCTCAGATGATACACATTTGCAGCCTTCACCAACAAATGCCATCATACCATACCAAGGAGATTTAATCTTCTTGAGATCTCATCCACCTGATCAAATCATTGGCAACATCAATGAAGGGGTGCTCACAAGAAGCCAAACCCAAAACATTTTTCTTTTTGCTGGTTTTCTATCACTCCATCAGCCAGTCAAGTACCAAGAGGCACTAAAAGATAACAGCTGGGTAGAAGCCATGCAAGAGGAGCTCCAACAGTTTAAGAGATAACAAGTATGGGAGCTTGTACCACTGCCAAAAGAGGTCAATCCCATTGGCACAAAGTGGGTCTTCAAGAACAAAACAGATGAAAGGGGCATTGTTGTCAAGAACAAAGCCAGCTTGTGGTTCAAGGTTATAGACAGGAAGAGGGGATTGATTATGATGAAACATTCGCCCCTGTTGCAAGATTGGAAGCTATCAGACTGTTTCTGGCCTTTGCTGTCAACCACAACATGAAGGTGTTTCAGATGGATATCAAAAGTGCTTTCCTCTATGGTACATTGCAAGAAGAGGTATATGTATGTCAACCTCCTGGCTTTGAGGATCCATTTTATCCTGATCATGTCTACAGGCTAAACAAAGCCTTGTATGGCCTGAAACAAGCACCTAGAGCCTGGTATGAAACTCTTTCCAACTTTCTTCTCTCAAATGGTTTCAAAAGAGGTACCATTGATAAAACAGTGTTTCTTAAATGGAGAGGGAAAGATTTAATGATCGTCCAAATTTATGTGGATGACATTATTTTTGGAAGCACATGTACCAAAATGTGTGAAGAGTTTAGAGAACTCATGACAGCTGAGTTTGAAATGAGTGCAATGGGTGAGCTGCAATGCTTTCTTGGTCTCCAAGTACAGCAAATGCAAAATGGAACTTTCATTCATCAAAGTAAATATGCTAAAGAACTTTTAACCAAATTTGATATGAATGATTGTAAACCATGCAGCACACCCATGGCCACAAATAAGCTGGTCATGTCTGATGAAAAGGATGAGCTGATTGACCAAACACTTTATAGGAGCATGATTGGGTCTTTATTGTACCTAACTGCATCCAGACCAGACATCATGTTTGCAACATGTGTCTGTGCAAGAAGTCAATCAGCTCCCAGAAAATCTAATCTCATTGCTGTAAAAAGGATTCTCAGATACATAAAAGGTGCTCCCACACTTGGTATCTGGTATCCAGCTAATGGGAATATCAAGCTTTCAGGTTTTTCAGACAGTGACTTTGCTGGTTGTCACACAACAAGGAAGTCCACTTCAGGAGGGTGCCAGTTTCTAGGTGATTGCTTAGTTTCTTGGCAAAGCAAAAAGCAAGCAGCAGTTTCAACATCCACTGCTGAGGCTGAATACATTGCTGCTGCAAGCTGTACAGCCCAACTCCTGTGGCTTCAAAATCAGTTACTGGATTTTGGTATCACTGCCTTAAAGACACCACTTATGTTGGATAGCCAGGCAGCAGAAAATATCATCAAAAATCCAGTTTCCCATTCTACCACCAAACACATCGACATCAGACATCACTTTGTGAGGGATTGCTATGAAAAAGGTTTGATTTCTCTGCATCATGTCCCAACTAAAGACCAGCTGGCAGATGTGCTTACAAAAGCACTTGATACAGCCACTTTTGAAATTCTGGTCTCTAGGATTGGGATGCTGAACATGGAATAACAAGCAACATCTTGTTTTTCTATGAATAAAAGCAACAAAATGTTTTCAGAAAATCAAAAATCCATCCTTAAAAATAGCTTAAAAATGAAAATTTCATTAAAATCCTTAAAAGTCTGCCATAACCACTGATTGTTCAAAAGTCTGCTCTACTTCAAAAAGTCTGCCCATTGCTGAAAGGTAACCTCTGTTCTCTCATTCCTTGATAACCACCGTTGTTCAAAAGCAGTGTCTTATCCACTGATATGCTATCCACTGATAGTAAAAATCATCCACTGCCCCCTTTCCACTGCTTTCATCAGTTGCTTTCATCCAAAGTACTGTCCTCCATCTTCACCAGTGGTTGTCACGTGGGCAGTACATAGTGTCAGACTTTTTGTAACGACTGCCACATCAGCATTCACTATCTCTCCTATAAAACTCCCCACTCACCATCCAAACAGGGTTTTACTGTCGAATTGAATTCATAAAAATTTTCTTCTCAAAGCAGTTTTGCTTTCCATCTCTCACAAAATTTCTTCGATCAATCGTTTCAAAAATGACAAAATCGAAGTCATCTGCAAAACCCTCATCAAAATCATCGAAAACAGCCTCTCAAAAGGCAACTACCACTGAACTTCCATTCAAAAAATCTCACAATCTTCTGGGTCTTCTCACAAAACCAGGAACCACAGATGTTTTCGATGCCATTATCACCATCATGGCAAAATCAAAGTACAAAACTTTGCTCACCGCCGACGCACCCATCTACTTGGCAACCCAAAGGGAGTTTTGGAAGAATGCAACCCTTGAAAAACAAGGAGACATTGTCACTGCAATCAAATCTTCCATAAAGGGTAAAGCTGTCCACATTACACCACAATCTATCTCCGAAGTCTTTCAACTCGATGACCAGGCAGGTAAAACTTCCTTCACCAAAAACGAGTTGCACCTTGACTTCATTGAAAGAGGGTATGAAGCCACAATGATGACGAAATTAACTTTAGAAAAAGGTTATTTTCCTCCTGCACCAAGATTTTTATTTCATACCCTCCTAGTATGTGTTTCAAACAAAACCACTTCTTTCAATGAGATCCCTATAAAGATTCAAAATCTGGGATATGCGATTCTTTAAGAAGAAAATTATAACTATTCTCGGGAAATCTTTAAAGATTTGGTTAATAATGTTGAAAGCAAATCATTTTTACTGTTTCCAAGGTTTTTAAGCTATTATTTTCAAAAGAAATTCAATAAGGATGATTTGCCTCTAATAAACCAAGGTGAAATAACTGCAATAAACTGTCTAACATCTGAAACATTTTCACGTATGTTAGCACCTTGCAAAACACAAGCAGGGGTACCTGAGCAGACTTTAGCAGCTACCACTGCTCCTCAGGTATCTGCTGCTGAGCCTACTGCTCTAGGTGATCAAAGCAGCAGAACAACTGTTTTGAAACCCACACCTACCAAACCAAAAAGGCCATCCAAAAAGAAAAATCAAAAACCCTCCAAACCAATCAAAAAGGTAACTCTGGCAGATGAGATACCAGAGTTAATGCCTGTGACAACACAAATGTCACTAGAAACCACTGCTGCTTCTTCCTTACAGCAATTGGTACAAATATCTCAACCCATAACCATAACTCCTCCTGCTTCTTCACAAAAAGGACAGGTTGTACACAAAGGGCCACCACATCATGATGCTCTGGATACACTTGTCTCCATCATCCACAACTCAATGCCCGGAGCAACCCCGCCTTCTAAACCCACCATCACACCTTCAATTCCACCAAAAACACAACTACTGTTGGATGCAATTGACTTGAACCAGGCACTATCCAGTCCTTCTCAATCACCTGTCAATGAGAATATACCACAACAAATGACTGAGCCTGCTGTATCATCCATTGCTAACCCACCAACAACGCCTGAGGAGGTTACACCCATTGAGTTACAAGTAACTCTTTGTGGTAATCCAAGTGAAGCAGCCACTACAACTGTTGAACCTACAGGTTTACAGTTGGGCAGTGGTTTCATTAATAAGACTTCCTTGGAGGCAATTCCTTACATAGCACCTCTGCCAACCACCAGTGGATTTATATATCCAACTGGCATCATTAAAAGGTTGTCAAGTGTTGAAGGAAGAAGACCCCAGTACCAAGAAAAAGGGGCATCAGTGGTTAGTGTTTGGAATAAATTCCCTACATCTGCCACTGATAAAACCACTGTTAGTGGGAAATCAGATGATCCCATTAAATTGGGTGATTATTTAAAGTACCAGAAATTGACGGATCGTGTTGAAAAAACTTGATAACTCTGTTGCAGAGCTGAAAGATATGCTCCAACAGTTGCTACAAGTACAAAAGGTACAATCAACTGCTGTTCCACCTCAAGCACCTGCTCTACAACAAGCACCTGCTACAAATGAGCTCTGGAATCTCTTTCAACCTTATCTCCATCATCAGGCACAATTAGCAGATCAGCAACATGAAAAACATGTTCAACAGCTGAGAAATGCTATGGAGTCTAGGTTCAAAGACACTCAGGCTGATCTAAAGGCTCTCAAAACTCAGATCCTGCACTCCACTGGCACTGCTCCTCCACCAGTATTTTTCATTGATCACCTCCCTGAAGATAATGCCAAAAAGGGGGAGAAAATTCAAGAATGGAGAAGAAAGGGAATAACTGATGGTCTTTACCTTGCACCAGAAAATTCAAATATGACCAAGCAAATCCCTTTGCCAGATGGGAGTAAGAAAATTGATGTGACTACAAATGCACTTGCAGAAGCACTTGCATGTGTAAAAAGGGATAGAGAGGCCAAAAAGAAAGCCAAGGTGGATTATCCGGATCAGGGTACTTCAGGGTCAAGAGATGATGAAAATCTCTTTGATGAAAAGAAGAAGCCTACTAGAAAAGTAAGGCTACCCAAATCCATTCCGGTCAGACGTTCAAAGTCTGCTCAAAAACCACCAACCAAAACAGCTGTTGTAACTTCTGTTGTATCCACTACTGTTGGTACCTCAGTAGTTTCAACATCTGCTCCCACTTCAACACACACAACATCCACTGCTTTACCACCGCCACCACCTAAATCACAATCACCTCCTGTCAAAAGGCAGAAGACAGCAGCTATTAAAACATCTGCTGTAAAGACAACAGTAGTTGGAACACCAGTTGTTTCAAAAACTGTTAGTCTATCACAATCCACTGCCACTACAACCACCTTTCCACCCCAAACATCTTCAAAACCTTTAGCTCTTGTCAATATACCAAAACCAGTTCCACTTTCTTCTGTTCCTATGCATAAACCTTTACCTCCTGCAGGTGTTCAATTTCCTCTTGAACTAGAAGCTGTCAGAGAAGAGATAAAATCCTTCTATACTGAGGATGACCCTGCCAAAAGGAGTTTGCCCTCAATCAAAGGATATCCATGGCCCAAAAACATTGATGAATATTTGAAGATAAAGGCCAAACAAGCAGAGGATATCTCACAAAGAAACTCACAAGGGAAATCTGACAAAGAAGTTTCAAGATACTACCAATATCTTCTTACACAAGTCAATTCCCTAGAACGTTTTGCAAAGAATGTTAGTCAACAAATTTCTGAAAGAGCTGCTGAAACTCTGAAGAAAGACTAGATTGAAAGCATCATGTTTTACAATAAATACAAAGGAGAGAGACACATGTATAAAGAGTGGACTGTTCCTGAGCTTGAAGCTGAAGCAGAAAGAATACAAGATATGATAAAAAGGAAAGTCACTCACACTCCTCCTGATTGGGCAAAATTCAAAAGAAATATTCCTGACAAGCAGTTGGAACTAAAAAGAATGAAAGAAGAATTGGTTGTTGCTGATTTTGGCACCAAAAGACAAGTAGCTAGATGGAAGGAAGATTTGGTCAGGTCAACCTACAAAAGGTTGGAGGAATTAAGGAAGAAAGATCCTAAAATCCCTCAAAAACCTGACTACCCTGAAGCAGCGGTTTCAAAAGGACCATCAAAGCTGCAAATCAGGAGATCCACTGCTCCAGCTGGTACTTCCTCTTACAAAAGGAGGAGACAAATCCAGTTAGGAGTTGAGACAGTTCAAGATATTCTTTCGGGCAATATAGTTTTAAAAGAAGGCGTGTTAAGAACGTTAAAAGAAGAACTTGAACAAGAAAATTTTGCTACCGCTGCTCAGCCAGTGATGAATCGGCCAACCTCTCCAAATACTTCTGCAAATAAGCATCTCCCAAGAAACCCACCAGGCTCAAAAATACAAAAGTGGGCAACTGACAAACAGATCCGCGTATTGACTTTGCTCAGGTCTGGTGGAGAAGTGAAGATAATATCAATGGAACAAGCTCTTGGCCTGAGTCTTGAAGATTTGCAGGATCTCCTTGATCTTCCACTTAGCAGGGATGATGAAGATACAGATGCCCTTAACTTTGAATTGCAATTTAAAGGCCAGATAAGGGAGCTGTTGATGAGGCAATAAAATATCCACAATAATGAAGAGTTTTGGCATTATCTGTTCCAGGGGGAGATTGTTGGGATTGAACCCTATCAGAGGAACAGATAATGTAAAGCCAAAACTGGATCAGCTCAGTGGATTCAGAATAAGCAGATGCTGATATACATATCTCTCCCCTTTAAAGTGATTACAACAACTGATGACCTCCTATCTGCTGATCTTACTAACTGCTGACCAATAACTGCTGCTCAATTAAAGATATGATGAAGACTCAAGTCCTGCTGATTCAATCTACTGCCTTGAGTCAAGCACTGCTGATCCGGATAAGTGCTGCTGGGTTCACAGCAGTAGAAGGTTGCAGCAGTAGTTCTAAAGTCTGTTTGTAATAGAATGTATTAGCAGTCGTTCAATAGAAGCAGTGTCTGTATAGATCAGAGGTTAGAGTTTGTTAGGAGGTTAGATGTCACTTTCATGGTGATGTCAGCTAAAGATGCTCAGTAGTTTGCAAGTGCTTATAAATAGTACAGTACTTTGTACTGTTCTATTAGCTCTTCACATCATTCGTCTTCTTTGCACGAACAAACTGCTGAGCTCTGGCTGAGGGGGAGTTTGCATTCATTCATCATCATTGTAATCGTAATTGAAATAAATTCAATCATTCGGTTCTTTGTGTAAAGATGTTTGATTAAAAGTATTACTCTCATTTGATTGTATACAAAGTTTGTGTTCATCTTAATTTCCGCTGCACACTCGTTCATCTCCATCTTATTTTACAAACAAAAATACAATCAAAAGGAAACTCAGATCCAACAACTTGTAACCCATCCAGGCAAGGGTCACACTTCCTAAACTCGGATGACGTCATTATTCCTTACGCAGCTTGACGTGATTGCATACCTTGCCAGATCCACTAATTTCCTAAAATACATGTAGTTTGAAAAATCAACAAAAGTTGAGGCGAGTTCATGTAAAAGTGAGTATGTATAAACCTTTAAAGTATGTATAAAAGTCCCTGGTATGTAGCAATAAGGAAAAAGGGATCACCAATGGGTTGCAAAGCCACTGGTATGTGTGAGAAAGTGCAGGGAAACTCAAACCTAGCACATTTGTTACCGGGCTTCGGCTGGAAGACACAGTCACCACTATGGGCCGCCCCGGCCTCACGGGTGTGGGCTCGCTACACCCAAATAGATCTATCACTCTTGTGTCCCTCGGTCCTAACAACAAGGATTAATGGCCTCAAGTGTTGTACCCACCCCTCATATGATCTAGTAGCATAAACCCTCCCTACGCTAACCATACCATGTAATAAATGTTTGTAATAATTGTCGCATGTATTTCACCCCCGAAGTATAAAACTGAAAACAGTAAAGAGAAAAGGGGGACATGAACTCACAAAAGCGCGTCTCCTGAAATAGTCGCCAATCCCAACTCGGTCTGCTACGCGACGACCTACAGTACTAATGCCTATTAGACGGATGGGCCGTGCCTTGGCTTAGGGTTTAACGTTTTTGGAAAAATAGTTAATCAACTACTTCGTATTCACACTTCTTAATTATTTTATAAGTGTATTTCCTTCCCAAGGATGGGGGTATTTATACATGTACGCTTTATAATTCCGAAAAATATATTTTAAGTCCCACTTAGAAAATATATTTTAATCACTTGTCTAAAACATTTTAATTCCAAAATATATATATTTTTCCCAAAAATATTATGTTTTACCTCATACATTTTCCAAAATAATACTTTATCAAAATATACGTATGAGAGTATTTTCCGAAATATACATAAGTTACATTTTAGCGTGTCGTAAAGCAACAATACTTGCGTAACTTAAATATTTATTTTGTGAGAGCGTTGGTATTATTTTGGAGTCGTAATTTATGGCATTTTCAAGCACTACAAGAAAATGAAGCTAATGTAACTCCAAAAAAATGTTGCATTAGGCTTTGAAAAAGTTGCATTAAGCCTAATGCAACCTTTTATCGAGAGCTGCATTAGAAGCAGTTGCATTAGATTTAATGCAACTTTTTCAAAGCCTAATGCAACCGTTTTTTAAGGTGTTGCATTTACGCATCAAATGCAACCTTTTTATAATGCAACTTTTTTACATTCTAATGCAACTTTTTTAATACTCAAATGCAAAAAATGCAACCTTTTGTACATTCAAATGCAACTTTTTTGATACTTAAATGCAACCTTTATCATAGTCTAGTTAAAAAAATGCAACCTTTTTTTTAGATTAAATGCAACATATTTAAGAATGTTAGTTATAGAAAATGCAACTTTTTTGCACCTAAATGCAACTTTGTGACATAAATTCAATTACTATTAATTAATACGCATTCAATCGCAACTACGCCAAAAAATAATAGCAAAAATATTACTAATAGTCAAAACGTGTACATTAACATACTTGTTCAAACTCAAGTAACAATATACTCTACACAAAGTGTTGATTACAATAAAAAATAGAAATGAAAAGATTTGACTCATCTCTATCTCCAACTAACAGTCGTTTCATAACCTTCCGCATAATAGCTTCCATGTTTTGTTATTGCCTGTCAATATCTTTTCACGTAACTTTGAGCTTGGATAGATTTCTATCATGATCCCCTTGACTCTCTTTACATATTTTCCAGCAACTGGATTTTCTAAACTTCAACGTTTGCTTTGATTGGTTCCATCAACTACTCTATAATCATGTATGACGTGTAAGCACCATCTACTTTGTTCATCACAGTCATAAAACGATCGCGAGCCGCCTTGATGCGCTCTCGCATCTGTGCAATCTTATCTGTTGTTTCATGGACCAATTCCGGACCAACTAGCTGTCTATCACCTGCGTCAGCCCAACAAATCGGTGATCGACATTTGCGCCCATAAAGAGCTTCAAACGGTGCGGCTTGAATGCTTGCATGGTAATTGTTATTGTATGAAAATTCGACCAATGGTAGGTGAGTGTCCCAACTTCCACCTAAATCCATTACACAAGCTCGCAGCATATCTTCTAATGTCTGAATCGTTCGCTCACTCTGTCCATCCATTTGCGGGTGAAATGCTATACTTAGATTCAGCTGAGAACCAAATGCCTCTTGAAAGGATTGCCAAATCCTTGACACAAATCTTCCATCCCTATCGGAGATGATTGAGAGAGGCACTCCATGTCGTGCAACGATCTCTCTCATGTATATCTCAGCAAGTTTGCTCGTGTTGTCTTTTTCCCTGATTGGCAAGAAGTGCGCAGATTTCGTTAGACGGTCTACTATTACTCAAATAGTATCGTGTCCTTTGGGCGTCCTTGGCAGTTTTGTTATGAAATCCATTGAAATCTGTTCCCATTTCCATTTGGGTATTTCAGGTTGCTGCAGTAGACCTGAGGGCTTCTGGTATTCAGCTTTCACTTTGGCGCACGTTAAACATTTACCAACGTATACGGCAACATCGCCTTTTGATGTGCGTAAAGTGTGTTATATTTTTAGATGTATATTTTAAGCCCTTTTTACACTTTTTAGCCAAGTTTTAAATTTATAAAACACGATATTTACTAACACTAAACACACATATGGGCAAGTGCACCCATCGTGGACGTAGTATAGTGTTGGTAAGATACCGAGGTCGTCCAAGGACACAAGAGCTTTTAGTACCGGTTTATCCTCAACGTCTAATCAAATCAAAAAGTTAGAAAAAGGTTTTTAAACTATGAAAATAAAACTAACTAAAATGCTGAAAAATAAAATAAAAAGAAAAACAGATAGACAAGATGAATTACTTGGATCCGACTCGTGTGTAGTGTAACCTTTGATTATTTTCGCATTTTTGCACTTGTTTAAGAGATTATCTTAGTTATTGTAGTAGGCCCCTCTTTTGAAGGTGACGTTACCCTCAACCTAGTAGTTTGAGTCAGCAAGGATACAATCCTAAAGGGTCGGATTATTGAAAGATAATTAATTAAGTTATTAATGCATAATGTGGTAGGCCCCTCTTTTGAAGGTGACATTACCCTCAGCGAAGTAGTCTGAGTCAGCAGGGATATAGTCCTAAGTAGCTGGGTTAAAGTTTTAATAGTAGTTTAACTTATGAGGGGATCAAAAAGTTTGGACCCCCGCCATCTAATACATTTGGGTATTGAAGGAGGTCCTACTAAATTTGATCCAGGTCCTTTGCAGGATCTATACACTGAACAATGGCAAGACTCTTACCAAACTGTTCCCTTAACCCCCGACCAGGTAGCCAACATACCTCCATATAGACCGTGGAGATATGAATGGTGAAAATCTTTTATTTTATATAGACAGTAAAATAATGCCAAGACACCACGAACAAACGATAAGGAAGAATCACCTTCAACATAAGAAACTAGTAATTAAAGTCATTAATACAAAACCAATTAAAAAGTGCAAAAGATTAAAAATAAAAATTATTACACTAAACACTTGTCTTCACCAAGTGATGTAAGAGACTTAGGCAAACATGGCCTTTGATTGTCAAGAACTCTTACGATCAATCTTGGATCCCGAGACGACTCACACACTCAACGATGGACAATGGATGATGGTGTTATGATGGTGGTGGGTGAAGTGTGAGAGAGGTGGTGTGCCAAGGGATGAGTTGCAAGAACTCCAAACACTCCTATTTATAGGTTGAACAGAAGCTCGGGCACGTCCCCGTGTCCACTGGGCACGACCCTGTGTCCATCTGCGTCTCTCTCTTCATTAATTGCAATTCGCAATTGCAATAAATGCGTCTGCAGGGAGTTGACCACGCCCCCGTGTCCGCTAGGCACGACCCCGTGGTGGGCAACAGAAGCTTCTGTGGCTTTGTCTTTTCTGCTGTCCTTTGGACACGGCCCCGTGCTCACTGAGCACGGGGCGTCTTCAGTCTTCTTTGTTTTGCTTGGGGAGATGCTGTCGGGAGGTCGGGCATGCCACTTTTGTTCCTTTTCTTGTATTTATGTTAGATTTAGCTGTCTTTTTGCTTCTTTTATTACATTGAGCTCATTTAATCCTGAAAATACAAAAGGAAGACAAAAGCACACTTTTTCCAACATTAGTACTAAAAAGGGTTAGTTTTATGCCACAATTGATGTAATTTATATGTTGCATTTTGTGCACATCAAATACCCCCACACTTGAATCTTTGCTTGTCCTCAAGCAAAACTCTTTATAATGTGGCTTACACACCCAAATGGAATGGGTAGAAGAGAAGTTTTGGGCTTGTCATAGAGTGTCGGGATTTCCAGGATTCTTTATTTAGGTTTTATTTTTATTTATTTACAATCCTATTCGTCATGATTTATTAAAAACGTTTCATAAGATAAATTACTTATTAGGGCATAACATACCTTTTTTTTAAATTCCATTTATATACAAGTTCACATACCTCACGGGGAATCACTCAACATTCGGCCGAAGGTGTATTTTTTAGTGAATCACTCGAGAGCGGCATGGAACTTACTCCTACCATAAGCTTGCCAAGCAATCAATCCTCCTCCTTTTTAACTATATACCCTTGTAAATATCAAGAGGACTTTTGGGTGAAGGGTTAGGCTTGGGCTAAAGGTGGGTGGTTGGGTTAGTGGTTAGTAAAAGGGCGAAAAGCGTAACAATCGTCGGTTTTTGAAAGACTTTCTATTTTTTTTTCATTTTTATTTATTTTGATGAACCATTTATTTCAAACAAAGTTATTTTTGATGAACTTGTTTGTTTATTTGGTTTCATCAAAATATAATTATATATATATATATATATACTAGGAAGAGTCATTAGAAAACCGAACGTTGTTACTAAAAGAAAGGGTTAAAAATAAAAAGGTTTAGGTGGGTAAAAAGGGTGATTGTTTTGGGTTAAGAAATGAAAAGGTTTAGGCTCAAAGGGGTTAACTAAGGGGATTTTGGGTAGGTGGTAAAAAAATGAAAAATAATGGTGTAGAAAGAAAAAGGGTTAGTCCTAATGCCTCCTTCATTTACTTACTTGGGTTTAAGTTGGTAAGGACCAGGAATGTATTGTCGTGGCAAGTTCTAGAGTCGTACGAACCAAGCGGTTATTCACGCAAGAAACGAAAAATGAGCATTTAGTGTAAAGATATGTATTTGTATGCTCGATAAAGGCTCAAAACTCACTTTTGTGGGAAAGGGTTTTTATGTGCTCAAGTATATATAATCAAATTTCAACTGAGTTTGTCATGCCGTTTCATAATTTTCTTATGTTGGTTCTTTTTATCACGAAGCTATTGGTTGTAAACTTGTAAAAATATAACCTTGTTAGAACTTGAATTCCCAACTTAAACTTAGACAAGTAAAAAAAAATGAAAATTTTTGAAAAAAATTTGGGGTGATTAGCGGTTCCAAAAGAGTTTTGTGTAAGGCTTGTTATTAGGACTTGCAAGATTCAAGGTTTTAGCATCCCCCCACACTTAAATTACACATTGTCCTCAATGTGTCCCAAAAATAAATTTTTAGGTTGATTGAATGTGTAAAATGGTGTTAAAAGCAAAGTTTTATGTTACTGGCATCCTGGACATGGCCCCGTGGTGACCGGGCACGGCCCCGTGTTCAGGTGCCAGTGACAAAAATTAATGAAAAGAAACAGAAGCCTGGACACGGGGGCGTGTTCAGCAAACACGGCCCATGTCCAGTTACCTGAACTGGGCAATTTTCAGCAGAGTGTACAGCACAGGGCCGTGTTGGGCAGACACGGCCCGTGCTGAACTTACTGTAATGAAGAAATTGTCGTCGGATGGCCCTGTTTTCGTGCATGGGGCGATGTTTCTCATTTCCCTTGTTACCCTTCACCATCACGAGTGTGTTTTATTCCTGCAAATTAAAATTAAACTAAAAGACTAAACTTGTAACATTTGTGCTTGTAATCATTGTGAACAGTTCAATTATCAATAAAACAATGTCATTTTATCCCAATGTTTGTTTGGTTGTGTTTTACATTTTTCATGTTTTGACTTTTGTTCAATTTCAAACTCTACATCGCTTTCTGGAGAATTATACGCAAACTGGTGCGTAAACGTACTCAGTTTAATGCGACAAATACTCCGGAACATCAAAATATACTCAACATATCTTAAATAACCTTTACATAACTTAGGAATAAGTTTTGAAGGCTTTGGTATGGCAAAAACAAGTTAATTCGCTTACAGGGACTAAACTTGACAAACTGCGAAAGTATGCCAATTTGAACTATAACAAACATTCCGGAACATGTCCATAAGTTAAACATACCATAAATATCCTTTACATAGCTTAGAAATAGGCTTTGAGGGGTTTGGTATGCTAAAACAAACTTTTGGATCATTCAGGGGCTAAAAGTGTCAAAAAGTGCACAAGTTTGCACTTGCGCGCATAACTTACGTTCTGAATACATCCGGACATCCAAAAATTTATGTAAGCATCCTTATATTATGCCTTAGTGTTTGGCATGAGAAAAATCCATTCGTCGCGTCATTTGGATCATTTTTCGCGCTTATGCGCATTCCGTCGTAATTAACCGAACATCGCGATCGTACGGCCAAACGAACCAACATCCGACATATTTTTGAGCATGTGTCATGTCCACAATGTTTAGGTATCATTTTAGGGCCTTAAAGTTGGCTTTACGGGCCTTAGAAGTGCTGAAAATGACTTAAATACGCGACAGGGACCAAAACTGTAAATTCTGCAATTGGTGCAGATCAGACAAGGCCAGGCGGGGCGCGTAAGGTTTGTCCAAATACTTACGCGGGCTGCGTCAGACATACAGACCAGATGCAATGTTTCTGATCCACTTGCAGCGACCTTTCGAACACCCAAAGGGCAACGACGCGTGTCAAATCCCTATGGTGGGGGCAAAATAAGGCACCACAACTTTGCGACAAGTGTACGGCTTGGATCGTGGCACGATATTCAAGAAACGATCCTAACGATCTTGCTTTTCCTATAAATACCCCCCCTTTTGGCTAAAAACTCACAAAATCTGATCTAAAGCTCTAAGTTGAGGCCTTTGCTTCATACCTGAGCTCCTGGATCGAGATTAGCTTTCGGGGACCCTTCGTAAGTGTTCTTTCGTTCTTTTATTCGCTTTTCGAGTCCGAAAGTCAACGTTTTGTTTGACTTTCTGCGTTGACCAGCCTATGGTCAACACGAAGTTCGTTGGAACTTCATAACGTGAGCGTGATCACGATGGTTATAGTCCGTAGTGACTATACCTACTGATTACCACGTTATCAAGGCTTAGTGACGAGTCGTAGTTCCGGCCAAAATGCGCATTCTTGCGTATTTTGTAACCAAACTACCCGTAAGCATCAAAGCCGTTTGTTTTGATGCCAAACCTGTTTTCTAAACTTAGTTTAGCATGTTCTAACATGCTTAGCTCGGCACTTTTAGTATAGTGCTTATATAGGGTCGTAAGGTAAGCGATCTAAACCATCGCTTATACTTTCGAACCCGACCCATTTGGTCGATCATTAGGATCTGACCAAACACATTAGGTGACCATAGCTGTAACCTTTCGAGGTTATACCTTGTGGTCACGATGTTAGGCGTTCCAAACGCGTTCTACGCAAACGACGCGTTAAGGTAGCATAAGCTACCTAAACGGGTCGCAATGGGCCGTAAGCACTTAGGTTAGGTTTCATTTTAGTATGTAGGCTTTGTTAAACCATATTACACGAGTCTTTATACTCGTTTGGTTTACGAACCCGCATACTATCCGATCCTTCCGATTTAGGTCCGGTATATTAACATAGCTACCTATTAGGTGCCGTTTGATATTCCGTGATCTCTAGCATTGTTTGGTTATTATACAAGAACTTCAAAGCAATCTGAGGTGAGTACATAGACCCCTCTTTTACTGTTTTCCAAACTGTTTTGGGGTGAAACACATGTGCCTACTTGTTACTTTCATGCTTTCATGTTTTCACATCATATACCTGCTATGTTCGTTAGTACATTATAGTACATGATTTCATTACATTTCATGCTATGTATGCCCATTGTGTGCGTACTTAGTACATTGTTTTACATTACATTTTCTGCTATGTATGTTGACTGAGCATGCTAGTACATTGATTTACATGACTTTTATGCTATGTATGCCCATTGTGTGCGTACTTAGTACATCATTTTACACCACAATTTATGCTATGTATGCCCATTGTGTGCGTACTTAGTACAATTATTCATCACATGCGTACGTTTTGGTATGACATTTGTTTTGTTTAACATGGAACAATACATTCATTAACATTGATCACGCCATTCGTTAGTAGGTAGTGGTACCATAGGAATTGACAACTCCCGTTCCGGACATCCTAGGTTGGTTTGGATGAAAGGAATGACCGAATTCGATATACATAACTTAGATAAACCTTTAATTTGTTTAAGGGTTTATCGCCATAGTCTCAAGGCTTGGATGTATGCATTTTACAATACCGCATAAATGTTTGTACCAGTATAGCATGCATTTGTTCCACAAAACATAACGTTGATTTAAATCATGTTTTACTTCAATACCTTGTTTTTGTGCATTTTACATATGGTTTAGTTGATACATTTCGCTTACCATACATGATACATTTTGGGTACACATTACATGATCTACATTAAACATAAACATTTTGACATTGATATACACATTTGGTGGTTTACATTGAACATAGACATTTCGTTATGGTTTACACAATAACACTTGACAACTGATTTATACATGAACAAATTACAAGGTGGTTGGTTTGGGTAAATGGTTTGAGTAACGTGGCGTATGTAATATGATACAAACATGGTGGATACGCCACTGGTACTTCCTATATATAAATGCTTGTATAATATTACATATCGTGGCGTTATCTAAATCATTTCAGTTTAGGCATATTACGTTTTACACAAATAACATATTCTTCACAAGACATTATTTTTACAAACAACTTATCTTATACAAACTCATTTTACTAGGTTATTCATTTAACCTTACACTATATTTATACATATCATCTGATCTTATCGTTTTTCATACGATTTACAAAACAAAACAACTTACAAGGTTCATGACTGACTGTTATTAAACATTTTCTTTAAACTCAAGTCATGAATCCCATTTTCACAAAACCTATGTATCTCACAGGCATTTTTATGCTGACTGTGTTTTCAAGAGCTGTTGTTTAGGATGTTGATCGCGACACAAGGGCGGACCTGTGCCTTAGAGACATAAAAGCGAAGATAGACTTAGTTAATTATGTTATAAACTCTTTGTTTTCCTGTTTAAGACAATGTATTACGCTTGTTTAATAAATAAAATGTAACTTTGATTTCCATGGTTATGAAACAATTAATTCTGTCCCAACACTCCCCGGCGTTTCAGACGCGGTTGCATGTTACACGCGGTCGGGGTGTGACAGAAGAGTTGGTATCAGAGCCAATGGTTATAGGGAATTAGGTTATTAGTAATGCTTTGACCTAGACTATAACTTTCTAGGACCCTAACACAAGTTATCTTGTGTTTAGATTTTAAAACATGCACTTCACCTATCCTTAGGTGATAACCACAATGGGAACTTCGATTCCGAATCCGCTGTGAAAATTAATCATCTGTTCTAGGATGATTGATTACTAGGTTTTGAACCCTCTGTTATATGGTTTTGAACCCCTTTGAATTTTCAGAAAAATCTCGTCAAGGTTCTCGGGTTTTAATAGTGTGAACACGTGCGAACTGGAAGAGTGAATGCCTGTACCCTGAGTTTTCTGTCTAAGGCTAGAGTGTTCGTACAAATCCACATAATCGGACCAGTCACTCTTACCTGGGAACTCTTGGGGTGAGTGTTCACTTATAGGCGAACATGTCTTCGTGATACATTATTTTTGACCCGTTTACTTTGATTAGACATTACGTGTCGCTTGTTTGCTTTGCGATGCGTAACCACCATCTTTGCTTTTGTTGATTTTGTTTCATTTCATTCTCTTCATCCAATCATCTCACTCGTTTCCTTTCATGTTTTCCTCTTCTAGAATGCCTCCTCGACGCGAACACCAGATAGCAACTGCCGAGCTGGCAGAAATTATTGCGCAGCAGATGGCTGCTCAATTCCCAAACCTCTTTGCTCAATGGAACTAGGCCAACAAAAACAACAATGGTACATGCAATTTCAAGAATTTTAACTCGGCTAAACCACTCAAGTTTAGTGGTTCTGAGGGAGCAACTGGGCTTCTTCAATGGTTCGAGAGCATTGAGAATACTTTTCGCCACGTTCAGTGTCCGGATAATCGCAAGGTCGAGTTTTCTTCGAGCGTGTTTCAGAAGAGGGCTCTTACATGGTGGAATGGGGTAATGAGAGACCGTGGTGCAGAAGTTGCTCTAGCACAGACATGGGCTGAACTAAGAGCTCTTATGATGAGGGAGTTTTGTCCTCGTCATGAACAACGAGCGTTGGAGAAGGAGTTTGATGATTTGAAACAAGATAGTGGCAAGCACAGGGCATATACTGATAGGTTTGAGGAGTTGAGTCTGCTTTGCCCGACTATGGTCGCCCCACTTGACAAGGCTATCGAAAGGTACATCGACGGCCTGCCTGACTCGGTACAAGACATTATTACTGGTAGCAACCCTACCACACTCCGTCAGGCAATCGAGTTATAAGCGACACTGACTGAGTCGCAGATTCGGAAGAATAAATTACACAGGAAGGGTGACAAGGGCAAGAAACAGTCGTCTGACAAGGAAGATAGCAAGAAAGGTCAAAACAAGAATGGAAAGGATTCTGGTTCATAAAGGGCAAAGAAGCGTAAGGCTTCCCAAAACTATGCTGTCACTGCCCAAGCTAACCAGGCAGCTCCCAACCAACCCGCACAGTCTCCAGCAAAGAAGCCTTATTCAGGAAGTGCACCTTTGTGCAATCGATGCAACAGTCACCATCAGCCGCAACATCAGTGCCGTTTCTGTACTAACTGTGGGAAGTCAGGTCATCTTGCCGATGTTTGTCGGTTTGCTCAAAATCGCGCAGTTCTGAACCCGGCTCAACAAGTTGCTCAGCCTCCTGCTCAGCAACAGGGTCAAGCTGCACGACCACAATACCCACCAGGTGCTTGTTATAACTGTGGGGATCTGACCCATTACAGAAATCGGTGCCCAAGGCTAGCAAACCAGAACCAGAACCAGAATCAGGCTCAGGCTCGAGGGCGAGTCTTCAACATGAATGCTCAAGAGGCACAAGCAGATGATAATATGGTGAACGGTATGTTCTTTATTAATAATCAGCCAGCATCTGTTCTTTTTGATTCGGGTGCCGATAAGAGTTTTGTGTCGTTATCTTTTGAACCATTGCTTCGAGTGTCTAGAATGAAACTAGGTAAACCATTGACAATAGAAGTGGCAAGCGGTGAACCCATTGTTCTTGATTCTGTTCTCCGCAACTGCCAGTTGATCCTTAACGACCATCTTTTTCCTATTGACCTCACGCCTATGCAACTTGGAAGCTTCGACGTTATTGTGGGTATGGACTGGTTATCTAAGCATCGTGCAGAGATAGTTTGTTCTGAGAAGATTGTTCATGTGCCGCTGTCGACAGGCGAGATCCTACAGGTTCGTGGTGAGAAGCCTGCCGGTGGTCTCAAACTCATGTCTTGTTTTAAAGCACGGAAGTATCTACGGAAGAACTATGTCGCTTTCTTAGCACATGTTACAGCAGATAAAGGCAAGGGAAAGTCTATTTCAGATATTCCTGTCATTCGGGATTATTCTGAAGTTTTCCCTGAAGATTTACCTGGTCTACCTCCAGCATGCCAAGTCGAGTTCCGTATTGATCTCGTCCCTGGTGCAAATCCCATTGCCAGAGCTCCATACCGTCTTGCACCGTCTGAGATGCAAGAATTATCTAAGCAGCTTCAGGAGCTCTCTGACAAAGGTTTTATCTGTCCTAGCTTTTCACCTTGGGATGCTCCCGTTCTCTTTGTCAAGAAGAAGGATGGATCTTTTAGGATGTGTATCGATTATCGTGAGCTTAACAAGCTTACCATCAAGAATCGATATCCCCTACCTTGCATTGATGATCTTTTCGATCAATTGCAAGGCGCTTCTTATTTTTCAAAGATTGATCTGCGATCTGGATATCATCAACTCCGTGTGCATGAAGAAGATATTCCCAAGACAGCGTTCCGTACTCGTTATGGGCATTATGAGTTCATAGTCATGCCATTCGGTTTGACTAATGCTCCTGCTGTTTTCATGGAGTTGATGAATAGGGTCTGCAAGCCTTATTTAGATAAGTTCATCATCGTTTTCATTGATGACATCTTGATATATTCTAAGACGCGAGCTGATCATGAGCAACATCTTCGTCTTACTTTGGAACTCCTAAAGAAAGAGCAACTTTTCGCCAAATTCTCCAAGTGTGAATTCTGGCTTAAAGAAGTTCAATTTTTAGGACATATTGTCAACGAACAAGGTATTCATGTAGATCCCTCCAAGATCAGTGCGATTAAGGATTGGGATACGCCTACTACTCCTACTGAAGTTCGTTCTTTTCTTGGTCTAGCGGGTTATTACCGCCGCTTCATTGAAAATTTCTCAAAGATTGCAGTTCCTCTAACTGCTCTAACTCAGAAGAACAAGCCATTTGATTGGGGATTCAAACAAGAGGAAGCGTTCCTGACTTTGAAACAAAAACTTTGCGACGCGCCTGTCCTAACCTTGCCCGAGGGTAATGATGATTTCGTCGTTTATTGCGATGCATCCAAATTGGGTCTTGGCTGCGTCCTGATGCAAAGGAACAAAGTCATAGCATACGCATCGAGGCAGTTGAAGATACATGAGAAAAACTACACCACTCATGATCTTGAGTTGGGTGCAGTTGTCTTCGCTCTTAAGATTTGGAGACACTACTTGTACGGTACAAAATGTGTGGTTTTCACAGACCACAAAAGTCTTCAGCATATCTTCAATCAGAAAGAACTCAACATGAGGCAACGACGTTGGGTGGAGCTTCTAAATGACTATGACTGCGAGATTCGCTACCATCCTGGTAAGGCGAATGTCGTAGCCGATGCTTTAAGTCGCAAGGAACGTACTAAGCTTCATTGTGTTCGTGTCCAATCTGTTATTCAAGCTCAATCCGATATCCAAGCCCGTATTTCTCAGGCTCAACAATCTTGTGTTTCACAAGGTTTGATGGATAAGGAATTTCCTTATCACATAACACCTGCTCTTGAACTGAAGGACAATGGATCGTATTACTTCATGGACCATTTGTAGGTCCCAAGCCAAGATAATCTTCGTACCTTGCTTATGGATTAAGCCCATAAGTCTCGTTATTCTATTCATCCTGGCTCAGATAAGATGTATAAGGATCTTCGTATTCAGTATTGGTGGCCTGGTATGAAGAAAGACATTGCCTTATACGTATCAAAATGCCTTACTTGTCTTAAGGTTAAGGCTGAACATCAGCGTCCTTCTGGTTTATTGGAGCAACCAGAGATCCCAGTTTGGAAATGGGAAAACATTACTATGGATCTCATTACTAAACTCCCACGCACAAAGAAAGGTCACGATGCCATCTGGGTAGTTGTTGATCGTCTTACTAAGTCAGCACATTTCTTGCCAATCCGTGAGGATTTTTCGGCTGACAAACTTGCTCAAATCTACGTGGATGAAATCGTAGCTCGACATGGTGTTCCTTTGAACATTATTTCTGACAGAGATGCTCGTTTCACTTCTCATTTTTGGAGAACCATGCAATCTGCTATGGGGTCCCAACTTAATTTGAGCACAGCTTATCATCCGCAAACGGATGGTCAGTCTGAAAGAACAATCCAGACATTGGAGGATATGCTTAGAGCTTGTGTGATCGATTTTGGTGGTAGTTGGGAATCACATCTTCCATTGATTGAATTCTCCTACAACAACATTTATCACTCCAGCATCAACATGGCTCCTTTCGAGGCTCTCTATGGTCGAAAATGTCGTTCACCAGTCTGCTGGAATGAGATTGGCGAGGCTCAACTTACTGGACCTGCCCTCATTTTAGAGACAACAGATAAGGTTAAGAAAGTTCGTGATAACCTTCAGACAGCTAGAAGCCGTCAAAAGAGTTACGCGGACCTAAAACACAAGCCCTTGGATTTTCAAGTCGGTGATCATGTATTACTTAAGGTCTCACCTTGGAAAGGTGTGATCAGATTCAGAAAGAAAGGAAAACTTGCACCTAGATACGTTGGACCATTCAAGATCGTCGAAAGAATTGGTAAGGTAGCCTACAGACTTGAGTTACCTCCTGAACTTGGAAATGTTCATCCAACCTTTCACGTGTCCAATCTCAAGAGGTGTTTAGCTGATGAGAACCTCCACATACCGCTTGACGAAATTCATGTTGACAAAACACTGAAATTTGTTGAGAAACCGGTGGAAATCATGGAACGTGAAGTCAAGTGGCTTAAACGCAAACGCATTCCTTTGGTCAAGGTTCGCTGGGAATCTAAGCGTGGACCCGAGTTTACTTGGGAATGCGAAGATCAAATGAAGGCAAAATATCCGCATCTTTTTCCACAAGTTTCCTCTAAATAAATTTCGGGACGAAATTTCCACAAGTAGGGGAGACTGTAACATTTGTGCTTGTAATCATTGTGAACAGTTCAATTATCAATAAAACAATGTCATTTTATCCCAATGTTTGTTTGGTTGTGTTTTACATTTTTCATGTTTTGACTTTTGTTCAATTTCAAACTCTACATCGCTTTCTGGAGAATTATACGCAAACTGGTGCGTAAATGTACTCAGTTTAATGCGACAAATACTCCGGAACATCAACATATACTCAACATATCTTAAATAACCTTTACATAACTTAGAAATAAGTTTTGAAGGCTTTGGTATGGCAAAAACAAGTTAATTCGCTTACAGGGACTAAACTGACAAACTGCGAAAGTATAATTTGAACTGTAACAAACATTCCGGAACATGTCCATAAGTTAAACATGCCATAAATATCCTTTACATAGCTTAGAAATAGGCTTTGAGGGGTTTGGTATGCTAAAACAAACTTTTGGATCATTCAGGGGCTAAAAGTGTCAAAAAGTGCACAAGTTTGCACTTTCGCGCATAACTTACGTTCTGAATACATCCGGACATCCAAAAATTTATGTAAGCATCCTTATATTATGCCTTAGTGTTTGGCATGAGAAAAATCCATTCGTCGCGTCATTTGGATCATTTTTCGCGCTTATGCGCATTCCGTCGTATTTAACCGAACATCGCGATCGTACGGCCAAACGAACCAACATCCGACATATTTTTGAGCATGTGTCATGTCCACAATGTTTAGGCATCATTTTAGGGCCTTAAAGTTGGCTTTACGGGCCTTAGAAGTGCTGAAAATGACTTAAATACGTGACAGGGACCAAAACTGTAAATTCTGCAAGTGGTGCAGATCAGACAAGGCCAGGCGGGGCACGTAAGGTTTGTCCAAATCCTTACGCGGGCCGCGTCAGACATACAGACCAGATGCAATGTTTCTGATCCACTTGCAGCGACCTTTCGAACACCCAAAGGGCAACGACACATGTCAAATCCCTATGGTGGGGGCAAAATAAGGCACCACAACTTTGCGACAAGTGTACGGCTTGGATCGTGGCACGATATTCAAGAAACGATCCTAACGGTCTTGCTTTTCCTATAAATACCCCCCCCTTTTGGCTAAAAACTCACAAAATCTGATCTAAAGCTCTAAGTTGAGGCCTTTGCTTCATACCTGAGCTCCTGGATCGAGATTAGCTTTCGGGGACCCTTCGTAAGTGTTCTTTCGTTCTTTTATTCGCTTTTCGAGTCCGAAAGTCAACGTTTTGTTTGACTTTCTGCGTTGACCAGCCTATGGTAAACACAAAGTTCGTTGGAACTTCATAACGTGAGCGTGATCACGATGGTTATAGTCCGTAGTGACTATACCTACTGATTACCACGTTATCAAGGCTTAGTGACGAGTCGTAGTTTCGGCCAAAATGCGCATTCTTGCGTATTTTGTAACCAAACTACTCGTAAGCATCAAAGCCATTTATTTTGATGCCAAACCTGTTTTCTAAACTTAGTTAAGCATGTTCTAACATGCTTAGCTCGTCACTTTTAGTATAGTGCTTATATAGGGTCGTAAGGTAAGCGATCTAAACCATCGCTTATACTTTCGAACCCGACCCATTTGGTCGATCATTAGGATCCGACCAAACACATTAGGTGACCATAGCTGTAACCTTTCGAGGTTATACCTTGTGGTCACGATGTTAGGCGTTCCAAACGCGTTCTACGCGAACGACGCGTTAAGGTAGCATAAGCTACCTAAACGGGTCGCAATGGGCCGTAAGCACTTAGGTTAGGTTTCATTTTAGTATGTAGGCTTTGTTAAACCATATTACACGAGTCTTTATACTCGTTTGGTTTACGAACCCGCATACTATCCGATCCTTCCGATTTAGGTCCGGTATATTAACATAGCTACCTATTAGGTGCCGTTTGATATTCCGTGATCTCTAGCATTGTTTGGTTATTATACAAGAACTTCAAAGCAATCTCAGGTGAGTACATAGACCCCTCTTTTACTATTTTCCAAACTGTTTTGGGGTGAAACACATGTGCCTACTTGTTACTTTCATGCTTTCATGTTTTCACATCATATACCTGCTATGTTCATTAGTACATTATAGTACATGATTTCATTACATTTCATGCTATGTATGCCCATTGTGTGCGTACTTAGTACATTGTTTTACATTACATTTTCTGCTATGTATGTTGACTGAGCATGCTAGTACATTGATTTACATGACTTTTATGCTATGTATGCCCATTGTGTGCGTACTTAGTACATCATTTTACACCACAATTTATGCTATGTATGTCCATTGTGTGCGTACTTAGTACAATTATTCATCACATGCCTACGTTTTGGTATGACATTTGGTTTGTTTAACATGGAACAATACATTCATTAACATTGATCACGCCATTCGTTAGTAGGTAGTGGTACCATAGGAATTGACAACTCCCGTTCCGGACATCCTAGGTTGGTTTGGATGAAAGGAATGACCGAATTCGATATACATAACTTAGATAAACCTTTAATTTGTTTAAGGGTTTATCACCACAGTCTCAAGGTTTGGATGTATGCATTTTACAATACCGCATAAATGTTTGTACCAGTATAGCATGCATTTGTTCCACAAAACATAACATTGATTTAAATCATGTTTTACTTCAATACCTTGTTTTTGTGCATTTTACATTTGGTTTAGTTGATACATTTCGCTTACCATACATGATACATTTTGGGTACACATTACTTGATCTACATTAAACATAAACATTTTGACATTGATATACACATTTGGTGGTTTACATTGAACATAGACATTTCGTTATGGTTTACACAATAACACTTGACAACTGATTTATACATGAACAAATTACAAGGTGGTTGGTTTGGGTAAATGGTTTGAGTAACGTGGCGTATGTAATATGATACAAACATGGTGGATACGCCGCTGGTACTTCCTATATATAAATGCTTGTATAATATTAAATATCGTGGCGTTATCTAAATCATTTCAGTTTAGACATATTACGTTTTACACAAATAACATATTCTTCACAAGACATTATTTTTACAAACAACTTATCTTATACAAACTCATTTTACTAGGTTATTCATTTAACCTTACACTATATTTATACATATCATCTGATCTTATCGTTTTTCATACGATTTACAAAACAAAACAACTTACAAGGTTCATGACTGACTGTTATTAAACATTTTCTTTAAACTCAAGTCACGAATCCCATTTTCACAAAACCTATGTATCTCACAGGCATTTTTATGCTGACGTACCTACTTTCACATGTGTTTTCAGGAGCTGTTGTTTAGGATGTTGATCGCGACACTAGGGCGGACCTGTGCCTTAGAGACATAAAAGCGAAGATAGACTTAGTTAATTATGTTATAAACTCTTTGTTTTCCTGTTTAAGACAATGTATTACGCTTGTTTAATAAATAAAATGTAACTTTGATTTCCATGGTTATGAAACAATTAATTCTGTCCCAACACTCCCCGGCGTTTCCGCCACGGTTGCATGTTACACGCGGTCGGGGTGTGACAAAACTAAGGATAGTTCCGCGGAATGCCTCTGTGGTGCGCCACGTTTATAAGGGTCCTTGGCTAGACCCAAAGTGAGGTTATATGTTTTCCGAGCGGGATGTTTTGCATCCCATGTTGCACCGTCGGAGAGCCTCATCCAAACTCGAATCAATAACCTTCATGTAATTTACCGGGTCATCGTCCTCTACTCTCTTTCCAACCCCAAACTTCACTTCCTTATCCCCATACTCCAAAGTAAGTGTTTCGTCATTCATGTCTACCACTGTTTGTGCGGTGGCTAGAAATGGCCTCCCTAGTATGAGGGGGACTTCGGTGTCTTCTTCCATATCTAGTATGACAAAGTCGGCCGGGTAGATGAAATTGTCGACTTTGACCAATAGATTTTCAGCGACACCTTGCGGGTATTTGACGGACCTATCGGCAAGTTGTATACTCATCTTGGTAGGGCTCGTTTTCCTAGGCCGAGTCGTTTGAACATTGATGCGGGCATGAGGCTAATGCTAGCCCCAAGGTCGGCTAGTGCATTACGAATGGGGGTTCCCCCGATCGAGCAAAGAATTGTGAAGCTTTCGGGATCAATCTTCTTTTGCGGGAGTTTGTTGAGTACGAGGGCGGAGCATTCTTCGCCTAGGTTAACTAATTACAATGATTCAATTTTCCTTTTATGGGTGAGGAAGTCCCTCATGAATTTTGAGTATTTAGGCATTTGAGTTAGGACTTATATGAAAGGAATATTAACATGCAATTGTTTTAGTAGACTTTCGAATTTTGCGAATTGCTCATTGGTCTTTTGACGAATTAACCTACCGGGGTACGGAACCGGAGGAGCCTTGGTGGGCTCTTGAAGTAGAGGGGAAGCCTTATCTTGTTGGGGCGGTGTTGTGCTTTCCTCAGTTGGTGGTGGCGGAGCCTCCGCGGGACCCATGGTACGGTTTCTTAATGTTATGAGATGAACTTGTGCTTTTGGGTTTGTTTCGGTATTACTTGGTAATGCGCCTTGTGGTCTCTCGGAGAAATTTTGAGCTAGTTGATTTATTTGTTTTTCAATGTTTTGTATACTAGCTTGTTGATTTCTAAAATTTGATTTCAATTGTTGAAATCGATCCGAGTTTTTCTTTTCAGTGTCGGAGATGAGGCGAGATATAGTATCTTCAAGCCTTTCTCGTCCACCTTGTTGTTGAGGGAATGTTTGTGACTCATTTCTTGGTTGTTGAAAGTTTGTTCGTTGGTTTAGACTCTGTTGGTTACTACTATTGTCGGGTTCTCTCCAACCAAGGTTAGGGTGGTTACGTCATCCTTGGTTGTAGGTACCCGTTGGAGGACCCGATGGCCTAGGTCTATTATCAATGTAGTTTACCGACTCTGTTTGATCATCTGTTTATTTCATACAACTCCAATTTTCATGTGGCCCACCACACCCTTCGCAAGCCATTACCGAGACCGTTTTTGTCATTTCTAACTTTTTAATTTTTTGTGACAACTGTGCTCTGTAATCTCCGTACGATGAAAAACAATGTTGATTATTAATAAAGCAATATGCTTTGGTGTTATTATATGTGTTTTGTGTGTATTTGTGTTTGGTAATTTTACAATTCGATTCGATTCCAATTTCAAGCTCTAAATCGCTTTCTGGAAGGTTATACGCGCACTAATGCGTAAATATAACCAGTTTAATGCAACAAACGCTCCGGAATAGTGAAATAGGCTTAACATACCTTAAATAACCTCCACATATCTTAGAAATAAGTTTTGGATGGTTTGGTGTGTCGAAAACAAGTTTGTTCGATCACAGGGACTATTTGTGTCAAACTTCGAAACTATACCGATTCGTATAGTAACGAACACTCCGGAACTTGATCATAAGTTAAACATACCCTAAATAACCTTTACATAGCTTAGAAATAGGCTTTGAGGGGTTCGGTATGCTAAAATAAACTTTATTGATCAATGGGGACTAAAAGCGTCAAAAAGTGCACAAGTTTGCATTTTCGCGCATATCTTACGTTCTGAATACATCCGGACATCCAAAAATTTATGTAAGCATTAAAATATTATGTTTTAATGTTTGGCATAATAAAAATCCATTCGTCGCGCAATTTGGACCGTTTTTGCGTTCGTTACGACTCCCGTCGTAATTAACCGAACAACGCAACCGTACGACCAAACGAACCGACATCCGAGATATTTTTGAGCATGTTTTGAGTTCCCTATACTTTAACTTCATTTTAGAGCCTTGAAATGAGGTTAATGGGGCTTAAACGTGTCAAAAATGAGCCGAAATGCAAGTTTTGCAAGTTCAGGGGCTAAACTGTCATTTTATGAAAGTGCTGGTCTGCAGGTCCCTTACGGACCGTATGGGTATGTGCTTACGGTCCGTAAAGCCTCCCCAGATCAGCAAACTTTATTTTTAAAACCCAGCTGTTACCCATTGTTTTGCACATGGTTTGAGCAATCTATGGGCTGGTTTTGGATGCCCATAGTATTCCAAATCAGTGGGTACAAGTGTAGGGCCGAGATTAAACGCTTGGGGAACAAGAAACGATCCTAACGGTTGTGGATTTCCTATAAATACCCAACCCAATTTCATTTCTCCCCACTTGAATTCTGAGTTTGTTCTCTAAGTTGGGGTGTTTTAGCACTTCATACCTGAGAATACTCGGAAGTTCAATCTTGCGGGGACCTTCTGTAAGTATTCTTTCGCGTTTTTCATTTGTTTTAGCGTTAAAGTCAAACTGTGTTTGACTTTCTGCTTTGACCAGTTTATGGTCAACGCGAAGTTCATTTGAACTTCATAACGTGAGCGTAATCACGATGGTTATAGTCCCTAGTGACTATACCTACTGATTACCACGTTATCTAGGCTCAGTGACGAGTCATAGCTTCGGCCAGAATGCGTTTTCTCGCGTATTTTGTAACCAAGCTACTTGTAGGTATCAAAACCGTTTGTTTTGATGCCAAACCTGTTTTCTAACTTAACTAAACATGTTTCGACATGTTTAGCTCGTCACTTGTTAGTTTTGTGCTTATATAGAGTCGTAAGTCAGGCGGACTAAACACCCGCTTAGACTTTCGAACACGACCCGTTTGGTCGATCATTAGGATTCGACCAAACATGTGTTGTGACCATAGTAGCGTAGGGAATAACCTTCCGGGGATATACCTTATGGTCACTTAGATTTGATTAGTCGCATGATAAGTAGTTTATGTGCCCTTGGTAAATTACCAAAATACCCTCTTTATACATAATTGGTAATTAAGCATATGTAACTTAAATTTTTGACACGTAACTGATTATGTAACATAATTAAACATATATGGGCATATAATACTCGTCATAGGACTAGTTAGACGCCTCGAACGCGCTTTTGCGCGCACGACGCATTAAAGTAGCGTAAGCCACCTTAATGGGTCGCGATGGGTCGAAAGCACTTAGGTTAGGTTCCGATTTAGGATGTAGGCTTTGTTAAACCATATCACAAGAGTTCCAACACTCATTTGGTTTACAAGACCTCATTCCATCCGATCTCCCGATTTAGGCGCCTATTGTTTGACTAGTGGTTCGATTATTAGGAACTACTTGATTTCTCTGGTTTGCTCGAGTTCGTTGAAGTTCTATTTGATCAAGGATACTTTGCACTACATGTGAGTACATAGTTCCCCTATTTTACTGTTTTAAATGTTTTGGGGTGATTCATATGTATCAAATGTTTTCAAAGTTTAAACGATGGTTTCAAAAACGATTATAACGATTTTACTAAACTAACAACGATTTCGATAAGGTGTACACGACTTGTTGGTTGTAATTACATAACGAATGACATTCATTAGCATTGATCAAGCCGACCAGTATTAGGTTATGGTACCATAGGATCTGACAAATCCCGTTATTGCACTGCACCCATAGTTATGTGTGGGGGTTGTGGGTAACGACTGAATCTGATGATTGTTAACTTACCCTTTGGTGGTTTGTTAATACGAAACGAGAAACGAGTTAGACGAGTCATGAAGGTTTGAATGTTGTTAACGAGACGACCAAAAGTAGTTTCACTATTAAAAACAAATACGATTTGGAAACGAGTAAATGATTTGGAAACGATGTTAAACGATTTCGATAAACGACTGGTTTTTGGTTAAGTGTTTAGATAACGAGACGGGGGTAATGTGGTGAAAACATGGTAGATACGCCGCTGGTACTTCTTATATATAAGTGTTTTCATCATATTACATACCGTGGCGTTATATAGTTCACTTGGGTAAACGATATTTAAAACGATGTCACACAATGATGTTTTACAAGATGTTTTTCTAGAAACAAAATGTTTTGGGGTTAAGAATTATGGCTACGAGATTTTATAAACTTAATCAACTTGATTTGAGTTGGTTAACTATGTTGCAATACACTTTTCAAAACGAGGTTTGTATTTCGACTCTTGTAGTCTAATAAAGTATTGCACCATACAAACAAGCCATGATTCCAATACCCTTATAAAACCTATGTACTCGCCAGCAATTTCTTTGCTGACTAAGTTTTTTACATATGTTTCAGGTGTGGTTGAATGATGTGATTTTCTAGGATGCATGCGTCACGTAGGACCTGGACGAGGCCTTAGTGACTTTAAAACTATGATAGTTGATAAGAAACTTGTTTGTTTTATGTTAAGACAATGTAATGTTTGATATTATCAATAAAACGAAACTATTTTTGAATCCATGGATGTGAAACAATTATTCTGTTGCAACACTCCCCGACGTTTCCGCCACGGTTTGTTGTCCTACGTGGTCGGGGTGTGACAGAAAAGTTGGTATCAGAGCCAATGGTTATAGGGAATTAGGTTATTAGTAATGCTTTGACCTAGACTATAACTTTAGGACCCTAACACAAGTTTACTTGTGTTTAGATTTTAAAACAATACCGTCACCTATCCTTAGGTGATAACCACAACGAGAACACAAATCCGAATCTGCTTCGAAAAATTAATCATCCATTCTAGGATGATTGATTACTAGGTTTTGAACCCTTCCAGTTTGATTCATATTTGGCGTAGTGCCTTTTGAATTTTCAAAATCTCGTCAAAGTCTGGGTTGAAATAATGTGAACACGTGCAAACTGGAAGAGTGAATGCCTGTACCCTGAGTTTTCTGTCTAAGGCTAGAGTGTTCGTACAAATCCACATAATCGGACCAGTCACTCTTACCTGGGAACTCTTGGGGTGAGTGTTCACTTATAGGCGAGCATGTCTTCGCGATGCATTATTTCGATTCATTTACTTTGATTAGTCATTGCGTGTCGTTTGTTTGTTCGAGGTAACGAACAAATGATCGCCTTCCTTGTGTTTTGTCGATTCATCTTTTGCTCTTCCTAATTATCAACCTTACTCGTTTCTCATATTTCCTTGTTAGACAATGCCTCCACGACGTGAAGCACAATCCTTCACCATTGAAGAAATCGCAGCCCTAGTCTCTCAGCAAGTGGCTGCTGTGCTTCCCGGTGTTGTAACTCAAGTTCATGAGATATACAACAATAACAATAATAACCACAACAATGCGCAGTGTAATTTCAAGAACTTCAATTCTGCTAAGCCTCTTAAGTTTTCTGGGTCGCAAGGAGCAACTGCGCTCCTACAGTGGTTCGAGAGTATTGAGAACACATTCAGGCATGTGCAGTGTCCGAATGCACGTAAGGTTGAATTTGCTACCAGCGTGTTTGAGAAGCGAGCGCTTACCTGGTGGAATGGTATTATGCGCGATAGGGGTGCCGAAGTGGCGTTGGCACAAACGTGGGATGAGCTTCGGGCTCTCATGATGAGAGAGTTCTGTCCCCGTCACGAAATTCGAGCTTTGGAGCGAGAGTTCGACGATTTAAAACAAGATGGGGCTGAGCACCGTGCGTACACGGATCGCTTTGAGGAACTCAGTCTATTGTGTCCCACCATGGTTACCCCACCAGAGAAAGCAATCGAAAGATACATCGATGGTCTACCCGATTCTATGATGGATATTGTGACTGCTGTTAATCCTACTACCCTTCGCCAAGCAATCGAATTGTCTGCTACCCTAACTGAATCCCAGGTCAGAAAGGGTAAACTCACTCGCAAGGGTGATAAGAAGAAATCGTCTGATTCTGCAAAAGACAAGAAGAAGGGTAAGGGTAAAGAAGGTGAGTCGTCGAAGAAATCAAGGAAGCGAAAGGGTGCTCAGAACTTTGCTGTCACGGCACAGGCTGAACAAAACACACCGGCTCAACCTCCTGCGAAAAAGGCATATGCTGGTACCGCACCTCACTGCACTCGATGTAATGGTCACCATGTTGCCCAACAGGCCTGTAAACAGTGTGCTACGTGTGGTAGACTTGGGCATTTAGCCAATGTTTGTCGTTCAGGACAAAATCAGGTCGCCCAGGTTCAAGCTCCGGCACAAGGGAATGCTGCTAGATTCCCACCAGGTTCATGTTTTAATTGTGGAGAGTTTGGCCACTTCCGCAACAACTGTCCGAGGCTGGCAAATGCTAATGCGAACCCGAATGTGAACGCCAATGTGAATCCTGCTCGAGGGCGAGCTTACAACTTGAATGCAAACGAAGCGAGGGCTGACAACGAGGTTGTCAATGGTACGTTTCTTGTTAACAATCAACCTGCATCTATTCTTTTTGATTCTGGTGCCGATCGAAGTTTTGTTTCATTATCTTTTGAGCCATTGCTTGCGATACCTAGAACTAAATTGAGGAAACCCTTGTCTGTCGAAGTTGCTACTGGTAAACCTCTTGTTCTCGATTCTGTTATTCGTAATTGTCAGTTGAACCTTGATAACCACCTCTTTCCTATCGACCTCACACCAATGCAACTTGGAAGCTTCGACATTATCGTTGGAATGGATTGGTTAACCAAACACCACGCTGAGGTGGTTTGTTTCGATAAGATTGTTCGTATTCCCCTTCCGTCTGGCGATGTTTTGGAGGTTCGTGGTGAGAAACCTTCAGGCGGATTGAAGCTTATGTCGTGTACAAAGGCCCAGAGATATTTGAGAAAAGGATATGTTGCTTTTCTAGCACATGTCACTGAGGAGAAAAGCAAGAGTAAGAGGATTCAGGATATTCCGATTGTTCGAGACTATCCAGAGGTGTTCCCTGATGAACTGCCTGGTTTGCCTCCAGTTCGTCAAGTTGAATTCCATATCGACCTTGTACCTAATGCCAACCCGATTGCGAAAGCGCCTTATCGTCTTGCACCATTAGAGATGCAAGAATTATCGAAACAGCTTCAAGAGTTATCTGATAAAGGATTCATCCGTCCGAGTTATTCACCTTGGGGAGCTCCTGCCCTCTTCGTGAAAAAGAAAGATGGGTCTTTTCGAATGTGTATCGATTATCGTGAGCTTAACAAACTTACCATCAAGAATCGATATCCCCTACCTCGAATTGATGATCTCTTCGATCAGCTGCAAGGTGCTTCATGTTTTTCTAAGATCGATCTGCGTTCTGGGTATCATCAACTTCGTGTTCTCGAAGAAGATATTCCCAAGACTGCTTTCCGCACGAGATATGGGCATTACGAGTTCACAGTCATGCCTTTTGGCTTGACGAATGCTCCAGCTATCTTTATGGACTTAATGAATAGGGTTTGTAAACCTTATTTAGACAAGTTCATTATTGTGTTCATCGACGATATTCTCATTTATTCGAAGACTCGAGCCGATCACGAGCAACACCTTCGCTTAACGTTGGAACTCCTTAAGAAGGAACAACTTTTCGCTAAATTCTCCAAGTGTGAATTTTGGCTTAAAGAAGTTCAATTTCTGGGTCATATAGTCAATGAGCGAGGTATTCATGTGGATCCATCCAAGATTGTTGCTATTAAGGATTGGTGTACGCCAACGACACCTACAGAAATTCGATCTTTTCTTGGTCTTGCTGGATATTATCGTCGATTCATTTCCAATTTCTCAAAGATTGCGGTTCCACTCACTGCTTTGACTCAGAAGAATAAGCCTTTTGAGTGGGGACCCAAGCAAGAAGAAGCGTTTCAAACGCTGAAGCGGAAGTTATGTAATGCTCCTGTTCTATCTCTGCCCGATGGAAACGATGATTTCGTTGTCTACTGCGATGCATCTAACTTAGGCCTTGGTTGCGTCCTCATGCAACGAGGTAAAGTTATTGCTTATGCATCTAGACAGTTGAAAATCCACGAGAAGAACTATACAACTCATGATCTCGAGTTAGGAGCTGTGGTTTTCGCGCTTAAAATCTGGAGACATTATCTTTATGGCACGAAGTGTGTGGTTTTCACAGACCACAAAAGTCTCCAGTATATTCTTAATCAGAAAGAGCTGAACATGAGGCAACGACGTTGGGTGGAACTCTTGAACGATTACGATTGCGAAATTCGCTACCATCCTGGTAAGGCGAATGTCGTGGCCGATGCGCTTAGTCGAAAAGAGCGAGTCAAACTTCATTCCCTTCAAACGTTATCTGATCTTCAATCTCGTATTCTTCAAGCTCAGCAATTTTGTGTTTCACAAAATTTGATAGGTATGGAATTACCACATCAGCTTGAGCTCAAACTCGAAGCAAAAGGCGATGGTTTGCTTTATTTCAAGGATCGTTTGTGGATCCCGAAACAAGACGAACTCCGCACCCTAGTGATGGACGAATCTCACAAGTCTCGATATTCTATCCATCCTGGTGCCGATAAAATGTACAAGGATCTTCGTACTAAGTTCTGGTGGCCTGGTATGAAGAAAGATGTCGCCTTGTATGTCTCAAAATGCCTAACTTGTCTCAAAGTCAAGGCTGAACATCAACGACCTTCTGGTTTGCTTGTACAACCAGAAATACCGGTTTGGAAGTGGGAGAGCATTGCGATGGATCTCATCACTAAGCTACCGCGTACTTCTAAAGGTCATGATGCTATTTGGGTTGTTATCGATCGATTAACAAAGTCAGCTCATTTTCTCCCGATTCGCGAAGACCTATCTGCTGATAAACTTGCAAAGATTTATGTTGATGAGATTATTTCACGACATGGTGTTCCTTTGGATATCATTTCCGATCGTGATGCTCGATTTTCATCTCATTTTTGGAAAACCATGCAAACTGCTATGGGAACCCAACTAAATCTAAGCACTGCTTATCATCCCCAGACAGATGGTCAATCAGAAAGGACGATTCAAACTTTGGAGGATATGCTTAGAGCATGCGTGATAGACTTTGGTGGTAATTGGGATTCTCATCTGCCAATGATCGAGTTCTTTTACAACAATAGTTATCATGCTAGCATTAAAATGGCACCATTCGAAGCTCTTTACGGTCGAAAATGTCGTTCACCTGTCTGTTGGAACGAGACCGGTGAAGCTCAGCTTACTGGACCTGAGCTCGTTCTAGAAACAACAGACAAAATCAAGAAAATTCGCGATAATCTTGTGACAGCTAGAAGCCGTCAAAAGAGTTATGCGGATTTAGGACGCAAGCCCATGGAATTTCAAGTCGGAGACCGTGTCCTACTCAAGGTTTCACCTTGGAAGGGAGTCGTGAGATTTGGAAAGAAAGGAAAACTTGCACCTCGATATGTGGGACCATTTAAGATTGTGGAAAGAGTTGGGAAAGTTGCCTATCGACTAGAGCTACCTCCAGAGCTTGGGAATATTCACCCGACTTTTCACGTGTCCAATCTGCGAAAGTGCTTAGCTGACACTGATCTTCACATACCTCTCGACGAGATTCAAATCGATGAAACAATGCACTTTGTCGAGAAACCCGTGGAGATAGTGGACCGTACATTCAAGCAGTTGAAGAACAAACGGATTCATTTGGTTAAAGTTCGTTGGGAGTCCAAACGTGGCCCAGAATTTACTTGGGAACGTAAGGATCAAATGATGACCAAATATCCACATTTGTTTCCACAAGCTTCCTCTAGTTAAAATTTCGGGACGAAATTTCCTGAAGTAGGGGAGACTGTGACAACTGTGCTCTGTAATCTCCGTACGATGAAAAACAATGTTGATTATTAATAAAGCAATATGCTTTGGTGTTATTATATGTGTTTTGTGTGTATTTGTGTTTGGTAATTTTACAATTCGATTCGATTCCAATTTCAAGCTCTAAATCGCTTTCTGGAAGGTTATACGCGCACTAATGCGTAAATATAACCAGTTTAATGCAACAAACGCTCCGGAATAGTGAAATAGGCTTAACATACCTTAAATAACCTCCACATATCTTAGAAATAAGTTTTGGATGGTTTGGTGTGTCGAAAACAAGTTTGTTCGATCACAGGGACTATTTGTGTCAAACTTCGAAACTATACCGATTCGTATAGTAACGAACACTCCGGAACTTGATCATAAGTTAAACATACCCTAAATAACCTTTACATAGCTTAGAAATAGGCTTTGAGGGGTTCGGTATGCTAAAATAAACTTTATTGATCAATGGGGACTAAAAGCGTCAAAAAGTGCACAAGTTTGCATTTTCGCGCATATCTTACGTTCTGAATACATCCGGACATCCAAAAATTTATGTAAGCATTAAAATATTATGTTTTAATGTTTGGCATAATAAAAATCCATTCGTCGCGCAATTTGGACCGTTTTTGCGTTCGTTACGACTCCCGTCGTAATTAACCGAACAACGCAACCGTACGACCAAACGAACCGACATCCGAGATATTTTTGAGCATGTTTTGAGTTCCCTATACTTTAACTTCATTTTAGAGCCTTGAAATGAGGTTAATGGGGCTTAAACGTGTCAAAAATGAGCCGAAATGCAAGTTTTGCAAGTTCAGGGGCTAAACTGTCATTTTATGAAAGTGCTGGTCTGCAGGTCCCTTACGGACCGTATGGGTATGTGCTTACGGTCCGTAAAGCCTCCCCAGATCAGCAAACTTTATTTTTAAAACCCAGCTGTTCCCCATTGTTTTGCACATGGTTTGAGCAATCTATGGGCTGGTTTTGGATGCCCATAGTATTCCAAATCAGTGGGTACAAGTGTAGGGCCGAGATTAAACGCTTGGGGAACAAGAAACGATCCTAACGGTTGTGGATTTCCTATAAATACCCAACCCAATTTCATTTCTCCCCACTTGAATTCTGAGTTTGTTCTCTAAGTTGGGGTGTTTTAGCACTTCATACCTGAGAATACTCGGAAGTTCAATCTTGCGGGGACCTTCTGTAAGTATTCTTTCGCGTTTTTCATTTGTTTTAGCGTTAAAGTCAAACTGTGTTTGACTTTCTGCTTTGACCAGTTTATGGTCAACGCGAAGTTCGTTTGAACTTCATAACGTGAGCGTAATCACGATGGTTATAGTCCCTAGTGACTATACCTACTGATTACCACGTTATCTAGGCTCAGTGACGTGTCATAGCTTCGGCCAGAATGCGTTTTCTCGCGTATTTTGTAACCAAGCTACTTGTAGGTATCAAAACCGTTTGTTTTGATGCCAAACCTGTTTTCTAACTTAACTAAACATGTTTCGACATGTTTAGCTCGTCACTTGTTAGTTTTGTGCTTATATAGAGTCGTAAGTCAGGCGGACTAAACACCCGCTTAGACTTTCGAACATGACCCGTTTGGTCGATCATTAGGATTCGACCAAACATGTGTTGTGACCATAGTAGCGTAGGGAATAACCTTCCGGGGATATACCTTATGGTCACTTAGATTTGATTAGTCGCATGATAAGTAGTTTATGTGCCCTTGGTAAATTACCAAAATACCCTCTTTATACATAATTGGTAATTAAGCATATGTAACTTAAATTTTTGACACGTAACTGATTATGTAACATAATTAAACATATATGGGCATATAATACTCGTCATAGGACTAGTTAGACGCCTCGAACGCGCTTTTGCGCGCACGACGCATTAAAGTAGCGTAAGCCACCTTAATGGGTCGCGATGGGTCGAAAGCACTTAGGTTAGGTTCCGATTTAGGATGTAGGCTTTGTTAAACCATATCACAAGAGTTCCAACACTCATTTGGTTTACAAGACCTCATTCCATCCGATCTCCCGATTTAGGCGCCTATTGTTTGACTAGTGGTTCGATTATTAGGAACTACTTGATTTCTCTGGTTTGCTCGAGTTCGTTGAAGTTCTATTTGATCAAGGATACTTTGCACTACATGTGAGTACATAGTTCCCCTATTTTACTGTTTTAAATGTTTTGGGGTGATTCATATGTATCAAATGTTTTCAAAGTTTAAACGATGGTTTCAAAAACGATTATAACGATTTTACTAAACTAACAACGATTTCGATAAGGTGTACACGACTTGTTGGTTGTAATTACATAACGAATGACATTCATTAGCATTGATCAAGCCGACCAGTATTAGGTTATGGTACCATAGGATCTGACAAATCCCGTTATTGCACTGCACCCATAGTTATGTGTGGGGGTTGTGGGTAACGACTGAATCTGATGATTGTTAACTTACCCTTTGGTGGTTTGTTAATACGAAACGAGAAACGAGTTAGACGAGTCACGAAGGTTTGAATGTTGTTAACGAGACGACCAAAAGTAGTTTCACTATTAAAAACAAATACGATTTGGAAACGAGTAAACGATTTGGAAACGATGTTAAACGATTTCGATAAACGACTGGTTTTTGGTTAAGTGTTTAGATAACGAGACGGGGGTAATGTGGTGAAAACATGGTAGATACGCCGCTGGTACTTCTTATATATAAGTGTTTTCATCATATTACATACCGTGGCGTTATATAGTTCACTTGGGTAAACGATATTTAAAACGATGTCACACAATGATGTTTTACAAGATGTTTTTCTAGAAACAAAATGTTTTGGGGTTAAGAATTATGGCTACGAGATTTTATAAACTTAATCAACTTGATTTGAGTTGGTTAACTATGTTGCAATACACTTTTCAAAACGAGGTTTGTATTTCGACTCTTGTAGTCTAATAAAGTATTGCACCATACAAACAAGCCATGATTCCAATACCCTTATAAAACCTATGTACTCGCCAGCAATTTCTTTGCTGACTAAGTTTTTTACATATGTTTCAGGTGTGGTTGAATGATGTGATTTTCTAGGATGCATGCGTCACGTAGGACCTGGACGAGGCCTTAGTGACTTTAAAACTATGATAGTTGATAAGAAACTTGTTTGTTTTATGTTAAGACAATGTAATGTTTGATATTATCAATAAAACAAAACTATTTTTGAATCCATGGATGTGAAACAATTATTCTGTTGCAACACTCCCCGACGTTTCCGCCACGGTTTGTTGTCCTACGTGGTCGGGGTGTGACAGAAAAGTTGGTATCAGAGCCAATGGTTATAGGGAATTAGGTTATTAGTAATGCTTTGACCTAGACTATAACTTTAGGACCCTAACACAAGTTTACTTGTGTTTAGATTTTAAAACAATACCGTCACCTATCCTTAGGTGATAACCACAACGAGAACACAAATCCGAATCTGCTTCGAAAAATTAATCATCCATTCTAGGATGATTGATTACTAGGTTTTGAACCCTTCCAGTTTGATTCATATTTGGCGTAGTGCCTTTTGAATTTTCAAAATCTCGTCAAAGTCTGGGTTGAAATAATGTGAACACGTGCAAACTGGAAGAGTGAATGCCTGTACCCTGAGTTTTCTGTCTAAGGCTAGAGTGTTCGTACAAATCCACATAATCGGACCAGTCACTCTTACCTGGGAACTCTTGGGGTGAGTGTTCACTTATAGGCGAGCATGTCTTCGCGATGCATTATTTCGATTCATTTACTTTGATTAGTCATTGCGTGTCGTTTGTTTGTTCGAGGTAACGAACAAATGATCGCCTTCCTTGTGTTTTGTCGATTCATCTTTTGCTCTTCCTAATTATCAACCTTACTCGTTTCTCATATTTCCTTGTTAGACAATGCCTCCACGACGTGAAGCACAATCCTTCACCATTGAAGAAATCGCAGCCCTAGTCTCTCAGCAAGTGGCTGCTGTGCTTCCCGGTGTTGTAACTCAAGTTCATGAGATATACAACAATAACAATAATAACCACAACAATGCGCAGTGTAATTTCAAGAACTTCAATTCTGCTAAGCCTCTTAAGTTTTCTGGGTCGCAAGGAGCAACTGCGCTCCTACAGTGGTTCGAGAGTATTGAGAACACATTCAGGCATGTGCAGTGTCCGAATGCACGTAAGGTTGAATTTGCTACCAGCGTGTTTGAGAAGCGAGCGCTTACCTGGTGGAATGGTATTATGCGCGATAGGGGTGCCGAAGTGGCGTTGGCACAAACGTGGGATGAGCTTCGGGCTCTCATGATGAGAGAGTTCTGTCCCCGTCACGAAATTCGAGCTTTGGAGCGAGAGTTCGACGATTTAAAACAAGATGGGGCTGAGCACCGTGCGTACACGGATCGCTTTGAGGAACTCAGTCTATTGTGTCCCACCATGGTTACCCCACCAGAGAAAGCAATCGAAAGATACATCGATGGTCTACCCGATTCTATGATGGATATTGTGACTGCTGTTAATCCTACTACCCTTCGCCAAGCAATCGAATTGTCTGCTACCCTAACTGAATCCCAGGTCAGAAAGGGTAAACTCACTCGCAAGGGTGATAAGAAGAAATCGTCTGATTCTGCGAAAGACAAGAAGAAGGGTAAGGGTAAAGAAGGTGAGTCGTCGAAGAAATCAAGGAAGCGAAAGGGTGCTCAGAACTTTGCTGTCACGGCACAGGCTGAACAAAACACACCGGCTCAACCTCCTGCGAAAAAGGCATATGCTGGTACCGCACCTCACTGCACTCGATGTAATGGTCACCATGTTGCCCAACAGGCCTGTAAACAGTGTGCTACGTGTGGTAGACTTGGGCATTTAGCCAATGTTTGTCGTTCAGGACAAAATCAGGTCGCCCAGGTTCAAGCTCCGGCACAAGGGAATGCTGCTAGATTCCCACCAGGTTCATGTTTTAATTGTGGAGAGTTTGGCCACTTCCGCAACAACTGTCCGAGGCTGGCAAATGCTAATGCGAACCCGAATGTGAACGCCAATGTGAATCCTGCTCGAGGGCGAGCTTACAACTTGAATGCAAACGAAGCGAGGGCTGACAACGAGGTTGTCAATGGTACGTTTCTTGTTAACAATCAACCTGCATCTATTCTTTTTGATTCTGGTGCCGATCGAAGTTTTGTTTCATTATCTTTTGAGCCATTGCTTGCGATACCTAGAACTAAATTGAGGAAACCCTTGTCTGTCGAAGTTGCTACTGGTAAACCTCTTGTTCTCGATTCTGTTATTCGTAATTGTCAGTTGAACCTTGATAACCACCTCTTTCCTATCGACCTCACACCAATGCAACTTGGAAGCTTCGACATTATCGTTGGAATGGATTGGTTAACCAAACACCACGCTGAGGTGGTTTGTTTCGATAAGATTGTTCGTATTCCCCTTCCGTCTGGCGATGTTTTGGAGGTTCGTGGTGAGAAACCTTCAGGCGGATTGAAGCTTATGTCGTGTACAAAGGCCCAGAGATATTTGAGAAAAGGATATGTTGCTTTTCTAGCACATGTCACTGAGGAGAAAAGCAAGAGTAAGAGGATTCAGGATATTCCGATTGTTCGAGACTATCCAGAGGTGTTCCCTGATGAACTGCCTGGTTTGCCTCCAGTTCGTCAAGTTGAATTCCATATCGACCTTGTACCTAATGCCAACCCGATTGCGAAAGCGCCTTATCGTCTTGCACCATTAGAGATGCAAGAATTATCGAAACAGCTTCAAGAGTTATCTGATAAAGGATTCATCCGTCCGAGTTATTCACCTTGGGGAGCTCCTGCCCTCTTCGTGAAAAAGAAAGATGGGTCTTTTCGAATGTGTATCGATTATCGTGAGCTTAACAAACTTACCATCAAGAATCGATATCCCCTACCTCGAATTGATGATCTCTTCGATCAGCTGCAAGGTGCTTCATGTTTTTCTAAGATCGATCTGCGTTCTGGGTATCATCAACTTCGTGTTCTCGAAGAAGATATTCCCAAGACTGCTTTCCGCACGAGATATGGGCATTACGAGTTCACAGTCATGCCTTTTGGCTTGACGAATGCTCCAGCTATCTTTATGGACTTAATGAATAGGGTTTGTAAACCTTATTTAGACAAGTTCATTATTGTGTTCATCGACGATATTCTCATTTATTCGAAGACTCGAGCCGATCACGAGCAACACCTTCGCTTAACGTTGGAACTCCTTAAGAAGGAACAACTTTTCGCTAAATTCTCCAAGTGTGAATTTTGGCTTAAAGAAGTTCAATTTCTGGGTCATATAGTCAATGAGCGAGGTATTCATGTGGATCCATCCAAGATTGTTGCTATTAAGGATTGGTGTACGCCAACGACACCTACAGAAATTCGATCTTTTCTTGGTCTTGCTGGATATTATCGTCGATTCATTTCCAATTTCTCAAAGATTGCGGTTCCACTCACTGCTTTGACTCAGAAGAATAAGCCTTTTGAGTGGGGACCCAAGCAAGAAGAAGCGTTTCAAACGCTGAAGCGGAAGTTATGTAATGCTCCTGTTCTATCTCTGCCCGATGGAAACGATGATTTCGTTGTCTACTGCGATGCATCTAACTTAGGCCTTGGTTGCGTCCTCATGCAACGAGGTAAAGTTATTGCTTATGCATCTAGACAGTTGAAAATCCACGAGAAGAACTATACAACTCATGATCTCGAGTTAGGAGCTGTGGTTTTCGCGCTTAAAATCTGGAGACATTATCTTTATGGCACGAAGTGTGTGGTTTTCACAGACCACAAAAGTCTCCAGTATATTCTTAATCAGAAAGAGCTGAACATGAGGCAACGACGTTGGGTGGAACTCTTGAACGATTACGATTGCGAAATTCGCTACCATCCTGGTAAGGCGAATGTCGTGGCCGATGCGCTTAGTCGAAAAGAGCGAGTCAAACTTCATTCCCTTCAAACGTTATCTGATCTTCAATCTCGTATTCTTCAAGCTCAGCAATTTTGTGTTTCACAAAATTTGATAGGTATGGAATTACCACATCAGCTTGAGCTCAAACTCGAAGCAAAAGGCGATGGTTTGCTTTATTTCAAGGATCGTTTGTGGATCCCGAAACAAGACGAACTCCGCACCCTAGTGATGGACGAATCTCACAAGTCTCGATATTCTATCCATCCTGGTGCCGATAAAATGTACAAGGATCTTCGTACTAAGTTCTGGTGGCCTGGTATGAAGAAAGATGTCGCCTTGTATGTCTCAAAATGCCTAACTTGTCTCAAAGTCAAGGCTGAACATCAACGACCTTCTGGTTTGCTTGTACAACCAGAAATACCGGTTTGGAAGTGGGAGAGCATTGCGATGGATCTCATCACTAAGCTACCGCGTACTTCTAAAGGTCATGATGCTATTTGGGTTGTTATCGATCGATTAACAAAGTCAGCTCATTTTCTCCCGATTCGCGAAGACCTATCTGCTGATAAACTTGCAAAGATTTATGTTGATGAGATTATTTCACGACATGGTGTTCCTTTGGATATCATTTCCGATCGTGATGCTCGATTTTCATCTCATTTTTGGAAAACCATGCAAACTGCTATGGGAACCCAACTAAATCTAAGCACTGCTTATCATCCCCAGACAGATGGTCAATCAGAAAGGACGATTCAAACTTTGGAGGATATGCTTAGAGCATGCGTGATAGACTTTGGTGGTAATTGGGATTCTCATCTGCCAATGATCGAGTTCTCTTACAACAATAGTTATCATGCTAGCATTAAAATGGCACCATTCGAAGCTCTTTACGGTCGAAAATGTCGTTCACCTGTCTGTTGGAACGAGACCGGTGAAGCTCAGCTTACTGGACCTGAGCTCGTTCTAGAAACAACAGACAAAATCAAGAAAATTCGCGATAATCTTGTGACAGCTAGAAGCCGTCAAAAGAGTTATGCGGATTTAGGACGCAAGCCCATGGAATTTCAAGTCGGAGACCGTGTCCTACTCAAGGTTTCACCTTGGAAGGGAGTCGTGAGATTTGGAAAGAAAGGAAAACTTGCACCTCGATATGTGGGACCATTTAAGATTGTGGAAAGAGTTGGGAAAGTTGCCTATCGACTAGAGCTACCTCCAGAGCTTGGGAATATTCACCCGACTTTTCACGTGTCCAATCTGCGAAAGTGCTTAGCTGACACTGATCTTCACATACCTCTCGACGAGATTCAAATCGATGAAACAATGCACTTTGTCGAGAAACCCGTGGAGATAGTGGACCGTACATTCAAGCAGTTGAAGAACAAACGGATTCATTTGGTTAAAGTTCGTTGGGAGTCCAAACGTGGCCCAGAATTTACTTGGGAACGTAAGGATCAAATGATGACCAAATATCCACATTTGTTTCCACAAGCTTCCTCTAGTTAAAATTTCGGGACGAAATTTCCTGAAGTAGGGGAGACTGTGACAACTGTGCTCTGTAATCTCCGTACGATGAAAAACAATGTTGATTATTAATAAAGCAATATGCTTTGGTGTTATTATATGTGTTTTGTGTGTATTTGTGTTTGGTAATTTTACAATTCGATTCGATTCCAATTTCAAGCTCTAAATCGCTTTCTGGAAGGTTATACGCGCACTAATGCGTAAATATAACCAGTTTAATGCAACAAACGCTCCGGAATAGTGAAATAGGCTTAACATACCTTAAATAACCTCCACATATCTTAGAAATAAGTTTTGGATGGTTTGGTGTGTCGAAAACAAGTTTGTTCGATCACAGGGACTATTTGTGTCAAACTTCGAAACTATACCGATTCGTATAGTAACGAACACTCCGGAACTTGATCATAAGTTAAACATACCCTAAATAACCTTTACATAGCTTAGAAATAGGCTTTGAGGGGTTCGGTATGCTAAAATAAACTTTATTGATCAATGGGGACTAAAAGCGTCAAAAAGTGCACAAGTTTGCATTTTCGCGCATATCTTACGTTCTGAATACATCCGGACATCCAAAAATTTATGTAAGCATTAAAATATTATGTTTTAATGTTTGGCATAATAAAAATCCATTCGTCGCGCAATTTGGACCGTTTTTGCGTTCGTTACGACTCCCGTCGTAATTAACCGAACAACGCAACCGTACGACCAAACGAACCGACATCCGAGATATTTTTGAGCATGTTTTGAGTTCCCTATACTTTAACTTCATTTTAGAGCCTTGAAATGAGGTTAATGGGGCTTAAACGTGTCAAAAATGAGCCGAAATGCAAGTTTTGCAAGTTCAGGGGCTAAACTGTCATTTTATGAAAGTGCTGGTCTGCAGGTCCCTTACGGACCGTATGGGTATGTGCTTACGGTCCGTAAAGCCTCCCCAGATCAGCAAACTTTATTTTTAAAACCCAGCTGTTCCCCATTGTTTTGCACATGGTTTGAGCAATCTATGGGCTGGTTTTGGATGCCCATAGTATTCCAAATCAGTGGGTACAAGTGTAGGGCCGAGATTAAACGCTTGGGGAACAAGAAACGATCCTAACGGTTGTGGATTTCCTATAAATACCCAACCCAATTTCATTTCTCCCCACTTGAATTCTGAGTTTGTTCTCTAAGTTGGGGTGTTTTAGCACTTCATACCTGAGAATACTCGGAAGTTCAATCTTGCGGGGACCTTCTGTAAGTATTCTTTCGCGTTTTTCATTTGTTTTAGCGTTAAAGTCAAACTGTGTTTGACTTTCTACTTTGACCAGTTTATGGTCAACGCGAAGTTCGTTTGAACTTCATAACGTGAGCGTAATCACGATGGTTATAGTCCCTAGTGACTATACCTACTGATTACCACGTTATCTAGGCTCAGTGATGAGTCATAGCTTCGGCCAGAATGCGTTTTCTCGCGTATTTTGTAACCAAGCTACTTGTAGGTATCAAAACCGTTTGTTTTGATGCCAAACCTGTTTTCTAACTTAACTAAACATGTTTCGACATGTTTAGCTCGTCACTTGTTAGTTTTGTGCTTATATAGAGTCGTAAGTCAGGCGGACTAAACACCCGCTTAGACTTTCGAACACGACCCGTTTGGTCGATCATTAGGATTCGACCAAACATGTGTTGTGACCATAGTAGCGTAGGGAATAACTGTTAGGCCCTAAAGTGTGAGACTGACGCATCAAATCAACACAACGGACTACGGTTACAAACTTGGCTTTACCGGGTTAGTTAGTATTAGGTTTTGGATCTTTATAGGTCACTTGGGCCAAGCTTTAGGCCATGTGGGCCAAGCAGGCCCAAGGGGAGCCCATGTAGGGAATTGGGCTTGCATAGGTATATAAACAAGTTTTCTACTTGTTTTAGGGTTGGATCTTCATAGTTACAATTTCTCTAGAGAGAGAGAGAGGCAATTGGTGGTGAACTTGTACCAGACGATTTTGCTTGTCAAAGTAATAGAATCGTGTGCAAGTTTAAAGGTGATTCGGTTTGTTCTTCGTTTTTCATATTTTTCGGTTTCTCGTGTTTAATCTTGAATCATCTTGTGATTGGATTCCGCACTCTCACAAGATTAGGTTTGATATCATTGAAAGATCCGGTTAAACGGGACTTACAAGTGGTATCAGAGCCATTAGAACCTATTTCTAGGCTCGGTTTGATATCAAAATATTCAAGATATTCGTTGTTTTTGGTTTGGTGTTCTTCACGTTCTTCGGTGTTCTTCATTGTGTTCATCCGAATTTTGGTGAAAATTCCTATATTTTGGATTTTGATTTGTTTTGAAAGTTGTTACTAGATAATGATTGTTTTAAATTTCTTAAATATTCTGTATTATATTTCCAAGCTTATCAAAATCCAAAAATTTCGAAATTGATATTTGACTTTTTGGAAAGTTCACGTGATTTTTGTTTACAATTCTTATCCACACGAGAATTCCGAAGTCGCAACACGGTTTCGAGTAGCTATCTCCATATCATCACTTGTCGTAACCGAAGCTTCAATCATCACCACTCGCAATCACCTCCACCTTGACCGACTCGCAACCACCAACTTCGTGCTTACACAACCATAATCTTCATCATCACCATCAACCTTGAGACACCACAGTTTCATCTTCATCATCTCCGGTTGACAACATTGTCTTCATCATCATCGGCTATCATTCAACGATAACCACAGTTTCAAGGTCTCGACTTCACGGCTTGTCGCAACCTCATTGTTCAAATTGTCTGACTCGCAACCGCAGTTCCGAGTCGCAACCGAGATCTCGACTCTTCACGGCTTGTCGCAACCTCATTGTTCAAATTGTCTGACTCGCAACCGCAGTTCCGAGTCGCAACCGAGATCTCGACTCTTCACGGCGTTCATCTTCATCACAGTCGCAACCGTGGTTTCGACTCATCTCGTTTCTTCGACAACGGTTCCAACCTGCAACTATCTCCGGTCACCTCCTTTGTTCATCCATCGCTCCTCCGATCATCTTCATCACCGTAGCCTGCAACTCCGGTTACCCCGCATCGCTCCACCGTAACCTGCAACTCCGGTTGTCCTCCGTTAACCGTCGTTCCTCCGACCATCACTACCTGTTGTCGTTCTCCATTATCACCATCGCTCCACCGTCGCTCATCCGTAATCTCCGATCACCCTCCTACCGTCCATCATCAACGTTCCTTACTGGTTGTGTAACGAAGAAACGGCCGAAAATTAGGGTTACGGGGTGTTGTTTCTTTTTGAACAAAGAAGACGGTTACTTATTATAATTATTATATTAATCATTAATCAATCATTGCTTTATAATTAGATTTTTAAATAATATAATAATCATAAGGTAATCATTACTTAATCATTATTAATAATAATAATAATAATATTAGTTATAATAATTAATAATAATAATAATAATAATTAACCTTTATTTATTAAAGTAACTTAAAAAATAATAATAATAATAATAATAATAATAATAATAATAATAATAATAAAAAATAAATAAATAAATAAATAAAAAAAAAAGGTTTGTTTGTTCGGTTGTGATAACGGTTTTTGACAGGTTTTTGAGGTGTGATTTAGAAAGCGGGTTCGTTCCTTCGCGTTCAACGGGTTTGAGTTAGCGAGTACACGGGTTCTCGCTTTGAGCTTGTGTTGAGGAAATAGTAAAAAGCGCACATTTTGGGAGATCAAGTCTTACAATGTCTTCTAAAAGAGAGATGCTTGAGCAGAAATTCGAAGGATTCAGTTACTTATACGGTGAATCGATAGAAGCTCTTGCAGGTCGGTTTACTGAACTGCTCTCTGAAATGGAAAAGGCAGAAATGGTGGTGCCTACTCGCGTGAGCAACAGAAAGCTTCTGGAGGCTATAAAAGGGAACTGTAGTTGGTTAATGAATGTTAATCAGATAATAGTGACAACCGAAGGCAACTGTTACAAAATGAAGTCAGATGAGCTGATCTCTCTCATCAAATCCTATGGCAATGCTGACTCACCACAAAATTCAGCAACTATGTTTAACAAACCCATGGCTCAAGAAGTTACTCGTGATCGTGAAGAGATACTTTCTGTATTTTGCACTCCTGAGTGTAGAAAAAGAAATGAGGCATATCGATTACACAACGCTGAGTTGGTTCAAGACTACAACGACATAAAAAATAAAAATTTTACTTTATCAAAGAATGAAAAGCTTTATAAAGATAAAATTGAAGCTCAGCGTAAGGACATCGTTCAACTCAAGGACGATGTCAGTGTAGCTACGGCCCAACTCATCATAGTCAAAGAAAAACTGTGTGAGGTGACTAAAGAACTGGAGAATGTTAGGGATAAATACCAAATAAATCAATTAAACATTAAGAAATTCGATTCCTCCAGTAAATTAGTCAAAAATCTGTGTGATCAACAATTAGCATATTCTAAAAAGAAAGGGTCAGGATTGGGTTATAATCAGACTCCTCCTCCGTACAATGATAATTACACTTATTTACCAATGACTGAGGAGGAGATACTGAACGAAAGTAAAATGACTTATGGTTCACATAACAACAAATCGTCTGTTCATAACAGACATGTTGAGCCACAAAAGTCTTCACCATTGAATTTTGTTCCTAAAGGCACAATTGATCCTGACGTTTCATTGTCATGTGCAGATGATAGCTCTGAAGTAAAGTGTGGTGATGTTCATGGGAAGTGAAATAAATGTTTGTGTTAAAGGATTTGACTAACACATGTAAGGTGCTATAACTGAAAAGACTAGGATCTACTGCGATATGTTGATAGGCTTGACGCTCAACATGATAAAAGATACTAAGTGATATAAACATAACGAATTATGTACCATGTGGGTAACATACCAACGGCGTATGATTTTATGGTCTTAAATCTTGCGTTGATAGATAACCAACATCTGAGGTTTCGGGTCTTTATATTGTTGAATCATCCGAGGATATTTTGGTTGTTCTTCTGCTTAGAACTAAAAGTGTACATGACCCCAGGAAAGAAAGTCACTTGGAATTAGCTCATATCTATTTGAATGTCTGTATGTTTCCCGATACACACAATTTTGATCTGATTCTGAAATCTTCTCTGAAAAAAGTCGTGTACCTCCTCTGCTGCATCCAGATATATGCTGACCTGGAGGTGCTAGGCAACGACAGCTTCTGCTGCATCCAGATACATGCTGACCTAGCTGTCTGTTGTCGCGCTGTAGATCTAAACACCCGAAAGAGGCCCTCTAGTGCCCAAAAGAAACCCAAATAAACCTATATCAAATTGAGAAAAACTCATTTGATCTGTATATTATATCATCTCTGCAAAAGATCTATTCTGTTCTCTTCTCAACCTATTCCCAGTTAAGATTTCAGAAAATTGGATTGGACTTGTGAAATATGTGGTAGGGAAGATACTTGCATGATAGAGTGTGCTGTTTACATTTCCGGGATTTGACTAGTATTTATTTGGGTGTTCATTGTTAAGAAATTAAAACATGATAAAACAGATTATATGCAGACTGCACAGTCAGGATATCTTAAAGGATGACATCAGTATACTCACCTGCTACGATGAATCGTTGTGCTTACCTTGATCGTGGGGGTATGTCTTGGAATGGGACACACGGGTATAATAGTATAATATTATCTTAAGTATATCACGAAGTTGAAAATTGAAAGTTGAGCGTTAAAGTTTAAGTGGACAAACATATTGGCAATCGCATAGACCAGTTTGATTAGGCTCGTACTGAAAAGTGTTCCTTAGTCTGACTGAGAACGAATTTTGATCCCATTTGCAATTGTAATTGTATATTATGGTAGTTGTTTATATTTTGAGTTTTTATTTGTTTTAGTTCTTAAAAATTAAAAATTAAAAAAAAAATAAAAAATTCAAAAAAATCCAAAAATAGTGTGTTTATTTGTTTCTCTTAAAAATTAAAAATGTAACCGTTCTTGAAGATTTGACTGATCATCAAAAGTTAAAAGAATTTAAATTGTGAAATTTCATGTACCTAGTGTTCATATGGTACTCTCCCTGTTGCATAAGAAATGTTTGCTTATGAGTTTGTGAGCATGTGCAGAACTTGATTTCAATCAAGAACAGGGGTTGATGAAGACTGAGATGCTGTTAGCTGCTGAAGAAGCCCAAAGCATCACAACAACAAGATGTACCTGAGTCAGAAGAACCGGATACAAGACGTCGTCTGACAATGAAAGTGCATTTGAAGAAGTACCGTGAACCTGCTTGAAAGACAAAGACTGAAGAAGAAAAGAGCTGCTGAGAATCCTCCTCTCACATTCTTTTTGACAAGATTTTCAAGCAAATGCTGATCGTGATCCTGATATGAAGCTGACCACAAGAGCTGAAGAAAGAGACCCAGTGCTGAGAGTTCAGAAGTCAAGAACTTCCACAACATCTGCAGCTTAGAGACAACCATAGATTTCGTTGAAGACGTTGCTGAATTCAAGTTGAAGACAATTTGATGGCATCAGTCTAGGGGGAGATTGTTAGGCCCTAAAGTGTGAGACTGACGCATCAAATCAACACAACGGACTACGGTTACAAACTGGGCTTTACCGGGTTAGTTAGTATTAGGTTTTGGATCTTTATAGGTCACTTGGGCCAAGCTTTAGGCCATGTGGGCCAAGCAGGCCCAAGGGGAGCCCATGTAGGGAATTAGGCTTGCATAGGTATATAAACAAGTTTTCTACTTGTTTTAGGGTTGGATCTTCATAGTTACAATTTCTCTAGAGAGAGAGAGAGGCAATTGGTGGTGAACTTGTACCAGACGATTTTGCTTGTCAAAGTAATAGAATCGTGTGCAAGTTTAAAGGTGATTCAGTTTGTTCTTCGTTTTTCATATTTTTCGGTTTCTCGTGTTTAATCTTGAATCATCTTGTGATTGGATTCCGCACTCTCACAAGATTAGGTTTGATATCATTGAAAGATCCGGTTAAACGGGACTTACAATAACCTTCCGGGGATATACCTTATGGTCACTTAGATTTGATTAGTCGCATGATAAGTAGTTTATGTGCCCTTGGTAAATTACCAAAATACCCTCTTTATACATAATTGGTAATTAAGCATATGTAACTTAAATTTTTGACACGTAACTGATTATGTAACATAATTAAACATATATGGGCATATAATACTCGTCATAGGACTAGTTAGACGCCTCGAACGCGCTTTTGCGCGCACGACGCATTAAAGTAGCGTAAGCCACCTTAATGGGTCGCGATGGGTCGAAAGCACTTAGGTTAGGTTCCGATTTAGGATGTAGGCTTTGTTAAACCATATCACAAGAGTTCCAACACTCATTTGGTTTACAAGACCTCATTCCATCCGATCTCCCGATTTAGGCGCCTATTGTTTGACTAGTGGTTCGATTATTAGGAACTACTTGATTTCTCTGGTTTGCTCGAGTTCGTTGAAGTTCTATTTGATCAAGGATACTTTGCACTACATGTGAGTACATAGTTCCCCTATTTTACTGTTTTAAATGTTTTGGGGTGATTCATATGTATCAAATGTTTTCAAAGTTTAAACGATGGTTTCAAAAACGATTATAACGATTTTACTAAACTAACAACGATTTCGATAAGGTGTACACGACTTGTTGGTTGTAATTACATAACGAATGACATTCATTAGCATTGATCAAGCCGACCAGTATTAGGTTATGGTACCATAGGATCTGACAAATCCCGTTATTGCACTGCACCCATAGTTATGTGTGGGGGTTGTGGGTAACGACTGAATCTGATGATTGTTAACTTACCCTTTGGTGGTTTGTTAATACGAAACGAGAAACGAGTTAGACGAGTCACGAAGGTTTGAATGTTGTTAACGAGACGACCAAAAGTAGTTTCACTATTAAAAACAAATACGATTTGGAAACGAGTAAACGATTTGGAAACGATGTTAAACGATTTCGATAAACGACTGGTTTTTGGTTAAGTGTTTAGATAACGAGACGGGGGTAATGTGGTGAAAACATGGTAGATACGCCGCTGGTACTTCTTATATATAAGTGTTTTCATCATATTACATACCGTGGCGTTATATAGTTCACTTGGGTAAACGATATTTAAAACGATGTCACACAATGATGTTTTACAAGATGTTTTTCTAGAAACAAAATGTTTTGGGGTTAAGAATTATGGCTACGAGATTTTATAAACTTAATCAACTTGATTTGAGTTGGTTAACTATGTTGCAATACACTTTTCAAAACGAGGTTTGTATTTCGACTCTTGTAGTCTAATAAAGTATTGCACCATACAAACAAGCCATGATTCCAATACCCTTATAAAACCTATGTACTCGCCAGCAATTTCTTTGCTGACTAAGTTTTTTACATATGTTTCAGGTGTGGTTGAATGATGTGATTTTCTAGGATGCATGCGTCACGTAGGACCTGGACGAGGCCTTAGTGACTTTAAAACTATGATAGTTGATAAGAAACTTGTTTGTTTTATGTTAAGACAATGTAATGTTTGATATTATCAATAAAACGAAACTATTTTTGAATCCATGGATGTGAAACAATTATTCTGTTGCAACACTCCCCGACGTTTCCGCCACGGTTTGTTGTCCTACGTGGTCGGGGTGTGACATTTTTGAAGAGAGGGCCTCGATTTGGGCTTGTAAAGAAGTGCTTTCATCAACCTTATGGGCGCCCGGGGCAATAGATTTATTGCCTCGGGGAGTGTGTCACTGAAAATTGGTTTGAGCAATTTCCTCGATTTGATTGTATATTTCATGTGGGCAACGATTACCTAAAAGTCCCCCGGAGCTAGAGTCAAGTGTTTGTCTCGTGTGTGGCAACAACCCATTATAGAAAGTGGATACTTGTTGCCATACCGCAAGACCGTGATGGGGACACTTTCGCAATAGCTCCTTGAACATTTCCCAAGTTTCATATAAGGATTCCCCATCCTCTTGTGAATATGTATTAATTTCAGTCATTAATTTAGCCGTTTTAGCGGGAGGGAAATACTTATATAGAAATTTTTGGGCTAGTTCATCCCAGGTGTTTACCGAACCAACTGGGAGGGCGGTGAGCCAAGCTTTTGCTCGGTCTTTTAGTGAAAATGGAAACATTCGGAGGCGGATGGCGTCATTTTAAGCTCCATTGATCCGAAAGGTATCACATATTTCTAAAAAATTAGTAATATGTAGATGGGGATCCTCGTCCGCAAGCCCATGGAAGGTTGCGGAGTTTTGAAGCATTTGTATCAAATGTGGCCGAAGTTCGAAGTTGTTGGCTTCAACATTCGGTGCATTGATAGCGGCGCCGAGATTACCCATGGTGGGTCGTAGGTAATCCATGAGGGTACGTTGGTCCGCCATTGGAAGTGGGTCCCCCGAAACTTTCCCTTGGTTTTTAGCTTTAAGTCTTTTTCTGAGAAAGCGTTCGGGTTCTTCTATAGGTTCTTTTATGTCTTTATTAGAACTGGAGCTCATACACTATGTAGAAGGTTCAGATGTGGCGTCTGGTTCCAAGTCCTGCAATAAAAACAGAAAAGAATGTTGGTCAGAAAGTTCACCACGGCCCCGTGCTCAGTGAACACGGTCCGTGGTCGGAGATACAACGATTGTCTTCCGGATCCCTGTTACTGGTGTGACAACCCTCACTAAACCAGGTATCCGTATGACTTAATTAATAATTAATTACTGCTTAATTACTGTGCTTACTTGAACTTATGGACAAACTGCTACTTGAATGCTGATACATGTATTTACTTGCATCATACTTTATTTACTGTCACTACATTATTTACATACTGAACCTTGGTGACAAACATGATGCACAAAAGCACAGTAGCACAATGAACGGATAACCTATTGAACATGCTGATATAGCCAGCAACAGGCAGTCACTGCCTCTAAGGCCTGTATGAGCCCGAGATAGTTAACTACACTAATAGTGAGTGTGAAGATACAAGGGTTGTAGAACTGCGTCTCTAGGAATAAGTTACAGTGATCGGATGTGCCTAAAACGTACTCCAAGTACAAAATTCAGCACATTAACTAAAAATTCAGCATTTGGTTAACTAATAAAGTGCCAAAACATGAGAAAAATATTACTAGACACTTTCCAAAGTGTCGGGAATAAGTTGTGTCACTAAAATTAATATTAACGACACTTTAAAGCTTTGTTAAGCGCTTTAACGGATTACTATCCAACCGAACAACCGGACTTTACCCGGGACACAAAAATATTGCCATTAACATTATTTATCTTTTTCTGAGCCAGTTAGGGCCCCTGAATACCCTAACACCCACTGTAACGCACTACACATTAGTAACCGGGTTAATCACTTAACTAACTAAACTAACCTAACTAAAATCTAATGATTAGTTGAAAACCAACCAAGACCCCCCCCCCTAACCAAACCGTCCCCAAGAGGGGGACACACCTTGTCCTTCAAGTGATTATTTTAATCTTCTGGTTTAGTATCAAGAGAGCATAAAATCCAATGGACCATGATCTTAACTTTGCCTATAAGAACAAGGGTTTACACACCATAATCATCCAACACCTAAACTCAACAACACACTCTCCCTCTCCTCTCTAGAGCTCTCGGCCGAACCCCCTTCACCACCGATCAAATTTTCGAGTTTTGTTCAAGCAATTCCAAGATCATTCAAGTGTTAAGGATCACCTACAAGGAAGCTCGGTGCATTCGGAAGGCGAAGGACCTCACCCTATTGTTTTTATCCACTCATTTTGCGTCTAGACTCTTCCCTAGCCTCGAGCTAGTAGTAAGTTGCTTGAATCACCTTCTCGAACTATTTTAAGATGGTTAGAATGATATGTAACGGTTAAAACTCGTAAACATGCAAGATGATGCATAAAAGTCTACTAAAAAAACTAAAAGTGATGGTTAAAAGCTTGTTTGTTGTGTAAATCTTGTAGTATTTGATTTGTGTTATTTGGACCCGATCTATGTTGTGGTAGCTCGGATCATCGCTTAACCCGGGTTGGTCATGATCATGGATCATGACATAGAGTTGTTTTGGATGTAACAAGGGTTAAATGATGAAACTCTACCACACACGAATCATGAACTTGTGTAAAAGCGATTTTACTTGTGAAATAGTGTTTAAAACTAGTAGATCTAAGGATCTACAAGCGGTATTTTCAAAAGACCGAGTGTCAAAGAAACCATGTTTTTTAAAGACGGATCTTACACTAACAAGAATGATTTTTAGAACACACGAGTGTGTAAACACATGAAGTTTCGACAAAATAACTATTTTTGTAAAAATTGACAAGAAGTTGTAAAGATGGAATATCTTTAAAAGCGAGGTTTTTACGAAACCGGATTGATTTATATAAAGATCCACTAAAAGTAATGGGATTTACTTCATATTTTTGGTTAAACTACAAGTTCATGAGATTCTTGCGATTTACGTATTTATTGACTAGTTTGTTGTTTCGGATATTGTTTTGGTTAAATAAGAAAATGGTTGATTTGATTTATAAAAGAAAATGATACGCTTGAAAGCATGGCCACCTCCAGTTACAAAGGAAACTCTGGCGAAATTTTTCCAAAAATCTAACACTTAGAATTATTTTCACTACAAGTGTTAGAAATACTTTTCGACTTGTTTTCAAATTATAGATTTCGCCACGACTTTATTTACAAAACATCGGAGGTGGGATTTCACAAAATAAAACTTGGTAAATATATATTTAGTATATATTTTTCATAAAGTCACTTGATATGTGTTTATGATTATTTTGTGAAGATACAAATATTATTTTTAGGATAAAAATAATATTACCAAATGTTAACGAATCCAAAATAATACGAACGCCTCTACGATAAATAGATAAGTTACACCGGTATTTATTATTACCACTCGATCATTAAAACGTAACTTACACATTTTAAGAAAATATGACTGAACGCGTATTTTGTCAAGGTATTATTTTGGGAAAATTTTATGTAATAGAAAATATAATATTTTTGAGAAGAATATTTATATTTTGGAGTTAGAAATAAAATATATTTTAAGTGAGACTTAATAATATATTTCGAACACACATGTATTAAATCCCCCATCCTTGGGAAGGAAAATGATTACCAAGTATATACATAATGTAAACACGAAATAGTTGTCTAACTATTTCCCAAAAACTTAAACCATAAAGCTAAGGCACGGCCGTCCGTCTAATAGAATTAGTACGTGTAGGTCGTCGCACAGCTGCTTGAGCAGGAGATATACTTGGTAGAGACGCACCACTGTGAGTTCATGTCCCCCTTTTCTCTTAACTGTTTTCAGTTTTCTAAACTACGGGGGTGAAATACATGTTACTATGATTACAAGTACTTTATACATGGTATGGTTAGCGTAAGGAGGTTTACTACTTAGATCATGTGAGTGGGTAGGAGCAACATGAGGCCATTAGTCCTCATGGTAGGACCGAGGGACAGGAGCGGTAGATCTATCTGGGTGTAGCGAGCCCAGCCCCAAGCCAAACTAGAAACGGACCTCGGGGTGACTTTGTGCCCGGCGCATAAATCCGCTAGGTTTGAGTCTCCCTACTTGCACTTCACACATATCAATGGCCTTGCAAACCATTGGTGATCTCGTTTTCCTTATTCGCTACATACCAGGATTTTTATACTTACAAAGGTTTATTTACTCACTTACACATGAACTCGCTCAACATTATTGTTGATTTTTCAACTTACATGTATTTCAGGGAATTAAAGGATCTGGCGCGGTATGACACGTTTTCCCGCTGCACTAGTTACGAGGTCATCCGGGTTTAGGGAATGTGACTCTTTCCTGGACAAGTCACAGTCCTTAAACTGTGTTTATGTTATGTTGATGTTTGTTGAACAATGTTTATGTCGTTAGGATGTGTTTTCGTTAAGACAATGTTGTTGTATTTGGTTTTTAAAACTTAATTAAATGGATGATCTTGCATGGTTTTATTTCATATAGCTTTGTTATGGTTAAGCTATGGTATTAAGAAGTCACACCAAATTAACCACGCTTCCGCAAAGCCAGGGTGTGACAACTGGAAAGTTGGACACGGCCCCGTGTTGCACCGACACGGCCCCGTGCTCAGCCCTCTGTAACTCGTAAAATAAAAACTGCCAGTGACACTGCTGGGCACGGCCCGTGTCCGACCAGGCACGACCCGTGCTGAGCTCTGCAGAAGTTGAAAGATTAAGAAAATCCAAAAAATTAAAAGAAAATAAAAAAAAATGATTAGGCCGTTGATTCCTAACTTTCTTAAAATCCTTGTGTCCCCGGCAACGGCGCCAAAAACTTGATGTGCGTAAAGTGTGTTATATTTTTAGATGTATATTTTAAGCCCTTTTTACACTTTTAGCCAAGTTTTAAATTTATAAAACACGATATTTACTAATACTAAACACACATATGGGCAACTGCACCCATCGTGGACGTAGTATAGTGTTGGTAAGATACCGAGGTCGTCCAAGGACACAAGAGCTTTTAGTACCGGTTTATCCTCAACGTCTAATCAAATCAAAAAGTTAGAAAAAGGTTTTTAAACTATGAAAATAAAACTAACTAAAATGCTGAAAAATAAAATAAAAAGAAAAACAGATAGACAAGATGAATCACTTGGATCTGACTCGTGTGTAGTGTAACCTTTGATTATTTTCGCACTTTTACACTTGTTTAAGAGATTATCTTAGTTATTGTAGTAGGCCCCTCTTTTGAAGGTGACGTTACCCTCAACCTAGTAGTTTGAGTCAACAAGGATACAATCCTAAAGGGTCGGATTATTGAATGATAATTAATTAAGTTATTAATGCATAATGTGGTCGGCCCCTCTTTTGAAGGCGACGTTACCCTCAGCTAAGTAGTCTGAGTCAACAGGGATACAGTCCTAAGTAGCTGGGTTAAAGTTTTAATGGTAGTTTAACTTATGATGGGATCAAAAAGTTTGGACCTCCGCCATCCAATACCTTTGGGTATTGAAGGAGGTCCTTCTAAATTTGATCCAGGTCCTTTGCAGGATCTATGAACAATGGCAAGACTCTTACCAAACCATTCCCTTAACCCCCGACCAGGTAGCCAACATACCTCCATATAGACCGTGGAGATATGAATGGTGAAAATCTTTTATTTTATATAGACAGTAAAATAATGCCAAGACACCATGGACAAACGATAAGGAAGAATCACCTTCAACATAAGAAAAGTAGTTAAAGTCATTAATACAAAACCAATTAAAAAGTGCAAAAGATTAAAAATAAAAAGTATTATACTAAACACTTGTCTTCATCAAGTGATGTAAGAGACTTAGGCAAACATGGCCTTTGATTGTCAAGAACTCATACGATCAATCTTGGATCCCGAGGCGAGTCACACACTCTACGATGGACAATGGATGATGGTGGTTGATGATGGTGTTATGATGGTGGTGGGTGGTGGGTGAAGTGTGAGAGAGGTGGTGTGCCAAGGGATGAGTTGCAAGAGCTCCAAACACTCCTATTTATAGGTTGAACATAAGCTCGGGCACGACCCCGTGTCCGCTGGGCACGGCCCCATGTCCATCCGCGTCTCTCTCTTCATTAATTGCAATTCGCAATTGCAATAAATGCGTCAGCAGGGAGTTGACCACGCCCCCGTGTCCGCTGGGCACGGCCCCGTGGTGGGCAACAGAAGCTTCTATGGCTTTGTCTTTTCTGCTGTCCTTTGGACACGGCCCCGTGCTCACTGAGCACGGGGCGTGTTCAGTCTTCTGTCTTCTTTGTTTTGCTTGGGGAGATGCTGTCGGGAGGTCGGGCATGCTACTTTTGTTCCTTTTCTTGTATTTAAGTTAGATTTAGCTTTCTTTTTGCTTCTTTTGTTACTTTGAGCTCATTTAATCCTGAAAATACAAAAGGAAGACAAAAGCACACTTTTTCCAACATTAGTACTAAAAAAGGGTTAGTTTTATGCCACAATTGATGTAATTTATATGTTGCATTTTGTGCACATCACCTTTCATCCTTGGCCACCAGTAGAGATCCTTAAGATCTTGGTACATCTTATCCGCTCCTGGATGAATTGAGTACCGTGACTTGTGAGCTTCGTCGAAAATAACCTTCCTCAAACCACCAAACAGAGGAACCCAAATTCGTTTCATGAAGCACAAAGTTCCTTCCTCATTTGGCGCCAACTGCTTCTCCATCCCACGGAGATACACATCCTCAATGTTCTTTTCTTTGAGAGCTTCTCTCTGCGCGGCACGAATGCGCAGTGAGAGATCCGTCTGGACAATCATCTCAAGAGCCCTAACCCTTATGGGCTTGATCCTTTCCTTTCGACTTAGGGCATCGGCGACCACATTCGCCCTCCCTGGATGATACTTGATCTCACAATCGTAGTCGTTCAACAATTCAACCCAACGTCTTTGTCTCATGTTTAGCTCCATCTGGTCGAATATGTGCTGCAGACTCTTATGATTAGTGAAGATTGTACATCGCGTACCATACAAATAGTGTCGCTAGATCTTCAATGCAAATACCACCGCACCTAATTCCAAGTCGTGCGTGGTATAATTCTTCTCGTGAACCTTCAACTGGCGTGACACGTATGCTATAACTTTTTGTCGCTGCATCAACACGCAACCCAAACGTTGATGCGAGGCGTCACAATATACCACGAAGTCTTCCGTTCCTTCAGGTAGCGATAAGATCGGTGCATTACAAAGCTTGTCCTTCAACAACTGAAACGCTTCTTCTTGTTTGACTCCCTAATCAAACTTCTTGTCTTTCTGGGTAAGGGAAGTCAAAGGTTGAGCGATTTTTGAGAAATCCTCAATGAACCTTTGATAATAACCAGCCAAACCTAAGAACTGTCGGATCTCGGTTGGCGTCTTTGGAGTTTCCCAGTTCTTTATTGCTTCGATCTTTGTGGGATCCACATGGATTCCATCTCCATTAACCACATGTCCAAGAAATTGAACTTCGCGTAACCAGAACTCGCACTTCGAGAACTTGGCATACAACTTCTCCTTTTTAAGTAGCTCCATGATAGCTTTTAAATGCTGTTCGTGTTCATCCTTCGTCTTCGAGTAGATCAAAATATCGTCTATGAACACAATCACGAACTTGTCGAGGTACATATTACAAACTCTGTTCATCAAATCCATAAAAACGGCTGGCGTGTTTGTTAACCCAAACGACATTACTAGAAACTCGTAATGTCCATAACGAGTTCTAAAAGTAGTCTTGGGAATACTTTCCTCCTGTATTCTCAGCTGATGATAACCTGGTCGCAAATCGATCTTTGAGTAGAAACTTGAACCTTGCAGCTGATCAAATAGGTCATCAATTCTTGGCAGAGGATATCTATTTTTGATAGTCAACTTGTTTAGTTCTCGGTAGTCGATGCACATGCGAAAACTACCATCCTTCTTCTTAACAAACAAAACTGGAGCTCCCCAAGGTGAGAAGCTTGGTCTGATAAATCCTTTGTCTAACAACTCTTGAAGTTGCGTCGACAACTCCTGCATCTCCGAAGGCGCAAGTCGGTAGGGTGCCTTAGCCACAGGCGCATCGCCTGGAACTAAGTCAATGTGGAACTCGACTTGTCTTTGCGGCGGTAATCCTGGCAAGTCTTCTGGAAAGACTTCAGGATACTCCTTCACGACTGGAATATCTTCTAACTTTGGCTCAGCAGCTTCTTTATCCACGATGTGTGCCAAGAAGACAACACATCCCTTCTGTAAACACTTTCTAGCTTTCAGACAGCTAATGATTCTTAAAGGCGTATCGCGCTTCTCTCCATGAACTACGATCGTCTCTCCATCTTCTATTGGGATGAGGATGGTCTTTTCGTGACAAACAATCTCGGATTTGTTGCTTGACAACCAATCCATCCCTACCACCACGTCGAAACTTCCCAACTCGACTGGTAGTAGATCCAAAGTGAACTCGCGTTCTCCCAGCTCGATTATGCATCCTCTGATGACTTCATTGGTTTCAACTAGCTTTCCATTAGCCAGTTCAATTGAGTACGGAACGTCTAACTTACTAGCAGTTAACCCAAGCATATTGTTAAATTCTAATGATACAAAGCTATAATCGGCACCAGTATCAAACAGAACAGATGCAAAGCGTTGGTTTATAGGGAACGTACTAGTGACAACGTTTGGATCCTGGCGCGCTTCCCTTGTGCCAATGTTGAACACTCTTCCACGGGCTTGATTCAGTTTCGGGCATTCCCTCTTGAAGTGCCCAACTTCTCCACAATTAAAACATCCCGGTCCTCGACCATTTCCATTTCCATTTCCATTTCCAGCTTGAGTGTTGTTTTGGTTGCGATTTCCATTCCCAGCTTGATTCGCAACGTTTCCACGGTTTCCATTTCCGCCATTTCCTCCTTGTTGGCGGTTTCCATTACCATTCCCATAACCTCGATTACCAACGCGCCCAGAACCAGTTCCGGCCCAACACGTATCCTTCGTGTGGCCGTTCCTCCCACATGACTCGCACTTCCTCAATCTGCACTGACCAGAATGGTGGCGTTGGCATGTATCACACTTGGGCAGAGTACCCATGTAACCCTTTCCTTTGTTTTCAACACCGGTTGCAGCTCTGGCCGGTGTGCTTGATTCACCCTTCTTGTTCACATTGCTTGTACCTTGCTTGAAGTTGTAAAATTTTCGTTTGTTTTCACCAGACGACTCCACATGAGTCTCTTTCTTCTTCGGTTCAGTGACTGAAAACTTGTTCAGCCGAATGGCTTCCTCAGTAAGAGTCACACTGAGATCAATGGCTTCAGTAATCGTCGCAGGCTTGGACGTAGTCACCATGCTCATGATCTGAGGTGCCAATCCCCAGATAAAGCGCTCAACACGTTTAAATTCCGGGGTGACCATGTACGGCACTACATGGGACAAATCATGAAACCTCTGAACATACTCTGCAATCTTGGGACCTTCCATTTTTAGGTGCCAGAACTCAGTCTCTAGCTTCTGAATTTCAGCACGTGAGCAGTACTTCCTCCTCATGAGCTCCTTCAGCTCATTCCATGATAACGCATAAGCAGCGGCTTCACCTAAAGTTTGTACTTGCAGATTCCACCACGATAGGGCTCCATCTAGAAACAGCCCTGAGATGTAGGTCACTTGTTGCTCAGGAGCACACTTGCTCATTCTAAGGACGTATTCTGTCTTTTCAGCCCACCTAACAAACGCAACAGCACCTCCTGTGCCGTCGAAATTCACGGGCTTGCAATCGAGAAATTGCTTGTAAGTGCACCCTGCACATATGTTAGAATTTACAAATGGTATTAGAGAACGTGCTATAAATATCCAAATGTATCATAGTATATCTCAAACGACTTAACATTACAATTGGGTGGATTGTTATTGTCGTTGTTGTTTGAGACATTTCCACTCGTCTCTGCATGAGAGGCAGCATATTGTGCGATAGCTACGGCAATGATCCCTTGGAGTTCCGCCTCAGTAGTGGGCATGCGCGGGTCACGTCTTGGAGGCATCTTCTAAAAGGGTGATCATATTGGTCAGGTCATAGTAAGTAAATAGTATGCGTATGTAATAACATTCATCAAGCACATAACATCTCATGTTTATAAAGTTAAAACAAATAATCCAACAATGCATATAATGAGAATACTGCGATTGAGCTATCACAAAATCAAGACCACAATACAATGTTTACAAGTTTTATAACTGTATCGTACATCAAAAGTGACTAAGGGCCACATCGCCCTTGTCTGAACTATATAGTCATCTACAACAATCATAAACTAAATATCAAAAGTCATGACATCAAAATGCGGTCTTCAAGATGCTGGATAGTCGGCACAATCGCTGTCTTTTCACCAAAAGTCTACCTGCATCAAACCAAAATGCCTATGCTGATGGCAGAGGAAGAGGAGGAAAACGAGAGAAAAGCAAGCGACGCATGTGTAACCAGTCCTCCTCTAAGGCACGACAAACGCGCAACAAATATGCAATCTGCTGCTCAGATGTCAAGAAACGAACGTCTGAATCAGGGGAAAGCGGACGAGGAGTGTGTGGTGCTGCAAAGGGGGTCTGACAATGGCAAGGTGGGCGTGGAGCTCTCTCCAAATCCTGAATACGACGTGTCAATGCATCTTGCTGCATCATCAAGGATGTAAGTATGTCCTCCGTAGTGTACCCAACATGGCACGGGTGGTACGGATCAGACAATGGCATGATAGGGGGCGTAGTCCATAAAAATGGCTCGCTCGATGGTATGAAAGATGGTGCAGTAGGTGGTGCAACATGAGGAAACTGAGATGTGAACGGTAAAGATGATGACAGTACGGGTGGAACAGAAACAGGCGGCTGCCTCGATGACCCCTCTCCAGGACGAGGTGGCGGTATGTCCTGGAGGAACGTAATGGGAAGATCAGTGCGATGGGCGTCTGTGGTGTGTGGGGGAAACAATGGAATATTAGTGGGTGCAGAAATAGGTGCTACTGGAGGAGTGACAGGTAGCACAAACGGTGGGTAATCGTCATCGTCATCGATCCACCCGTTGGGGGTGTCAGCGTAACGTGGATCTATGCGAGCAGCAAAAGGTGCACAGTCAACCAATGCCGGCACGGGATCGGGTAAAGGTGACAACAGGATCATCCACCAATGGTGGAGCAACGACGGGAAGATCAACAATGGGTATATCATCAACAAGAGGTGCAATGGCTGGTGCATCATCAAGAACGAGGTCATGGTCAACAACAGGCTCTGGGGCCATGACGGGCTCGGGGTCAACAAGATCCATATCAAAATCAGCAGGGATGTCAAACAAAGGATCAATAGGAGCTACGGGCACCTCTAAGGGTTGGTCCATATGAATGAACTCAATCTCCTGATCAGGATCGAAATCAGGGGAAAGACTGGATCAAAATCATTATCGACCTCATGGTCAAACTAGAACTCGTGTGATGGACCGGGTGCAGCTGACATCGCCATGTCGGGGTCAGCGTCAGAAGAGTGATGCTGCACTCCCTGGTCATGCAAAGACGCAGATGCCACAGACTCCAACGAATCTGGGACATGTGAACCAACAGGAAGCTCCTCTACAGGTGCCTCAGCAATAGGAAGGATAATGTCGGCATCAATCGGGGCCCCGCCCTCATAGTCGTCCTCAGGTGGACCCTCCTCGAACAGATCAATGTCGTTATCAGATACGACATCGAGTGGCACATCCACCACGGGGAAAGCAGCAAGCGGAATGGGAGCAGGGATCACCGCAAGAGGTAAATCCCCAGCACGAATGCCATCAACAGGCTCAACTCTGATGTCTGGTAGCGCGAAGGGCTGAAAATCGTTGTCATCTGTACTCGTGGTGTCTGAGGTGTATACGTCTCCCTCTGATGGTATCTCGTCATCTGACACAACTGCCATGGGGTCTACTGTGTCTGATACTCCTGTGTCTGAAGAAGAAACCATGGTGTCTGTAACACAATCACATATATCATCATGATATCAAATAAACATGTAAGTCACAATAAAGCAAACAAGTAATTCTCCTAGTCTCCTAGACTACCCTCCCAGCCTCTCAGACTGAACTTCCTAGCCTCTCAGACTAACTCCCTGGTCTCTAAGACCAACCTCCCAGTTTCTAAGACTAAACCTCCCCAATCTCTAAGATTGAACCCATCAGTCTCTAAGACCGAACCTCCCTCAGCCTCTAAGACGGAACCTCCCCAGCCTCTAAGACTGAACCTCCCCAGCCTCTAAGGCTGAACCTCCCCAGCCTCTAAGACTGAAATATAATTTTGAAAAAGTGTATTTATGCTTTTTATTTGTAAAAATGTTTTGTATTCTGGATCTGGACGTTTTAGTGTATGCAATGTAAAAATGTTTTCGTGAGAGCCCTAATGATCATAGTCTAGACTCGATAAAGAATCCTAGTTCGCTATGATCGATGCTCTGATACCAAGCTGTCACACCCTGGCTTTTGCGGAAGCGTGGGTTTATTTGGTGTGACTTCTTAATACCATAGCAATTATCATAACCATGCTATATGAAAATAAAACACATGATGTTCATCCATTCATCAAGTTTTAAAAGTTACCACGACAAAATTGTTTTAAAAAGTCGACACATAAAAAGAAATACAACCATGACATAATGAAAACATGTTCATACGACATAACAAAAGACTTGACTAAAAATACGGATTAAGACTTGTAACCCGTCCAGGCAAGGGTCACACTTCCTAAACTCGGATGACATCATTATTCCTTATGCAACTTGACGTGATTGCATACCTTGCCAGATCCACTAATTTCCTGAAATACATGTAGTTTGAAAAATCAACAAAAGTTGAGCGAGTTCATGTAAAAGTGAGTATGTATAAACCTTTAAAGTATGTATAAAAGTCCCTGGTGTGTAGAAATAAGGAAAAAGAGATCACCAATGGGTTGCAAAGCCACTGGTATGTGTGAGAAAGTGCAGGGAAACTCAAACCTAGCAAATTTGTTACCGGGCTTCGGCTGGAAGACACAGTCACCATTATGGGCCGCCCCGGCCTCACGGGTGTGGGCTCGCCACACCCAAATAGATCTATCACTCTTGTGTCCCTCGGTCCTAACAACGAGGATTAATGGCCTCAAGTGTTGTACCAACCCCTCACATGATCTAGTAGCATAAACCCTCCCTACGCTAACCATACCATGTAATAAATGTTTGTAATAATTGTCGCATGTATTTCACCCCCGAAGTATAAAACTGAAAACAGTAAAGAGAAAAGGGGGACATGAACTCACAGAAGCGCGTCTCCTGAAATAGTCGTCAATCCCAACTCGGTCTGCTACGCGACGACCTACACGTACTAATGCCTATTAGACGGATGGGCCGTGCCTTGGCTTAGGGTTTAATGTTTTTGGAAAAATAGTTAGGCAACTATTTCGTATTCACACTTCTTAATTATTTTATAAGTGTATTTCATTCCCAAGGATGGGGGTATTTATACATGTACGCTTTATAATTCCGAAAAATATATTTTAAGTCCCACTTAGAAAATATATTTTAATCACTTGTCTAAAACATTTTAATTCCAAAATATATATATTTTTCCCAAAATATTATATTTTACCTCATACAGTTTCCAAAATAATACTTTATCAAAATATACGTATGAGAGTATTTTCCGAAATATACATAAGTTACGTTTTAGCGTGTCGTAAAGCAACAATACTTGCGTAACTTAAATATTTATTTTGTGAGAGCGTTGGTATTATTTTGGAGTCGTAATTTCATGGTATTTTCAAGTTATATTATTGTTACCCTAAAAATAATATATCTAGTGAACAGAATAACAAACAATCACACAAGCGTTTTAGTATAAAATATATATTCTAAATATATATTTATCAAATCTTATTTACGAAAATTAACCTCCGGCACTTAGTATTTTTGTAAAAAAATCATGGCGAAGTTTATTTTGAAAACCAAGTTAAAAATATATTTGTAAACACTTGTTAGAAAAATATTTCTAAGTGTTGAAATTTTAGAAATATTTCGCCAGAGTTTCCTTTGTAAATGGAGGTGTCCATGCTTACTAGCATATCATTTTCTTTTGTAGAATCATTCAAACAATCATCAACCAACAATATACAATCTCTAATCACCAATCTTGACAAAAATAAGCATGAACCATAAGCTTATGAACTTGAAAAATTTATAAAAGCAAGTAGTAACTTACTAGCATAATTAGTAAGTCTTGTTACCTTTAAATATGTGATTAGTTTCTTAAAAACTTTATTTTTAAAGGATTTGAACATTTACAACTTCTAGTCATGATTTCCAAAAATATTTCTTTGTGAAATTTTCTTGTTACACAAGTGTTTATACACTTGTTTACTTACTAAAAATGTGTTTAGTTCATATAAGATCCAAGTTTTAACAAAACTCATATTTTTCACTTGGTTCTTTCGAAAAACCACTCATAGATCTTTAGATCTACAAGTTTACAACCCATTTTGATCTTTATTTTTCAAGAAACATGTATGTAATCAAGTTCATAGCTTATGTGTGGATGATTTTGTCACACCCCGAAATATCAGAGCATTGGCGTGACTGGACTGGTATCTTCATTGCACAGCGGAAGCAAATAAAGCTAAGACTTCTAGAAATTGGACGCCCACTAAGTACTCGATTCATCATGGTTCTCCTTTTCCAACCGTGTCATAACTTTGAAATGCAACCTGAGAAAGAAACATGCGAAAAATCAACATAAAGTTAAGCGAGTTCATAGTTTGTTTGTAAAAGATTTGAAATAAATCTTTTGAATAACCGGTTTTTGAAGTATATTTGAGAAAACGAATTTAAAATCATTTTCTTGTCAAGTTATATGGAAACTTGGTATGAAAACATGGTATGTATCTTGTATAAATCATGTATTCTTGTATAAATTATGTATTCTTGTATAAATCATGTATTTCTGTATGTATCTTGTATAAATCATGTATTCTTGTATAAATCATGTATTTCTGTATGTATCTTGTATAAATCATGTATTCTTGTGTAAATCATGTATTTCTGTATGTGTGTATGATAAAAATCCCTGGTATGTAGCAGTAAGGAAAAAGAGATCACCATTGGGTTGCAAAGCCACTGGTATGTGTGAAGTGATGCAGGAAAACTCAAACCTAGCAAATTTGTACCGGGCCTCGGCTGTAAGACACAGTCACCTCTATGGGTCACCCTGACCTCACGGGTGTGGGCTCGCTACACCCAAATAGATCTATCACTCTTGTGTCCCTCGGTCCTAACAACGAGGATTAATGGCTTTAAGTGTTGTACCCACCACTCACATGATCTGAACGTCCCAACCCTCCGTAAGCTAACCATACCATGTATAAAAATGTGCTAAATAATTGTAACATGCATTTTACCTCAGCCTCTAAGGCTGAACCTCCCCAGCCTCTAAGGCTGAACCTCCCAACCTCTAAGGCCAACTCCCTAGTTATGAAAATCACTCACATTTCGAAAATACGCATTTGTTTTGTAAAAACCGGTATGTTTAGTATAAACCTTTCGTAAATCATTTGAATTCCTCGAAATCCATTCGTAATATGATTTAGAAGTACGAGTTTTGCGTTTGTTGAAAACTTTGTATGTTCTTGCAAAACGTGCTTTGTCTAAAAATATACAGTCTTTGTTTATCGAAAACTTTGTATGTTTCTGAAAATCGTGCATGTCTTTCTACCCCGAAAACATTTACAAAAATGTAAAACAGTGAAAAGTGGGGATTATGAACTCACCTGAATATTCCTGTGCAAAGCTAGCTATGTACGACTTTGATGATGTCGTTTCCAAGACGTGACTCGCTAGCGTGCATTCTACAATATTCCTAACACGGAATATCTTATAAGTTTCTAATTAAGGCGGTAACAAATCTACGTGTTACCGAGCTCTACCGAATCGCTAATCGAACGATTTGACGGAAAGTTGTTAATTTAAAAGAAGCGTAGAAATTATACTTGTTTAGTTCGATTATTGTCGGTAATCATTTAGTAAGTCTTGGAAAGACTTAGTTCTCGAGAGATTTATAGTATATAAATATTTAACAAATATTTATATAAAAACATATAATTATATCGTTATCATTGCGTTAAACGTCTTGCGAAGTCGTACGTGTATTAAAAAGAATATTTAAATGAAAATTACATATAACAGACTTGTATTATGTATCGCGTATGACATTTGTCGAAATATATGTAGATGTCGTTTAGGCGTTTAAAATAAATAAAAAAAGTTATATTTATTTAGTAAAAGAATCGTTTATTTGAAGTCTGAAATAAATAGATAATCTATATCTATTTTATAAAAGGATTCATGATGTGCGAACGTTAAAATAAGTATATAAGCTATATTTATTTTTATAAAACGAATGCTTGTCGTTCAGAAAAATTGTCGGCCTACGAATGTGGTTTCGGTCCTTTCGGTGATGCCAGAAGTCGTTTTGATAATGTTTCAAATAAATATATAATCTATATTTATTTTAGTAAAACAATTATCGCGTCGTTGGGTATTCGAAATAAATATATAATATATTTATTTTTATAAAACGAATTCGTTATTGTTGGCTACTAGGAATATATACCTATTTTTGTAAAAACGAATTCATACCATTTGATCTTGGGAATAAAAATAAAACTTTATATTTATCTTATAAAATATTTCCGAATTTTGGGTCGTTTGAAATAAATATAAACACTATATTTGTTTGTAACAATGTTCGGAATTATTGATGTTTAGAAATAACTATAAGCGTTACATTTCTCTTAAACGAGTATCAGTTTCGAAATCTTGTTCGTTGTCAAAATGAATATACTATCATATTTATTTCATAAACTTCATTTGAGTCGTGATACTTTTGTATTAGCGTTGCGGCTATATAAAAAAATATATATATCTTGACGAAAATTGGACAGAGTTTCCTCTGTTTTTGGACGCTCCCGACAATCAAGTGTCGATATGTTTATCAAGATTCAACCAATAATTCAACAATAACTTTTCAACAATATTTAATCTTTTGTCGGGTTTGCAAAATGAAAGTAAACACTAAATATAAACTACGATGGTTCGAGCTCGGTTCGCGTAAAGTATCACGTAAAAATGTATAAACAACGAAATTAAAATTCACTTTGTTTAAATGGTTACCGGGTCATGTTTTGACCGTGGTTGACTGCTGTTGACCAGGAGATTTACCTTTGACTTTTTTTGACTGAAGTCGACCTGATGTTGACCCGTGCATCGAACTGAGTTGAGCCACTGACCCGAAACCCGAACCACGGCTGACCCGAACACCCGAACTAAAATCTGAGATGTAACTCAAACCGACCCAAAGCCTGCTGACCGGTTGTTGACTGAACCAAACTGTTGACCCGGACCCGAGCCGAGTTAACTCGGTTTAACCGAGTTGACTCGACTGCCCCGGTTGACTCGCCTGCTTCCTGTGTAACCCGAACCGAAACCCAAACCAAAAATCAACATCAAACCTTGAACCGAAATAATCATGAGTCTTGAACCGAACATACCTTGAACCGGAGTCGTCACCAACCGTCAAAGCCTGTCGGATAAACACAAGGACCGCCGGTCCTTGACGCCGACCGTCGGTTCTTTCTGTTAGTGCATACATCTGTCTACTTCGTCTTGTATCGAGTCTTAGACTAAGATAGGTTAGATCAGGGCTCGTAGATCGAGAAAATAGGAAGTTGATGTGTTTTAGAAGCTGATTTCGCTTGAAGGACATGATTCCGCTTGAAATGGTAGTTGCCAATTTCAAGCAAAATCACTTCATTCTGATTCCGCTTGAAATGCTTTTGTCCTGTTCAAGCGAAATCATGTACACTATATATAGGGGTCTCGAGCGAAATCATTGTAACGATTGTGATTTTCCATACCGAGGTGCTGCCGGTGTGAGGACTGATTGTAATCGCTGTTATTTCAATCTAATCAGTGTTTAATGTGAAGATTAAGTTGTATCTACCTTTGTTTCTTGTTTTCCGCACCTGAAACAAAGTAAAACTTCTCTGAACGACTCGTTCGGGTCATCTACACGATCCTACAACTGGTATCAGAGCTCAGGGGGAGGAGTTCTATACGATTCAGCTGGAAAATCTCTGTTTTTCTACTCTTTCTTTCAAAACTTCCAGATTTCACGGTTAAAATCTGTTCAAATTTTCTCGGACTGTTTAAAACTACGAGTTAACGAACCCTTGAAAGTTACAAGTTAAAATTCAGACTAAAAATGGACAAAATATGCTTTCGAAGTGGTTCCGCTTGAACGGAATATTTTGTGATTCCGCTTGAGATTGGAACATATCACTTGAGTTTTCAAGCGAAATCAGGGATTTCGCTTCAAAGTCAGAGATTCCGGTTCAAAAGTTCTGTGATTCCGCTTCAGTTGATATATTCCACTTGAAAGTGTTTTCAAGCGAAATCAGTATTTGTGCTCAAAACCTGATTCCGCTCCAAGTTTTTCTTATTCCGCTTGAATTTCAAGCGGAATCAGGATTATAGTTGTTGATTTCCTATTTCGCTTGATCTTGTAATTGTTGATTTTGCTTGAAGTTGCTTTTCAGGTATTCCGCTTGAAAAAGTGTGTGGCTGAAAATCTGATTTCGCTCGAAGTATTATATCACTTGAAATTGCATATTTCGCTTAAAACTGATTTTTATCATGGGTGACGATTTTTACAACGCGTTCGCCACATCGGTTACTCCAGCTTCGATTGCTCAAAACATGAATCTGGAAAATGAAACCGGAACAACACAAAAACCCCCGAAGCTAATGAGCATTGAGGAGTATTACGGATGGAAAGATCGTTTCGAAAACTGGGTACAAGCTAACCATTTGAGATCGTGGGAATGTATTTTGAAGAAATATGTCTTACAACGTACTGATTTGCAAGTTGAGAAAGAAATTTCTGAGTTTACTGTTCAAGAACGAGACATGTATAAAGCTGAAAAGATGATGATTAGTTTGCTTCAGCAAGCCATCAAAGAAGATATCTTCATTCTGCTTCAACATGACAAGACATCAAAGTCAATTTGGGATGCTCTTAGAGTCAAGTTTGAGGGTAGTGAACATATGATTAAAAGCAAGAAGGCACTTGTGACATCAGTGCTTGTAATCATTGTAAACAGTTCAGTTATCAATGAAATAAAGTTACTTGATCCCTATGTTTGTTTGTTGATGTTTGATGTTTTTCATGTTTTGACTTTTATTCGATTTTAAGCTCTATATCGCTTTCTGGAGAATTATATGCAAACTGGTGCGTAAACGTAATCAGTTTAACGCGACAAATACTCCGGAACATCAATTTAAGCTTAACATACCTTAAATAACCTTTACATAACTTAGAAATAAGTTTTGAAGGCTTTGGTATGGCAAAATCAAGTTTTATTCGCTTACAGGGACTAAAATTGACAAACAGCGAAAGTATGCCGATTTGAACTTGTAACGAACATTTCGGAATATGATCATAAGTTAAACACACCCTAAATATCCTTTACATAGCTTAGAAATAGGCTTTGAGGGGTTCGGTGTGCTAAAATAAACTTTATGCTCATTCAGGGACTAAAAGCGTCAAAAAGTGCATAAGTTTGCATTTTCGCGCAAAACTTACGTTCTGAATACTTCCGGACATCCAAAAATTTATGCAAGCATTGAAATATTTTATTTTAGTGTTTGGCATGAGAAAAATCCATTCGTCGCGCAATTTGGATCGTTTTTCGCGCTTATGCGCATTCCGTCGTAATTAAGCGAACATCGCGACCATACGACCAAACGAACCGACATCCGGAATATTTTTGAGCATGTTTCAAGTCCCCTACACTTTAACTTCATCTTAGAGCCTTGAAATGAGGTTAACGGGGCTTAAACGTGCCAAAAATGGGCCAAAATACATGTTTCTGAAGTGTAGGGACTAAACTGCAATTTCTGAATAGTTGCCCAAGCGGGCCGCATAAGCCCATGTGCATATCTTACGTGGGCCGCGTGAGAGGCCCAGTAATAGAAAAACCATTTTCTGAAACAGCAGCTGGTATTCGTTGAACTTGGATATGCTTTTGATCATTCTAGGGGCAAATTTTGATGGTTTTTAGCTACCCCTTGTATTGTAAAACAATGGGCACAAGTGGAGGGCCAAGATTAAAGCTCGATTATCGAGAAACGATCCTAACGGTTCTACCATTTCTATAAATACCCAACCCAACTTCATTCATTTCCCACATTTAATCTGATTCAAAGACTTCTAAGTGGAAGTGTATACTTCCTACCTGAAAGCGAATCGGGTTAAATCTTGCGGGGACCTTCTGTAAGTATTCTTTCGCATTTTTCATTCGTTTTAGCGTTAAAGTCAAACTGCGTTTGACTTCCTGCATTGACCAGTTTATGGTCAACGCGAAGTTCGTTTGAACTTCATAACGTGAGCGTAATCACGATGGTTATAGTCCCTAGTGACTATACCTACTGATTACCACGTTATCTAGGCTCAGTGACGAGTCGTAGTTTCGGCCAAAATGCGTTTTCTTGCGTATTTTGTAACCAAACTACTCTAGGGTATTAAAACCGTTTGTTTTAATACCAAACCTGTTTTCTAACTTTACTAAACATGTTCTAGCATGTTTAGCTCGTCGCTTTTAGATTTGTGCTTGTTTAGGGTCGTAAAGGTAAGCGATCTAATCAATCGCTTATGCTTTCGAACCCGACCCATTTGGTCGATCATTAGGATCCGACCAAACACCTTAGGTGACCATAGTGAATAGGGAATAACCTTCCGAGGTTATACCTTATGGTCACATCGTTTAAGTAGTTGTATGATAGGTAATGTATGTGCCTTAGGTAAATTACCAAAATACCCTTTTTGCGCTAAAATTCATCTTAAGCCTATGTAACATAATTTTTGGTATCTAAACTGATCTAGCAACAATATTAAACATGTTAAGGCATATCTTGCTTGTCATAGGGCTAGTTAGGCATTCTGAACGCGTTTTACACGAACGACGCGTTAAAGTAGCATAAGCTACCTTAGCGGGTCGTAACGGGTCAAAAGCACTTAGGATAAGTTTCGTTTTAGTATGTAGGATTTGTTAAACCATATTACATAAGTTCCCACACTTATTTGGTTTACGAACCCTCGTACTACCCGATCCTCCGATAGGTCCATTTATTAATGCAGATACCTATATAGGTGCCGTTTGATTCCGTGATCTACTAGCATTGCTTGGTGGTTATCCTATGACTTCTAAGCAATCTCAAGTGAGTACATAGACCCCTCTTTTACTGTTTTTCCAAACATATTGGGGTGAAACACATGTGCCTACTTGTTACTTTCGTGCTTTCTTGTTTTCACATCATATGTTGCTATGTTCTTTAGTACACTTATAGTACATGATTTCATTACATTGTTTTGCTATGTATGTTAACTTAGCATGCTAGCACATTGATTTACCTTACATTGTTTTGCTACATATGTTTACTTGGCATATTAGCACATTGTTTTACATTACATTTCTGCTATGTATGTTGACTAAGCATGCTAGCACATTGATTTACATGACTTTTCTGCTTTGTATGTTAACTTAGCATACTTAGTACATTGTTTTTCATATAACATGTTTACATTTGGTATAACATTTGGTTTGCATAAACGGGACTTATATACATTCATTAACATTAGCTACGCCGCTCGGTAGTAAGTAATGGTACCATAGGACTTGACAAATCCCGTTCCTGACATCCTAGGTTTGTTTGGATGAAAGGAATGACTGAATCCGAAAACATTTCTTTTGATAACCTTTACTTAGGGTTATCCGTCTGTCTCAAGGCTTGAATGTATGTGTTAACTTACCACATAAATGTTTGTATCATTAAAACATGCTTTTACTTTGCAAAACATAACTTTTTGATATACTCAAAATACTTTGTTTTGTACAATTATACATTTGGTTTAAGTGAACACATTTTACTTAACATACATGACATTTGTTACACATACATGACTACATTTTGGACTATTAAACATGTGACAATGGTTTAGACAAGAACATTTGATGGTTGGTTTAAACATGGACTTTATACATTGGTGGTTTGTTTTAGTGACTTAAGTAACGATATGTGTAGTATGTTACAAGCATGGTGGATACGCCGTTGGTACTTCCTATATAAGTGCTTGTATTGTATTACATGACATACCGTTATTTAAATCATTCAATTTTGGACTTATACATTTTACACAAATAACATCTTTTTTCACAAGACTTTGTTTTACAAAACAAATTATTTTATACAACTTATTTCTACTTGGTTATTCTTAAACCATACATTATTCTTTACTTATACATATCATCTGATTTTATCGCTTTTCAATGGATTTACAAAACAAAACAACTTATAAGACTCATGACTGAATTTTATTAAACATCTTTCTAAAACCTAAGTCATGAATCCAATTTTCACAAAACCTATGTTACTCATAGGCATTTTTATGCTGACGTACCTATTTTCATATGTGTTTCAGGAGCTAATGCATAGGATGATGATCGTGACACGCTAGGGTGGACTTGGACCTTAGTGACATAAAATGAAGATAGACTTAGTTTAATTATGAACTTTTGTTTCTTTTTATTTTAAGACAATGTAATCTCGTGGGTTCTCGTTTGAAATAATGTATTCCACCCTTGGGTGATGAATAAAATATTATTTTAAATTACCATGGTTGTGGAACAATAATTCTGTTACAACACTCCCCGACGTTTCCGCCACGATTTGATGTTTTACGTGGTCGGGGTCTGACAGAAGAGTTGGTATCAGAGCCAATGGTTATAGGGAATTAGGTTATTAGTAATGGTTTGACCTAGACTATAACCTTTCTAGGAACCCAACACAAGTTGTCTTGTGTTTAGATTTTAAAACATGCACTTCACCTATCCTTAGGTGATCACCAAAACAAGAACCCAGTTTTCTAAAACGATTTTTGAAAAACAATCCCCTGTTTTCAAATTATTTATTATATGGTTTTGAACCCTTTTTGATTTTTCAAATGGATTTTGGGATTTTATCATTTGTTTTTTTTTAAATGACTCTTTTGGCCTTGTGCCTTCCAAGTTTTCAAAATCTCGTCAAAGTTTTGGGTTCTAAATAGTGTGAACAAGTGCAAACTGGAAGGGTGAATGCCTGTACCCTGGGTTTTCTGTCTAAGGCTAGAGTGTTCGTACAAATCCACATAATCGGACCAGTCACTCTTACCTGGGAACTCTTGGGGTGAGTGTTCACTTATAGGCGAGCATGTCTTCGCTAAGCATTGTTTATGGACCCATTTACTTTGATTAGTCACTGTGTGTCATTTGTTTGCTTTGTGATACGGACAAATGACCACCATCCTTGCTTTATTGATTTTGTTTCATCTCGTTCTTTTCATCTAATCATCTCACTCGTTTCCTCTCATGTTTTCTTTTTTTTCTTAGCATGCCTCCTCGACGCGAAAATCAGCTACCCAATGCCGAACTGGCAGAAATCATCGCACAGCAAATGGCTGCTGCGTTCCCGAATCTTATTGCTCAGTTGAACCAAGCAAACAACAACAATGCTCCTTGTAACTTCAAGAGCTTCAATTCGGCTAAACCACTCAAGTTCAGTGGTACTGAGGGGGCAACTGGGCTCCTTCAATGGTTCGAGAGCATTGAGAATACTTTCCATCACGTTCAGTGTCCTGATAATCGCAAAGTCGAGTTTGCTTCTAGTGTTTTCAAAAGAGGGATTTAACATGGTGGAACGGGGTCATGAGAGATCGTGGTGCTGAAGTTGCTTTAGCACAGACATGGGCTGAGTTAAGGACTCTCATGATGAGTGAGTTTTGTCCTCGTCATGAACTGCGAGCGTTGTAAAGGGAGTTTGATGATCTAAAGCAGTTTAGTGGCGAGCACAGGGCATATACTGACAGGTACGAAGAGCTGAGTTTGTTATGCCCAACAATGGTTACCCCACTTGATAAGGCTATCGAAAGATACATCGATGGTCTACCTGACTCTGTGCAAGACATCGTTACTGGTAGTAAACCTACCACTGTTCGTCAGGCAATCGAACTATCTGCAACGTTGACTGAGTCGCAGATTCGAAAGGGTAAGTTGCACAGGAAGGGTGACAAGAAGGGTAAGAAGCAGGAGTCTGACAAGAAGGATAGCAAGAAAGGTAAAAACAAGAAGGGGAGTGATGCGGGTTCTTCGAAGGGTTCTAGGAAGCGGAAGGCTTCCCAAAACTATGTCGTTACTACACAGGCTCAAACTGCGCAAAATCAGCCTGCGCAACAACCTGTCAAGAGGCCTTATCTTGGCAATGCACCTTTGTGCAACAGGTGTAACGGCCATCATCAACCGCACCTCCAATGTCGTCAATGCACCAACTGTGGGAGACCTGGTCATCTTGCTGCCACCTGCCGTATTCCTGCTAATTTGAATCGGGCAGCTCAGAACCCGGCTTAACAAGTTGCTCCGCCTCTTGCTCAGCAACAAGGGCAAGCAGCACGACCTCACTTCCCACCAGGTTCTTGTTACAACTGTGGGGATCTGACCCACTACCGTAACCAATGTCCAAGATTGGTGAATGCAAACCCGGTTCAAGCTCAGGCCCGTGGACGAGCTTTCAACATGAATGCTATTGAGGCGCGAGCAGACAACGAGGTGGTGAACGGTACGTTCTTTGTCAATAATCAACCTGCATCTGTTCTTTTTGATTCAGGGGCCGATAAGGGTTTTGTGTCGTTATCTTTTGAGCCCTTGCTTCGCGTGTCTAGAACGAAACTAGGTAAGCCCTTGACAGTCGAAGTTATGAATGGTGAACCCGTTGTTCTTGATTCTGTTCTTCGCAACTGCCAGTTGAACCTTAACGACCATCTTTTTCCCATTGACCTCACGCCTATGCAACTTGGAAGCTTCGATATTATTGTGGGTATGGATTGGTTAGCTAAGCATCGCGCAGAGGTAATTTGCTTTGAGAAGATCGTTCGTGTGCCACTTTCGTCAGGTGAGATACTACAGGTTCGTGGTGAGAAACCTGCTAGTAGCCTCAAGCTTATGTCTTGTTTTCAAGCTCGGAAGTATCTGCGAAAGAACTATGTGGCCTTCTTGGCACATGTTACAGCGGATAAGGGCCAAGGTAAGTCTATGCAAGATATTCCTGTTGTTCGGGATTATCCGGAGTTGTTTCCTGAAGAGTTGCCTGGTCTACCTCCAGCACGCCAAGTTGAGTTTCGTATTGATCTTATACCTGGTGCAAATCCTATTGCCAGAGCTCCATATCGTCTTGCACCGTCTAAGATGCAAGAGTTGTCTAAGAAGCTTCAAGAGCTTTCTGACAAAGGTTTTATCCGTCCTAGCTTTTCACCTTGGGGTGCTCCCGTTCTTTTTGTCAAGAAGAAGGATGGATCCTTCAGAATGTGTATCGATTATCGTGAGCTGAATAAGCTTACCATCAAGAATCGATATCCCCTACCTCGCATTGATGATCTCTTTGACCAGTTACAGGGTGCTACTTGCTTTTCGAAGATTGATCTTCGTTCTGGGTATCATCAACTTCGTGTGCATGAAGAGGATATTCCCAAAACAACATTCTGCACTCGTTATGGGCATTATGAGTTCACAGTCATGCCATTCGGTTTGACCAATGCTCCTGTTGTTTTCATGGACTTGATGAATAGGGTCTGCAAGCCTTATTTGGATAAGTTCATCATCGTTTTCATTGATGATATCTTGATTTATTCTAAGACGCGAGCTGATCACGAGCACCATCTTCGTCTTACTCTGGAACTCCTAAAGAAAGAGCAACTTTTTGCCAAGTTCTCCAAGTGTGAATTTTGGCTTAAGGAAGTTCAATTTTTGGGACATATTGTCAACGAACAAGGTATTCATGTAGATCCCTCCAAGATCAGTGCGCTTAAGGATTGGGATATGCCTACTACTCCTACTGAGATTCGTTCTTTTCTTGGTCTTGCGGGTTATTACCGTCGCTTCATCGAGAACTTCTCAGAGATTGCAGTTCCTCTAACTGCTCTAACTCAGAAGAACAAACCCTTTGAATGGGGTTCCAAACAAGAAGAAGCGTTTCAGACCTTGAAGCAGAAGCTTTGTAATGCACCTATTCTGACTTTGCCTGAGGGCAATGATGATTTTGTTGTTTACTGTGATGCATCGAAATTGGGTCTTGGCTGTGTTCTGATGCAAAGGAACAAAGTCACAGCCTACGCATCTAGACAATTGAAGGTACATGAGAGAAACTACACCACTCATGATCTTGAGTTGGGTGCAGTTGTCTTCGCTCTCAAAATCTGGAGACACTATTTGTATGGCACAAAATGTGTGGTTTTCACTGACCACAAAAGTCTTCAACATATCTTTAATCAGAAAGAACTCAACATGAGGCAAAGACGTTGGGTCGAACTCCTAAACAACTATGATTGCGAAATTCGCTACCATCCTGGTAAAGCGAATGTCGTGGCTGACGCATTAAGTCGTAAGGAACATACTGTGCTTCATTGTGTTCGTGTTCAATCTGCTATTCAAGCTCGATCTGATATCCAAGCACGCATTACTCAGACTCAACAGGCTTGTGTTTCACAAGACTTGATGGGTAAGGAATTACCCTATCACATTAAGCCTGATCTTGTGCTGAAGGAAGATGGATCGTATTACTTCATGGACCGTTTGTGGGTCCCAAGCCAAGATGATCTTCGCACTTTGCTTATGGATGAGGCCCATAAGTCTCGTTACTCTATTCATCCTGGCTCAGACAAAATGTATAAGGATCTTCGTACTCAGTATTGGTGGCCTGGTATGAAGAAAGACATTGCCTTATACGTTTCAAAATGCCTTACTTGTCTCAAGGTTAAGGCTGAACACCAGCATCCTTATGGTCTTCTGGAGCAACCAGAGATCCCAGTTTGGAAATGGGAAAACATTGCTATGGATCTCATTACCAAACTCCCGCGCACTAAGAAAGGTCATGATGCCATCTGGGTAGTTGTTGATCGTCTTACAAAGTCAGCGCATTTCCTGCCGATCCGTGAGGATCTATCTGCTGAAGATCTGGCTAAAATCTATGTGGATGAAATCGTATCTCGACATGGTGTTCCCCTGAACATTATTTCGGACAGAGATGCTCGCTTCTCTTCTCGTTTTTGGAGAACCATGCAATCTGCTATGGGGACCCAACTCAATCTGAGCACAGCTTATCATCCACAAACAGATGGCCAAACTGAAAGAACAATCCAGACTTTGGAGGATATGCTTAGAGCTTGTGTGATCGATTTTGGTGGTAGTTGGGATTCACATCTTCCATTGATTGAATTCTCCTACAACAATAGTTATCACTCCAGCATCAACATGGCTCCTTTCGAGGCTCTCGATGGTCGAAAATGTCGTTCACCAGTCTGCTAGAATGAAATAGGTGAGGCTCAGCTTACTGGACCTGACCTCATTCTAAAGACAACTGACAAGGTTAAGAAAGTTTGTGATAACCTACAGACAGCTCGAAGCCATCAAAAGAGTTACGCGGACCGACGACGCAAGCCCTTGGAATTTCAAGTCGGTGATCGTGTATTACTCAAGGTCTCACCTTGGAAAGGTGTGATCAGATTTGGAAAGAAGGGAAAACTTGCACCTAGATACGTTGGACCATTCAAGATCGTCGAAAGAATCGGTAAGGTAGCCTACAGACTTCAATTACCTCCTGAACTTGGAAATGTTCATCCTACTTTCCACGTATCCAATCTCAAGAAGTGTTTAGCTGATGAGAACCTCCACATACCACTTGACGAAATTCTTGTTGATAAAACACTACATTTTGTTGAGAAACCTGTGGAAATTATGGATCATGAAGTCAAATGGCTTAAACGCAAGCGCATTCCATTGGTTAAAGTTCGCTGGGAATCTAAACGTGGACCTGAGTTTACTTGGGAACGTGAAGATCAAATGAAGGCGAAGTATCCATATCTATTCCCACGAGTTTCCTCTAAACAAATTTCGGGACGAAATTTCCACAAGTAGGGGAGACTGTGACATCTGTGCTTGTAATCATTGTAAACAGTTCAATTATCAATGAAATAAAGTTACTTGATCCCTATGTTTGTTTGTTGATGTTTGATGTTTTTCATGTTTTGACTTTTATTCGATTTTAAACTCTATATCGCTTTCTGGAGAATTATATGCAAACTGGTGCGTAAACGTAATCAGTTTAACGCGACAAATACTCCGGAACATCAATTTAAGCTTAACATACCTTAAATAACCTTTACATAACTTAGAAATAAGTTTTGAAGGCTTTGGTATGGCAAAATCAAGTTTTATTCGCTTACAGGGACTAAAATTGACAAACAGCGAAAGTATGCCGATTTGAACTTGTAACGAACATTCCGGAATATGATCATAAGTTAAACACACCCTAAATATCCTTTACATAGCTTAGAAATAGGCTTTGAGGGGTTCGGTGTGCTAAAATAAACTTTATGCTCATTCAGGGACTAAAAGCGTCAAAAAGTGCATAAGTTTGCATTTTCGCGCAAAACTTACATTCTGAATACTTCCGGACATCCAAAAATTTATGCAAGCATTGAAATATTTTATTTTAGTGTTTGGCATGAGAAAAATCCATTCGTCGCGCAATTTGGATCGTTTTTCGCGCTTATGCGCATTCCGTCGTAATTAAGCGAACATCGTGACCATACGACCAAACGAACCGACATCCGGAATATTTTTTAGCATGTTTCAAGTCCCCTACACTATAACTTCATCTTAGAGCCTTGAAATGAGGTTAACGGGGCTTAAACGTGCCAAAAATGGGCCAAAATACATGTTTCTGAAGTGCAGGGACTAAACTGCAATTTCTGAATAGTTGCCCAAGCGGGCCGCATAAGCCCATGTGCATATCTTACGCGGGCCGCGTGAGAGGCCCAGTAACAGAAAAACCATTTTCTGAAACAGCAGCTGGTATTCGTTGAACTTGGACATGCTTTTGATCAATCTAGGGGCAAATTTTGATGGTTTTTAGCTACCCCTTGTATTGTAAAACAATGGGCACAAGTGGAGGGCCAAGATTAAAGCTCGATTATCGAGAAACGTTCCTAACGGTTCTACCATTTCTATAAATACCCAACCCAACTTCATTCATTTCCCACATTTAATCTGATTCAAAGCCTTCTAAGTGGAAGTGTATACTTCCTACCTGAAAGCGAATCGGGTTAAATCTTGCGGGGACCTTCTGTAAGTATTCTTTCGCGTTTTTCATTCGTTTTAGCGTTAAAGTCAAACTGCATTTGACTTCCTGCATTGACCAGTTTATGGTCAACGCGAAGTTCGTTTGAACTTCATAATGTGAGCGTAATCACGATGGTTATAGTCCCTAGTGACTATACCTACTGATTACCACGTTATCTAGGCTCAGTGACGAGTCGTAGTTTCGGCCAAAATGCGTTTTCTTGCGTATTTTGTAACCAAACTACTCTAGGGTATTAAAACCGTTTGTTTTAATACCAAACCTGTTTTCTAACTTTACTAAACATGTTCTAGCATGTTTAGCTCGTCGCTTTTAGATTTGTGCTTGTTTAGGGTCGTAAAGGTAAGCGATCTAATCAATCGCTTATGCTTTCGAACCCGACCCATTTGGTCGATCATTAGGATCCGACCAAACACCTTAGGTGACCATAGTGAATAGGGAATAACCTTCCGAGGTTATACCTTATGGTCACATCGTTTAAGTAGTTGTATGATGGGTAATGTATGTGCCTTAGGTAAATTACCAAAATACCCTTTTTACGCTAAAATTCATCTTAAGCCTATGTAACATAATTTTTGGTATCTAAACTGATCTAGCAACAATATTAAACATGTTAAGGCATATCTTGCTTGTCATAGGACTAGTTAGGCATTCTGAACGCGTTTTACGCGAACGACGCGTTAAAGTAGCATAAGCTACCTTAGCGGGTCGTAACGGGTCAAAAGCACTTAGGATAAGTTTCGTTTTAGTATGTAGGATTTGTTAAACCATATTACATAAGTTCCCACACTTATTTGGTTTACGAACCCTCGTACTACCCGATCCTCCGATAGGTCCATTTATTAATGTAGATACCTATATAGGTGCCGTTTGATTCCGTGATCTACTAGCATTGCTTGGTGGTTATCCTACGACTTCTAAGCAATCTCAAGTGAGTACATAGACCCCTCTTTTACTGTTTTTCCAAACATATTGGGGTGAAACACATGTGCCTACTTTTTACTTTCGTGCTTTCTTGTTTTCACATCATATGTTGCTATGTTCTTTAGTACACTTATAGTACATGATTTCATTACATTGTTTTACTATATATGTTAACTTAGCATGCTAGCACATTGATTTACCTTACATTGTTTTGCTACATATGTTTACTTGGCATATTAGCACATTGTTTTACATTACATTTCTTCTATGTATGTTGACTGAGCATGCTAGCACATTGATTTACATGACTTTTCTGTTTTGTATGTTAACTTAGCATACTTAGTACATTGTTTTTCATATAACATGTTTACATTTGGTATAACATTTGGTTTGCATAAACGGGACTTATATACATTCATTAACATTAGCTACGCCGCTCGGTAGTAAGTAATGGTACCATAGGACTTGACAAATCCTGTTCCTGACATCCTAGGTTTGTTTGGATGAAAGGAATGACTGAATCCGAAAACATTTCTTTTGATAACCTTTACTTAGGGTTATCCGTCTGTCTCAAGGCTTGAATGTATGCGTTAACTTACCACATAAATGTTTGTATCATTAAAACATGCTTTTACTTTGCAAAACATAACTGTTTGATATACTCAAAATACTTTGTTTTGTACAATTATACATTTGGTTTAAGTGAACACATTTTACTTAACATACATGACATTTGTTACACATACATGTCTACATTTTGGACTATTAAACATGTGACAATGGTTTAGACAAGAACATTTGATGGTTGGTTTAAACATGGACTTTATACATTGGTGGTTTGTTTTAGTGACTTAAGTAACGATATGTGTGTAGTATGTTACAAGCATGGTGGATACGCCGCTGGTACTTCCTATATATAAGTGCTTGTATTGTATTACATGAAATACCGTTATTTAAATCATTCAATTTTGGATTTATACATTTTACACAAATAACATCTTTTTCACAAGACTTTGTTTTACAAAACAAATTATTTTATACAACTTATTTCTACTTGGTTATTCTTAAACCATACATTATTCTTTACTTATACATATCATCTGATTTTATCGCTTTTCAATGGATTTACAAAACAAAACAAGTTATAAGACTCATGACTGAATTTTATTAAACATCTTTCTAAAACCTAAGTCATGAGTCCAATTTTCACAAAACCTATGTTACTCACAGGCATTTTTATGCTGACGTACCTATTTTCATATGTGTTTCAGGAGCTAATGCATAGGATGATGATCGTGACACGCTAGGGTGGACTTGGGCCTTAGTGACATAAAATGAAGATAGACTTAGTTTAATTATGAACTTTTGTTTCTTTTTATTTTAAGACAATGTATTCTCGTGGGTTCTCGTTTGAAACAATGTATTCCACCCTTGGGTGATGAATAAAATATTATTTTAAATTACCATGGTTGTGGAACAATAATTCTGTTACAACACTCCCTGACGTTTCCGCCACGATTTGATGTTTTACGTGGTCGGGGTGTGACAGCACTACTTAAGAAAGAATTTGATCTTTTTACCAGTCTACCAGGTGAAGATACAAAGAAGCTTATCGAAAGATACTGCCACTTAGTTCGATCCATGTCGATGCTGAGCATAACAAAAGATCGTGAAGAGTGGGTAGATAAGCTAGCTGATGCTTTACCTCAAAAGGAGTGGGGTACATATTTGATGATACTGAAAAACACTGGGGTTTATGATGGGTTGACAATTTCTCAGTTCATCGAGAAAATTGAGTGTCAGGATTTGGAACAGCAAAAGATTGCGAGGATGAATAGTCCAAGTGGTCAGCAGGATGTAAAAATGTACTACAAGGCCAATGTTCCAGAAGTTGAAAGAAGCCCAAAAATCCAAACTGCGTTTAGTGCTGGAGATTCATCCGAAAAAGTTGATCAAAGTTCTAAAAACAACAGTGGTTTCTCTTCATATCCAAGTGTGAATCCAAAAGATACAACATCAAGCTTTCATTCTCAAAGTACTAAAACTGGAAATGGTTGTGTGATACAATGCAACATTGCATTGAATCTTCATATCCAAGTGTGAATCCAGAAGAAACCTTTCTGGAGACAATCAAACCAGGAGTTTCTTGCTGAAAAGAAAAGGATAGGAACTGGAGTGTTTCATCCAAAAGAGACTCAAACCTGTTTCAAATGCAATGAAGCTGGTCACATTGCATGGAACTGTCTGAAAAATGATAAGACAAAACAGGGAGTTTCTGAAAAACTGAAAGAGAAAGTTGTTGATGTTGAACCACCAACCGAAAAATTTAAAATTTTTGAAAACTCAACTTATGAGGTTGGTGAATGTTCTAAAAAGAATTCTTACAAAAGGAAAGCAAAGAACAACCAAGTGTGGGTTGTCAAGAAGGTTGATGAGAAAGTCGGCGATGAAACTGGTTCCACAAAGCCAGAGGAGCCACAGGTTGAGGAAAAAGAAGAAAAATCTATGTATTCAGTAGATGATGAGGAGTTTCCATCACTGAAGTTTGAAAAAGTTAAACAGAAAGTTGGTAAAGTTGAAATTTCAAATCAGTATTATTCTGAGAAAACAGAGTTTGATGTCAAGAAGCATTCAATGGGAATGTTAAGAAAATATTTGGGAAAATGCTTGATGGGAAAGTAAAAGGGGTTAAAGATTTTTACGCAACAAAGAAAGCAACTTATAACCCAACTGAACAAGAGCTAAAAGAGCTAAAAACACCCAAGGTTGGTAAGACTTGGGTGGAAATTCTTTTCCCTTGAAGTCTGTGGACTATGCCAGAGATCCCAAGTTTGTAATCGTGGATCAGGAATCGGCATCTTTATTAAAGATTGATTTTGTGAAAGATTTTAATGTTGATAAATTTTTACAGGTGAAGGACTATGCCGGAGCTTCCAGATTGGTAAGTGCGAAATAGGAATCAGCATTCTGATTGGTAAAATGGTTTGTGTAGAGGTTTATTCCTACATGTTGGTTAAATGTTTTAGATTTATTCACAAGTTGGTACAGAGGTTTGATGGTGCATACTTGCAAGTGGTGAATCAGGGACATTAAATTGTACTTGATTTACTACAATTGATTAAAAAATGAACAATATGATGAACCAGTCCCTACAAGTGGTTAAAACAAACTTATTTTCCTGAAAAATCATTTTGATTAAAACAAACTTAAGTGTTTTGAGATCTTAATGAGAAAATGGTTTGTTGAAAGAGGGAGTTCTGATTGTTTATGCCTAGTGAATAGCGATTTGAAGCAATTTGATATCGGTTGTCATCTTCTTGTATAGTTTGTTTTCAAATTTCTTTCTACCAAGTGGGTCAAGAGCTCATTTTATTTTCAAATTTCGTTAAATGTATTTGCATTTTAGGAGGAGTAGAAAATTTTAGAAAATCCAAAAACATTAGAAAATATGAAAATCCAAAAACATGATAAAATCCAAAACGAGTTTTGTTGTAAAAAAGAGGAAATGATAGTACATCAGTGGACTGTCACAACATGCTAAAGAAATGGATAGTTAAAATGTGGTAAACAATCTCACTGATGATGTGCCAGTAGGTTTTTGCACATTTAGTAAATTGTGACGAGATATAAACCTAAATTCAAACTTGCTTATTTTGTGGGTAACAACTTCTTGGATATATGGGTAACCCCCGAAATCTTGTTTGAAAGGTCCCTTTTTTCTGAGATACTAGGTCTTTATACTCAGTGATATCTGGAGTATTATCCCGGGACTCCTGCTGAATGGAAATTCTGACCTAGTCCCCGTATAATACTTTCCGCAAATGCTTGAAAAAGCGCCCCCCTCAGCAAATTGATGAAACAATAAAATTGATAGTCATTGCTGTTGAAACAAAAGATCCTCTAAAGGGGACACACCTAAAGTCGAACCGTCATCTCTCTGCTGAACGGAAGTTCTGACCTGAGCTCTCACGGTTTCGCACCTAACCCCTTTACAGATATCATCTGTGGTATACTCACCTGTAAGACTGAATATTGGGATCTAGATACGGGAGTATATTCAAGTAGTGGGACACGCGAATGAGTTTAAGTTTATTAAGACATTAATATCGTATCTCGGATCAGTTGAACTTTGTGTGAAAATTTAAGTGGACCAATATACTGACAATCTAGGTGAATTGTTTAGAACTTAAAATGAAATGAAGCTTAACGGTGTTGATGATTTGTCTCATATACTGATCTGATCCTCTTACACAAACTCACAAAAATAGTGTCTGTAAATATTTCTTTACTGCATTACATTTCTCTTATTTCAAAAATCCAAAAAGATTTTCAGTGTGTTTTAGCATAAATTTTTGAAAAACTCAAAAAGATTTTCGACAACTGATATTGGAAAGCTGATTTTCAAAATTCCAAGTGCTAAACATGATGATCATGAAGTAAGAGGGAGTGTATGCTTAATGAAATATGTTTTTGTGTAAATCAATCAAGTGGTTCATCATGCGTATAGTGAGTAAAGAGTCTGAGTTAGTGCATTCATCTCATCTATATTTGAAATATGTAAATGTGTGATATTTACTTTGAGCTATAGATTGTGAAGCTGTAAGTTTGAGCCAGGTGATGATACTGAGCAGAACGAGAGCCAAGTCACGATCTTGGAACCAGGCTGATCGATCCTGAGAAGCTTGTGTTTAGAGAAAGCCAGGTTTCCGATACCTAAGGACTCTGAACTGAAGAATAGAGCTAGGTGATCTTGGGATATGAGCCAGATTACGATCCTGAAGTAGATGATGCTGATGAACTTAAGGAATGCCAGCACATTGCAAGGGGGAGTCTGTTGATGCTGATTGATAGAGTGAAGCCCAGAGACTGATCAAGACTGAAGATGCGAAGACTCGACACGTACGACTCGTCAACATCTGAGGGGGAGTCTGTTAGTGCATACATCTGTCGACTTCGTCTTGTATCAAGTCTTAGACTAAGATAGGTTAGATCAGGGCTCGTAGATCGAGAAAATAGGAAGTTTATGTGTTTTAGAAGCTGATTTCGCTTGAAGGACATGATTCCGCTTGAAATGGTAGTTGCCAATTTCAAGCGAAATCACTTCATTCTGATTCCGCTTGAAATGCTTTTGTCCTGTTCAAGCGAAATCATCTACACTATATATAGGGGTCTCGAGCGAAATCACTGTAACGATTGTGATTTTCCATACCGAGGTGCTGCCGGTGTGAGGACTGATTGTAATCGCTGTTATTTCAATCTAATCAGTGTTTAAAGTGAAGATTAAATTGTATCTACCTTTGTTTCTTGTTTTCCGCACCTGAAACAAAGTAAAACTTCTCTGAACGACTCGTTCGGGTCATCTACACGATCCTACACTTTCTCTCTTGCTATGATTCTCGGTCATCTTCTTCACAGCATCAGCATCATCGGATTCTTCATCATCTTTGTGAAACTCGACAGACCAAGCAAGAACCGCTGGGTAATAATGTCGACCACCGGATAACAGAGCTGACCGGCGGTCCGAACCTCCGACCGCCGGTTCTTTCTCTCCCTCTCGGTCCCTCTCTCTATCTTTCTCGTCTCTCTCTCTCATTTGTCGCACCGCCGCACCACCACCGGACTGTGGTGGTGGTGGCCGTTACACGGATCGAAGGAAGGAAGGGGGGGTGTTGAGGTGCGGGTGTGCAGGTGAGGCGGAGAGGGTAGGGGGTTTGGCCGGACCACTGCTGCCTATAGCGGCTCCGCCGCCGCCCAGTTTGCCGGAGAGAGAGGAATCGTGGTGTGTGTGTGTTGTTGACTGGTTTGTGATTGTTCTGCATAGAATGGGGAATAAAAGACCAACAGGTCCCTTTTATATACACGTAGGTTAGTTTTGTGGGTTTTTAGCCTTGGGCCCAAGGCCCACAAGCCCGATTCTCGTGTTTAAAGAGCCCAAAATTCTTTACGAACCCGTTAACGCACCCGATTTTTGTAAAAAAAAAATATCGTAAATATATTTTTAGAATCAGATTGTATAAGAAAAAAATAGCGTCACTAGTCGAGTTGGGTGCGTTCGTTTGTCGGTTACGATAAAAGTCGCGTAAAATATAACGTTAATCATTCTAATCCGTTTTTCGATCCGCTTTCAACTACGATAGTTAATATTTTATTACGGAGTTAAATATATCGTAAAATGTAAGTTCTGAAGGAGACAAATGTCTCCGTCGCTTCCGTTTCGTTGCTGATGCGTTTCCGGCTATCGCGTTTTTAGTTCACGTTTGCGTTTGTGTCGCACGGAAGCCCAAATAAATTCAGAAAATTAAACTCATAAATATAAAATACTCGTAGGAAATCCGTATTTGTCGGCCTTGTCAGTATTTCGTTCGGTTTCAGTCTGTTGTCGCGAAATATTCAGCAGGTTTCTCTGTAAATCACCGTTCGCGCACTGTAAAGTCGTATAGACGTTCCTAGGCTCTCCAAAGGCCTAATTAAGTTAATTTACGTAACATTATTTATTATTGCGTTAATCACCTGTTAATCACGTAATTAAGGGCCGTAAACCACCGGTTGTCACATTCTCCCCCTGTTAATATAATTTCGTCCTCGAAATTTAGACTACGTTAACTCCTTAGAGTTACGTTATGCGTCAGTAATTACGAATAATGTCAAAGGAAACGAGACATACTGATACAGTCACCAATGTGACCAAGTTACAGGGGTCCAATAGAAGAGGAATTTCAACCAATAGAATGCCAAGTGGACGTTTAAAATATGCAAATGAATGTTAGAAACAATAACATTCACTAGGAGAAGCTTAGAATTAACAAGCCCAAACGAAATAGTTTTGTATGAAACGCTCGATCATGATCAGCCCAAGCTGCAAGTTCTACCGACGCCACAAGGTGTCGTAGTGAATGAAACAATTCAAATATAGCGGTGATCGAACAAATTCACCGTGTTTGAAATCAAATGATAGCGTAATAAAGTGAATCTGAAAGTTTGTTTCAAATGACATTATATAATTTTCAATTGAAAATGAAACATCAAAGAAATAATGTTTTCGAGCAAAGATGAAGAAGCAATGGATATCGCAAAACATTCGATCGATAGTGAAAGAACCGTTAGGAGGTACACCGAAATATAAAATGAATTTATGTACCATTGTCTTAATTCACGATTGCGTTAAGACTGATGTAATATCATAAATCAAAGCGGATTTAAAGCAATTCAATAAATAAACTATTAAATCCGTGCGTGGGATGCGTAAACAAGATTAGCGCAAGCTTCAAATCAATGAAAACACCACCACAAGGTGTCGAAATCAACAAACGACTTAATTGAGTCATAGATCAAACAAATCTACTACGACTCAGAACAATGAAACGCTTGTTAAAACGAATTCGAATATGATGCTTTCAATACATCATATAGTGTCTTGAATTGAATGTGTGTAATGGACAAGTTCAAACAATTGAATTTGACTTCGGCGCAAGCCGACAATAAATACATGTATCGACAGGAAAACTTTCGGCATGGTCACAACGAAAAACCATGTATGTATCTTGAAAAGAAAAGAGATTTCAAGAAAAATGTGTTGACTTGATAACAGAGGAGCCAACAATTACAATAATGCGAGTCATTCGAATTCACAAATCAATAATTAGGTTTAGCGAAACAATATTTGTACTTTGATGAAACGCTTATTCGAAACGAAGACACATGCGTAACAAACGATGCATTCGTGGCATATAAATTTTCAAGAAATGAAGCAATTGAGAATTCGCTAAAATGATAGAAACGATCGTGATACAATGACCATTAAGAGGAGTAGAGATACGAAAATCTACTCAGTAAATGCAAAAGTCGAAATTTCAATAAAAGAAATTTGAGGACTTTACCTGGGGTTGCGTGTGATGACCGGTTGTTAGGTGACATTACCATGGAATGTCAAACATAGCGTATTCGTTGTTATGAGTTAGGGGGATTGCGGAGACATACGTCTTCTCCTTGGCATGTTTCGTGTCGTTGCAGGATCGCGTGACAAGTTACCCTTTCCTGATTGTTGCTTCTCCTGCTGACAGGAATCTAGCGTCGTCGTTGAATTGCGCCATCGTGTCTTTTCAAAGGCCTCGCCTCGATAGTCGTATGTGTCGTACTTCAACCTCCGTTGACATATAGCTTAAGTTTCACGTATACCTGTGCACTAGCGTTATGTTTCGCGTAGGACGTGATCTACTTCGGCATCCGTTGACGTAAAATTTGAGTTTCGTGTATTCTCGTGCACTAGCGTTTCGTTATGCGTAGGCTGCCTGCTCGAGAAGTTAAAATATCATAGACAATATGGATAACCGTGTGTGCCCGAGTTAATATTCGTGGTTCCTACGTGATGACCTTTAATGAACTTTAACATAAGTTTCCGAAGGTCTTAAATGCATGTTTCCTAAACTCTTAGAGTTTTGTGCACTGTATGCGACTGTTTTTGTGTACCATGTGTAAAACACCACAATAGCGTATGTTTAAAAATCAAAATTCTGACCTTTTTGTTTTCGGCAACGGTTGGAGACCATATTCGAGTACTAGGCGTTCTGTACGTATTCATCGTCTTAATAGTCTAAGTCCCAGAGAAAAGTGAGGTTAGAGCCTAGGTATTCCTACAGAAAACCTTATTCGCTGTAACCTATAGCTCTGATACCAATTTGTCACACCCCGAAATATCAGAGCATTGGCGTGACTGGACTGGTATCTTCATTGCACAGCGGAAGCAAATAAAGCTAAGACTTCTAGAAATTGAATGCCCACTAAGTACTCGATTCTTCATTGTTCTGCTTTTCCAACCGTGCCATAACTTTGAAATGCAACCTGAGAAAGAAACATGCGAAAAATCAACATAAAGTTGAGCGAGTTCATAGTTTGTAAAAGATTTGAAATAAATCTTTTGAATAACCGATTTTTGAAGTATATTTGAGAAAACGAATTTAAAATCATTTTCTTGTCAAGTTATATGGAACTTGGTATGAAAACATGGTATGTATCTTGTATAAATCATGTATTCTTGTATAAATCATGTATTTCTGTATGTATCTTGTACAAATCATGTATTCTTGTATAAATCATGTATTCTTGTATAAATCATGTATTTCTGTATGTATCTTCTATAAATCATGTATTCTTGTATAAATCATGTATTTCTGTATGTGTGTATAATAAAAATCCCTGGTATGTAGCAGTAAGGAAAAAGAGATCACCACTGGGTTGCAAAGCCACTGGTATGTGTGAAGTGATGCAGGAAAACTCAAACCTAGCAAATTTGTACCGGGACTCGGCTGTAAGACACAGTCATCTCTATGGGTCACCCTGACCTCACGGGTCTGCGCTCGCTACACCTAAATAGATCTATCACTCTTTTGTCCCTCGGTCCTAACAACGAGGATTAATGGCTTTAATTGTACCAACCACTCACATGATCTGAACGTCCTAACCCTCCTAAAGCTAACCATACCATGTATAAAAATGTCCTAAATAATTGTAACATGCATTTTACCTCAGCCTCTAAGGCTGAACCTCCCCAGCCTTAGGCTGAACCTCCCAGCCTCTAAGGCCAATTCCCTAGTTATGAAAATCACTCACATTTCGAAAATACGCATTTGTTTTGTAAAAACCGGTATGTTTAGTATAAACCTTTCATAAATCATTTGAATTCCTCAAAATCCATTCGTAATATGATTTAGAAGTACGAGTTTTGCGTTTGTTCAAAACTTTGTATGTTCTTGCAAAACGTGCTTTGTCTAAAAATATACAGTCTTTGTTTATCGAAAACTTTGTATGTTTCTGAAAATCGTGCATGTCTTTCTACCCCGAAAACATTTACAAAAATGTAAAACAGTGAAAAGTGTGGATTTTGAACTCACCTGAATATTCCTGTGCAAAGCTAGCTATGTACGACTTTGATGATGTCGTTTCCAAGACGTGACTCGCTAGCATGCATTCTACAATATTCCTAACACGGAATATCTTATAAGTTTCTAATTAAGGCGGTAACAAATCTACGTGTTACCGAGCTCTACCGAATCGCTAATCGAACGATTTGACGGAAAGTTGTTAATTTAAAAGAAGCGTAGAAATTATACTTGTTTAGTTCGATTATTGTCGGTAATCATTTAATAAGTCTTGGAAAGACTTAGTTCTCGAGAGATTTATAGTATATAAATATTTAACAAATATTTATATAAAAACATATAATTATATCGTTATCATTGCGTTAAACGTCTTGCGAAGTCGTACGTGTATTAAAAAGAATATTTAAATGAAAATTACATATAACAGACTTGTATTATGTATCGCGTATGACATTTGTCGAAATATATGTAGATGCCGTTTATGTGACAACTCGTATTTCAAAACTTATCCTTGTTCCTTGATGTAACCCGTGTGAACTTTATGAGTTTGACAAGTGTGTTTGTTTGCACCAAACGTTATGCTTTATTATGTGGGATGTGATACAAGATTGTGATATGTTATGTATATGTGTATAACTTATGTGAATCGTATAAGCTTAGTCTAATCGCACAACACCCTTTGGGCCGTACCTCTATTCGCACTACTTCTCTTGGCCCAACCCCACTTTGTTTGATTTGTGGCTAAGGACAGCCCAATGGTTGAGTTCGGCCCACTTCCTAGTTTCTCATGATTTTCAGAAACACACAAGGATAACCAAACCCTAGTTCCTCTTCTCTCACATTGAGACCCGACGGCAGCCCCCATCGAAGTGGAAGCGGAATGATATCTCTCCTCCTCTTTCTCGAAGCTCTGTCATTCACGCATAATCCTTGGATCCTCAATTGATTCGGTTATCCTCTTGCTAGTGTTTGTCTTGTTTATTGTTTGATAATAAATACATGATGATTGATGAATATCCAATATTTTGATGGTCCATGAATACATGATTGGCATGTTGTATAATGAATTATGTTCATGATCGTTTCACCTTGAATGATGAGTATGATTGACCGTTATTAACCAAGTATGTGATGATTAGAATAGTATGAACTTTAGGGTTATGAGATGGAATCATTGATAAAGACTGTTGTGCAACTTGAATTATTTCAGGCTAAGGGTTGTTATGACTTCGATTAGGGTTACATGCTAGTCGGATCGAGTTTGATTGATAATGATATTATTAGGTGTCTAATCCAAATTAAAAGCTGTTTATGTTATTAATTGTGGTTGGAGGAAAGTACGAAATTCATATGAATTAATTGGAAACTGTTTGATTGTTTTGATCAAGTAAATGTAAACTAGGAAACTGTTTGTATGATTATAACCGATTGCCATGATTTAAGGAAACTTGTAACTGATCGCACAAGAGTTAATCGCATAAGAGCTCAATCGCACATGTCAGTCGCACAAGCCCTTGAATCGCACAAGGGCTAGTCGCACAAGATTTGGTACAACCACTTTAAGCACCACGTACAACTAGTATATGCATGATCGCACAAGACCTTGTGGATTGCACAAGACAGTGCCGATCACACAAGGCTTGGGCCACACACACAAACTACTTAAACTATTTCACTGTTGGGCCTCACAGCCCAAATCCCAATCGCACAAGGACGGGTCAGTCGCACAAGACCATCCGGACCGCACAAGACTTATGTTTAACTGTTGGGCCGTATACATGTTGGACTGCTTATGTTATTTGGGCCGTTATTTGGGCCGGGTATGATTGAATCGCACAACCCATTGTGGATCGCACAAGTTATGCTGATCGCACAATAGGTTGGGCCGCCTGTTCATTGGGCTTATCTTTCGGGTCGCACAAGTATGAATGTGTTACGTACTTAACTGTTAGCATGTTTGCCATGATCATTTCGTGTTGTAACCTGTTAGCTTATGTGTAAACTTACATGCACTACTTGAAACGAAAACCTGACTTGTATGGTAACCATGTTAGGACGTGGTTGACCACATATAGCTCAAGTAACCTTTTCGTGTATCTGCCGAGCAAACCAAGGTGAGTTCACCTCTTCCAAGGCATGGGATTCCCCGGTGGGTAGGGAATGGGATTGAACAATTACTCGTACTTTCACTACTACTAGACTATTTACCATCGTCCTCGGATAGCGAAGGGTACTTACGTAAAACCTACGTAAACTTGTACTTACCACTGTCCTCAGGTTGCGAAGGGCACTTACGTAAAACCTACGTAAACTCATATATACTACTGTCCTCAGGTTGCGAAGGGCACTTACGTAAAACCTACGTAAATCTCACGTGTACCACTGTCCTCGGGTTAAGAAGGGCACTTACGTAAAACCTACGTAAACCTCGTACGTACTCCTGTTCTCGGGTTGAGAAGAATACTTATGGTTACAACTAGTCTAGTACATACAAACATGGGAAGCCCCCACTAATATTACGTTCAAACATGGGAAACCCCCACTAATAGTGCATACAACATGGGAAGCCCCCACTTATTACTGTAAAGATTTGGGAACAAGGGTACTGGGTAAACGCATGGTTACGAACGAACTTACGATTTTTGAATGAACTCATTAGCTGAACAACCAACTGTGAACTCGCTCAACTTTGTTATTGACTCTCTGTTACATGCTTTGCAGGCCTTTAGGTGCATAACTATGGAACTTGCTGTCTAAGAAGCTGGAGTGGTCATGGGTCGAGTTACATGGAAACGCAACACAAGACTAAGAGCTATTACATGTGGTTTATAAATACTTAACGAATTAGATATGCTTCCGCTGTAAACTGTGATATATTGTAACGTTGTAACACTTATTATTATTAAATGAAAGTTTCATTTAATTATACTCGTGAGTTCAATGTGATTGGTGGCTAAGATCCTGGTCAATCACGCCTCCAAGCGGTGGTACTCCGCATGTGGATTTTGGGGGTGTGACAGATTGGTATCAGAGCCATTGGTTATAGTGAACTTGGTTTTAAAAAGGGGAAAACGTTTTTGTAAAACCAGACTATAACCGGAAGGTTCTAAAAACGTGAATACGACCATGACACTCAGCTCCAGACTGCAAGGTTCGTCTTTCTTATGCTCATTGTACTACGTAACTAGTAAACACCTACATACGATACTGCATGTGATTGCACGATTGGCACAACAATATGAATCCATGTACACTTGCACGCGTTACGTGACTGATAGGGTGGTATTTCCCTAAACCTTCGCGACTTACACTTCGTAATTCTACCCAAGTTTGAGGAACCATTTGACATGAGTTAGGAGGAGCTGAGCCGAGCATGCAAATCACAATATTAATGTGGGTGCACACATAATAATACTGTGGGAAGCATGTGAGTCCCAGTGAGGCTTAACAAGTGGAAAAGGGGTTCTGTTCCGTTATTTGATCAATATGAAACATAACCAACCTATAGGGGCCATGGCAGTAATTGTTCCCTACTTAAACTCAAACGTGAACTTCTCATTTATCGTTGGATTCTTTCGAAACTCGATGCTATCGAGTGTTACCTGAACACCCATCTGAACACCTAGCGAACCGTGTAGAATGTTAGGTGCTTATACAAACGTCCCTGAGTTGGATGTCCCCGCGTCGAATGATTGAACGATACCTTTCTTACACCTCCTCGTTTGCTGAAACTCATGAATTGACGTCTCCGATCCCGAACTGTGATCACTTCTGCAACACTCTTGTATCAGACAGTGAACTACTCGAACCACTTGCAACGACGACGGATAGGAGGATGAGCGTAGCACATTACCGACCTCAGTACTTTGACGACCCTGATTATCGGCAACGAGCACCAGCGAATTGGCTTCAATCGAATCCTTAATCCTCGTCAGCGACTCATGGGAGTCAACACCTACGAACCAATCGAGGCATAAGTGGTAATCATTGACCTTAGTGTGGTACGCGTAACTGCCAACTCAGTGAGTAACGCTTTAGAACGCGGCTCAGGATGCGAAAAGATGGACTATGATGATAAAGAATCATAGGGCATGTTTCGATCAACGACATCAAGGTGCTCGTAACCCTAGCTTTCAGGAAAGAAATAAAGGTGCCTACATCATGGATTGGCCGTAGTTAAGTTAAGAGGTCAACGGCCAAGGGAACAACGACAGTACTTGGAATTCTTGTGTCGAAAACCAGCAACACCCGAAACGCTGCTCTTGGAAAGGCATTTAGAGTCGGCATGGGCGACGTCAAGACTTTATCACCGTGATAGCTAGTTGGAGTAGCAAACCGTTTCGTCTCTGTTCCGTTTGATCTGGATGCTTCTAGGAGTTTGAACCCGCTGTGGAGTCGGCCGATGGCTAGACAATGGAAACCTCGTATGATCGTTGGGATGCAAACATGACCGTATGGGATAAGTGTTCGGCATCGACCTTCCTTCTATTATTCTTGATAGATGTACCACGTGACGAGACAATTCTGCGTATCCCTCATGGAGGATTGTTGTTGGGATTGAACCCTAACAGAGGAACAGATAATGTAAAGCCAAAACCGGATCCCATCAGTGGGCTCCTAATAAGCAGCAGTTTACTCTAATCTCTCCCCTTGACAGTGGTTATCTAACAGCTGATAAATGTTAAGTGCTGCTCAACTACAACAACTGATAAACCAAACTCTAATGATTACCTAACAACTGCTGAAGACAAACTCTGTTGCTCTATCTACTGCTGTTTCCTAAGTGCTGCTGAAGATTCAAGCACTGCCCTCTCAAAGACTGATCACCTTTGAAGAAAGCACTGAAGACTTAACATCTGTGCTAAGGCTACAACAGTGGAACGTGAAGCAGTAGTTTTCCTTATGTTTTGTATGTTAGTGAATATCAGATGTTACATAACAGTAGTTTGTATAGGACAGTATTTGTAGTTTGTTAGGTCGTTAGATGTCACTATCATGGTGACGTCAGCTGAAGTATATCAGTAGTTTGGTTTGCCTATAAGTATGACAGTACTCTGTACTGTTACACTTGATCGTTTTGAGTGAGTTCTTCTCCTCAATTCATCCTTTCATCTTGTGCAACCAACTCTGGTGTATCAGGCTGAGGGGGAGTTTAGATTGTAAGCTTTTACTGTAATCATTTGCTTTGTATTTCAATCATTTGACTCAATGAAAAGCAATTGTTTATCAATCTATACTTTCCTTTGTTTGTGTTTACTTTGTTTGCAACTCATTTCCGCTGCACTTATTAGTTTTATGCAAACAAACACGAATCATGACAGCCTCAGATCCCAACAATTGTTATCTGCTCTAACGCGTCAGAGTGGTACAACGGTTAGCGTCATTTCAGCAAGGAAATCTAAGAGCGTTTATGGAAGGATTACCCCGCAAAGATAGCACTCGCTACTGATGCCAAGGCTAAGGAAAGGAGGATCGAGGGTCCACCAATTGCTCATGATTCTTCCTAAGTACTACCAGAAGAACTGTCCGGTTTACCCTCCCATCGTAGCTCTTGTTACTAGTACATTTTACTGTCCTGCACCAGGAAGGTTGCAGGAACTGCCTAATCAACTTCAGGAATTATTGGACTCGAGTTTCATCAGACCTAGTTTTCGCTTTAAGGAGCCCCCGCTGTACCCGTGAAGAGAAGCCTTTTCGTATGTGTAACGATTATGAAGAACCCAACAAGGTGACCGTCAAGAACAGTTTGCCTCGACCACGTAAGGACAACCTGCCGACCAGTTGCGAGGAACAAGTTTCCATTCGAAAATTCGATGGTGAAGAAGCTATGGTCAGATGGAAATCTAAGGGGAGAATGCCCTTAGAACAGTATGTCGAAAGTAATGCAACCATTCCAATGTTATGCACCATGATCATTGAGTTGATCAATACACCAGCAGCCTCAGGGATCACATGAATCGACCGCATTTGTTGACAACATTCTGAATCCTGACTATGAGAATGGAACGCCATGGGTGGCATTTGTACCTTATTTTAGAACTCCTGAGGAAGGGGCCACTCCGCTCAAAGTCTTGATAAATGTAATCTCTGGGTTAGAGAGGTACCTTTTGGATATATAATCAGCGAAGTGGAAATGCACGTGGATCTCGCTGAGATCCGTCTTGGTTGGAACTGATCAACACCAAAAAGTCTTTCGTGAATGCAGCAATTTCTTAGTCTTACTTGATGCTATCGCAGATAAATCACAGGATTTGCGAAAGTCGCGCATTTTAAATCTCTCTAGCACAGCAGGGTGCTGTGTCCGTGGAAGACAGAACAGGAGGACGTCATCCCAACTTTCGAATCCCGACATTGCAATGCTCTGAGCATCATTTTACCCGAGGATACGGGTGATATAGTGGTATACCATGATCAGAGTTCCAGTTGCACACCAACGTAACACGAGAGAATGATGACTTACGTGTTGGAACTACAAAGAGTAACTGCACGACACACAACTGGCGGTGAAAACCGTGGCCTTGGGATTTTAGATGGAGGCATTACTTGGACGGCACCAGATGCATCATTTAGACCGATCACAAGGGCCTCCCAAGTACCGACGTTCGAGAAAGCTAAAGCATACAACGTTTCCGCTGGATGGAACTTCTAGACGAATACGACTGCGTAAACTGAACGTACACTAGCCCTGCAGCTCAATATCGACTCTAACGTACAAGTCGGGCGATACTCGCTATCTCATAGAAACGAATGTGGGACTCATTACACGGCAACTGAAGGGAACTCGCGTTGAGCAAGCACACCAGTGTTGACATTCTAGCCGTCTGGGTTTTGATGAGAGGCATTAGGATTTATATACCCTGTAATGGTAATTGGACATGAAAGCTCATCTAGCCAATTATGTGAATGGTGGATTGACTTGGGGAGAGTCAAGGTGTAGCATCAGCAACCAGCAACACTCGCATAAAAATAAAAACAGACTGCCATGGATTTGGCCGGCAGATTACTTACAACTTGAAACGGAACACCACACTTGGACACTCATTGATTGTTTGCACAACCAGCACATTTTCTAACCATCAAAGAAACGGATAAGTTTCTACACATGCAGCCATCCATTTTGAGGAAACGGTAACTAGGGTGCCAACCTTCATTACCTCCAATCGCAACCCACGATTTGCATCCGATTTGTGGCAAGCAATGCATAAATCCTTTGGCTCGCCTTTGGACATGAGCACAACATATCATCCATGGACGGATGGACAGTCTGAACGCACCATCCAAACCCTCGAAGACATGCTTAGGGCATGCGTGATTGACTTTGGCAACGGCTGGGAAAAGCATCTGCCATTAGTAGAATTTTCGTATAATAACAACTACCACACCAGCATCCAAGCCGCTCCATTTGAGGCATTATACGGGTGTAAATGCCGATCACCTCTTTGTTGAGCAGAGGTGGGTGATAGTTAGATTACTGGTCCAGAACTTGTGGTAGACGCAACGGAAAGAATTGCTCAGATATGGTAACGCATGGCGGCGGCTCGTGACCGTCAGGAAAGCTACGCTGATAAGCGCAGGAAACCACTCGAGTCCCAGGCTGGGGATCGAGTGCTACTCAAAGTCTCACCTTGGACAGGTGTAGTTCGTTTTGGCAAACGAGGCAAGCTCAATCCGCGATATGTCGGACCGTTCGAAATCATCGAGAAAATAGGCAGGGTAGCCTACAAACTGGACCTACCAGCAGAACTCGGTGGAGTTCACAACGTTTTCCACGTGTCGAATCTGAAGAAGTGTCTGTCAGATGAGACCCTTATAGTTCCTTTGAAGGGGCTCACTATCGATGATCAGCTGCGATTCGTCGAGGAACCTGTTGAAATCACGGACCGAGACGTTAAGGTCCTCAAGCACACTAGAATCCCTCTTGTTTGAGTTCGTTGGAACTCCCGTCATGACCCAGAGTTCACCTGGGAACGCGAAGACCAAATGAAACAAAAGTATCCCCAATTGTTCGCAAACAGTACAACTACTGCTGAGGCCGAAGCTACTGCGGAATTTCGGGACGAAATTCCAAACCAACGGGGGAAGGACGTGACACCCCAGGAAAACCAGGAAACCATGCAACTTAACTAGCTTCCTCAGTGAGTACGTACCAAATTTCAGGACGAAATTTCTTTCAACTTGGGGATAATGTGACAACTCGTATTTCAAAACTTATCCTTGTTCCTTGATGTAACCCGTGTGAACTCTATGAGTTTGACAAGTGTGTTTGTTTGCACCAAATGTTATGCTTTATTATGTGGGATGTGATACAAGATTGTGTTATGTTATGTATATGTGTATAACTTATGTGAATCGTATAAGCTTAGTCTAATCGCACAACACCCTTTGGGCCGTACCTCTATTCGCACTACTTCTCTCGGCCCAACCCCACTTTGTTTGATCCGTGGCTAAGGACAGCCCAATGGTTGAGTTCGGCCCACTTCCTAGTATGCGCTCATATAACCCATTAGGGGCTAGTTTCTCGTGATTTTCAGAAACACACAAGGATAACCAAACCCTAGTTCCTCTTCTCTCACATTGAGACCCGACGGCAGCCCCCATCGAAGTGGAAGCGGAATGATATCTCTCCTCCTCTTTCTCGAAGCTCTGTCATTCACGCATAATCCTTGGATCCTCAATTGATTCGGTTAGCCTCTTGCTAGTGTTTGTCTTGTTTATTGTTTGATAATAAATACATGATGATTGATGAATATCCGATATTTTGATGGTCCATGAATACATGATTGGCATGTTGTATAATGAATTATGTTCATGATCGTTTCACCTTGAATGATGAGTATGATTGACCGTTATTAACCAAGTATGTGATGATTAGAATGGTATGAACTTTAGGGTTATGAGATGGAATGTGACAACCCGAACTTTCAAGGTTAGAAACGTGATTCTAATTCCTCAAAATTCTCTTTCTTTCACGCTCCTGGTATAGTAAACCGTTATCTAACTTCTCGTTTTCATAAACTTGTCGAATGTAAATCTTAGTGGTTATGGCTGAGGGTATGATTGGATTTGTTGATAAGGGCCGCACATGAATCTTGGGCCGTTATGTATGTTTTGGGCCGCGAGGGTATTGCGTCCACACGCACACACGCGCGGCTTATATGTGGGCCACGATCAGCCCATACATGCACATCGGACCAAACCATCTAAGCCCAATCCCCATTTTATCAGTATGCATATGTAATTAAAGTAGAAGGCTTAAACTTTTGTTTTTACCTAATTTATTTGGCAGTCCAATCTATTGGACCTAGGCCCAGATCGGTCAAGATAAACAACCGCCCCAAGATCCTATATCTATTATATCTATTAATACGTATCATACTCTAAAACGAATTCTGCATAGTTTAAAAATCATAACAAACTCTACCCTATCTCTCTCTAATCTACGTACGGCAACAAGGAAACCCCCTCTCTTTCTCGAAGCCGGCTGGTGTAACTCTTCACACTTCGGTTAGTATGACATATGATTCACATAATCTGCTTGTTGTTTTGTTTGTTTAGAAAATCTGCTTGTTGTTTTGTTGAAGCTTTGACTCGTTGATGTTATCTTTTGATGTAACATGGAAAAGGGACATATGAATTAGTAGGGATCGATACTGATTGCATGATGATAACTTTGATATATATTATAATTGGATCGTAACATATGATTATAACAAGAATTAGAGATGGGATTATAACAGTCTCGCGAATCTAGTTTGGTGGCATGTGTTAGGGTATTTTGTTATCAATTGAAGGGGTTAGGCATATAAGAATCTCTAAACTTTAGGCTAACTGGATTATACAAAATCACTGTTGGGCCGGGAGTAATTGGGCTGCAGAACTTACTAAAAGTGCTGGGCTTTGATATGGGGCCGAGTAATCCTTGGCAATTGATTGTAAATGGGTTTTAAAATGCACAGTTGGGCAAATTGATATATAATATGTGTGGCTAGTTTGGTAGTAACATTAAGCAGAACAATCGGGCTTCACAGGAGCATTTGGGCTCGACAAACAACAGGCCCACTTCAATGTTGTTTGGACCGTACCATGGCGAGTCCGGAGCCTGGGAGGTACTGGTGGGCTGTTGTGGGCCGATACATAGTTGCTGGATTAAGGTTTGGGGTATAATGGGCTAATACTAATATATTACTTGGGCCGGCACTCGACTGGATCACACACCGAGTGTAATGGACCACACACACATACCTCATGATTTCAAACTGGAAATTTGTAATAACTATATGTTTGTTATAAGCTAAATTCGGGCCTGATGGGGGTCACTTGTACACACGGGCACTTGTAGTTGAAACGTGTTTTGGGTTGTACACCTTAGTAGACGTTATTGTTACTTGTATTCATTTATGTTATTAGGCTTCATGTGTGTTTGGGCCTGATGGGAACTGGGCCGGATAATATGAACGGGGTATCACTTGGGTCGAAGAGGAAACGGTTATGTGTCGGGCTTGTTGTAGTCGAGGATATACGATGCATATATGAATTAAGTTGTGCTATTACATGTACATAGGATTAGTGGTTGCGACGTGAACTATATGTGTGCGTTACATGCTCAATAAATGTGCTTCACGTGAACGTTGGATATGTGAATCGATTTTACGTGTAAGTTGTGGTTCATATGCATGCAAAACTGATTGTTATCGATAACCCTTCTAGGGCGTGGTTGATCAAACTGTGAATACATAACTTAAACATACCGAGCAAACCTCAGGTGAGTTCATTGCATTTTCTCAAGCATGCGTCCCGGTGGTTTGGGGCAACTGGTAAACATTTGGAAGGGAAACATTGGGTAAATAACTTAATCGGTTTTGGTTATTGCCTGGAGGGCAATGGGGGTGATTAGTTGATAGCGCTATTAGGTGGGAAACCTCACACCGGGCCGTAAGGACGGGCGTGAACTAATTATCTGGGTATGGCTATGGTTGTTAGAGGCACACTCCTCGGATACATATGGGCACTCTCCCTAGGGTATCTAACGATGGCAACATAGCGAACAAGGGGTAACCACTCCCCGGATACACATGGGCACATTCCCTAGGGTATCTAACATGAGCAACATTGTAACGCAACATTGAATCGCATTAACATACATCTGGTAACTCAACCCGTTAACAAAACCTTGAACTCACCAGCGTAGTCTGACACACTTGTTTACATGCTTGTAGGTAATTATTGAAGGAACTTGGGAGCTTGCTGTCTGATGCTGCTGGAGTGGTTGTGGTCATGATAAACAATTACATTGATTTGGTTTCGATACATTTACAAACTTATACATTTATGCTTCCGCTCAATACTTTGGTTTTGGTTAAACTTTTCAAACGTTATATTTATTTCAATTGGGTATCTCAATACATTATGACTTGTGTTTGATATGATTGGTGGCTCTTTGTCGGATCGTTGCACCTCTAATAGGGACATACCCTAGGTGGTAATTTGGGGGTGTGACAGTTTGGTATCAGAGCCACTGGTTATAGAGAACTCGGTTTTAAAAATGTTTTCATAAAACCAGACTATAACCGAATTGATCCAAACGATGACCATGACACTCAGCTTCAGACTGCAAGGTTCGTTCCTCCTTAGCTTATGCTTTATATGCCTAGTAAACGTAACTGTATTTATAGCATGAACGATACGACATGGTAGGCATCATGACACATTGATAGTGTAACATAACACTTGCATCTAGTAAATTTTAATCTTGTTGGTAGTGCTTATTTTGTGTTGATTGGGGTGGGAGAAACTTCAAACATAAGTTAAGAAGCATTGAGAGAAGCATGCAAACCGCCTTATTATCATGGGTGCACACATAATAATAACGCGTGGTGCATGCAAATCCCAATGAGGCTTAACGAGTGTAAGAGGGGTTCTTCCCTGTTTGTGTATGAACATGGTAGTTAATCGTCCCTAACGTGATAAACCTGAACACTTTTCTCGTTCTCGACTCCTAAATTTGTCCCCTTCCCCTATTATAGAACCATGAGTGGACGAGGAAACGGACGTAGCAACTGTTGATTGAAACCTTGTGTGCTTACTCTTTTCTGTCATTCTTTTTTTTCCTTTTCTGCGTTAATACCCTCTTTTGGAACGTTGTGAGTGTGCATTCTTTCGTTTAACTTGCGTTACGTCATCAACTCGACAGGCATGTCTGCACCGTCCGCATCTTTCGACCAATCCCGGGCGCCAGGGAAGGCACTCGCTGCTACTCACTCACCCCCGCGTCAGATGGAGACGCGTGCTGCTTATAGGAAGAGACTCGCACAGGGCGGGGAGTCGTCCTCCCGACCTACGCATGCACTACCAGTTAACTCCCTCAGCGCTCAGGCCGAGTCGGCTGTGAGTAAGGCCCTCCGAGATTATAACCAGATTCTAATAGGACAAAACCAAGTCTTAATGGAGCAAAATCAGAAATTACTAAGAAAGGTTGATACCCTAGGAGGGCGAGTGGAAGCTCAAGAGAAGCAGATACAGGAACTTACTAGGAGAACTACTGACTTGAAGGCAGAAGCCCTAAAAGGGCGTGAGGTACAAGGTCTGATACTGAGAGACGCTCGAGTGGATCATGAAAGGCTTAACTCGCATGCCGAAAGGATAGGCATGATGGATTGGAGGGTCCATCAGTTGGAGGAAGCCCGCTTCGCACCTGAACCCGAGCCAGCCCCAGTCCCGGCACCTCCCGAACCAGAGGCGGAAGGGTCTGATGAAGAGCCCGAAGAGGAGGAGGAAGAGCCAGAAGGGGAGGAAGAAGAGCCAGAGGAGGTCTCGGATAATGACGGAAACGATGATGATGGTAGTGACCTCGGGGATGGTGACGTGGACGACTGACTCGTCTTTCAATCGTTTATCTAGTTATTTTTTTTCTTTCAGTTGTTTTCGTATAAACAATCATGGTGATTAAAACTTTTGCGAATATTCGATGTAGTGACTTATATGGTTTAATTTGAATGGGTTTCTTATTTTATCGTTTAAAGGATATTTCTTGTACTGAGTCGTCACCTTACCTCTTTTTACCCTTGCACCACAAGAGTCACATCTTTGACTCTACGACGGTTACCTTAATTATGGTAAACCTCTCGCTGGCCTTTGTACTACCCGGTGTCTATTGGTTGATGCAATACTCTTGTAAGTTTTGACATGGTCATTGACATGGACTTGGTTATCTAGGTATCAAGCGGAAAATTCTCTGCAAAAAGAAAATCGTGCGTTCCCTCTCCCCAGTGGGGAATCCTTATCAGTTTAAGACCATCGTAGTGGCGCCGTTGTTGGCATTGTCACAGTCGTGAAAGCCCGGAAGTGTCTACGGAAGGGCTACTCTGCTATACTAGCTCTTGTCACCGATTCGTCACTCTAAGAAAGGAAGATAGAGTATCTTCCAGTATTCGTGGAATTTCTGACGTGTCTTCTAAAGAGTTACCCGGTTTACTTCCACATCGTTAGGTTGAATTCCAGAATTGACCTTATGCCCTTCCTGATTTCCTTCTGGGATACAGCAATCCCTTGGATTCGCTGGATACTATCACAGCTTCATCATAGGATTTTCGAAGGTTTCGCAACTTCAACCACCTTAGCATAGCAGGGAGCTGTGAATTCCTGAGAAATAAAATCGGGGAAACGTCTTTTCAGCTTTTGAAACCCAACCCTACAACACGCGGAGCATCGCTTCTATCCGAGGGTACCGATGATCCAGCGATATACCACGATGGTGTTACGGAGAGGAACTGCACGACCTACAACCTCCGGTGGAAACCGTGGTCATTGGATTTAAGTGGGAGGCATTACTTGGACGGTACCGAATGCACCAATTAGACCGATCACAAGGGCCTTCAGTGCACCCTTGTTTTGATAGAGCTAACCATGTGAAAGCATCGCTAGAATGGAACTTCCGAACGAACACGGGATTAGGAGAACTATACCCACGCATCCCTGTAGACGAACCATATCACTTTCACTTGTCATCGCCGCTAGAAGTGAAGCAGTCACAGTTACACGCGTATGTCGTTTTGCAACACTAACCTTTACCCACCAAACTCTGTTTTGGACAAATGATACACTCGCGCGACCGCAATGTGACGAACCTCCCTGTTGTGCCATGCCGCCATGCACCACTACTGGAAATTACTTCTAGACAACAAATTTGCTGGCCAAATCCTTCGGATGTTTAATGGACCCCTGTTTCGCTCGATTCTTTGTACGAACCTCATTAATTCCCTGTTTCTTTGATTGGCAGCTGATATAACAAAACGCTAACCACCATACCATGGTCTCCACCGATCACAAGATTAGCCCCCCAGGCGTTGTAAAGTATCTATAGATCGAGTTCGTCGGAACTCACTTCAAGCCATTGTTTTAGATCAATTTTCGGGACGAAAATTCTTTCAAGTAGGGGATGATGTGACACCCCGCGAAAACGCTTAACAAAACTAGCTTCCTCAGTGACTGTTTGCTAAATTTCGGGACGAAATTTCTTTCAACTTGGGGATGATGTGACAACCCGAACTTTCAAGGTTAGAAACGTGATTCTAATTCCTCAAAATTCTCTTTCTTTCACGCTCCTGGTATAGTAAACCGTTATCTAACTTCTCGTTTTCATAAACTTGTCGAATGTAAATCTTAGTGGTTATGGCTGAGGGTATGATTGGATTTGTTGATAAGGGCCGCACATGAATCTTGGGCCGTTATGTATGTTTTGGGCCGCGAGGGTATTGCGTCCACACGCACACACGCGCGGCTTATATGTGGGCCACGATCAGCCCATACATGCACATCGGACCAAACCATCTAAGCCCAATCCCCATTTTATCAGTATGCATATGTAATTAAAGTAGAAGGCTTAAACTTTTGTTTTTACCTAATTTATTTGGCAGTCCAATCTATTGGACCTAGGCCCAGATCGGTCAAGATAAACAACCGCCCCAAGATCCTATATCTATTATATCTATTAATACGTATCATACTCTAAAACGAATTCTGCATAGTTTAAAAATCATAACAAACTCTACCCTATCTCTCTCTAATCTACGTACGACAACAAGGAAACCCCCTCTCTTTCTCGAAGCCGGCTGGTGTAACTCTTCACACTTCGGTTAGTATGACATATGATTCACATAATCTGCTTGTTGTTTTGTTTGTTTAGAAAATCTGCTTGTTGTTTTGTTGAAGCTTTGACTCGTTGATGTTATCTTTTGATGTAACATGGAAAAGGGACATATGAATTAGTAGGGATCGATACTGATTGCATGATGATAACTTTGATATATATTATAATTGGATCGTAACATATGATTATAACAAGAATTAGAGATGGGATTATAACAGTCTCGCGAATCTAGTTTGGTGGCATGTGTTAGGGTATTTTGTTATCAATTGAAGGGGTTAGGCATATAAGAATCTCTAAACTTTAGGCTAACTGGATTATACAAAATCACTGTTGGGCCGGGAGTAATTGGGCTGCAGAACTTACTAAAAGTGCTGGGCTTTGATATGGAGCCGAGTAATCCTTGGCAATTGATTGTAAATGGGTTTTAAAATGCACAGTTGGGAAAATTGATATATAATATGTGTGGCTAGTTTGGTAGTAACATTAAGCAGAATAATCGGGCTTCACAGGAGCATTTGGGCTCGACAAACAACAGGCCCACTTCAATGTTGTTTGGACCGTACCATGGCGAGTCGGGAGCCTGGGAGGTACTGGTGGGCTGTTGTGGGCCGATACATAGTTGCTGGATTAAGGTTTGGGGTATAATGGGCTAATACTAATATATTACTTGGGCCGGCACTCGACTGGATCACACACCGAGTGTAATGGACCACACACACATACCTCATGATTTCAAACTGGAAATTTGTAATAACTATATGTTTGTTATAAGCTAAATTCGGGCCTGATGGGGGTCACTTGTACACACGGGCACTTGTAATTGAAACGTGTTTTGGGCTGTACACCTTAGTAGACGTTGTTGTTACTTGTATTCATTTATGTTATTAGGCTTCATGTGTGTTTGGGCCTGATGGGAACTGGGCCGGATAATATGAACGGGGTATCACTTGGGTCGAAGAGGAAACGGTTATGTGTCGGGCTTGTTGTAGTCGAGGATATACGATGCATATATGAATTAAGTTGTGCTATTACATGTACATAGGATTAGTGGTTGCGACGTGAACTATATGTGTGCGTTACATGCTCAATAAATGTGCTTCACGTGAACGTTGGATATGTGAATTGATTTTACGTGTAAGTTGTGGTTCATATGCATGCAAAACTGATTGTTATCGATAACCCTTCTAGGGCGTGGTTGATCAAACTGTGAATACATAACTTAAACATACCGAGCAAACCTCAGGTGAGTTCATTGCATTTTCTCAAGCATGCGTCCCGGTGGTTTGGGGCAACTGGTAAACATTTGGAAGGGAAACATTGGGTAAATAACTTAATCGGTTTTGGTTATTGCCTGGAGGGCAATGGGGGTGATTAGTTGATAGCGCTATTAGGTGGGAAACCTCACACCGGGCCGTAAGGACGGGCGTGAACTAATTATCTGGGTATGGCTATGGTTGTTAGAGGCACACTCCTCGGATACATATGGGCACTCTCCCTAGGGTATCTAACGATGGCAACATAGCGAACAAGGGGTAACCACTCCCCGGATACACATGGGCACATTCCCTAGGGTATCTAACATGAGCAACATTGTAACGCAACATTGAATCGCATTAACATACATCTGGTAACTCAACCCGTTAACAAAACCTTGAACTCACCAGCGTAGTCTGACACACTTGTTTACATGCTTGTAGGTAATTATTGAAGGAACTTGGGAGCTTGCTGTCTGATGCTGCTGGAGTGGTTGTGGTCATGATAAACAATTACATTGATTTGGTTTCGATACATTTACAAACTTATACATTTATGCTTCCGCTCAATACTTTGGTTTTGGTTAAACTTTTCAAACGTTATATTTATTTCAATTGGGTATTTCAATACATTATGACTTGTGTTTGATATGATTGGTGGCTCTTTGTTGGATCGTTGCACCTCTAATAGGGACATACCCTAGGTGGTAATTTGGGGGTGTGACATGGAATCATTTATAAAGACTGTTGTGCAACTTGAATGATTTCGGGCTAAGGGTTGTTATGACTTCGATTAGGGTTACATGCAAGTCGGATCGAGTATGATTGAGAATGATATTATTAGGTGTCTAATCCACATTAAAAGCTGTTTATGTTATTAATTGTGGTTGGAGGAAAGTAGGAAATTCATATGAATTAATTGGAAACTGTTTGATTGTTTTGATCAAGTAAATGCAAACTAGGAAACTGTTTGTATGATTATAACCGATTGCCATGATTTAAGGAAATTTGTAACTGATCGCACAAGAGTTAATCGCATAAGAGCTCAATCGCACATGTCAGTCGCACAAGCCCTTGAATCGCACAAGGGCTAGTCGCACAAGATTTGGTACAACCACTTTAAGCACCATGTACAACTAGTATATGCATGATCGCACAAGACCTTGTGGATCGCACAAGACAGTGCCGATCGGACAAGGCTTGGGCCACACACACAAACTACTTAAACTGTTTCACTGTTGGGCCTCACAGCCCAAATCCCAATCGCACAAGGACGGGTCAGTCGCACAAGACCATCCGGACCGCACAAGACTTATGTTTAACTGTTGGGCCGTATACATGTTGGACTGCTTATGTTATTTGGGCCGGGTATGATTGAATCACACAACCCATTGTGGATCGCACAAGTTATGCTGATTGCACAATAGGTTGGGCCGCCTGTTCATTGGGCTTATCTTTCGGGTCGCACAAGTATGAATGTGTTATGTACTTAACTGTTAGCGTGTTTGCCATGATCATTTCGTGTTGTAACCTGTTAGCTTATGTGTAAACTTACATGCACTACTAGAAACCAAAACCTGACTTGTATGGTAACCATGTTAGGACGTGGTTGACCACATATAGCTCAAGTAACCTTTTCGTGTATCTGCCGAGCAAACCAAGGTGAGTTCACACTCTTCCAAGGCATGGGATTCCCCGGTGGGTAGGGAATGGGATTGAACAATTACTCGTACTTTCACTACTACTAGACTATTTACCATCGTCCTCGGATAGCGAAGGGCACTTACGTAAAACCTACGTAAACTTGTACTTACCACTGTCCTCAGGTTGCGAAGGGCACTTACGTAAAACCTACGTAAACTCATATATACTACTGTCCTCAGGTTGCGAAGGGCACTTACGTAAAACCTACGTAAACCTCGTACGTACTCCTGTTCTCGGGTTGAGAAGAACACTTATGGTTACAACTAGTCTAGTACGTACAAACATGGGAAGCCGCCACTAATATTACATTCAAACATGGGAAGCCCCCACTAATAGTGCATACAACATGGGAAGCCCCCACTTATTACTGTAAAGATTTAGTAAAACAATTGTCGCGTCGTTGGGTATTCGAAATAAATATATAAGTATATTTATTTTTATAAAACGAATTCGTTATTGTTGGCTACTAGGAATATATACCTATTTTTGTAAAAACGAATTCATACCATTTGATCTTGGGAATAAATATAAAACTTTATATTTATCTTATAAAATATTTCCGAATTTTGGGCCGTTTGAAATAAATATAAACACTATATTTGTTTGTAACAATAAGCGTTACATTTCTCTTAAACGAGTATCGGTTTCGAAATCTTGTTCGTTGTCAAAATGAATATACTATCATATTCATTTCATAAACTTCATTTGAGTCGTGATACTTTTGTATCAGCGTTGCGGCTATATAAAAAAAATATATATATCTTGACGAAAATCGGACAGAGTTTCCTCTGTTTTTGGACGCTCCCGACAATCATGTGTCGATATGTTTATCAAGATTCAACCAATAATTCAACAATAACTTTTCAACAATATTTAATCTTTTGTCGGGTTTGCAAAATGAAAGTAAACACTAAATATAAACTACGATGGTTCGAGCTCGGTTCGCGTAAAGTATAACGTAAAAATGTATAAAAACGAAATTAAAATTCGCTTTGTTTAAATGGTTACCGGGTCAGGTTTTGACCGTGGTTGACTGCTGTTGACCAGCAGTTTGACCTTTGACTTTTGTTGACTGAAGTCGACCTGATGTTGACTCGTGCATCGAACTGAGTTGAGCCAATCTCGAACCCACTAACCCGAAACCCTAACCACGGCTGACCCGAACACCCGAACTAAAATCTGAGATGTAACTCAAACCGACCCGAAGCCTGCTGACCGGTTGTTGACTGAACCAAACTGTTGACCCGGACCCGAGCCGAGTTAACTCGGTTTAACCGAGTTGACTCGACTGCCCCGGTGGACTCGCTTGCTTCCTGTGTAACCCGAACTGGAACCGAAACCCAAACCAAAAATCAACATCAAACCTAGAACCGAAATAATCGTGAGTCTTGAACCGAACATACCTCGAACCGGAGTCATCACCAACCGTCGAAGCCTGTCGGATAAACACAAGGACCGCCGGTCCTTGACGCCGACCGTCGGTTCTTTCTCTCTCGTTGTGATTCTCGGTCATCTTCTTTACAGCATCAGCATCATCAGATTCTTCATCATCTTTGTGAAACTCGACGGACCGAGCAAGAACCGCCGGGTAATAATGTCGACCACCGGATAACAGAGCTGACCGGCGGTCCGAACCTCCGACCGCCGGTTCTTTCTCTCCCTCTCGGTCCCTCTCTCTATCTTTCTCGTTTGTCGCACCGCCGCACCACCACCGGACTGTGGTGGTGGTGGTCGTCGATACACGGATCGAAGGAAGGAAGGGGGGTGTTGAGGTGCGGGTGTGCAAGGTCCGACGGAGAGGGAATGGGGGAAAACGCAGTTATCGCATTTAAGGCAGTTTATAACGCTTACTATTTAACGCATTTTGTCGCATGTTACATCGCTGGTTTAGACTAAACGCTATCGCAACGCTAACGCAACGCAGTCTCAACGCAAACTCAAAACGCAGATTTACTTTTATGCATTTTAGTTATTATGTGTGTTACTTGTGTGATTACTTGTTTAAATGTTATGTGGTAATCAACGCAACGCTTATACGCTCGATGCTCACTCGCAACTCGATTAAACGCAACGCAACGCTTAACACACGAAATAAAAGTTGGAAAACTAACTCGCACAACTCGGCTGATCGAATGGACAACCGATCGAATGGACATCCGCTCGGATGACCATCCGGCCGGATGGCCATCCGACGGAAAGGCCATTCGACCGGCAAGTCATCCGACACCTCGCATCTTGCACCGACTTAACTCTCACTCTCACCCTATAAATAGTACCCATACTCGTCCCTTTCACTGATTTGACGCCTCCATCCGACCACACGCACTAAAGTCGCTCTCAGTCACTTTTCATCGCGATTCAAGGCTATTTCGTAAGTATTTCTCCTCAAATCTTGTACTTTCATTATCAGTAATCACTTCTACATCATCTTCTCCATCAAAATCACACACAAACACTAGTTTTCTTCTCGAAATTGCCTTATTTGGATTCCTTGAAGGTGGTTCTCACTCGGTTGCTTATGCAAACCGTTGTGTGCACATCATCTCATCAAGATTAGTTCAGATCTAAAGGATTTCCACACTTTTCAACCAAATCTCAACAAGATTTCAACACTTTTCAACTGATTTCATCTTTTCTTCAACTTTTCTTCAACTTCTACTCAAAACCGATGGAAGCTAGCCTCATTCAGATTCTCTACTCATTCCTTAGTTGAGAGCCGGCTTGAAAATGGATTTCCACCGAAGAAATGAACGACTAACGGGTCAGACATGAAAATTCATCAAGAACAGTGAATCTGATCGAATGGGGTGATTCCCATCCGATCGAATGAGCTGGACCTTGGTGTGTTTCCGTTGTCTGGTAGTTACTTGCTTTCGCCCGTTACGTGATACATGATGGTTAAGGGTGTGCATGGGTCGGTTTGGTTCGGTTTTTACTATTAACCATAACCATAACCGCTAGTTCGGTTATGGAGTTTTGGTAACCATAACCATAACCAAACTTCGGTTACGGTTAATCGGTTATGAAGTCGGTAATGGTTCGGTCTTGGTTAATTTCGGTTAAGTAACCAAGCAATGTTTGAAATAAATAGGGTTGTGCACAATTTGAACTTAGCATAAGCCTATTTTATAATATAACGGAGACTAAACTTTTTTGTTAAAGTACCGAGTTGGGGTTTTTTTTAATAAGGTAATTCTCAAACAAAAAAAAATTATGGACATAACACCTTAGTTCTTTATCAAAATATATGGCATCTATATCAAGATCATTTTGTTACTAACATACTTTTATCTTAGTAAAAACCCTCTATATGGTTTTGCAAAACACAAATCCATTATATAAAGTTAACATTATAAGTTCGGTTCGGTTTCGGTTATATCGGTTAACCAAAGCTTCATAACCATAACCATAACCGATTGAGCGGTTATACAAAGTTTCATAACCATACCATTGGTTATATTGGTTATCGGTTATTAGTAGTTCGGTTATCGGTTATGGTGGTTAATTTGCTCACCCCTAATGCTGGTTATGCGTAAAACGCTTTCTCTACTATATACTATGCAAACTTGTGTACTCACCTTTACATTTTATGTATTGACTTTATTTTAACGTATGTGACAAGTTGATAGGATGCTATGCTGTGACGAATCGAGATAGGCAGACTAGAAACTACACCAATAGAAATCTAGGTTGTCGGACTTGCTTTGTTCGAGAGAAACTCGCTATCTGTAATAATTACTTGTTGAATATTTGTTGATTGGTATGTGACAATTAACCTTTAAAATATTGGTAACAAATAGTTGTTATGGATCTCTTGAGCAATTTGGTTCGCCTAGTGCGGCGCCCCGATATTTCCGCCATCGGTTGGGGTGTGACATTTTGTTTTTTCACATTGTATACTTCGGTTTAAAACATTTTATTGTTGCTACTTTTACTCTGATTGGTTTGAATTTTGGATGTTGCAACTCTTAGTTATATGTTTTAAACGGTTTATTGTTTTAATTGTTTTTTATTTTGTTGTTAGTTTTAGGATTTAACTGACAACCGGTTCTGGCAAGAACCATTTAGGCGAGAACCGTTTAACCCGGAATAGGCTAGAGTGAGTTTGGTCTTAGAACTTGGAATTTGCAACTCCTTGACAAAAGACCCATTATAGTCTCAAGTTCTTTTATTTAGATCCTGTTTGTGAATATTTTACGCCGAACAACTTGTAATGAACTTTGTTTAATATTTTCAAACTTTTACGTTTATTATTTTATTTTATTTTATCTTCCGCTGCCAAATGTGATACTGTCATTAATCGTCACACATAAACCTCAAGTCTGGACCCATCAAAAAACCCACCAAAAAATCAGGGTGTGATATGTTTTAAAAGTTGTAATAGTTAAAGTCTTAAAATTATCTAAAATTGCTTTTTTTATCCTTATATCTATTATAACTTAGTATAGTATAGATTACAAGTAAAGTATATAAGTTGTTCCGTAAGTTTATAAAAATGGAATTTAATCATTTTACAGAAACTTAATAGAAAATTATTAAAAGCTAGTATTAAATCTTAAAACTTGTTACAAAATTAAAACCATAACATCTAACCGTTTAAATTTAAACCCTAAGCTTAGTATTAAATCTTAAAACTTGTTACAAAATTAAAACCGTAACATCTAACCGTTTAAATTTAAACCCTAAAATAATATGAATAAAGAAAAACCACATGAAACATTATTCGTATAATTAGCTTAAAGTAATATTTAAAATGTGGTTGGCACCTTTGGTTTATGCCCTAAACATTTACACCGTGTGTCGCATTGAAAATGTATACTATAATACTTGAGAATATATTCACATCAGTCAATCACTGCATCAATTAAGTGGTGGAACTTTTGTATGAAAATTGTCTCCATTTAACTATGTTTATTTACAAAATAAATAAAAAAAATACGTTTTTTAATCTCAAATCTGCTTAATTCTCTAAAAGGTAGTTATTTACTTATTAGACCACCCGTAGTCGTTATGTATTTGGGTGTTTTGGGGCAAAACAACGCCCAACCACACCGGAGCCACCGCCCCCCACGGCGTTTTTGAACCAGAAAATTGAAAAGCGTTGTATAAACAACGCCAGAGCGCCATTTTGAAGATATTGTTGGCCCAATCACATGTAACCATCTTTTTCATTGCCTAATCACTTTTTTTCATGGTTTTATTTATTTATTTAATCTTTACACCCCTTTTAACTTAATGCTAACATCTCCAATATACCCATTTGTGAAAAACGCTCCTTTACTGACTAGGATAACACGTGACGAAAAACACTCATAGGTGAGATATTATTCACCCTTACCACTACACCTTATTTTATTAATAATCATGAACAAATAAATATAACATCTAAACCCATATTCAATGATGGTATTAATAAAACACCTCTTTATAATTTAATACAAATGTTGTACTCTTTATATTATATGTATTTTAAATATACAATTTATAAAAATTTAACAAAGTGTAAAATATGGTAATTATACCTTCAGTTATTATAATTTTGAAAATTTTGAAAGTGTTAGTGCTACCTAATACACATAACACGTTAGCAAGAAACCAACCTAGAAAGTTATTTATGAATAGGTTCATCCCATTATGTACGCCACATAATTTAGTGTTAAAGCCAAGCAAGTTTGTAGGATGCTGCTCCCTTATCAATATCACGCGATACACACGTGGGAATAAACAAGCATAATTGAACTAAAGCACAAAGAAATAGATCTGGAATTTCCCCGATCCGCAAATACTAAGATATGACTAGGAATGCAATTTTATAGGGTAAATTACTTTTTGAGTCCATGTGTTTTAGTGGTTTTAACCATTTGACTCTAAAATCAAAATGTTTAACGCGCTGAGTCCTTATAGCCACTTTTCTTAACCATTTGAGTTCAAATTTCTAACACTGTTAGAATTTTTTGGTTAAGTATTGTTAAATGACCAAAATACCCTTATAGTTAAAAAAAATTATTATTAGATTTTCTCTCTCTCTCTCTCTCTCCCCCCTTATCCTTATCTCTTTCTCTCTCTCTAAACATTCCACACTCTTAATCTCTCTCTCATTTTTTCTTTCTCTCTGACACACTGCACTTTCTCTATCTTTCTTCCTCTCTCTAGACATCCTATTACCACCACCCTCCATCACCAGCCCCACCGCCTACATTATTTCTACTTTAGGATATCACTAAGGCCCCGTTAAGTTATTAATACAATCATCTCAAGTTGACAAATAAATGACACCACATGGGTAATGTCCATCCTCGGACTAATCCTGCGCTGGTGAACACGCGTAGATGGTCGTCTGGATCTGACATTCCGTTGAACTTCCCAACATTTGACGGTAATTTCGCCCTCTCAAAGGGAGCTAGAGCAATCTCCCTAACAAACTTTGAGTTCTCCGCGGCTTCTGCTGGTCGGTAAATCAGATTGTAATCATATTCCGCGTCCGGGTTGTAAACCGCGCAGGTTTTTGGTTTGTAGTTTGCATGATCTCGCTGCAATCGACTGAAAACGCTTGTGTTGTCACCTTTCTGATACGTCTTGTCATATTCATCGGTTTGGTGTCCCGCCTCTGTTAGGAACGCGGGCCCAGCCGAGAATGGACTGACTGACGTCTGTGGGAATACTGTTCATCACGGTGATCTCTTCGTCTGGACTCAGAGTGTGTAGATTCGTACCTAGTGGGAGATCTGGAGTAGACTTCCGTATCGTCTACGGACATTCGTGATGGTGCATCATAGTGCGATGTACGTGGTGCAGATGGGGCTCGCACCTGAGGTGCAGATCTTCGTGATTGAGTTGCAGGTGGAGCAGCCTGGGCATAGAGCTGTGCGTAGACTGCGTTCAATGCACCCTGAGGTCTTACATACCATGAAATTGGAGTTTCACCAGGAGGTAAAATCGAGCTTATGGGCATTTCGGGTTGTGCTCCTGGTGTAGCAGGATCATTCGGATGATTAACGTTGTGCTGGACATCGTTATCATCGGATGCTTCTTCCATAATCCCCTCGACACGAAGATCATGAGTAAAATTCGTCGGTCGAGGGCCTGATGGATGATTCGACGGAGTTTCTGCCCTAGAAAACAGAGAATGGAAAGAAATGAATCAAAAACGAGAAGATGAGAATGAAAATTGAAGAATCAGTGGGCGCCAATGAAGAAACAATGGTTCGAATGACCGGAATCAATCGGACCAGGGGTTTAGTTCTGCATAAAAAAGGTTAGTCTTCTCGCTTGATTCGGGGATATAATTGAGCTTCTTCTCCGACGATCTTTGCAAAACAGAAAGCCGTTAGACTCGCCACGGGGAGAATAGGGATTCTCTCCGTGACCACCCTCCAGCGTGAGAATAAGTACATATCTCAATGAAGAAGAAGAAGTAGTGAAAGTGAAGTGAATGCAACTTATGAGATCATACCTGGCATGACTTATTTATAACTGGATTTGGGCGGGAAAATTTGTTGACGGAGATAGTAACGAAAAGCATTTTCCGTAAGCGGTTACGCCCTTTGTCGTTAATTACTAACGTCACATCCTTGCACACGGATCGTGAGTGTGATCGACGGCTGGGGAGATGCCACGTGGAAAATGGGATTGTGTGGATCCTTCTCCAAGTTAGTGCCATCGTTGTGACTTGGATGAGCGTCCAGGATTGTGCCACGTCACCTTGCAGTTGTAACTGAAGTGGCTGTGCACGATGAGCATTGACAACCTTCTAGAAGATCTACAGCTGTAAACCTTTATGTTCTTGCCACGTGTCCATTCTATTGTAACAGAAAGAACACTTTTGTTTAAGTCATGATACCAGGCGCGCGGAGACATTTATGATTTTGCCTTTAAGTCTAACCGTACCTTTACGCGACCCCGCGCAAGGGTGTTGGTTGAATGTTAGTTTTACCCTCTCTCCGGCGCATGGTTATCGAAGATTGTTTTCTTCTAAATCTTTGTTTAGAACCGCTGCGCGGCTGCGCAGGGTCTTTGTCTACAAGGTTTTGGGATAAGATTGTGGTATGGTCCTATGCACCTGCGCAAGGCTTTTGGGACCATACCCCTTCAAATACCAATATAACACAACAACCAAATCCACCAATACAAGTTACCTAAAGGGACTATTTCTGCAAGTTTTGATGAGGATGGATTTAATCACGCCGAACCCAGAACAAGAATATAACACAACAACCAAATCCACTATCAACACACTTATTATTGCAACAGATTCTCATCCCTAATCACTCGGCAAGTATTGGTGTGTGTAAGGTGTGTTATGTTTTTATTGATATTTTAAGCCCATTTTACACATTAGTCACGATATTCTACTAACACTAAACACACACTTGGGCAAGTGCACCCATCGTGAGCGTAGTATAGTGTTAGGAAGATAGCGAGGTCGTCCAAGGACACAAGAGCTTTTAGTACCGGTTTATCCTCAACGTCTAATCAAACTAAAATTTTTGTAAAAAGGTTTTAAACATAAAAACTATAAACTAAAAATGCTGAAATAAAAATAAAATAAAAATAGATAGACAAGATGAATCACTTGGATCCGACTCGCCTTTAATGTATCCTTTGATGATTTCCGCACTTTTACACTTTTGTAACACCTCGCAAAATCACGACCAATATTATAAAGACACGTGTCATGGATTTTAAACGTGTAACGGATTAAAGATATCTTGAGGGACTAACACTGTCAATCAGTGCAAAGATGTAATTAGAAGAACCAAAAGCGTCAGCATGCCAAACTTGTGCCTCTAAATGACTTTGTATAATGTTCGTATTTATTATTGAATAAATTGTCAGACACGAAAAGCCGTTTGCGCTTAAAAATCGAAAGTTACAAAACGCAGGGGTTAAAAGTGTCAACATGTAACTTCTTACCTCTGAGAGGCCTTTTAACGTTCCCGAAGCCTTGTAATACATTATTATACCCTCAAGTACATCTGATAAAGGTTTCGTAAAGATCCGATTCAAAATCTGTGATGTAAATTGGAGTTTCCAAGAATAGGGGTTAAAAGTGTAAATATCACAATTCTAGTCTCGGGAGACTTTTTCAATATGTCCAAGACTTTCAAATGCATGGCTACACTCCCTAGAACACCCCTGACCTGTTTTCACTGACCACGCAAGCTGAGAATGTCAGATTATCGAGTAATAAGAGTGCAGGGACTGAACATGCAACAAAACAAAACAATTTTAAAACTTGGTGCCTCGCGTGGCGCGCCAGGGTTTGCCTGGCCTGGCGCGTGGCGCGACGGGGAGCATTTTTTAGCAGAACTGGCACCTGCCAGCATGCATGACCTGAAATCTGTTCTGGATCTTCTACAACCAGTAAACGTAAACAGCAACATGCAACTGGGTTCTAAAAACCACTAACACATGTATGCATCAGATTTCACTCACCTGGGGGACACTTGCCTTGATCCTAGAACATTGAAATCACTATAAATAGGCCTCATTCCTTCTCTTGTTCATTCACACTTCAAGAATTTCTCAAAGCAAACTCTCAAAAACAAGTTCTCCGGAGCAACATGGTCTTTAAGGAGGCTCTATTAGTTCAAACTTTCGTGCTAAGGACCATTGTAAGTGTACTTAGCTTCTGTAATTAAGGTTTTATTAGTTTAATGACCGAAAGTCAAAGTTAGCGTAATTCTGCTTTGACTTTGTGATTATTCACTAACGGTCCAGCCATTATTCAAATTGATAGTGGCTATGTGTTGGTAATTATGTAGGTATTAAACCCTTAAAAGGGCACCTCCTAATTATCACGTTATCTCAGTCAGTTGTCGGGTCAAACTTTTTAATAAAAAGTCAAACGAGTCAGTTTTTGCAAAATAATTCATAACTGATAATGCTGAAGTTATGGAACATGTTTTAACACTTAAATAACTTGGTAAATGATATAAGAACATGTTTAGGCATGTTCAACCCGACAAATCTGAGTTTAGGACTCGGTTCGCAACCGAAAGTCGCAAAAGTAGACTTTTGCTTTGACTTTCAGTACTGACCCGATTTAGTTTAGTTTTAATATGCCTTAGGGTTCCTTTAAGACCATGTTATAGGTTAGTATAACCCTCTGAGGTTACACAACCTGGTTCCATAGAAATCCTAGTTCATTGCATGTTTCCGTTAAATGCTTAAAAGTTGACCATTATGCCCTTTTGATATTAAAACGAGATTTTTGAAAATATGAGAGAACAAAAACCTTTATTACTAATTTATAAACATGTCCTAAAAATTTGACATCAGTTTGTGGTATAAAATAGGAGTTATGCGCGATAGCGTAAAATGAAAGCTTTTTATTAATTAAACGGCATTTTTGGCATAAAACCTATTTTAACCCAAATTTTGACTCCGAACTTGCCACCTACTGTTAAGATATAATATTTAGGGATTTTTGGAAATTTTTGTTAAATTTTAAACTGATCATAACATAGTGTTCTTGCATTGATTCGGTAATTGACGGTTATGCCCTTTTGCTAATAAAATGAGTTTTACACATCCTTTACATATCAACCTTTTCCTACTGATTTTATATACCAAATAAATTATTTTAAATGGTAGAGGCTAATCAAAATCTCAGATCTCCTAAATCAACCCGAATACCGTCAAATACCGACTTTTATGCTTTCTAATCGCATAGTATGTGTTAAAACTATTTTTGACACATAAGACTTATTACCTACTGATATTTTTAGTAAATTTTTATACTTTAACAGTAAGTAAAAAATTTGAACTCAGATTTCCAAGTTTGACCCTTATAGCATATGTGAAATGACCAAAATGCCCCTACAGTGCATAGTTTGGCCATAAATGATAAATTTCACATATACATGATATCTTAACTGATATAACTTATTAAAATAAATATTTTTACTGATTATTTTAGACCAGAACCTCAGATTACTATTTAACCTCTTTTATAAACTTTAAAATGACTAAAATACCCTTTCGGGGCTTAGTTTGGTTTTAAGTTCGTTTTGGGCATAATGGAAAGTATCCTACTGATATCATAACATATTTTAAGCAAATTAACATATGGAACCTGCTCATGACTTATTTGGTTACCCGTTGTGCATTTTCGCGTTCGGTACAGTTTATTTAACTAGTTTGCATAAATTAACCGAAACGGGTCAAACCTTATCATTTTTACTTCAAAATCCAGAAGGTGTTTAGTTTACCCATATTATATAAGTCTTCATACTTGTCAGGTCTAAACCACATTCTAATCCGGTCTTCGCTTAATCTTGAGTTTCGAACCGTAAACCTTTCTTTAAAACTAGCCGGTCTAAGTTATAACTTAATTAAGACCCGTTAGGAATCTAATAGGTTATTAAAACCTTCGTTCCAGATTTAGGAGACCAGTAAAAGCTACCGTACTTGCTGCTTTGTTATACGGCTAGGATTAAAATTTATATTTTAGCTCAGGTAAATACTTTTAACTTATTTTTTCGTTCTACGGGCTTGGGATACGGTATTAATATAATACCGCTTGGTCGGGTATGGAATGTTTAATCGATTAGTGGTTAAGCTATTGAAATAACCCGTTTTAATCTGTCTTGTTTGATGCAATGCCTTTGGGGGGGTTAATGACCATGTCCTGGATATCCTCGGCTCATTTATTAGAAATGGCCACGGCTTAAGCACAGGGTGTAGGCATACACCTGACAGTTGCGTATGTATAAACAGTATCTCATATCTCTTGTGGGCATATACTTGTGGTGTGTCAATTAATCTAATCCGGCTCTTCAAACCGGGTCCCGAATGGATGATAAACATGTAAAACTGTATACAAGATTATTTAAATAATTGTCCCAAGTTATAAAAGAATTTGTGCCTTATGCATTTAAATCAATTTTACAAATACTTTTCAAAAAGAGTCGGTTAATTGTATTTACCAGTGTAAACTGACGTATTTTTCAAAAAGGTTAAGTGCATGTACTATGCGTAATGGGCAGGCTACTCCTAGTATCAAATAAAGAGTCTTGCAAGCTTTTGATGCTTAAACCTGTTGAACAATATTTCTTTTTATTTTAGATCCGCCTGTGGATCCACTTACAACCCGTTGTGTAATATTTTATGTTACTTTAAATTCGGTTTGTATAATTAATACTTTAGACTTCCGCTGTGCATTTGAACTGTTATTATTGACTATGATGATATCAACTACGTCATGATACTCTCCACCAGGCCCACCGGTAATACGTGGAAATATCTGGGTGTGACAGGTTGGTATCAGAGCCAACATTGAGTGAATTAAACACTAGCCTTTTTGTGTTTAATCTCAATGACACAGTTTGCACATTCCTTGACCTCCGAGTCTAGGCAAAGGACTTAGGATTAATCCTAATCTTATTTATTTTTGTCTTTTATGATTTTTCCTTTGTTTGTTTCTTTTGTTTGTTTTGACATGAACAAAGAAGATGCCACCACGTGTCAGAGGCCGAGGCGGAAGAGGAAAAGCCCCAATTTAAACAAGGAAGGACCACGAAGCCGGGCCATCACACCGGCGAATGCCATCTGCCTCCATTGGATCGAGTCCTCATGAAGATTGGAGGACTTACCTCGAGCCCGCGAGACGCTCTGACTCGCTTAGCTCCTCGCCTTCTTACCATGATTCTTTCGGGCTCCATCAAGACAACGAGTCCGACCATTCACACCACTCCTACCTCCCGTTGCAGTGTTCGGGTTCTCATCGCGCCTTTCAGGACCCGACCCCATACTTCCAGAGCCGGTTCAATCCGGCAAATCAGGTGCAAGAACAAGTGGGTTATAACCCATTGGGGCCAAAAGATCATTTTTTCGGTGACCAAGACATGGATATGGACGAAGATCCAGATCCTGTCGAGCCACCATCTGGGACAACAACGCATCCCATAGAGATTTCTGATGGATCATCTTTTCATGGTTCGCCATACCGGGGCCCAGACAGTTTTGCAGAAAGGTGGGCCACATACCCCTAGGAGTTCACTCCCCCTTTCAACCCACCTCAACAGCAGCAGCAAGAGCCCTCCGAGGATTCGCGTTTCCAGGCGGTTACTCCACCGCCACCGCCAGAGCAGCAGCCGCCTCCCGAACAGCCGATCGAAGAAGATCAGGTGCACGGATGTCCGTGTGAGGGGGATTTCACTTCAGCACCCCCAACACTCCAGTGGCAGCCACTACCCGCCACTATATGAAGACCCGCAGATGGGTGGGCCTTCAAAGCCAGTTTCTAAGGTGGACTCTGCGCCAGTTGCACCACCACCACCACCACAAATGGGTTATGATAACCCAATTCCTTCTTACGCCGGTGCAGCGGCGTATAACCCGTTTGAGCAACCAGCTTACCCAGATTACAACTACTACAATGCCCCTGATGTTGACCCGTATCTCGTGGCGGCAAACTACAATGCTCTTCATCCTGAAGGACCCTTTCAAGCTACGTACTCAACTGGGTACCCAGCATATGGGTATCAATACCCACCACCTCCTCAACCTCTGCAACCGTAGCCACCACAGATCCAACCACCGCAGTAGCAGGAAATCCTCTAGAGGTTGAACCAGGTGGAACGAGAGGTGCAGGAGGAGCGTAGAAGACGCCCGGGTCTACTTAAGGGCTTGGCAGACCTGATCAAGGGGAAGAAGAAAAGGGATTATTGAAATTCCTATTTTTATTTGTTTTGTAATTTTTGAATTTTAATTAAGTCCCTGCGTGGACATCTGTTTATGTATTCAGTCCCTGCGAGGACTTGTATTTTCCTTTTTAGTCCCTATGTGGACAATTTATTTGTTTAAAAGTCCCATTTAGGGAATCTATGTACTTCTTCAATTTAATGGAATGTTTTAATTTAAAACTTCATTTGTCATTATATGTATGAATATATTATATGAAGTAAATCAAAATATCATTCCAATTTAATAGTGATCTGCCATTGTATATTGAAAGAAAGTCTTAAAGGTAAAACCTAGCCCACATGTCATTTCGAGACAGGGCCATGATGGTAATTCCTTTTTAAGAAATAAATCCTTGTTAACATCTGAAAACATGTTAGCACTCCTGACAAAAGTGATTCGATAAAATCACACTTGTCATCCTTATAGTGGATTATTCCAATTCTTTCTTAACAACATAAACATCCATTAGTGGTGTAGTGCCTACGAGCCATAATAATTGTCAAATAAGACAAAAGACACTTGTAGTCTATGACTCCCTGTCAAGAAAGGTAATGAATTACGTTCAAACCTAAATGCTTTGATGCTATAAAATCATGGCTTATAAATTAAAATTGTCCTTGTGACTAGGCCTTTTATATGCCACCCTATTATCTATAATAGTTTATAACTGGGATAAATTTTAATAAACATCTAAATAAAAATTAAACTACCAATATGGTTTATAGTTACCATGGTTAATGAATCGTCAAAGATGAAAATTCTATGATAGACTTCTGAATAAGTTATGGTAATCTTTTTATGTAGCAATCAAGCTACATGGCTGAATCAGATGAGGTTAAAAGCCACCCGAGGGAAAATAATGATACTACCAGAGTTAATGTAGCTGGTGCGGAACTACAGGCATTAATAGATAATGCTGTTACTCGAGCTCTTGACAGACAGTTTAATGAAGCAAGTGGAACTCGCGCCAGAACTCAGTCTGTACCTCATACAAAACCACCCTCAAAGACTCAAACGTCTCACAAGAGCGATTCTCATCACTCATCGAATCATAGGAGTGTTTTGTCCAAAAAGGTTGTGCTCAATCAAGAGTCACGTGTTAAGACCTGTTCTTATAAGTATTTCGTCTCCTGCAAGCCAAGGGACTTCACAGGGGAGAAAGGAGCCATTGATTGTATGACTTGGCTCGATGAGATGGATACAGTGGTTGATATTAGTGGTTATGCAGAGTAGGACATTGTGAAGTATGTTTCACAATCATTCAAAGGTGAAGCTCTAGCTTGGTGGAGGTCGTTAATCCAAGCTACTAGGAAGATTCCGTTATATAATCTTACTTGGGATCAATTTGTTGCTCTTATCAAAGAAAATTTCTGTCCTCAGCATGAGGTAGAAAGGAGTGAGACCGACTTCCTGACATTGGTTATGAAGAACTTGGACTGTCAGGCATACCTTACAAGTTTCAACACGATGTCCCGATTGGTTCCTTATTTGGTCACACCGGAACCAAAGCGCATAGCTCGTTTTATTGGAGGTCTAGCTCTAGAAATTAAAGCAAGTGTGAAAGCATCAAGACCTACCACCTTTAGGTCAGTGGTTGATTTGTCTTTATCTCTTACTCTCGATGCGGTTAGGCAGAGATCGCTTAAGAGTTCCGATGAAGGAAAAAGGAAACGTGAGGATGAGAACTCACGCCGTTCTGATAAGAAACATAAGGGGAACTCAGATCACAAGAAGAGTTTGGGATTCAAAAAGGATAGCCAACAGACGGGTGAGAAACCCAAATGTAAAACATGTCAGAAGCATCACTTTGGAAAGTGCAGGTTGGAATCGAAATCGTAGTCACAATGAAAGACTTTTGGATGTGGGATCTGCAAGTCGAAGGAACATAAGACCTTGGATTGCAAGAAGTTGAAGGATGCAACCTATTATGGTTGTAACGAAAAGGGGCACATCAAGACCAACTGCCCAAAATTTGCAAAGAAGCCCGAGGAGGCTAAAAAGACCAATGCTCGGGTCTTTCAAATGAATGCTTAAGAAGCGGTTCAGAATGACAATGTGATAACAGGTACTTTTCTTATCAATGATGTTTATGCTAGAGTGTTGTTTGATTCAGGTGCAAACAAGGCTTTTGTAGACAATAAATTTTGTAAGTTTTAAATCTGCCTGTTAAAACTCTAAGCATAAAATATGAAGTAGAATTGGCTAATGGTACCTTAGAGACTGCTTCAACAGTATTAGATGGATGCTTTATATCCATTAGGAATCATTCTTTTCCGCTATCTTTGCTTCCTTTGAAATTAGCAGGATTTGACATAGTGATAGGCATGGATTGGTTATCTCATAACCAAGCCCAAATCGTATGTGATAAGAAGCAAATGGTTATCAAGACTCCCTATGGTGAGCCGTTAACAATACAAGGAGATACACAGTACTGGTTACCTAAGCAATTGTCCATGCTTAAGGCGTCGAGGTGTTTGAAGAAAGGTTGTGTCATTTATATGGCACAGGTAACCATTGATGATCCAAAGCCCAAGATTGAAGACATCCCCGTTATTTCTGAATATCCAGACGTCTTTCCTGAAGAACTACCTGGTTTACCCCCTGATAGGCAAGTGGAGTTCAGAATCGATATCATTCCTGGAGCAGCACCAGTTGCAAGAGCACCTTATCGGTTGGCGCCTACTAAGATGAAAGAATTGAGAACTCAATTAGATGATTTATTGGCAAAAGGTTTTATTCGACCTAGCTCATCTCCTTGGGGAGCACCGATTCTGTTTGTGAAGAAAAAGGATGGATCAATGCGTCTATGCATTGATTATCGTGAGCTGAATAAGGTTACAATCAAGAACAGATATCCATTACCCAGGATCGATGATTTGTTCGATCAGCTTCAAGGAGCAAGCTACTTTTCTAAGATCGATTTGAGGTCTGGTTATCACCAGTTGAAGTTAGAGACGAAGATGTGCATAAGACTGCATTCAGAACTCGCTATAGTCACTACGAGTTCTTGGTGATGCCTTTTGGGCTCACTAATGCACCTGCAGCGTTCATGGATCTCATGAATCGCGTTTGCTAGCCATACTTGGACAAGTTTGTCATTGTATTTATCGATGACATACTCATTTATTCAAAGAATCAAGCCGATCATGAAAGACATCTCCGGTGTATACTCGAACTTCTTCAGCAAGAGAAGCTCTACGCCAAGTTTTCCAAATGCGAGTTTTGGCTTCGTGAGGTCCAGTTTCTTAGACATGTGGTAACTGAGTGTGGTATCCAGGTGGATCCCACTAAGATTGAAGCAATCATGAATTGGCAAGAGCCTAAGACTACTACAGAGATTCGCAGCTTCTTGGGTCTAGCAGGATACTATAGGCGTTTCATCAAAAACTTTTCAAGGATTGCTGCACCTCTAACCTCATTGACTCGCAAGAACATAAAGTTTGATTGGGGTCCCAAGCAGCAAGAATCTTTTGAGATTCTCAAGCAAAAGTTGAGCAATGCTCCTGTGTTGACATTGCTAGAAGGAATTGAAGAATTTGTGGTTTATTGCGACGCATCGCACACAGGTATGGGATGTGTGCTTATGCAGAAGGGCAAAGTTATTGCATATGCTTCCCGACAACTAAAGGTGCACGAGAAGAATTACACCACCCACGATTTGGAGTTGGGTGCCATTGTATTTGTACTGAAGCTTTGGAGGCATTACCTGTGTGGGACTAAGTATGTGATCTTTTCTGATCATAAGAGCCTTCAGCATCTGTTTAACCACAAGGATCTTAATCTGAGACAACGTCGATGGATGGAGACACTGAATGATTATGATTGTGAAATCCGATATCATCCAGGCAAAGCGAATGTAGTCGCTGATGCTTTGAGCAAAAAAAGAAAGGGTTAGGCCTATTAGAATCAATGCCAAGAGTATTGAATTAAAGAATAGCCTGAATGAAAAGTTGGTAGCTGCACAGAAGGAAGCTGTATCTGAAGCTAACTATCCGAATGAGAAGTTGGGCGTAACTGCTGAACAATTATCATATGGCAAGGATGAAATCCTAAGATTGAATGGACGAATATGGGTTCCAATTTATGGAGGACTTCGAGAAGTGATTCTTCAAGAAGCTCATAGCTCCAAATATTCAGTCCATCCTGGCAGTGATTAGATGTACCAGGATTTAAAGGCAAACTATTGGTGGATAGGTTTGAAGAAATCTATAGCCACTTATGTGGCTAAATGTCTGACGTGCGCACAAGTTAAAGCCGAATATCAAAAGCCGTCAGGGTTTCTACAACAGCCTGAGCTTCCCACATGAAAATGGGAAATGGTAACTATGGATTTTATCACCAAGTTACCAAGGACGAAGCGTGGGAATGATATTATTTGGGTTATAGTCGACAGGTTGACCAAGTCAGCTCACTTCTTGCCGATTAAAGAGACGCACAGTTCTGATAAGCTAGCTCAACTGTATGTGGATAAGATTGTATCTCTCCACGGAGTGCCAGTATCTATTATCTCTGATAGAGATACCAGATACACATCGCATTTTTGGAAAAGCTTTCAACAATCTTTAGGCACTCGATTAAACTTCAGCACTACTTATCACCCTCAAACGGATGGGCAAAGCGAACGTACAATTCAAACGCTTGAGGATATGCTTCAAGCATGTGTTATAGCTTTGGATGGAAGTTGGGATGACCATCTTCCTTTGGTTGAATTTTCATACAATAATAGTTATCATTCAAGCCTTCAAGCCGCACCTTTCGAAGCTTTATATGGAAGAAAGTGTAGGACGCCAGTTTGTTGGGCGGAAGTTGGAGATGTCCAACTGTCAGAACCCGATATAGTCCTGGAAACGACGGACAAGACTGTGCAGATCCATGATCGTTTGAAAGCTGCCAGGGATAAACAGAAAAGCTACGCAGATAAAAGACGTAAACCTCTGAAATTCGAGGTAGGTGATAACGTGTTACTCAAGGTATCACCCTGGAAAGGGGTGATGAGTTTTGGAAAAAAGGGCATGCTGAGCCCAAGGTACATAGGACCATTGAGATCAGCTAATGTGTCGAAACTGTAGCTTACAAGCTGAATCTGCCAGAAGAACTCAGTGGAATTCATAATATATTCCACATCTGCAACTTGAAGAAATGTCTAACCGATGAGTCGCTAGCAATGTCGCATAAGGATGTGCAGATAGATGAAAGCTTAAAGTTCATTGAAAAACCTTTGTCGATCGAGGATCGACAGGTTAAGAAGCTTCGAAGAAAGCATGTGCCGATTGTGAAGGTAAAGTGGGAGGCCCGTAGAGGCCCAAAATACACATGGGTGGTTGAATCCACAATGAAAAAGAAATACCCTCATTTATTTCAATAAATCTCGAGGTTGAGATTTCTTTTAAGGGGTGAGGATGTAACACCTAGCAACATCATGACCAATATTATAAAGACACGTGTCATGGATTTTAAACGTGTAACAGATTAAAGATATCTTGAGGGACTAAAACTATCAATCAATGCAAAGATGTAATTAGAAGAACCAAAAGTGTCAGCATGCGAAACTAGTGCCTCTAAATGACTTTGTATAATGTTCGTATTTATTATTGAATAAATTGTCAGACAATAAAAGCCGTTTGCGCTTAAAAATCAAAAGTTACAAAACACAAGGGTTAAAAGTGTCAACATGTAACTTCTTACCTCTGAGAGGCCTTTTAACGTTCCCGAAGCCTTATAATACATTATTATACGCTCAAGTACATCTGATAAAGGTTTCGTAAAGATCCGATTCAAAATTTGTGATGTAAATTGGAGTTTCCAAGAATAGGGGTTAAAAGTGTAAATATCACAATTCTAGTCTCGGGAGACTTTTTCAAAATGTCCAAGACTTTCAAATGCATGGCTACACTCCCTAGAACAACCCTGACCTATTTTCACTGACCATGCAAGCTGAAAATGTCAGATTATCGAGTAATAAGAGTGCAGGGACTGAACATGCAACAAAACAAAACAATTTTAAAACTTGGTGCCTCGCGTGGCGCGCCAGGGTTTGCCTGTCCTGGCGCGTGGCGCGACGAGGAGCATTTTTCAGCAGAACTGGCACCTGCCAGCATGCATGACCTGAAATTTGTTCTGGATCTTCTGCAACCAGTAAACGTAAACAACAGCATGCAACTGGTTTCTAAAAACCACTAACACATGTATGCATCAGATTTCACCTGGGGGACACTTGCCTTGATCCTAGAACATTGAAATCACTATAAATAGGCCTCATTCCTTCTCTTGTTCATTCACAATTCAAGAATTTCTCAAAGCAAACTCTCAAAAACAAGTTCTCTGGAGCAACATGGTCTTTAAGGAGGCTCTATTAGTTCAAACTTTCGTGCTAAGGACCATTGTAAGTGTACTTAGCTTCTGTAATTAAGGTTTTATTAGTTTAATGACCGAAATTCAAAGTTAGCATAATTCTGCTTTGACTTTGTGATTATCCACTAACGATCCAGCCATTATTCAATAGGGGGAGACAGTGTTAGAAAGTGGGTTCAAAATTTTCAAATCAAGCAGGTTATAAGGTGGCTGTTTAAAATTTGTGCGTGTTGGTGCTGAATGGAAAGTGCTTAATCTGTGATACAGTTTGACAATCTCTTGAATAATAATAATTAGTTTAACGTTGTTGAAAAATTCTTATGGTTTCTCGAGATGTTTGTTTTATAGTATACAGATTGAAGCAGTGTGTTGCTGAGAAGTTGCTGTGAAGATGAGAGTTTGATTGGACGCATGGTAGAACCTCCTCTCTACATTGCAGACAGAGTTGAAGAGTTGCAGATTGCTATTCAAATGTTGAACTAGAGTTTACTCAAGTGCTAAAGTTTTGAAGATTTGGTGATTGGATGCATCAGCTTAGGGGGAGTCTGTTGCTGACAAAAGCTGTTAAAGCTGAAGCTATCCAAAGACCAAAAGACTGTGAGATTCTAAAGACTGAAGTTACCTTTGCGAGCTATTGTCAAGGGGGAGTTTGTTGGTGCATATTTGTGACAACAGCTTATATTTGGTCTTTGGATATCTTGTAATTAGTAAAACGATAAACAATTAGCGGGTTTAGCTTTGTAATAGTTAATTAAGAGTGATTGGGCCAAACCAAACCCACATATGGGGAATGGTTTGCGAAATGGGCCTTGCCCATGACCTAGCCCATTTGCAAAGCTTTGTCCTATATAAACAAAGCTTAGCATTAGGGTTTAGGTTAATCTTCTAATCACCTTAATCATTTGGAGAGAATTCGTAAAAGAGAAAGGCTTGGACGAATAGAGATCTTGATTGATTGTAATCGTTTGAAGATAATCAATAAAGATCGGGTTTATAGAGATTTCTGTTTCTACATGTTTTCTGTGAAATCTGATCTTGGGGATTCCGCACTCTAGGTTAGATCGGCGATTCTATTACGATCCGCACGGATTAGGGGACCTACACCCCATTTCAAGGCTCTAAAATAAAGTTAAAGTATATGGAACTTGAAATGTGCTAAAAAATATCTCGGATGTCGGTTCGTTTGGTCGTACGGTTGCGTTGTTCGGTTAATTACGACGGAAATCGTAATGAACGCAAAAACAATCCAAATTACGCGACGAATGGAATTTTATCATGCCAATCACTAAAATAAAATATTTTAATGATTACATAAATTTTTGGATGTCCGGATATATTCAGAACGTAAGATATGCGCGAAAATGCAAACTTATGCACTTTTGACGCTTTTAGTCTCTATTGATCAAATAAGTTTATTTTAGCATACCGAACCCCTTAAAGCCTATTTCTAAGCTATGTAAAGGATATTTAGGGTATGCTTAACTTATGATCAAGTTCCGGAATGTTCTTTACAGTACGAATCGGCATACTTTCGCAGTTTGTCGAAATTAGTCCCTGTAAGCGAATAAACTTGATTTCAACACACCAAACCATCCAAAACTTATTTCAAAGTTATATAAAGGTTATTTAAGGTATGTTAAGCCTATGTCACTATTCTGGAGTGTTTGTTGCATTAAACTGATTATACTTACGCATCAGATCGCGTATAATCTTCTAGAAAGCGATTTAAAGCTCGAAATCGAACAAGAATTGATATGTGAAAACAATACACATATTTATACAAATTCCAAGTATGAAATACAATATTTCATTGGTTTGGTATTTGTATGATGGCTGAAGTGACACAGGTGTCACAGTCTCCCCTACTTCAGGAAATTTCATTCCGAAATTTAATTTTAGAGGAAACTTGTGAAGACTACTGTGATGGTTTCGCTTTCGAATGAATCCCTCAAACCCTAAGTAAAACTTTGGGCCATGTTTGGATTCGTAGCGAAATTGTCAACTGTCAAAGTGAAGTCCTTGTAGTAACAAAACATGGAGTTTCGAACTACGGACAGAAGAACATTTCTTATGAAGACTATCATAGGAAACTTGTGTGTGTTCGAAATTAGATTCGGAGAGTGAAAGATAAAATGACATTGGTCAAGGTCCAGGACTTCTAGTAACTTAAATAATGCTACGTTCGCAATGTAATAAGGAACACTTATATATAGGAAGTACCAGCGACGTATCCACCATGCCCCTTTTCACATTGTTCCCGTATCGTTATTCTCATCACTATAGGTCTTAACACATGACAAAATTTGCTGTGGTTTCTGTGCACTGAATTCCATAATTATGTATGCATCCATAATTACGTAATTCCTTTCACAGTCCGCACAATTCATTTCATAATGCGTAGGGGAAAAATCAATCGAATAACCATGAAGTGACTTGATTAGACCACCAAAGGATCTTTTTAACTAGATCAACGAACAATCTTTTTAACTAGACCAACACATGATCTCCTTAACTAGAGCGTCGTACGATCTCTTTAAATAGACCACTTAAGGGATCTTTTCAGCTATATCATCACACGATATTCCTAACCAGATTTTTAAATCAATCTGTTTAACTAGACCACTTAAGGGGTCCAATTATAGAATAGTACTTTATAATCCAAGGGACTTAACTATAACGTAGAAGCCCATAAAGGATTAAAGGTAGTACCTTTGGATATCCTACTATGAATCCCTCATATAGAGATATGGAAGATTCTATGAGGATTTAGACTGATCAAACAAAAACACGAAACATATAAGAAAACATATAAGCACATAATCACATAATTGTTTATCTTGATCTTTAATTTGTTATCTTTGGACACGGATATTTAAAGCATACCAGGAATCCAATCCGTGGATTTCATTTGGCACTTTAAACATCTTCAAGAATTTAACTATGGAGACAGAAAGATCTTAATAGGAATTCAGCTTTGTCCTTATTGAATTGTAATATACGTATTAAGGCATACGAATAATTCAATTAATGGTTCCGATTTGAGTGATAATCATCCACAAAGATCTAATTGTGAAGATAAGAAGATCCTATATGGATTTTGGGATTTGTGTAACGAAAGGTGTTTCAAAACCTTGCACTAAACGTGCTTAAGTCGATACACAAGGTAGAAAGTTCATGAGGTTGAGGTACTAGATATGCCAAGGCGACATATGAAGCAGAATTTGGAGTTTGAGCAGCGGCATGATTTGCAACAGCTTGGTTTTGGATAGCAAAACGGCACAGGTCAACCAAATGTCCCCATCGTCCACCGTGGGTACATTTGAAAAAGGGTATCTGATTCGGATGATGACGGGTGCATTGATTGCACCAAGGAGCAGTTCCCTTGTATGACTTCATCCCTGAGGCGAGTCATGGTGATAGCTAAATCCACGATCCTCTGGAGTACGACGTCTAATCATTGGGCAATTGCAGCACCTAGTTCAGACATTGTTGTTGCTACGAAGAGGCATTATAAAGATGATGAAAGATATGGGAGGAAACAAGTGTAATGAAAACAGAATGACAACGCGTAAAAATTGCGATCATTTGTTTGTTACCTAAGGCAAACAAATGAGATGGTGACTAATCAAAGTTAGTGGGTCATATTAATGTATCGCGAAGACATGCTTTAGCCTATACGTGGACACTCACCCCAAGAGTTCCCAGGTAAGAGTGACTGGTCCGATTATGTGGATTTGTACGAACACTCTAGCCTTAGACAGAAAGCTCAGAGTACAGGCATCCACCCTTCCAGATTGCACGTGTTCACATTATAAGGCCCAAACTTTGACGAGATTTTGAAAATTTAGAGGGTTCAAAACCTTATAATAAATCATCCTAGAACAGATGACTGGTTTTCAAAGTGGATTCGAGATTTGTATTCTTATTGTGGTTGTCACCTAAGGATAAGTGACAGTATTGTTTTAAAACTAAACACAAGATAACTTGTGTTAGGGTCCTAGGAAGGTTATAGACTAGGTCAAAGCATTACTAATAACCTAATTCCTTATAACCATTGGCTCTGATACCAACTTTTCTGTCACACCCCGACCACGTAAAACAACAAATCGTGGCGGAAACGTCGGGGAGTGTTGTAACAGAATCATTGTTTCACAACCATGGATTAAATAATTTCGTTTTATTGAATGATTGAACTCATTGTTTTATTACAAATCAGATAAATACAAATATTATCTTTCAAGTTTTAAAGTCGCTAAGGCACGAGTCCATCCTATGTATAGCATGCATCAACAATCATCACATAACAACACCTGAAACATGTGTAAAAATAGGTACGTCAGCATAAAAATGCATGTGAGATACATATGTTTTATTATAATAGGATTCATGACTTACAAGTTTTAGAAAATATTTAATCAAAAATAGTCATGATCCTTAAAATACTTTCTTTTATAAATCATACTAAAATTTATAAGAAATCAGATAATAAAACAGAATAATACATAAATAAATAATTAAGTAAAATGAGTTTGTAAAACAATCTTTTGATAAAAAGGTTTGTAATATATATATAAAAATATACTTTGGTTTTAAGAAAGTAGAATAAATAATATAATAAAATATATTTCAGTTCCAAAATCGTTAAACAAATAATATATTAAATACACTTTAGTCGTCAAAATACTAATTTTCAGTATTATATTGATGTGCACAAAATGCAACATATAAATTACATCAATTGTGGCATAAAACTAGCCCTTTTTTAGTACTAATGTTGGAAAAAGTGTGCTTTTGTCTTCCTTTTGTATTTTCAGGATTAATAAGCTCAAATGAACAAAAGAAGCAAAAAGACAGCTAAATCTAACATAAATACAAGAAAAGGAACAAAATGTGGCATGCCCGACCTCCCGACAGCATCTTCCCAAGAAAAACAAGAAGACAGAACCCTGAACACGCCCCGTGCTCAGCGAGCACGGGGGCGTGCCCAAGTGTCAGCAGAAAAGACAAAGTGGTAGAATCTTCCATCGCCCACCACGGGGCCGTGCTCAGCGGGCACGGGGCCGTGGTCAACTATAAGATTCGCGGAATCAAGGCAAATCTTGATAGTATAGATATGCTTCTTCACACGGGGTCGTGCTCAGCGGACACGGGGGCGTGGTCAACTAATGCAGACAAACTGCATTTAATGAAGAAAGAGAGGAGGATGGACACGGGGCCATGCCCGAGCTTTTGTTCAGCCTATAAATAGGAGTGCTTGGAGCTCTTGCAACTCATCCCTTGGCACACCACCTCTCTCACACTTCACCCACCACCCACCACCATCACAACACCATCATCCACCACCATCATCCATTGTCCATCATAGAGTGTGTGAGTCGTCTCGGGATCCAAGATTGATCGTAAGAGTTCTTGACAATCAAAGGCCATGTTTGCCTAAGTCTCTTACATCACTTGGTGAAGACAAGTGTTTAGTGTAATACTTTTTATTTTTAATCTTTTGCACTTTTTAATTGGTTTTGTATTAATGACTTTAATTACTAGTTTCTTATGTTGAAGGTGATTCTTCCTTATCGTTTGTCTGTGGTGTCTTGGCATTATTTTTATGTCTATATAAAATAAAAGATTTTCACCATTCATATCTCCACGGTCTATATGGAGGTATGTTAGCTATCTGGTCGGGGGTTAAGGGAACGGTTTGGTAAGAGTCTTGCCATTGTTCAGTGTATAGATCCTGCAAAGGACCTGGGTCAAATTTAGTAGGACCTCCTTCAATACCCAACGGTATTGGATGGCAAGGGGCCAAACTCTTTGACCCCCTCATAAGTTAAACTACTATTAAAACTTTAACCCGGCTACTTAGGACTGTATCCTTGCTGACTCAGAGTACTTAGCCGAGGGTAACGTCGCCTTCAAAAGAGGGGCCTACCACATTACGCATTAATAACTTAATTAATTATCTTTCAATAATCCGACCCTTTAGGATTATATCCTTGCTGACTCAAACTACTGGGTTGAGGGTAACGTCGCCTTCAAAAGAGGGGCCTACTACAATAACTAAGATAATCTCTTAAACAAGTGCAAAAGTGCAAAAATAATCAAAGGTTACACTACACACGAGTCGGATCCAAGTGATTCAGCTTGTCTATCTGTTTTTATCTTTATTTTATTTTCAGCATTTTAGTTAGTTTTATTTTCCTAGTTTAAAAACCTTTTTTCAAACATTTTGATTTGATTAGATGTTGAGGATAAACCGATACTAAGAGCTCTTGTGTCCTTGGACGACCTCGGTATCTTACCAACACTATACTACGTCCACGATGGGTGCACTTGCCCATATGTGTGTTTAGTGTTAGTGAATATCGTGTTTATAAATTTAAAACTTGGCTAAAAATTGTAAAAAGGGCTTAAAATATACACCTAATATATATAACACTTCACACGCATCAAGTTTTTGGCGCCGTTGTCGGGGACATAAGGATTTTAAGAAAGTTAGGAATCAGCGGCCTAATCATTTTTTCTATTTTATTTTATTTTTTTTTTTTAGGATTTTCTTAATTTTTCAGCTTCTGCAGAACTCAGCACGGGCCGTGCCCGCTGAACACGCCCCGTGCCCAATCGTTGGAACTGGCAATCCTGTTTTAAGTCAGACAGTAAGCTGAACACGGGGCCGTGCCCACTCAACACGACCCTGTGCCCAAGATTCAGTTACTGAAAACAGAACCGTAAGATCCCTACGGTTGGTAATTTCTGACACAAACATGAGTGATAATGATATTTTTTTACTTTCGGCACTTTTATGGTACGTGGTGTCAATTATGTGGTGGCGGTCATAAAGAATTAGAATGTTATTTTTATATACTATAAGCCCCACTATATAGACCCATCGTTTTCCTGTAGCCGTAAGAGGGGCGAAAGTAAAAATAATCCTTATCTCTCCCTCGAATGCGCTTAACCAGATATTCTAGGAGAAATGCTCCTCGACGAACTATTTCAACTAGAAGATCTAGTTCTTAATTGGTTAAAAGAACTTAAGATGGATTTCCTTAATTCATCTCAAGACGATGACCAAGAAGAATTGTTGGGTTCACATTCAAATAAAAACAACCTTGTTGCTCCCGATAATACCTTCCACTCTAGAGAGGACTTGGACGATAGTCGTCCCTGTGCCGATTGTGCCGTGAAGGACTCCCCATCGACTTCGTTCGATGCATACATAGACCTGAGCGATTCGGGATACACATTCTTTAACAAGAGCCCGGAAAAGGGTTGGACTTGTCCACCTACATTAAGCATAGGAATCACCCTCACCGACAACCTCTTGCGTTCTCGTCTTAATCTAGAGCAGTTAAGGTATCTTAGGCACTTTGGGGTTGTTCCATCCAGTAAGGAACCGCCCGATCCGGATAAGTTCCTTGAAAATAGACAAACTTCATAATCAGCCTTTCGACACGGGACCGTGCCCAGCCAACACGCCCCCGTGTCCACCAAAAGATTACCTTCTGACTTCACATCAGAATACAGACAAAGTGTGTCAGGATCTTGCCTGCACACGGGGCCGTGTCCAGCCGACACAGGGCCGTGTCCAGCACGCTGTCGTTTTCAATAAATGCAGCCAAGAATCCTACACATTTGGACCATCCAGGGATAGATATTTGAAGGGATCTTCTCTCCTACCATCCTAGGTATGTTCTAAAAGAAGCTTCCAACAACCATCTTGTCCTTTCCTCTTTTATCCATTTCCTTCTTCTTCATCTTTCTCCAAAACCTCCATTAAAGCTTGAGATTTCAAGCTTTATTGTAAGGATTGTTGAGTTTTGTTCAAAGAATCTTGTTAAAAATAAGTTGTATAACGTTGTTTTAAGTTATTATTGTCCAAAGAGGCTTCACAAATTGGAAAAATAAATTGAAACTTCAAGATTCCTTGTTCCAAAATTCTGCAGAAAGGTGAACACGGGGCCGTGCTCGTTGAGCACGGGGCCGTGTCCAATGTACTGTTTCATTAAAATAAGCTATTTCTGGTTTGTTTTCGTAGAATGTCAAGTCAAAACAGTGGAACATCTTCTACACATTCATGAAACAGTCGACGAGAGAGAAGATCTTCAATTGAAGCTACTCTCGTACGCTACCTCATGGCTTTACGAGAAGCTCTTGATGAAATGACTTCGGTAGAGGAGGTCCTAATAGACCGTATAAACTATCTTACGGTAGGGCTGGAAAATAGTTTTCAAGAAATTAACCTCTTGCACTAGAGGTTAAACATTCTTGTAACACCTCCCATGGAACCGATCCTCCCTCAAGAGGATTGGAACCTAGCACTTGGGGTCAACAATCCTACCGGATGGGATGACATTCCAGCGGAGCCTCCACGTGAAGATCTACAAGAAGTCCCGGTGGAAGTAGTACCTCCTCAAACCGACGCCAACGAGCTCGCCTTCCTCCTCCCAAGGGAGATATAGGAGTGGCTCGCCGACGTGTGAGGAACCCATGCCCGGAGGAAGGAGTTCTTTGAACCCACATCTAACCGAGAAAATTATCTTTTCAGAAGTTTTGCTAATTAAAATAACTTGTAGGCTAGAACTCCTTGATTTAAGCTCCTTGTGCTTACTTATCTAACTTACTAGCTTTTTAGGATAATGTAATTCTCTCTATGACTTTAATGAAATGATGGTTTTAGTGTTTGAATGATGTTGTGATGAATAAAACACACTCGGGATGGTAAAGGATAACAAGGGAAACGAGAAACATAACCCCATGCACGACAAAAATTTCTTCATTACAGTAAGTTCAGCACGGGCCGTGTCCGCCCGACACGGCCCCGTGCTGCACAATCTACAGAAAACGCCCAGTTCAGGTAACTGGACACGGGCCGTGTTCACTGAACACGCCCCCGTGTCCAGACTTCTGTTTCTCTTTACTAAATTTTGTCGCTGGCACCTGAACACGGGGCCGTGCCTGGACACCACGGGGCCGTGTCCATAGTGCCAGTAACATAAAATTTTGTTTTTAACACCCTTTTACACATTCAATCAACCTAAAAACTTATTTTTGGGACACATTGAGGACAATGTGTAATTTAAGTGTGGGGGGGGGGGGATGCTAAAACTTTGAATCTTGCAAGTCCTAATCAACAAGCCTTACACAAAACTCTATTGGAACCGCTAATCACCCCAAATTTTTTCAAAAATTTTCATTTTTTTTACTTGTCTAAGTTTAAGTTGGGAATTTCAAGTTCTAAAAAAGGTTATATTTTTACAAATTTACAACCGATAGCGTCGTGATAAAAAAAGAACCAACATAAGAAAATTATGAAACGGCATGACAAGCTTAGTTAAAATTTGATTATATATACTTGATCACATAAAAACCCATTCCCACAAAAGTGAGTTTTGAGCCTTTATTGAGCATACAAATACATATCTTTACACTAAATGCTCATTTTTCGTTTCTTGTGTGAATAGCCGCTTGGTTCTTACGACTCTAGAACTTGCCACGACAATGCATTCCCGGTCCTTACCAACTTAAACCCAAGTAAGTAAATGATGGAGGCATTAGGACTAACCCTTTTTCTTTCTACACCATTATTTTTCATTTTTTTTACCACCTACCCAAAATCCCCCTAGTTAACCCCTTTGAGCCTAAACCTTTTAATTTCTTAACCCAAAACAATCACCCTTTTTACCCACCTAAACCTTTTTATTTTAACCCTTTCTTTTAGTAACAAAGCTCGGTTTTTCTTATGACTTCTAAAAAAAAAGAAATTATATATTTGATGAAACCAAATAAACAAACAAGTTCATCAAAAATAACTTTGTTTGAAAGAAATGGTTCATCAAAATAAAAATAAAATTGTGAAAAAAAAAGTCTTTAAAAAAACCCGATGCTTTTTACGCTTTTCGCCCTTTTACTAACCACTAACCCAACCACCCACCTTTAGCCCAAGCCTAACCCTTCACCCAAAAAGTTCTATTGATATTTACAAAGGTATATAGTTAAAAAGGAGGAGGATTGATTGCTTGGCAAGCTTATGGTAGGAGTAAGTTCCATGCCGCTCTCGAGTGATTCACTAAAAATACACCTTCAGCCGAGTGTTGAGTGATCCCCCGTGAGGTATGTGAACTTGTATATAAATGGAATTTTAAAAAAGGCATGTTATGCCCTAATAAGTAATTTATCTTATGAAACGTTTTTAATAAATCATGACGAATAGGATTGTAAATAAATAAAAATAAAACTTGATAAAGAATCTTGGAAATCCCGACACTCTATGACAAGCCCAAAAAACCTTCTCTTCTACCCATTCCATTTGGGAGTGAAAAAGCCACATTATAAAGAGTTTTGCTTGAGGACAAGCAAAGATTCAAGTGTGGGGGTATTTGATGTGCACAAAATGCAACATATAAATTACATCAATTGTGGCATAAAACTAACCCTTTTTTAGTACTAATGCTGGAAAAAGTGTGCTTTTATCTTCCTTTTGTATTTTTAGGATTAAATAAGCTCAAATGAACAAAAGAAGCAAAAAGACAGCTAAATCTAACATAAATACAAGAAAAGGAACAAAACGTGGCATGCCCGACCTCCCGACAGCATCTTCCTAAACAAAACAAGAAGACAGAAGCCTGAACACGCCCCGAGCACGGGGCGTGTCCAGGTGTCAGCAGAAAAGACAAAGTGGTAGAAGCTTCCATCGCCCACCACGGGGCCGTGCTCAGCGGGCACGGGGCCGTGGTCAACTATAAGATTCGCGAAATCAAGGCAAATCTTGATAGTACAGATATACTTCTCCACACGGGGTCGTGCTCAGCGGACACGGGGGCGTGGTCAACTAATGCAGACAAATTGCATTTAATGAAGAAAGAGAGGAGGATGGACACGGGGCCGTGTCCAGCGGACACGGGGCCGTGCCCGAGCTTCTGTTTAGCCTATAAATAGGAATGCTTGGAGCTCTTGCAACTCATCCCTTGGCACACCACCTCTCTCACACTTCACCCACCACCACCACCATCACAACACCATCATCCACCACCATCATCCATTGTCCATCATAGAGTGTGTGAGTCGTCCCGGGATCCAAGATTGATCGTAAGAGTTCTTGACAATCAAAGGCCATGTTTGCCTAAGTCTCTTACATCACTTGGTGAAGACAAGTGTTTAGTGTAATACTTTTTATTTTTAATCTTTTGCACTATTTAATTGGTTTTGTATTAATAACTTTAATTACTAGTTTCTTATGTTGAAGGTGATTCTTCCTTATCGTTTGTCAGTGGTGTCTTGGCATTATTTTACTGTCTATATAAAATAAAAGATTTTCACCATTCATATCTCCACGGTCTATATGGAGGTATATTGGCTACCTGGTCGGGGGTTAAGGGAACGGTTTGGTAAGAGTCTTGCCATTGTTCAGTGTATAGATCCTGCAAAGGACCTGGGTCAAATTTAGTAGGACCTCCTTCAATACCCAACGGTATTGGATGGCGGGGGTCCAAACTCTTTGATCCCCTCATAAGTTAAACTACTATTAAAACTTTAACCCGGCTATTTAGGACTGTATCCTTGCTGACTCAGACTACTTAGCCGAGGGTAATGTCGCCTTCAAAAGAGGGGCCTACCACATTACACATTAATAACTTAATTAATTATCTTTCAATAATCCGACCCTTTAGGATTGTATCCTTGCTAACTCAAACTACTGGGTTGAGGGTAACGTCGCCTTCAAAAGAGGGGCCTACTACAATAACTAAGATAATCTCTTAAACAAGTGTAAAAGTACGAAAATAATCAAAGGTTACACTACACACGAGTCGGATCCAAGTGATTCATCTTGTCCATCTGTTTTTATTTTTATTTTATTTTCAGCATTTTAGTTAGTTTTATTTTCCTAGTTTAAAAACCTTTTTTCTAACATTTTGATTTGATTAGACGTTGAAGATAAACCGGTACTAAAAGCTCTTGTGTCCTTGGACGACCTCGGTATCTTACCAACACTATACTACGTCCACGATGGGTGCACTTGCCCATATGTGTGTTTAGTGTTAGTGAATATCGTGTTTATAAATTTAAAACTTGGCTAAAAAGTGTAAAAAGGGCTTAAAATATACACCTAATATATATAATACTTCACACGCATCATATATCAAAAGTATACTTTGGTTTTATTAATAACATATTAAACTATGCTTTGGTTTTATAAATAACATATTAAACTATGTTTTGGTTTTATAAATAACATATTAAACTTTGTTTTGGTTTTATAAATAATATATTAAACTATGTTTTGGTTTTATAAATAACATATCAAACTATGTTTTATTAATTAACAAAATATATGTTGGTTTGTACATTATCACATATAAGAGCATATCAAACTATACTTTTGGGATTATAACTAAATATACAATAAAAATATGATTTAAGAATTCATTCAGACCTGAGTGCATCAAAATACACCTTTGAGACTATAGAAATACCACAAAGCCAATCCCTATTTGGATAAAATATCAGTTTCTGACATTCCATGACAACAGGAATGGGGTGTCAAATCCTATAGCGCTATATCATACTACCAATCGGTCTGGTGAACATAAAATAAGTACTATCCAACAATTAATTTTATAATCTTTAAAAAAATTAGTGTTTAAACCATAAATAATCATTCAGTTTATCAAAACAGTAAAATCATGAACATAACAAATAGGTACACATGCTTCACCCTAAAACAGTTTAAAACAGTAAAAGAGGAGACTATGTACTCACTTGAGAGTGCTTAGAAGTCTTGAACAACTAGCAAGCAAGCTAGAGGGATCACGGAAATCAAACGGCACCTAATATAGATAACTAAGTAAATAAACAGGACCTAAATCGGAAGATCGGATAGGATGAGGTTTCGTAAACCAAATGAGTGTGGGAACTCATATGATATGGTTTAACAAAGCCTACATACTAAAATGAAACCTAATCTAAGTGCTTACGACCCATTTCGACCCGTTTAGGTAGCTTACTCTACTTTAACGCGTCGTTCGCGTAAAACGCGTTTGGAACGCCTAACTAGTCCTATGACAAGTATTATATGCCGAAACATATTTAATTATGTTGCATAATCAGTTAAGTGACAAAAGTTTGGGTTACATATGCTTAAATATCAATTATGCATAAAAAGGGCATTTTGGTCATTTTCCTAAGGCATATAAACTACCTATCATACAACTACTTAAACGAAGTGACCATAAGGTATAACCTCGGAAGGTTATTCCCTATATAACTATTGTCACTAAACATGTTTGGTCGGATCCTAATGATCAACCAAAAGGGTCTAGTTCGAAAGTCTAAGCGGTTGTTTAGACCGCTTGACTTACGACTCTATATAAGCACTAAACTAAAAGTGACGAGCTAAACATGTTTAAAACATGTTTAACAAGGTTTGAAAACAAGTTAGATATCAAAACAAATGGTTTTGATACCCAAGAGTAGTTTGGTTACAAAATACGCTTAAATACGCATTTTGGCCGAAACTACGACTCGTCACTAGACCTAATCAACGTGGTAATCAGTAGGTATAGTCACTTGGGTCTATAACCATCGTGATTACGCTCACGTTGCGAAGTTCAAACGAACTTCGTGTTGACCAACTCGTGGTCAAAGTAGAAAGTCAAACACTGTTTGACTTTCACGCTCGAAAAGCGATAAAAGAACGAAAGAAGCTTACAAAGGGTCCAAGCTAGGAAGATATGATCTATAAATTCTCAGGTATGAAGCATTTGAGCTTCAACTTAGAGAAAATTAGATCATGTGTGAGGAAAGAATGAAAATGAGGTGGGTATATATAGGATTCGGTCCACCGTTAAGATCGTTTATCGAGAACCGTGCTTTAATCATGGCCTTACACTTGGGCCCAAGGTTTTAGAATACCATGGGAACATGTAAAACCATCAAATACTAGCCCATAGGGTGCAAAACCATGGGTTAAAACCATCAAAATCTCAAAAATGGACCAAGTTCAATGTATCTGCCAGAAATTTCAAAAATGGTCCCTGCACTTGTAAAACTTGATTTTTTTGCACTTTTAAGCCCCGTTAACCCCATTTCAAGGCTCTAAAATAAAGTTAAAGTATATGGAACTTGAAATGTGCTCAAAAATATCTCGGATGTCGGTTCGTTTGGTCGTACGGTTGCGTTGTTCAGTTAATTACGACGGAAATCGTAACGAACGCAAAAACGATCCAAATTACGCAACGAATGGATTTTGTATCATGCCAGTCACTAAAATAAAATATTTTAATGATTACATAAATTTTTGGATGTCCGAATATATTCAGAATAAAAGATATGCGCGACAATGCAAACTTATGCACTTTTGACGCTTTTAGTCTCTATTGATCAAATAAGTTTATTTTAGCATACCGAACCCCTTAAAGCCTATTTCTAAGCTATGTAAAGAATATTTAGGGTATGTTTAACTTATGATCAAGTACCGGAATGTTCGTTACAGTACGAATCGGCATACTTTCGCAGTTTGTCGAAATTAGTCCCTGTAAGCGAATAAACGTGATTTCGACACCCCAAACCATCCAAAACTTATTTCTAAGTTATTTATAGGTTATTTAAGGTATGTTAAGCCTATGTCACTGTTCTGGAGTGTTTGTTGCATTAAACTGATTATATTTACGCATCAGCTCGCGTATAATCTTCGAGAAAGCGATTTAAAGCTCGAAATCGAACAAGAATTGATATGTGAAAACGATACACATATTTATACAAATTCCAAGTATGAAATAAAATATTTCATTGGTTTGGTATTCGTATGATGGTTGAAGTGACACAGGTGTCACACATAGCATCCACAATCAGCCATTAAAACCCATCAAAACTTCGAAATTGGACCAGATTCAATGTTTCTGTCTGCAAGTCTGTCGCGCCCCACGTAGATCTGCACAAGATCTTACGCGGCCCGCCTGGCATACTTTGGTAGAATTGCATTTTAGTCCCTGCACTTGAGAAACTTGCATTTTGATGCATTTTTGACAATTTTAAGCCCGTTAACCTCATTTCAAGGCTCTAAAATGATGTTAAAGTATAGGGAACTCAAAACATGCTCAAAAACATCTCGGATGTTGGTTCGTTTGGTCGTACGGTTGCGTTATTCGGTTAATTACGACGGAAGTCGTAACGAACGCAAAAACGATCGAAATTAAGCGACGAATGGAATTTTATCATGCCAATCACTAAAATAAAATATCTTAATAATTACATAAATTTTTGGATGTCCGGATATATTCAGAACGTAATATATGCGCGAAAATGCAAACTTATGCACTTTTTGATGCTTTTAGTCCCTATTGATCAATAAAGTTTATTTTAGCATACCGAACCCCTCAAAGCCTATTTCTAAGCTATGTAAAGGATGTTTAGGGTATGTTTAACCTATGATCAAGTTCCGAAATCTTCGTTACTATGAAAATCGGTATAGTTTCGCAGTTTAACACAAATAGTCCCTGCGATCGAACAAACTTGATTTTGACACACCAAACCATCCAAAACTTATTTCTAAGTTATGTGGAGGTTATTTAAGGTATGTTAAGCCTATGTCACTATTCTGGGGTGTTTGTCGCGTTATACTGACTGCGTTTACGCACCAGTTTGCGTATAACCTTCCAGAAAGCGATTTAAAGCTTGAAATCGAACTCGAATCAAATCGTAAAATCATCAAACATAGATATACATATGATAACACCAAAACACATATAATAACACCAAAGCACATTGTTTTATTAATAATTAACATTGTTTTACATTATACATCGATTACAGAACATAGTTGTCATAGTCTCCCCTACTTTAGGAAATTTCGTCCCGAAATTTTAACTAGAGGAAACTTGTGAGAACAATTGCGGATATTTTGCCTTCATTCGGTCCTCACGTTCCCAAGTAAACTCTGGGCCATGATTGGACTCCCAACGAACTTTGACCAATCGAATCTGATTGTTCTTCAACTGTTTTACTGCACGGTCCATTATCTCCACAGGTTTCTCGATAAAGTGCATCGTCTCGTCAACTTGAATCTCGTCGAGTGGAATGTGAAGATCAGCATCAGCTAAACACTTTCTCAAATTGGACACGTGAAAAGTCGGATGAATATTTCCAAGCTCTGGAGGTAGCTCTAGTCGATAGGCAACCTTTCCAATTCTTTCAACAATCTTAAATGGTCCAACATATCGAGGTGCAAGTTTTCCTTTCTTTCCAAATCTCACCACTCCCTTCCAAGCTGACACCTTGAGTAGGACATGGTCTCCGACTTGAAATTCCAAGGGCTTGCGTTGCATATCCGCATAACTCTTTTGACGGCTTCTAGATGTCACAAGATTATCACAAATTTTCTTGATTTTGTCTGTCGTTTCCAGAATGAGCTCAGGTCCAGTAAGCTGAGCTTCGCCGATCTCATTCCAACAGACAGGTGAATGGCATTTTCGACCGTAGAGAGCTTCGAATGGTGCCATATTGATACTAGCATGATAACTATTGTTGTAAGAGAACTCGATCAATGGAAGATGAGAATCCCAATTACCACCAAAGTCTATCACTCATGCTCTAAGCATATCCTCCAAAGTTTGAATCGTCCTCTCAGATTGTCCATCTGTTTCGGGATGATAAGCAGTGCTTAGATTTAGTTGGGTTCCCATAGCATATTGCATGGTCTTCCAAAAATGAGATGAAAATCGAGCATCACGATCAGATATGATATCCAAAGGAACACCATGTCGAGATACAATCTGTTCAACATAAATCTTTGCAAGTTTATCAGCAGATAGATCCTCGAGAATCGGAATAAAATGAGCTAACTTCGTTAAACGATCGATAACAACCCAAATAGCATCATGACCCTTAGATGTACGTGGTAATTTAGTGATGAGATCCATAGCAATGTTCTCCCACTTCCAAACCGGTATCTCTGGTTGTACAAGCAATCCAGAAGGTCGTTGATGTTCAGCCTTGACTTTGAGACAAGTTAGGCATTTCGACACATACAAGGCAATATCCTTCTTCAAACCAGGCCACCAATACTGAGTACGAAGATCCTTGTACATTTTAACAGCACCAGGATGGATAGAATATCGAGACTTGTGAGATTCGTCCATTACCAAAGTGTGAAGATCGTCTTGTTTTGGAATCCACAAACGATTCTTGAAATAGAGCAACCCATCGTCTTTTGCTTCGAGCTTAAGCTCAAGCTAATGTGGTAATTCCTTACCTATCAGATTTTGTGAAACACAAGATTGCTGAGCTTGAGAGACACGAGTTTGAAGATCAGATAGAGTTCGAACAGAATGAAGCTTGACTCGCTCTTTTCGACTAAGCGCATCAGCTACGACATTCGCCTTACCAGGATGGTAGCGAATCTCGCAATCATAATCATTTAAGAGCTCAACCCAACGTCGTTGCCTCATGTTCAACTCCTTCTGATTAAGAATGTGCTGGAGACTTTTGTGGTCTGTGAAAACCACACACTTCATGCCATAAAGATAGTGTCTCCAGATTTTTAGGGCAAAAACCACAACACCTAACTCAAGATCATGAGTCGTGTAGTTCTTCTCGTGAAATTTCAGTTGTCTTGACGCATAGGCTATCACTTTACCTCGTTGCATAAGAACACAACCAAGGCCAAGATTCGACGCATCACAATAGACAACGAAATCGTCATTTCCCTCAGGCAAAGATAGAACAGGAGCATCACATAGCTTCTATTTCAGTGTTTGGAACGCTTCTTCTTGCTTGGGTCCCCACTCAAAAGGCTTATTCTTCTAAGTCAAAGCAGTGAGTGGAACCGCAATCTTCAAGAAGTTCGAAATAAACCTTCGATAATATCCAGCAAGACCAAGAAAATATCGAATCTCTGTGGGTGTCGTTGGCGTATTCCAATCCTTAATTGCAGCAATTTTGGATAGATCCACATGAATACCCAGCTCGTTGACTATATGACCCAAAAATTGAACTTCTTTAAGCCAAAATTCACACTTGGAGAATTTAGCAAAAAGTTGTTCCTTCTTCAGGAGTTCCAGAGTCAAACGAAGGTGTTGCTCGTGATCAGCTCGAGACTTTGAATAAACAATAATATCGTCGATAAACACAATGATGAACTTGTCTAAATAAGGTTTACAGACCCTATTCATTAAGTCCATGAAGATAGCTGGGGCATTTGTCAAACCAAAAGGCATGACTGTGAACTCGTAATGCCCATATCTTATACGGAAAGCAGTTTTGGGAATATCTTCTTCGAGAACACGAAGTTGATGATACCCAGAACGTCGATCGATCTTAGAAAAACAGGTAGCATCTTGCAGCTGATCAAAGAGATCATCGATTCGAGGTAGGGGATATCGATTCTTGATGGTAAGCTTGTTAAGCTTACGATAATGGATACACATTCGAAAAGATCCATCTTTCTTTTTCAGAAAGAGGACAGGAGCACCCCAAGGTGAAAAGCTCAAATGGATGAATCCTTTATCAGATAACTCTTGAAGCTGTTTCGATAATTCTTGCATCTCCGACGGTGCAAGACGATAAGGTGCTTTCGCAATCGGGTTGGCATTGGGTACAAGATGAATATGAAACTTGACTTGACGAACTGGAGGCAAACCAGGCAGTTCATCAGGAAACACCTTTGGATAATCCCGAACAATCGGAATATCCTGAATACTCTTGCTCTTGCCTTTCTCCTCGGTGACATGTGCCAGAAAAGCAACATATCCTTTTCGTAGATAACTTTGGGCTTTCGTACACGACATGAGTTTCAAACCAACTGGTGGTTTTTCGCCACAAACTTCCAGAACATCGCCAGACGAAAGAGGAATACGAACGATCTTATCGAAACAAACCACCTCAGCATGATATTTGGTCAACCAATCCATCCCTACGATAATATCGAAGCTCCCAAGTTGCATCGGTGTGAGGTCAATAGGAAAAAGATGGTTATCAAGGTTCAACTGACAATCACGAATAACGGAATCGAGTACAAGCGGTTTACCAGTAGCAACTTCGACAGATAAGGGTTTCCTCAGTTTAGTTCTAGGTATCGCAAGCAAAGGATCAAATGGAAATGAAACAAAACTTCTATCGGCACCAGAATCGAAAAGAACAGATGCAGGTCGATTGTTAACAAAGAACGTACCAGTGACAACCTCTTTGTCAGCCCTCGTCTCGTTTGCATTCAGATTGTACGCTCGTCCACGAGCGGGATTCACATTTGCGTTTGCATTCACCAACCTCGGGCAGTTGTTGCGGAAATGACCCATTTCACCGCAATTGTAACACGAACCTGGTGGGAATCTAGCATCGTTCCCTTGAACTGGATCTTGATTCTAAAAAGCTTGATTTTGACCCATACGACAGATGTTGGCCAGATGCCCAAGTTTACCACACGTAGTACACTGCTTACACGCCTGTTGGGTAGCATGATGACCATTGCATCGAGCACAGTGAGGTGCGGTACCAGCATATTGCTTCTTCGCGGGAGGTTGTGCTGGTGGGTTCTGAGGGTTCTGAGCAGTAACTGCAAAGTTCTGGGAAGCCTTGCGCTTCCTCGACTTCTTCGAAGACTCACCCTTCTTCTTATCCTTACCCTTACCTTTTTCCTGTGTGGAATCAGCTGACTTCTTCTTATCACCCTTGCGGGTCAATTTACCTTTTCTGACCCGAGACTTGGTCAGAGTAGTAGCCAATTCAATCACTTGACGAACAGTAGTAGGATTACTGCCAGTCACAGTGTCTTGCACAGAATCGGGTAAACCATCGATATACTTCTCTATTGCTTTCTCCAACGGGGTAACCATCGTAGGACACAACAAACTGAGCTCCTCATAACGATCTGTATATGCATGGTGTTCTCCCCTAACTTGTTTCAAATCATCGAATTCTCGTTCCAAAGCTCGAATCTCGTGATGGGGACAAAACTCTTTCATCATGAGAGCTCGAAGCTCTTCCCATGTTTGTGCCATAGCCACATCGGCACCCCTATCACGCATCACTTCGTTCCACCATGTAAGAGCATGCTTCTCGAACACACTTGATGCAAATTCAACCTTACGCTCATTCGGACATTGCACATGTTTGAATGTGCTCTCGATACTCTCGAACCATTGCAGGAGCGCAGTTGCTCCTTGCGACCCAGAAAACTTCAACGGTTTAGCAGAATTGAAATTCTTGAAACTACATTGTGCATTATTGTTGTTGTATAACTGATGGATCTGGGTTACTACACTTGGAAGCACTGTAGCCATTTATTGAGCAACAAGGGTTGCGACTTCTTCATTGGTTACAGGTTGTGCATCACGTCGAGGAGGCATTGTCTAAAAAGGACAAGGAAACATGAGAAACGAGTGAGGTTGACAATTGGAAAAACACAAGAGGTATTGAAAACATCGACAAACACAAGGAAGGCGATCATTCGTTTGTTACCTCGAACAAATAAATGACACGTAGTGACTAATCAAAGTAAATGGGTCAAAATAATGTATCGCGAAGACATGCTCGCCTATAAGTGAACACTCACCCCAAGAGTTCCCAGGTAAGAGTGACTAGTCCGATTATGTGGATTGTACAAACACTCTAGCCTTAGACAGAAAGCTTAGGGTACAGGCACTCACCCTTCCAGTTTGCACGTGTTCACACTATTTAAACCCAAACTTTGACGAGAATTTGAAAACTTAAAGGGTTCAAAACCTTATAACAAATCATTTATGAAGAAATGATTAGTTTTCAAAGCGGATTTGAAATTTGTGTTCTTATTGTGGTTATCACCTAAGGATAGGTGACGGTTTTGTTTTAAAATATAAACGCAAATTTCCTTGCGTTAGGTTCCTTGAAAGTTATAGTCTAGGTCAAAGCATACTAATAACCTAATTCCCTATAACCATTGGCTCTGATACCAACTCTTCTATCACACCCCGACCGCGTAAAACAACAAATATTGGCGGAAACGTCGGGGGGTGTTGTAACAGAATTATTGTTTCACAACCATGGATACAAAAAGTTTCGTTTTATTGATTCATTAAGTAATTTACATTGTTTTAACACAAAACAAACGAGTTACATATCAACTATCATTGTTATTATGTCACTAAGGCCTCGTCCAGATCCTATGTGACTCATGCATCCTAGCAATCAACATCAAGCTACATCACCTCAAACATATGTAAAAACAAAGTCAACAAAGAAATGCTGGCGAGCACATAGGTTTTATGAGAGTATCGGATTCATGGCTCGTTTACATGTTGCAATACCTTGTTAAAAACCTTGTTTTGAAAAGTATAGTATTGAGACATTATTTAACCAACTCAAATCAAGTTGGTTACAATTTGTAAAATCTCGTAACCATGATTCTTAACCCCAAAACATTTATTTAATTAAATCAAATTGTAAAACATCTCGTAAAAACTTGTTAATAAAACTCGCATGGTTTATATTATTTTGAAAACCTCGTTGTGTGACATCGTTTTAAAATCGTTTCCCCAGTGAACCAAATAATGACACAAAATGTAATATGATAAGAGCACATATATATAAGATGTACCAGTGGCGTATCTACCATGCTTTTATCATGCTACACCTGTCCCATTATCTAATCACAACCCAAAACCAATCGTTTAATCAAATCGTTTATCTCGTTTAAGTCGTTTTAAATTGTTTAACTCGCCCCAAAATCGTTTAACTCGTTTTAATTATGAAAACTACTTTTGGTCGTCTCGCTAATAACATTCAAACCTTCTCAAATCGGCTATCTCGCTTCTCGCATTAACAAACCACCAAAGGGTAAGTTAACTATCACAGATTTAGTCGTTACCCACATAACCCCCATACATAACCATGGGTGCAGTCTGATAACGGGATTTGTCAGATCCTATGGTACCATAACCTAATACTGGTCGGCTTGATCAATGTTAATGAATGTCATTCATTATGTAATTACAACCAAAAAGTTTGTTCACTTTATCGAAATCGTTATTAATTTAATATAAACCATTTTAATCATTTTTGAAAACCATCGTTAAAACATCGAAATCATTTAACACATATGAATCACCCCAAAACAATCGAAAATAGTAAAATAGGGGAACTATGTACTCACGTGAAGTGCAAAGTATCCTCAATCAAAAGAACTTCAATAAACTCAAGCAAATCAGAGAAATCAAGCAGCACCTAGTAATCGAATCACTAGTCAAATAATCGACACCTAAATCGGAAGATCGGATAGAATGAGGTCTTGTAAACCAAATGAGTGTTGGAACTCATGTGATATGGTTTAACAAAGCCTGCATCCTAAATCGGAACCTAACCTAAGTGCTTTCGACCCGCTATGACTCATTAAGGTAGCTTACGCTACTTTAACGCGTTGTTCGCGCAAACGCGCGTTCGAGACGTCTAACTAGTCCTATGACAAGTATTATATGCCTAAACATGTTGCATAATCAATTTAGTGACAAAAGTTTATGTTACATATGCTTAAAATTCAATTATGCATGAAAAGGGTATTTTGGTCATTTTACCTAAGGCATATAAACTACCTATCATACAACTACTTAAACTATGTGACCATAAGGTATAACCTCGGAAGGTTATTCCCTATACAACTATGGTCACTAAACATGCTTGGTCGGATCCTAATGATCGACCAAACGGGCCTAGCTCGAAAGTCTAAGCGGTTGTTTAGACCGCGCCTTTGGTTGACACCACCTTAGCCTTAGTCAATAAGCTTTTGCACTTACTCGCAAAAACTCTTTTTTCTGTATTTGGTACATGTACTCTATGTTTAGTTAAGTTAGAAAACAGGTTTTGATGTCAAAACAGAGTGTTTTGATACCCAAGAGTAGTTTGGTTACAAAATACGCAGGAATACGCATTTTGGCCGAAACTACGACTCGTCACTACGCTTAGTCAACGTGGTAATCAGTAGGTATAGTCACATGGGACTATAACCATCGTGATTACGCTCACGTTGCGAAGTTCCATGAACTTCGTGTTGACCAACTCGTGGTCAAAGTAGAAAGTCAAATATTGTTTGACTTTCATGCTAAAAACGCATAAAAAAAGCACGAAAGAGACTTACAAAGGGTCCAAGCTAGGAAGTTTTGATTCAAACAACTCAGGTATGAAGTAATAACTTCAACTTAGAGCAGGTTTGAACCAAAGTGTGAGCAAAATGAAATGAGATGGTGAGTTTATATAGATTTTGGTAAACCATGAGGATCGTTTCTCGCATTCCGGGCTTCGATCTTGGCCCTCCACTTGGGCTCATGGTTTTCAAAACCATGGGAACATGGAATACCATCAAATTTGAGCCCATAGCATCCAAAATCAGCCATTAAAACCCATTAAAACTTCAAAATTGGACCAGATTCAATGTTTCTGTGTGCAAGTCTGTCACACACCCCGTAGATCTGCACAAGATCTTATGCGGCCCGCCAGGCATACATTGGCAGAATTGCATTTTACTCCCTGCACTTGAGAAACTTGCATTTTGATGCATTTTTTTTGACACGTTTAAGCCCCGTTAACCTCATTTCAAGGCTCTAAAATAAACTTAAAGTATAGGGAACTCAAAACATGCTCAAAAACATCTCGGATATCAGTTCGTTTGGTCGTACGGTTGCGTTATTCGGTTAATTACGACAGAAGTCGTAACGAACGCAAAAACGATCCAAATTAAGCGACGAATGGAATTTTATCATGCCAATCACTAAAATAAAATATTTTAATGATTACATAAATTTTTGGATGTCCGGATATATTCAGAATGTAAGATATGCGCGAAAATGCAAACTTATGCACTTTTTGACGCTTTTAGTCCCTATTGATCAATAAAGTTTATTTTAGCATACCGAACCCCACAAAGCCTATTTCTAAGCTATGTAAAGGATATTTAGGGTATGTTTAACTTATTATCAAGTTCCGGAATGTACGTTACTATACAAATCAGTATAGTTTCGTAGTTTGACACAAATAGTCCCTGCGATCAAACAAACTTGATTTTGACACACCAAACCATCCAAAACTTATTTCTAAGTTATGTGGAGGTTATTTAAGGTATGTTAAGCCTATATCACTATTCCGGAGTGTTTGTCGCGTTATACTGACTGCGTTTACGCACCAGTTTGCGTATAACCTTCCAGAAAGCGAATCAAATCGTAAAATCATCAAACATAGATATACATATGATAACACCAAAACACATATAATAACACCAAAGCACATTGTTTTATTGATAGTTAACATTGTTTTACATTATACATCGATTACAGAACACAGTTGTCACAACTTTCACCTCTGTCCACCTTGTGACCTGATTCCTTGAGCCATAGTTTGCAGCTATAAGCTCTTCCTTCATTCTTTTCAGGTTCAAAACCCTTTCAGGTACATTCTTCTTATATTTGGACCAAACTAGAGGAGTTTGTTTTATTTTGTCATCAAGCATCTTTTGGATTCTTGCTATTTCTTCCTTGAGCTCACTTATGGTGCATTCCTTGAATTGATACTTTTCTGCCTTGTATTTCTTATATGCCATGATGTGCTCAATGTAGTCTTGTTTTAAGCTTTCATCATCCTTTTCTAACAACTTTTGACAAAGGTCTTTTGAAAACTGCTCCAAAGTTCTGACTTGTGTAAGCAGATATTGCAGATTCCTTTGAATTTCATTGTCAGATTTTCCCTTTGGGTCTCTTTTTGATATATCCTCTGCTTGTTTGGCCTTTAATTAAGATACTCCTCTATATTTCTTGGCAAAGGATAACCTTGAAGAGATGGAAGATTCCTCTTTTCAGGATCATCTTTAGAGTAGAAGGATTTGATCTCCTCCCTAACTGCTGGAAGATGCAAAGGATATTTTACTCCCAAGGGGACCAAGGTAGTGTTTGGTTCAGGGGCTTGAATTGAAGAGATTGGAATAGGTTTTTCAACAGCGAATAGGATCAGAGGTTGTGAATATACTGGAAGTGGAGAAGGTACATTGTCATCTTCAAGTATAACATTTGTTATCCTTCTTCTTTTGAGTTTTGGAGTGGTTGGTGGTGTATTTGAGGGTTGAGTGGTGGTTGGTATGGTGATGAGTGACTGACTAATAGCTGTTGAAACAACTGGTGTCTCAACCACTGTTGTCACTACAACTGTTGATGTGTCAACTGTTGTCTTCTGCTTTTTGGCAGGTGGTTTTTGTGATGGTGGTGTTGTTTGTGGTGTAGCAATGGATTGAGTAGTGATGGTTGGGGAAATGATGAGGGCAGTGGTTGAAATAACATTTGTTGAAACCACTGAAGTATCAACAACTGTTGATACAACATGTGTCTTAACATCTGTTGGTTTGGAGATTTGATGTGAGGAACTTTTGGGGATTTTAGGAGGAGGTTTAGTGGTTTTGGAAGGTGTGGTTTTGGGTTGGCTAACCTTTCTGGTAGTCTTCTTCTGTTTGAAGTACCCTGTGCCTCCTTAGCCATAAAAACTTTCTTTTCCTCTTATCTCCCTTTGTTTCCATTTTCTCTTTTAACTTTGCTTTTTCTTCAGCAAAAGCATTTAGAGTCACATCAACCTTTTTTGAACCATCTGGCTTAGGAATTTCCACAACTGCTTTAGCCATTGGATCTGGTGGTAGGTACAGGCCCTCTTTTCCCTTCTTTCCTTTCTCCCCCTTTTTGGCATCATCAGGGTTTTCAACATAAATGATGGTAGGAGGAGAAGTGTCAGTGGTTTGGAGCAGATGAGCTTTAATGGCCTTGATATCTGTTTGAGTATCTTTGTACCTAGCTTCCATTACATTTCTGAACATTTGAAGTTGAATTTCATGCTGTTGATCAGCATATTGCCTTTGTTGATGGAGTAGAGGTTGAAACAGATGCCATAGCTCAGTGGGGGATGGGCAGATGTTGTAGCAGGGGATGGAGCTTTTTGAGATTGTAACAACTGTTGCAGCATATTTTTGATATCTACAACAGATGTTTCAATTTTGTCTACCCTCTCCGTCAATTCTTTGTATTTTAAACCATCACCCAAATGAATGGGATCATCTGATTTCCCACTAGCAGTGGTTGTATCAGCAGTTGGACCAGAAGAAGTTTCTGCTAGTTCATCCACTGATGCCCCTTTGTCTTGGTGCTGGGGACTTCCCTTTTCATTAACTATCTTGTTTAACACACCAGTGGGTAATATAAACACACCAGTGGTAACTTTGATAGCATCAGAAATGGTTGCCTTCAAGAGAGACTTACTGATGTAACTACTGCCTAGGTATAAATCAGTGGATTCAATACCTTTAGTAGTTGCTCCACTTGAACTACTGACAGGAATTACATGTAATTCCTGTAGTGTAACCTCCTCAGCTGTTCATGGGTTAGCAATGACAGAGGAATCAGACTCAGTCACTTGTTGAAGTATTTTCTCAGTGATAGGTTGTTGAGAAGAACTGATTTTTGTCTGATCCATATCCAAAGCATTCAACAGAGGTAAAAATGATGGTGGAATTTGTGAAGTGAGGATAGGGGTTGAAAGAGAATTTGCCCCAGGAGTAGGGCTGAGGAAGATGGAATCAAGTGGATCAAGAGCTTCACAATGTGGTGTCCCTGTGTATGCAACCTGATCCTTTTGTGAGGATGCAAGAGGAGTTTCAGACTTAGGTTGAGATCTTTCTACCATTTGATGTGAGGAAGTAGCAGCAGTGATTATTGGTGACTTTGGTGTTGTCACAGGAGTTACTTCTGGGATCTCATCTTCTAGAAGATACTTTTTTGATGGGTTGGTGGGCTTTTTAATAGTTTTCTTTTTGGGCTTATTGGTGGATTTTGGTGGGGGTTTCACAGCAGTGGTTGTGCTGCTGTGATCACCAAGAGCAGTAGGCTCAACAGCAGAAACCTGAGGAGCAGAGGTTGTCTCAGCTAAATTCTGCTCAGGTTCATCTGTTTGTGTTTTAGAAGGTTTTGCCAGCCTTGTAAAAGTTGATGATAGGCTGTTTATTTGAAAAGGATTTCCTTGGATAAGCACATGTGCACTATCCTTTGGAATTTTCTTTTGTAAACAAAAACTTAAAATCTTGGAAACAATAGAAATGGTTTTTTCTTTTCTTTGATATTATTAACATTTTTGACCAGATCATTGAAAATCTCCTAGGAGTAGTTAAAATCAACTTCAGCCATTATAGCATATCCCAGGTATTGGATTTCCAATGGAATTTCATTGAAAGTTGTTGTTTTATTTGAAACACACATGAGGAGGGTATGGAATAAAAATCTCATGGGAGGTGGAAAACTCCCCTTTTGCAAAGTATCTTTTTTCATTTGTTCCTCATACCCCCTCTTAATCAAATCAGTTTGATATTCTTCCTTTGGGAAAGAAGTTTTACCTGTAAGATCATTTATTTCAAAAACCTCAGAAATGGTTTGTGGTGTGACAGCAACCTGAATTCCCCCTATTGTTGAAGTGATAGCCCAAGGCTTTTTGTCTTGAACTTCAATTTGTGCATGTTTCCAGAAATCACGTAGGGTATCCAGGTAAATCGGTGCGTTACAAGTCAACAAAGTTTTGTACTTTGAAGAAGAAAGTGCATCAATCATGGAGTGGAAAGTTGTGTTTTGACTTGTTTTCTCAAGGGTACACAGGTAGTTATGAGGGGTTTTTAGTGCGAGAGCCATGGTGAATCGAAAGTAGTTTAGAGAGAAGGAAGAAGATGAGTGATTTGGAGGATTTTGATGGTAACTGCTTTTGAAAGGAATTTTGAATTCGATTCGACAGTGAAAACCCTGTTTGGGGTTTTGATCAGGGTTTTATAACGTGAAAAAGTGAATGCTGACGTGGCAGCGGTTACAAAAGATCTGACGGTTAAGTATTGTCCACGTGACAACCTCTGATGAATAATGGATGACAGTTGTTGAGGAAACCACTGATTGAATAATATCAGCGGTTTACAGTGGTGAAAATGAAAACAGTGGCTGATTTTTGACAATCAGTGGATGGCCATCAGTGGGTTAAAAACACTGAGGTTTGACAACAGTGATTAACAATGAAAATGAGAGAACAGAGGTTGACTTTCAGCAGTGGATAGGATTCAACAGATTAGATGTTTGAACCAAAACAATGGTTATGACAGACTTTTAGGATTAATGAAACTTTTCATTTTTAGCTATTTTTTAAGGATGAATTTTTGATTTTCTGAAAACATTTTAATGCTTTTTATTCATAGAAAAATAGGATTGTGCCTGTTATTCCATGTTAAGCATTCCAATCCTAGAGATCAAGCTTTCAAAGGTAGATGTGTCTAAAGCCTTTGTTAGCCCATCTGCCAGCTGATCTTTAGTATGAACATGATGAAGAGAAATCAAACCTTTTTCATAGCAATCCCTCACAAAGTGATGTCTGATATCAATGTGTTTGGTGGTTGAATGTGAAACTGGATTTTTGATGATATTTTCTGCTGCCTGACTGTCCAACATGAGAGGTGTCTTTATGGTAGTGATACCAAAATCCAGTAGTTGATTTTGAAGCCATAACAGTTGGGTTGTACAGCTTGCAGCAGCAATATACTCTGCCTCAGCAGTGGATGTTGAAACAGCTGCTTGCTTTTTGCTTTGCCAAGAAACTAAGCAATTACCTAGAAATTGGCACCCTCCTGATGTGGATTTCCTTGTTGCATTGCACCCAGCAAAGTCACTGTCTGTGAAACCTGAAAGCTTAATATTCCCATTAGCAGGGTACCAGATACCAAGTGTGGGAGCACTTTTTATGTATCTGAGTATCCTTTTCACAGCTATTAGGTTAGACTTTCTAGGGGCTGATTGGGATCTTGCACAAACACATGTTGCGAACATGATGTCTGGCCTAGACGCAGTTAGGTACAATAAAGACCCAATCATGCTTCTATATAAGGTTTGATCAACCAAATCATCCTTCTCATTAGTCATGACTAGCTTGGTGGTTGCCATGGGTGTACTACATGGTTTGAAGTCATTCATCTCAAATTTATTTAAAAGTTCTTTAGCATATTTGCTTTGATGAATGAATGTACCATTTTGCAGTTATTTTACTTGGAGACCAAGAAAACACTGTAGTTCACCCATTGTACTCATCTCAAACTCAGCTGTCATGAGTTGTCTGAACTCTTCACACATTTTAGAACATGTGCTTCCAAAAATGATATCATCCACATAAATCTGGACAATCATCAAGTCTTTCCCTCTCCATTTTAGAAACAATGTTTTGTCAATTTTACCTCTTGTGAAGCCAATAGAGAGAAGAAAGTTGGAAAGAGTTTCATACCAGGCTCTAGGTGCTTGTTTCAGGCCATACAAAGCTTTATTTAGCTTGTAGACATGATCTGGATTAAATGGATCTTCAAAACCAGGAGGTTGACAAACATATACCTCTTCTTGAATCTTACCATAGAGGAATGCCCATTTGATGTCCATTTGAAACACCTTTATGTTATGGTTGACAGCAAAGGCCAAGAACAGTCTGATAGCTTCCAATCTTGCTACAGGGGCAAAAGTTTCATCATAGTCAATGCCCTCCTCCTGTCTGAAACCTTGAACCACTAGCCTTGCTTTATTCTTGACAACAATGCCCCTTTCATCAGTTTTGTTTTTGAAGACCCACTTTATGCTAATAGGACTCACACCATCTGGAAGTGGTACAAGCTCCCATACTTGTTGTCTTTTAAACTGTTGGAGCACTTCTTGCATGCCTTCCACCCAACTATTGTCTTTCAGTGCCTCTTGGTACTTGACAGGTTGATGAAGAGATAGAAAACCAGCAAAAAGACAGATGTTTTGGGATTGACTTCTTGTGAGCACCCCTTCACTGATGTTGCCAATGATTTGGTCTGGTGGATGAGACTTCAAGAAGATTAGATCTCCTTCGTATGGAACAATGGCATTTAGAGGTGAGGGCTGCAGATGTGAATCATCTGAGCTAACAACTGTTGGTGACTTTGATCCAACAGTGTCTTGAAATGGAGGTGGAGGAATAGGAGGAATTGGTGTTGAAACATGTTGACTTTTATCCACTATTTGAAGATTTTTATCAACAGTGTTTGATGATGTGGAAGCAGGGGTTTGAGGACTGCTTTGGTCAACAACTATTGATGTAGCAGTGGTTGAGCTTTGACATCTGTTTTGAACATCTGCTGCTCTGGCAATGGATGTGAACTTTTGTTGTGGAATGATTATTTCATATCCATTGTCTGATGGAGGTGGTTGAGATGGACCTGCACTGTTAGTCTTGACAGAAACATTTTCAAAGGTGAATTTATCAAGATCAAATAACTCAGCAGGGTTTGCAGGGATTTTCATTGAAGAAAGTTCATTGAACTTTACATTCAAAGTCTCTTCCACTGTCTTAGTCCTAGTGTTAAACACTTTGTAGGCCTTAGCAGTGGTTGAGTATCTCAAATGATATCCACTATCTACTTTGGCTGCAAATTTTGAAATTGAGTCTTTTAGGTTCAAAATAAAACATGGGCAACCAAATACTTTAAAGTATGAGATCAGTGGTTTGATTTTATACAGAATTTCATAGGCAGTCTTTTGATGCCTGGGGTTGATCAAAACTCTGTTCTGGACATAGCAGGCAGTGTTTACGGCCTCTGCCCAGAAAGTTAATGGTAAAACTGAATCAGCAAGCATGGTTCTGGCAGCCTCAATCAGTGTCCTGTTCTTTCTCTCAACAACCCCATTTTGTTCTTGTGTCCTTGGAATGTTGTACTGCCTTACAATTCCTTTTGACAAACAAAACTCATCCAACTCCCTATTTCTGAATTTTGTGCCATTGTCACTCCTAAAGACTTTTACTGGCAAGTCAAACTGCTTTTCAACCTGTTTGACAAAGTCTTGCAGAATGCCTGTAGTCTCATCTTTAGAATGTAAGAAATAAGTCCATGTAAACCTCGAAAAGTCATCTACAATTACCAAGCAATATCTTTTCTTTTTGAGACTCATGACTTTTACTGGGCCAAACAGATCCATGTGCAGCATTTGCAAGCACTTGGTTGTTTTGGACTCTTCAATGGACTTAAATGAGCTTTTATGTTGTTTTCCTTTTAAACAAGAAACACAATGCTCAGGACAGGTGAATAGTTTTTGAGGAAGACCACTTACAAGACCCTGTTTTGACAAAGCAGTGATTGTCTTGAGATTTGTGTGCCCCAATCTTCTGTGCCAAAGTCATGTCTCTTTGTTAGAGGCAGCTGAGAACAGACGGGCATCAGTCCTGGGGCTCTCTTTTGACAAATCAACCACATAAACATTGCCACTCTTTTTAGCAACAAGTTGAGTTTTTCCAGTTTTTATTATTTCTTCAATCTTTTTGACCATTTCTTGTCCAACAATCCTACAACATTCCTTAGTAAGGAATGAGCCATAACCTTTGTCACTCATTTGTGAGACACTAAGGAGGTTGAATTTTAGATTGTGAATCAGATTGACATTTTCAAACTTAACATTTCCAGACTGTACTGTACCAGAACCCATCACCTTCCCTTTACTATTATTACCAAAAGATATATCACCCCCTCCATGAGTTTTGAATTCTTTGAGTAGGGCTCTACATCCAGTCATGTGCATGGAGCCTCCACTATCTACATACCAAAGACTATCTAAGCATGCAGAAGTTCCCTGCACATCAAGTAAATAATTAGCTCAGGAGGGTCTCCAAAGCCAATAAGGCTTTGGATGGGGTCTCAACATTGTCTGTCTTAAGTTGAGGAAGATGGACAATGGTTATCTCAAGGGTTTGGGCAGTTTTTGAAACATTTTTCTCTAACCACTGTTGGGGGTCATTTCCTATCAACTGTTGATAACCAAAGGGATGCCTGTTCACTTTTGGTTTAGAAGGCCTTTTGTAAGCCTCATAAACATGTGGGACCCTTGGGTATGGTGGTTGACCTTTACCTCTTTGGTATTGGTTTGCAGGGGGTGCATTTGTCACTTGAACATCTCTTTTAACAGAGGTTTGGTTCAGCTGTTTTGTAACAGCTGTTTGGACAGGCACAAATGGTGGTTGCTTTTTTACTTGTGATTTTGATGAACTCATGAGTGTTTTTGAAGTGTACTCTTCCTTTTTGACCTCAAAGGATTTAAGGTACACACACTCCTGAGTGAGGTGGTTTGTTTTACCACAGATGGTGCAGCTCTTTGAAGGCACAATGGTACTTGTTTTGTTAATGTCATATGCTTTCAAATGAAAACAATCTTTGGTCAAATGATTTTTCTTTTCACAGAAATCACAAAACAAGTTTTTAATCTTTTCTTTTCTTTTCTTCTTTTCAGACTCCTTTGCAACAGAGTTTTGAACCACTGTTGGGATGTCCTTAAGAGGAATTACCATGGCCTTTGGAGCTTTGACACCATCCACAGTTGTGAAGTCCATGGGTTTGAAATTTTCAAGGATGTCACACTCATCAGACCATGTGGGTTTGAATTGGTATTTCTCAATCTCCTCAAAAGTTGAGGACCCCACAGATCTTTCCAGAGTGATTCTGTTTCCACTTTTGTCAGTTACTTTGATTTCCTGACCATCCTTGTTAGTGGGTGTGATTTCAACAGAACCAGATTGATTTGCAGCAGTGTTTTCAACTTGGTCATTTTTTCTAAACCCTATGCCAAATTTTACGTTGCTTTCAATCTGTTTTTTCAAGCATAATCTCATAACCTTTGCAGGATTCCACCCATTTTTCACAAGTGATTTGGGTGGATTCCAACTCCTTTTTACAGGTTTGATATTTTTTTATCATGGCCTGGATTTGGTCCTTGGTTATGCTATGCTCATGTTTGAGACTGCAAATCTCATTTTCCTTTTCAGACAATTTGATTTTCAATTCTTTTAAAGATTTTTCAAATTGTACTTCATCATTTAACACAATCTCTAAGGTTTTCATTCACCTCCTTGATGTTTGCAAATGCTATGATGCATTTGTCTGAACAAAGGTTTTTAAGAACCTGGGGTGATACCTTAGTTGCAGCCATCATGGCACAATCACAGACATGTTCACTTTCTCCTGGCTTTTTCTCTTCTTTTTCACCTTGTTTCTTCTCTCTTCTTCACCAGACCAGGGGTCAGACAGTGGTTCCAACAGGGGTTCTGAATTTTCTTCCAACAGTTGTTCACCAACAACAGCAGTAACCACTGCTTCAGCAATTGTATCCACTATTTCTGCACTGGATGTTCCTTCTTCAGTTTCAAGCCCTTCAGGAATTGATTCTAATGCTGCAAAACAAAATTCATCACTAGAAACAACATTCTCAGCATATAGAGCAAAGTTTTCATCACCTAGATCCTCAGGCAAGCTACTCCAATCAACATAACCTTGGGTGAAAAAGCTTTGCTGATCTGCTTGAACAGCTGTTTGTGTAGCTTGTTGAGGTGCAACTTGTTGCACCTGAACCTGAGGAGCTTGGGCTTGGACATATTGTATCTGAGGAACAGTGGTTTAGACATAGTGCACAGGAATAGGTGTTACAGGGTGTGCATAATGAGCAGTGTTTACATGGGCAGCACGGGTATATTGGGAATACTACACAGTGGTTTGGTTATTTTGTGGTCTAGAGCTAGGGTGTGTGATGATTGGTCCACTGTTTTGACTCCTACACTCTCTAGCAAAATGACCTAACCTATTACACTTGTAGCATTTGATCTTTGACTTATCCAACCCTACTTTCAAGTTCCCATGTAACCTTGGAAATTTTCTCCCTGTTCTCTTGTAAAACTTGCTGGTTCTAACACTCAGCAGTGCAAGTTGGTGCAAAATATCCATCCCTTCTAGATCAGTTGGATCAAAATGCTGGAGATCATTGAGTTTAAAAGACAAATTGTCAGAATGCTGGTTTTATCCATTAGCTGTAAAAGCATAATTGGATGAGTAAGAATCAGAGTTGTTAAAAGCTCCACCAGCTGTTATGTCAATGTAATGATCATAACTCGGATCCTTACTACTACCAGATTCTTCCTGACCCAAAAGAACTGTGTTGCCAAATGAATAGTCATCTGCAACCTTCCCAGTCTCTTGTAGCTTCTTTTTCTAGTTCAACTCCCTTTCATAGGCCAGGAGTCTACCAACAAGCTGGGTTAGGGTCAGATCTTTGAACCCAAATGAATTTCTAGTTACAAAAGCAATTGTGTCCCATTTTTCAGGAAGTGACCTAAGAAACCTACTATTTTGTGTTGCATTAGCAAATTCAACCTTAACAAGTTTCAGTTCACTTATGAGACAGCTAAAACGTTCAAACTGTTGTGTTAATGATTCACCCTTAGTGTGACAAAAGGTTTCATACTGTTGGTTCAAAATTTCCCTAGTATTTTCAATTACTTCTTCAGTCCCACCAAACTGTTCCTTAAGTGCATCCCACAATTCCTTAGCACTGTTACAATGTAACAGCCCAACATAAATTTCATTTGGGAGTGCAGATGCAATGATGCTAAATGCCTTGGCATCCAGTTCAGTTTTCTGAAAGTCCTGATCAGAATAGTTTTCAATTTTCTTAGGTACAAGAACTTTTAGATCCTCAGCACTCGGCACCATTGGAACATGTGGTCCAAAGACAACCGACTTCCAACATCTGGTATTCTGTTGAACTAGGATGTGACTCATCCTTCGCTCCCAGATGTTGTATTCAGATTTGACCAACATAGGTGGTTTGAAGAGTGAACCAGTGTTATTAGTGTTATCATGTGATTGTGAAGCCATTTTGGTTGTTTTACAGGTACTGGATGATCAACTTTGTACGTGATTATACCTTACTATGTTTTTTCAACTAAAAACGAACAATCGAAAGTATCAACGAAATTGAGCTGAACTTTTACGTCAAAATGACTGTTAAATCAAATTTGACTGTCCTAGCTCTGATACCAATTGTTAGGATCTGAGTTTCTTTTGATTGTGTTTGTTTAATACGAATGAAGATGAAACAGAGATTAATTGCAGCGGAAATATGAAATAAACTTTTAACACACAATCAATGGAAGAAAAGTTTCAGAAAACATGTTTAACATAGAATCGAATGATTGTATTTGATTACAATAAACAATACTAATGCATGCATGCACAGATCTCCCCCTCAGCCTGAGCTCACTTGATTGTTTGTACAAAATGACTTGTGTGAAAAGAGCTCACAGAACAGTACAGGGTACTATTCTATTTATAGTACAGAACAACCACTGAGCATCTTTGGCTGACGTCACCATGAAAGTGACATCTAACCTCCTAACAAACTCTAACTACTGACCATTACAACCACTAATTACAAACTACTGATTACATATACAAAAGATAAGTAAAACCCTGATTCTTCATTCCACTGCTATAGCTCTAGCAATGCTTTGGTCTTCAATAGTACTTGAGACATATCAGCAGATAGAGTATCAGCACTTTAGTCTTCATCAGTCTTTAGGTCAACAGCAGTTGTGAAGAGTAGTACTTAAGTCTATCAGATGTTAGGAGCCACTGTCAAGGGGAAAGATCTGTTACAGATAACTGCTTATTATGGATCCACTGATCTGAACTAGTTTTGGCTTTATCAACTGTTCCTTTGTAGGGTTCAATCCCAACAACAACTGATCAACAGTTGCACCTAATCTTTCTTCTGGAAAGTTATCTTCCATTACGGCTTCTTTTTGTGCTGATAACAACTTCTCGTTTAAATTATTCTTTAGTCCAATGCTTTTAGCATTGATCCTAATAGGTTTGACCCTTTCTTTCCTACTTAGAGCATCAACGACCACATTCGCTTTACCCGGATGGTAGCGAATTTCACAATCATAATCGTTCAATGTTTCCATCCAACGACGGTGCCTCATATTGAGATCTTTCTGGTTAAACAAGTGTTGGGGGCTTTTGTGATCTGAGTATATCACACAATTGGTTCCATACAGGTAATGACTCCATAGCTTGAGTGCAAAGACAATGGCACCCAATTCCAAATCATGGGTGGTGTAGTTCTTTTCATGCACCTTCAGTTGTCGTGATGCGTAGGAAATCACTTTACCTCTTTGCATAAGCACACAGCCCATACCAGTGTGCGATGCCTCACAATAAACAACGAACTCATCTATTCCTTCAGGCAATGTCAACACAGAAGCATTGCTCAATTTCTGCTTGAGAATCTTGAAAGATTCTTGTTGTTTGGGACCCCAATCAAACTTCACATTCTTGCGAGTTAAAGAAGTTAGTGGTGCAGCTATCCTTGAAAAGTTTTCGATAAAACGCCTGTAATAACCTGCCAAACCTAAGAAGCTGTGAATTTCTATAGGAGTCTTAGGTGCTTGCCAATTCATAATTGCTTCTATTTTAGCGGGATCCACCTGAATGCCATGCTCGCTTACCACATGTCCAAGGAATTGGACTTCTCGAATCCAGAATTCACATTTGGAGAATTTCGCGTAAAGCTTATCCTGTTGTAAAAGTTTGAGGATGCATTAGAGATGTTTCTCGTGATCAGCTTGACTCTTAGAATAAATAAGTATGTCATCAATAAAAATAATGACAAACTTGTCCACATACGGCTTGTAGACTCGATTCATGAGATCCATGAATGCTGCAGGTGCGTTAGTGAGTCCAAAAGGCATCAGTAAGAACTCGTAGTGGCCATATCTTGTTCTGAAAGCGGTCTTGTGTACATCTTTGGTTCTGACCTTCAATTGATGATATCCCGACCTTAGATCGATCTTTGAGAAGAAACTTGCCCCTTGCAGCTGATCGAACAGATCGTCGATCCTGGGCATTAGATAGCGGTTCTTGATTGTTACCTTGTTTAGCTCACGATAATCAATGCATAGACGCATTGAACCATTTTTCTTCTTTACAAACAGAATGGGCACTCCCTAAAGTGACGAGCTTGGTTGAATAAAACCTTTTTCCAATAAATCATCTAACTGTGTTCTTAATTCCTTCATTTCGGTCGGTGCCAAACGATAAGGAGCTCGTGCGACTGGTGCTGCTCCTGGTATAATATCAATTCTGAATTCCACTTGTCTGTCAGGAGGTAAACCAGGTAGTTCTTCAGGAAAAATGTCTGAGTATTCTGAAATAACCGGAATATCTTCTATCTTGAGCTTTGGCACGTCTATCGTCGCATGTGCCATGTAAATGACACAACCTTTCTTCAAACACTTAGATGCCTTAAGCATAGATACTTGATCGAGCAATCCATATTGAGTATCTCCTTGAATAGTAATTGATTCACCATAAGGGGTTTTGATAATAACTTGCTTCTTATCACATGCAATTTGAGCTTGGTTAAGAGATAACCAATCCGTGCCTATAACTATATCAAACCCCGCCAATTTCATCGTTAACAATGACAAAGGAAAACAATGATTCCTAATGGATATAAAACATCCATCTAGAATTGTTGAAGCGGTTTCTAAGGTACCATCAGCTAGTTCTACCTCATATTCAATGTCTAGAGTTTTAGGTGTTGTTTGTTTTTTAAGAGGTAAAACGTCTGCAGTCTGCGGACCACATCTGCAGACATCTGCAGCTGAAGAGGTGGACCAAACCTCTGCAGTCTGCAAGAACAAGACTGTTTGTTTATTAACTTCTGCAAGCTGTTGAAATAAATTGAAATATAAATAAACTGATTTTATTTCGATCAAAAGCGTTTTTTTTAACATTCAAACATAAATAATAGTTATACAATACTGAAATAATATTCATAAAATGACAATAACATTTTTTTAAATAATTGAATCCATGCTTCGATAAAACCTTTTACTCCTGTAGAATGTTAATTTCGTTAAAAAAATATGTACAAAATGTTTGATTTATAAAAACAAATATCACGATTTTCTAATTTACAATATTCTTTTTAGAACAGGAGATATTGGTGTGGCAGAGCTCTCTTCTTCTCCATCGGCGTACGGTGGTCCAACGATGGTGTTTGTTGCATCTTTTCCGATGTCTCATCCTCAATTTCAACCGTCAATCTTCACAAACCCCACCGCCTTGAATATTCCCTCACCGTCATCAATCGTCACCAGAATCAGAACAAAGAGGGTAGTTCGTCAAAGTCAAAGATGCACCACCACCACCGCTGTCAAGGCCATGGCCGGTGGCGGACTCTACTCCGCTCAGCAATTTGAACTTACCACACAAAACATCGACACCGTTCTCGATGACGTCAGACCCTACCTAATTGCTGACGGCAGAAATCTTGATGTTGTTTCTGTTCAGGACGACTGGAGAAGGTTGACAGCAGAGAAGGTTGACGGCTGGAGAAGGTTGACGCCAGCAGTATGTGAACGACTAGAGATGGGTGAACGATTGGAGATGGTGAACGACAGTGGAGGGGCGGCGGAGGTGGAGGGGGTGGCGGTGGAGGTGAGGTGTCGGCTGGAAGTGGAGATGGGTGCTAGGGTTTTGAGGTTTGAAGATGTGGAGGTGTTTTGAAAGAGAGAGTTGTTTTGAAGATGTTTGAAGAGGTTGGTCCAGATCTGCGCGAGGAAGAGCTCTAGAAGAGCTTTTTTAGTGAATTCTCTTCCAAAAAACAAACAAGCTGCAGACCCAAAAGTCTGCGCGTGGTCTGCGCGGCGCAGATATAAGAGGACAGGAAGTACTTCTTGCAAAAAAACAAAAACCCCCTTAATAGGCAGATTCAACAGTTTACTAAATTTATTGTCTACAAAGGACTTATCTACACCAGAATCAAATAAAACTCTAGCATAGACATCATTTATGAGGAAAGTACCTGTTATAACGTTGTCGTTCTGCACTTCCTCCTTGGCATTCATTTGGAAAACTCGAGCATTTGTCTTTTTAGCCTCTCCAGGCTTCTTCGTGTTTTTCGGGCAATTAGGCTTAATGTGCCCCTTCTCATTGCAACCATAACAGGTTGCATTCTTGAGGTCCTTGCACTCCAAAGCTTTATGACCCTTCGTTTTGCAAATTCCACAGGGTCTCTCTCGTGGATCAATAGTGCATTTACCGTGGTGGCGTTTCTTGCAGTTCTTACATACAGGTCTGTCACCTGACTGGTTGGAGCTTTTCTTAAATTCAGAATTACCCTTCTTTTTCTTATCGGAACGTCGAGAGTTATCATTTTCTCTTTTTCTCTTCCCATCATCTGTAGTCCTTACGGACTTATTTCTGATAATATCCAAGGTCAAAGACAAAGACAGATCTACTGCTGACAGGTAAGTTGCTGGCCTGGAAGCCTTCACATGACCTTTCACCTCAGGATCCAATCCACCAATAAAGCATGCAATACGCTTTGGCTCTGGTGTAATTAAATAAGGTACCATTCGAGACATGGCGTTGAAGCTAGTAACACAAGCTGGACAATCTAAATTCTTCATAACCAGAGTTAAAAAGTCAGCTTCAGCTTTCTCTATTTCGTGTTGGGGACAGAAAGTTTCTCTCATTAGATCAACAAATTTATCCCATGACAGATTATAAAGTGGAACTTTCCCTGTGGCCTGTATCAGGGCTTTCCACCAAACTAGAGCTTCACCTTTAAAAGATTGAGAGACAAACTTTACAATATCCTGCTCAACACACCCACTAATATCAACAACTGTCTCCATTTCTTCTAGCCATTTCATACAATCTATGGCACCCTTTTCGCCCGTGAAATCTCTTGGTTTACAAGAGACAAAGTACTTATAAGAACAAGTCTTGGAACGAGGTTCCTGATCAAACACTATCTTTTTTGACGGCTGACTATTCTGATTTGACGAATGCTGAGAATCGTCCTTCTTTGATGTATGTGTTTTGGAAGGGGGCTTAGTATGAGTCACTTATTTGGTCTTCGTGCGAGCAGCACTTGAATCTTTGAACATTCTGCCAACAGCTTTAGTTACAGCATTGTCTATCAATGCTTGCAGATCAGCACCCGTTACATTTAATCATTTGTTATCATTCCTTTCATTAGGGTGACTATTAACCTCTTATGAGTCTGCCATGGTAAAGCTTGAATGCTGTATAACATATGACAACAACTTATTCAGTGGACTTGTATTGAATTATCATATTCTGTGATTCATTAACCATGGTAAAATAGACCATATTGGCTAATCAGATAATTAGATCTATTTAAACTTTTTCATTATAGTTAATCTTGGTTATAAACCATAAAACCATTATGGTGGCACAATGGCCTTGTCACAAGGACAGTTTTTAAATTATAGGCCATGATCTTATTGGATCTAGGCATTAAGGTTTGAACATAATTCTCACCTTTCTTGATAGGAAGTCATAGACTACTACTGTCATTGATGTGCAATTGGAGTAGTTCAGCCTGAAGGCGAAACAATGACATCGCTAATGGATGTTTTAATAAGATTATATCAGCCATGATTCACTAAATATTTTGGCTAAATAAGGAATTGGAAGAATCCAATATAAGGATGACTAGTGTGATTTTCTCGAACCACATTTGTCAAGAGTGCTAACATGTTCTTAGATGTTAACAAGGATTTATCATCTTAAGAAGGCTTTACCATCATGGCCATGTCTAAAATTACATATAGGCTAGGTTATACCTTTAAGATTGTCTTTTGAGGTTTATTGGCAGATCAATTATAAATTGAAATGATAGTTTAATCAATGATATAATGTATATGCATATGTATAATGACAAGTGTAATTTTACGAAAGGAAACTTCTCATAAATAGTCCTAAGAATTACAATAACTTGCCCTAAACGGGTCTTCAAATAAATAAACTTGTCCACGCATGGACTAAAATAAAAAAACAAGTCCACGCAGGGACTTAATTGAAATAGAAATTACAAAATGATAGATAAGGGTCTTTAATGATATTTCTTCTTCTTCCCTTTGATGAAGTTTGCCAAACCCTTAAGAAACTTGCTGTGCTTTCTATCCTTTTCTTCCACACTTCGTTCCACCTCTTCCAACCTTTGCAGAATTTCTTGTGGTTGCGGTTGTTGAAGTGGAGGTTGAGGTTGCTGCTGCTGAGGTTGTGGAGGTGGCGGGTATTGATACCCATAAGCAGGGTACCCAGTTGGGTACGCGGGTGGAAAAGGTGAGGGGTAGAGAGCATTAAAGTTTACTGCCTCAATGTATGGGTCGACAGCAGGTGCGTGATAGTCATAACTCGTGTAAGTTTGAGGCTCAAACGGGTTGTACCCAGTTGTATCTAGGTAAGCAGGGATTGGGTTTTCATAACCCATGGGTGGTGGTGGTGGTGCAGGAGCGACCGGTGCAGAGTCGACTTCTGACACAACATTTGAAGGCCCGCCCATTTGTGAGTCTTCAAAGATAGGAGGATAGTTGCTGGAGTTTTGTGGGGTGCTGAAATGGAAACCCCCTCGCACGGACATCCGTGCGCTTCTTCTCCGCCTCGATGGTTCTGGCGGCGGAGGCTGCTCTGGTGGTGGCGGTGGCGTGACCGCTTGAAAGTGTGGGTCCTCAGAGGGAGCCCGTTGTGGTGGAGGTGAGTTGTGGTGAGGGGGAGTAAACTCCCAGTTGTAAGTGCTCTACCTTTCGGCCCATATGTCGGGGCCTCTGTATGGCGATCCTGCAAAAGAAGAACCGCTGGAGATCTCTATAGGATGCGTAGGCCTCCCAGAAGGTGGCATGGCGGGATCTGGATTGTCGTCCACATCCATATCCTGATATTCAGGAAAGTGATCTGCTAGCCCCAATGGGTTATGTCTAGGGGCGGCAATTCTTGACACGACCCGTTAACCCGACCCGAACCCGACACGAAAAAAACAATTTTGGGTCGACTAACATGACCCGTTTAAAAAAATGGATCGGGTTCGGGTTGACCCGTATAAAAATGGGTTGACCCATTAACCCGTTTAACTATTTAGATAAAAAAATCTTTTATTTTTTTGTTTTTATTTTTTTGGTTTCTATTTTACATGGTTAGTTATAGTAATGTTAATTTTGACACATTATATTATTTATTTATGACACTCATACTCATCATTAAACATGTTATCGATAACCCGCTTAAAACCGAACAACTTGTTTATAAATCATCAACTTATATCACTCATTTAAAAATATGGGTTTAACGGGTCGGGTTCGGGTTGACCCAAATTAATATGGGTCGGGTTAGGGTTGAAATCTTTGACCCGAATAATAATATGGGCCGGGTTTGGGTTGAACATTTCAACCCAACAACCCGCCAACCCGTAAACCGTCAACCTGCCAACCCATCAACCGGACACGATTGCCACCCCTAGTTATGTCCCACTGGTTCATCAATTTGGTCAATAGGGTTGAAACGACTTTGAAAATAAGGAGTGGGGTTCTGGAAAGAATGATGGGAACCCGAATGTTGCAAGGAATGGTGCGAGTGGTGCGAGTCCTGAGGCTCTTCTTCTTGATGTGGCCCAAAAGAGTTATGGTAAGAGGGCGAAGAACTGAGTGAAACGGAACGTCTCGCTGGTTCGAGGTAATTTCTCCAATCCACGTGTGAGTCGGAGCTGTAAGTTGCAGAAGGAGTTCGTCTATGCGAAGGCTCTGCTTCGTGATCATGTCTTCCTCTCATTGGTGCCTTGCCTCATCCTCCTCTACCTCGGATTCTAGGTGGCATGTTTAGTATGTAGTCCTGTCAAAAACAAGGAAACAAGCAAAATATATAAACCAAATAAGATTAAGATTAATCCTAGGCCGTTTGCCTAGACTTAGAAGTCAAGGAATGTGCTACTGTGTCATTGAGATTAAACACTGTTAGTGCATTACGTCTATTAACTTCGTCTTGTATCATGTAATAGGATAGGATAGGATATCCAGTGCACGAGGTTTGAGAAACAATTGTTAGAGAGTTAGCTTGTGATTTCGCTCATATGTACATGCCATATAAGCGAAATCAGAAACATCAAATTTCGCACATATGTACATGGTCATATAAGCGAAATCATGCATCCTATATATAGTGCACTGTTCATTCATTTGGTATCGCAACTTCCGGAATTGTAACGAAGTGCTGCCAAAATCTGTCCAGGTTGTAATTGATGTTAAAATCAATATAAGTGACAGATATTATAGTATCAAGCTGTTTACACGTCCGTTTCACTGATTCCGCCTTTGAACCAGATATAAAGCTCTTCTGATCGACTCAGTCGGGTCAAACAACGATCCTACAAGTGGTATCAGAGCTCAGGAAGAAGAGTTTAGCTTGATATCATCCTCATTTTGACTTCTACACCTTCTTTCATCATTTCAGAGAGATTTATCGGTCAAAATTCGCTCAAAATTTCACAGATTATAGATAATTGGACATAGATAAACCCTTGAAAGTTGGACATTGAAATTCGGACTAAAAATGGACCAAATTGACCTCGGACTTGATTTCGCTCATACGAACATCTTGTGATTTCGCTTATAAGTCATATTGATTTCGCTCATGGGTCACATAATCTGAAGGATTTCGCTCATATGTCCACCTCAAAACCCTAATTTCGCTCCAAAGGTCACTCAGAATCCTGATTTCGCTTTTGTGGAGATCCTAATTTCGCTCTTGTGTCACACATATCTTGGGATTTCGCTTTTGTGTCACATATTCATTAAGATTTCGCTCCAAGGGTATCCAAAACCCTAATTTCGCTCCAAGATACACGTGATTTCGCTCATAGGGTTCAATCTGATTTCGCTCAGAAGTTCAGTCTGATTTCGCTTGAGTGTCATATTTCGCTCGAAAGTGAACTTTTTCGTGTCGGGATCATTTCGCGTCGATCGAGTGTCAGTCTATTACAGTTTATTTGATATTGATTATACTGATTGTGTTTGTTTCAAAATCTGTCCAGGTTTACATCATGGCTGAGGAATTCTACAACACGTTTTTCAACGCGTTCACATCCGAATCGTCTGAGGTTACAAATGTTACACCAAAAACCATCACGAAGGCGATCAACGAAAACATCAAGCATGATAATTTTTACGGAACACAATCAAAACCACCAACTCTGGAAAGCATTGAGGATTATACATGGTGGAAAGAAAGGTTCATCAACTGGGTAAAAGCATATGCACATGAAAGCTGGTTCTGTTTAGAATTTGGACACGAAAGGCCAAAAGATGATAAAGGAGAAGAACTTCCATTCAAGAGGCTACCGAGAGAAGACAAAGCAGAATACGCAGCTGAACAAAGAATGATTGCTTTGATCCAGACAGCAATCAGAAATGATATATTTGCTCTGCTTAATCATGATGGATCATCAAAATCAGTTTGGGAAGCTTTACGAGTTAAAGCTGAGGGGGGAAAACAGATTAGAAAGAATAAAATTGCCTTACTTAAAAAAGAATTTGATCTGTTTAATAATATAAAAGGAGGCACAGTGAGACAAATGATAGAGAGATTCTGTCACCTTAAAATCGAACTTGAGCGTTTTAAAATTGATAAAACAAGAGAGGAACTTATTGATAAAGTCATTGAAGCGTTACCACGAGCTGATCAGTGGCAAACTTTGTTTTTATCCTAAAAAATGATGCTTCATATGACAATATTGCTCTTGATGTTTTGTTTGAAAAGATTGAAAGTCATGATTTGGAGTTGCAGAAACAGAACAAGATGACTGGTTCTTCACATCAACAGAATGTTGGTTTGTACTACAAAGGCAGTATATCTTCTGATAGAGGCATTGGTTCACCAAAAACAACATTTAGTGGTGAAAAGATGAAAGAACCACCAACTACTTCAACAAGTCATCATTCTGGATATCATTCATCTTCAAAGTCAAATTCTGATGAAGCTGAAGAAATTCTGTGCAACATTGCTCTCAAATTGAAGAATTCTCCCGCAATGAGCATCAATGCAGCTAAGCAGCAAATGAGTTTTCTTGCATCTGTTCTGGAGTCATATGAAGGTCTAGTAGCTGGCAAAATTGGAAACTCTGAATTGACCAAAGAAGATTACGACCTAATTGATCCGGAAGAGATGGAACTCATTGACATCCGTTGGTGTTTAGCCAGTTGTATTCGCAGAGCTCAGAGGTTTATGGAGATTACCGGGAAACAATCGCTTGGAGGTAGGGATGGGATTGGTATAGTACCCGTACCTATACCCGTACCAGTACCGAAAATACCGGTACCGAATTTGAACAAAACTAGGTACCAAATACCGTACCAAATATATAGGTATGGTACGGGTACGAGTACGGGTACTGGTACGGGTATTTTCGGTACAGTACCCGCTTGGTACCATTTTGTTTTTATTTACTTTTTGAGCACTTGTACGAGTACTAAATAGGTAAAATTGACATGGGTACCAATATAGTACGAGTACTAAATTGGTAAATTTGGTACGAGTACCAATACGATACAGGTACCATATAGGTAAAATCAATACGAGTACACTATAAATAACATAATATGAAATAAAACATAATACAAAAAACTTTTAAAGGTATACATAGAATTCGGTACCAGTACCCGTTTTTACCCGTACCCGTAGCAATACCGAAAGTACCGAATACCAAAATCAATAAAACTGGGTACCGATACATGTACCAAATACCTAAAATCGGTACGGGTACAGGTACAGGTACAGGTACGGGTACGGTATGAGTACGAGTACGGGTATTTGGGAAAAAAAGCCCATCCCTACTTGGAGGTGCTTCAACAAAACTTGGATTCGACAAATCCAAAGTGACCTGCTTCAGATGCAAGCAAAAGGGTCATTTCAAAAGAGAATGCAAAAACTCTGAAGTTGCTGAAGGAAATGAACGTCCTTTCAACGATGACTATTATCGAAAGGCGATCTACCATCGAAGCAGAGAAGAGCCAAAGTTGATTGAAGATAAACCGAAAGAAAAATCAAGAGCTTATGCTGTAATTTACGAGGATGAAGGTTATGATTGGAGCTCAATTTATCCAGAAGAAGATCGTTTAAAGAATGTTCGAAAAACAGCTCATGGTAGAGCTATGCCAGAGGAAAGAAAGTTTGTTTTTGTTGCTGAGATTCAAGATGAAAACAAAGACAAAGACACTGCTGAAATCCATGAAGAAAAAGTTGAGATCAAAGAGAAAACTCGAGAAGAGATCTTGAGTGAGAAGACTTACAGAGAAAGAAACGTGGTCTACAACAGAATGGATGAGATGCAGGAAGAGTATGAGAGTGCTGTTAGCAACAGAAGATGGGATAAGAAGAGAGAGTGTTACTACAACAGAGAAGGTGAACCGGTTGTTCCAAAGAAAGACATAATCTTTGATGATGTTCTTCTTATAATTCCTTTGAGAGCTGAGTACTATAGTAAGGTGATGGAAGATGACACATATGCTAAAAGGCATGAAAAGGAGATCAGATACGCTATGTTATCGTGTTTGAGAAAAAGGGATGAAGAGAAAATGAAGAAGAGTGTTGAAGAGATGGTGAACAATCTGAAGAAAAATGCTGATGAAGTCAACACAGAAGCTGTTGAAATTGAAGTTGTGAAAGAAGCTGTTACTGAAGAACAGCAGATTGAAGAAGAGGTGAAGAAAGAAGAAAAGAATGAGAATTTGGAAGCTGGTGATGCTAGTGATGAAGTCAGTGTTGAAAAGAAACAAGATGAGGCTGAGATGAAGCAGACAGAAACTGCATAAAACACCGAAGTGCCAATCACTGAGGTAAATTCTGATTCTGAAAACTTGAAACAGATTGATCAGTGCAAGAAATGCATAGAACCGTGCAGAGCTTGTACTAAAAAAGATGAGGAATTCAGAACAAGAGATCTTGAATTCACAAAAATTGAAAAGATTTTCAAAGAAAAATGCAAAGAAATGCTAGAAAAAGAAAAGTTTTTAAAGAAAATGATGAAAAACTTTCATGAAAATGTAAAAAATTAGAAAAAGAAAATGAAGTTTTGAAAGAAAATGTTTTGAAAATGACAAATGAATGCGAACAAAAAGAAATTGCTTGTCAAGAAATGAAAAAGGAATATGACTCAATGAAATTATCATATCACATTACAAAAGAGTCATATGAAAAAGTGAAAGAAGAAATGAAATATGCTCAATCTAGAATGAATTATCTTTCTGAAACAACCAAAGAGCTTAAACGAATGTATGCTATAAAACAAGATGTTGTTAACTCCTATATTGAGGATGTTGCTAAGTTAAAGCGACAGATTGCTGATTTAGAACAGGAAAACAACAAGTTAAAAAGTTACCACGTGTCGTCATATGTGCTTGAAAGAATTTTCAATATAAAACCGGGTGATGGTGAGTCTGAGCAGAACAAGAAAGGCATTGGCTCAGAGTTTCATCAAGTTCCACCACCGGAAAAGTTTGCATTTTATGATGAGGAAAAGGTCGAAAAAGCTTTCAACATGGTAGATCAATTGCCAGACAACATTGACATAACCTATTCCAAATCTGATGATTCTCATGATTCAGAGGTGGTAGGTAAAGTCGTTGAAAGTGTGTTAAAAGAAGAGTCGATTGTTACAGGTAAATCTGAATCACAGGATGAAGATGAAGGAAATCTTCATGATGGATATCTGAAGAACATAAAATCCGAGAAAAATTTGAATGATGATTCAAAGGGATTGGTTTATATCATGATTGGGTCAGACAAATTATTCTTATGTTGTATTCCCGATTCAGAATGTGATTTCAGAAAAGGTTGATAAAGTTTTCAAAATGGTTGAGATTGAGAAGTCTGAGATTTCAAAGTTTGTTGGTAAGAGTCGTAAAGGTTCGTATAACAAACCTGGTTTCAAGAAGAAAAACATGAAGGCTGGGTTGGGTTATAAGAAGAAACAGAATCGAAACAAAAATGAGACGCCAAATTATCAGGCAAAAATGAGTTTTGTTTAGGGAAACGGTTTAGCTGAAGAGAAAGAAGTTAAACTTGGACGACAGTCTAATGATGAGTTTCATGCACAAAAGAAAAAGCAACAACCACAGGTCAAAGATGTGTCCATGAGAGCATGTTTCAAATGTGATCAAAAAGGACATCTTGCACGCAAATGTCCAAATCTAAAACCTGTGGATGTTGACAAAAAGAAGATTGATGTTGAGAAACAAAAATCTGAGAACGAAAGACAAAGGTCAACCAAATTTTATTCGAAACAAACTTGGAGGTACAATACAAACAAGTTTGTATCAAATCAAAATTGGAAATCAAACCAGAACAGGTTTGATTCAAGACAGACCTGGAATTCTCACACACCCAGATTCAGAACAACACAGAGTTGGAAAACAACAATTGATATGACAAAACCCCAAGAGTTTTGGAAACCAAAGAATGTTGTTCAAAATCAAAGTGTTCAAAAAGATTCACATTTTTACAAACGAGGAACACCAAAAGGTCAAACATGGAGTGTTAAGAACCATGTTAAATTGGTAAAAGATGAGAAAGTTGAAATCAAAATTGAAAAAGTTTTTGTGAAAAATGACAAAGAGTTTCCAGCATTGAATGAAAATTATTGTGTTGAAATGCCTAAGGTTCAACAGACCTAGGCTAAATTGTTCAAGTAATTCAGTTAGTTGAATGTGCAGGTGCTCAAGAATACCAAAGACTGTGAGATTGGAAGCTGGAGCAGCCTGGCACAACAAGAGGAGGAGGCTGCTGCTGGACCCTGTGTTGGTTGAAACAGGGAGTTTATTTGTTTTTCTGTACATAAATAAACAATATTTTCAAAACACTAAAAATTTGAAAAATTAAAAACCAAAAATATGTTTGTTTTAATTTTTGTCAGAAATAGAAAATTTCAAAAATATATGTTGATTGAATACGCCGAAACCCTCACGGCTGAACAAACATGATTACTTTTACCAGATTGAAAAACGGTTTTCAAACTGTAAAAATCAATGTGTTGAAAATCATGGGGGTACTTTATGTTAGTTTTTCTGCTAACTGTGCTATATAGTATGTTATATTTTCTGTAATTCGGTACACGATAAGCAAAACATGGATGGCGAGACAAAGCTATCAGCATCGTATTGTCAAATTTCCTTTAATGGTTTTGCATTTTAGGGGGAGAAAAATTGTCAGAAAATACAAAAACATTAGAAAATTTGAAAAATACAAAAACATGATAAAATTCAAAAATTGAGTTTTGCGTAAAAAGAGGAAATGATAGTACATCAGTAGACAGTTACAGTATGCTAAAGAATTGTAATGTTTAAATACTGTTAAACAGTCTCACTGATGATATGTCAATAGGTTTTTAGACATTTAGTAAACTTTTTCGGGATATAAACCTAAATTCAAACACCGGCTTATTTCGTGGGGAACACTACTTGGATATATAGGTAACCCCTGAAATCTTGTTTGAAAGGTCCCTTATTCTGAGATACTAGGTCTTTATACTCAGTGATATCTGGGGTATTATTCTGGGACTTCTGCTGAATGGAAGTTCTGACCTAGTCCCCGAATAATACTTTTCGCAAATGCTTAAAACATAGCATCGCCCTCAGCAAGCTGATGAAACAACAAAATTGATAGTCGCTGCTGTTGTAATTAAAAGATCCTCTAAAGGGGACACACCGAAAAGTCGAAGCCGTCATCTCTCTGCGTATACGGAAGTATCGACCTGAGCTCTCACGACCCTCGCATTTAACCCCTTACAGATATCATTTGTGGTATAATCACCTGTAAGACTGAATATTGGGATCTGGATACGGGAGTATATTCAAGAGGTGGGACACATGAATGAGTTTAAGTCTTAAAACACCTAATTCGTATCCTGAATCAGTTGAAATGTGTGTGAAAATTTAAGTGGATCAGTATATCGACAATTTAAGTGAATTGTTTAATTCTTAATGTGTAACTAAGCTCAACGGTACTTGTGATTTGTCAAAAACTGATATGATCCTCTGACGAATACTTAAACAAAAATATTGTTTGTAAATATGTCTGTAAATATGTTTGTACATATTTCTTTACTGCTTTATTTTTTCAGAAAATTCAAAAAGATTTTGATTTCTTTTTTATTTTCGATAAACCGATGTCTGAAATGCTGAGTTTCAAAATCTAAGTAAGTTGATTGTGTTTCTGAAAATAAAACAAGTTCATTAATTTGAAACTTGAATTAAAATCAAAAATTTCAAAAACAGTTTGTGACATCTCCAAGGTCATTAACTTGAACTTGAATGATTAACTGTGAGGGAGTTGGATTCTTTAATACTGTCAAATCTGTAAAGTTTGTTGATAGGGGGAGTGGATTAGAGCATTTGTTTGATAATATGAAAACATTGTATTTATAAATGTTTGAGTGTTTGCAGATAGTCCAGACTACGATCCCAAGAGCAGAGTCAAAGGGGGAGTCTAAAGACAAGCTTGAAGCAAAGAGGAGCTTGTAGATGGAAAGCTAGGCGTCGATCCCAAAGCACGAAAGCTTGACGAAAGGGGGAGCCTGAAGCTGATAGAAGAAGAGAAAGATTGTTGGATGCTTACATTGTTACAACTTGAAAGGAAAGGCAGAATGATCAAGATTGAAGATGTGTCATATTGAAGATTAGTCACTGAAGACTTCGTCAATATCCGAGGGGGAGTCTGTTAGTGCATTACGTTTATTGACTTCGTCTTGTATCATGTAATAGGATAGGATAGGATATCCAGTGCACGAGGTTCGAGAAACAATTGTTAGAGAGTCAGCTTGTGATTTTGCTCATATGTACATGCCATATAAGCGAAATCAGAAACATCAGATTTCGCTCATATGTACATGGTCATATAAGCGAAATCATGCATCCTATATATAGTGCACTGTTCATTCATTTGGTATCGCAACTTCCGAAATTGTAACGAAGTGCTGCCAAAATCTGTCCAGGTTGTAATTGATGTTAAAATCAATATAAGTGACAGATATTATAGTATCAAGCTGTTTACACGTCTGTCTCACTGATTCCGCCTTTGAACCGGATATAAAGCTCTTCTGATCGACTCAGTCGGGTCAAACAACGATCCTACAAACACAAAAGGCTAGTGTTTAATTCACTCAATGTGTAGGATCGATTTCGACCTGAATGAGTCGTTCGGAAGAGCTCTCGTACGTTTCAGAGGCGGAAACTAAGAAACGAACTTGAAAACAGCTTGAAATACACTATAATCCTCTTGTACATTCAAATAACAGTGTTTACAATGAGAGGAAATACCGGCAGCACTTCGGTATCACTTTGCCTAACCGTTACAAATGAACTTGTATGAAACCTATTTATACTAGACAGACCTACCGTTTGAAATCCCTCAAACGGACACTAATTCAAACTAAAGGGCTTTTCAAACGGTTACATGCTCATGCGGAAGCCATAAAAATGATTACAATATTCAAACGGCAGCCTCCTATTCCAAACTAAAGTCAACACTTTCAAACAATTAGAACTAATTCTATGGCCATTCAAACCTATGATTGGTCCTTTCAAACGGCAACATCTTATTGGACCAAGCTTCATTTGTCTTATGTGAGAATGATGCAATGATGATGTCATCATTGTGATGTCATCATCAAAGATGATGACATAATCTGTGATCAAATCCGCAACGAACCCGAGACTTGATATTAAGACGAAGACGACAGATGACTGCACCAACAGACTCCCCCTCAAATGTTGACGAGTCTTAAGTGTCGAGTCTTCAACGACTTCAGTCTTTATCAGTCTGAACACTCTCTGAAATATCTCACAGTGTAAGCATCCTCAAATCTTTCTCTTCTCTTTTCATCATCATCTACAGACTCCCCACGAACAATCTCTACTCGGATGTCTTCAGACTCCCCCTTTTGAAATGCTGGGATCGCAGTCTGGCATGTTGAAATCACAAAGTCTTCAGGTATCGGAACCTGGATCTCTATCTCCTAGAAACCTGCATATCCTCTACCTCACAATAAATTTTCTGATGATAACTTGTAAGAATAATCTCATCATCTAATGAATCACTCGCAAAAATTATACATTCAAAGAATGATTTTACAATGTTAATCTTTGAAGATTCACTTGAAGGTATATCATTTTTTCAAAACAACACACTCTCCCAAACCATCTGTTCATCATGTTTAGCACCCGGAATTTTGAAAATCAGCTTTTCAATATCAGTTGTCGAAAATCTTTATTTTGGATTTTTGACATAAAAGAAATAAAATGCAGTAAAGAAATATTCACAAACATTATTTTTGAGAGTTTGTGTAAGAGGATCATATCAGCTTATGAGACAAATCACCAACATCGTTAAGCTTGATTTCATTTTAAATTCTAAACAATTTACCTAGATTGTCAGTATACTGGTCCACTTAAATTTTCACACAACGTTCAACTGATCCGAGATACGATATTAATGTCTTAGAGACTAAAACTTATCCGTGTGTCCCACTACTTGAATATACTCCCGTATCCAGATCCCAATATTCAGTCTTACAGGTGAGTATACCTAGATGATATCTGTAAGGGGTTAGGTGCGAAACCGTGAGAGCTCAGATCAGAACTTCCGTTCAGCAGAGAGATGACGACTCGACTTTTGGTGGGTCCCCTTTAGAGGATCTTTTTTACAACAGCAATGACTATCAATTTTATTGTTTCATCGATTTGCTGAGGGCGGCGCTTTTTCAAGCATTTGCAGAAAGTATTATCCGGGGACTAGGTCAGTACTTCCATACAGCAGAAGTCCCGGGATAATACCCCAGATATCACTAAGCATAAAGACCTAGTATCTCAGAATAAGGGATCTTTCAAACAAGATTTCAGGGGTTACCTATATATCCAAGAAGTCGTTACCCACAGAATAAGCAAGTTTGAAATTTTTAAGTTTATATCTCGTCACAGTTTATTAAATGTGCAAAAATCTACTGACACATCCACAGTAAGATTGTTTATCACTTTTAAACTTTCCAATTCTTTAGCATGTTATGATAGTCCGCTGATGTACTATCATTTCCTCTTTTACACAACAAACTCATTTTTGGATTTTATCATGTTTTTGTCTTTTTCAAATTTCCTAATGTTTTTGGATTTTCTGAAATTTTCTACTCCCCCTAAAATGCAAACACATTAACGAAAATTGAAAACAAACTGTACAGAAACAAGACAACCGATATCAAATCGCATCAATTCGCAATTCACTTTTGGCATAAACAATCAGAATGATTTTTCTTAACTTTGTTTTAATCAAAATGATTTTTCTGGAAAATAAGTTTGGTTGATTTTACCACTTGTAGGTATATCAATACTATGTTCGGGGATGTGGTTCATCATCTTGTTTCTCAATCACTTGTAGGAAAATGCAAGTACAAATTAATGTCCTTGATTTACCATATGCACAAGTTATGCACAAACAAATCTGCTAACCACTTGTAAACAAACATAAACAAACCTTTTTTACCGTTTGCATGATTGACATTACCGTAGTAAAATCCTCAAGAAAGATGCCGATACCTGCTCCTCGCTTAACAACCTGGGAGCTCCGGCATAGTCCTTCACCCTGTAAAATTTTAACAATTTCAAACACTTTCAAATTATCCTAATTAAACATGAAAGATGCCGATTCCTGATCCACGATTACCAACTTGGGATCTCCGGCAAGTCCGGTGTTTTACTCAAACATAATGTCCACCCAAGCCTCACCAGCCTTGGGTGACTTTGGAACACATCTGTCCCACCAACATTTTGATTTATAAAATTCTTTAGCACCCTTTACCTTCTTATCAACCATCTTCCCGAAAATGTGTTTGACTTTCCCGTTGAAAGCCTTCTCAACATCAAATTCTCCTTTATCAGCGAAGAATTGATTTAAGATCTCTACCTTTCCCACTTTCTTCATCAAATTTTCCTTTGACAATGACGGAAAATTCTCATCGTTCATCACAGGAACGGAATTCACAATCCTTTTATCAACCAATGATTCCTCTGATTTTATGGAATCAGATTCATTGTCAGAATTACCCTCAGATTTAACAACCCATTTTTGTTTACTTAAATCACCTCTTCTTTTGTAAAAACTTTTTGAACTTTCTCCTTCCTCAGAAGTAGAATTTTCAAACCTTTTTACAATTTTTACAGATTGTTCTTTCCTATCAACACAAGTCTTTCTCAAAACAAAGTTAGAAGAAACTCCCTGTTTTTGGTAGTTAGTCTTGGGGCAATTCCAAGCTATATGTCCAACTTCCTGGCATTTGAAACAGGTTCTTCTGTCAACTCTTTGAGCAGATTTTCTCATATTCTTCTTCACTTCAGCAAGAAACTCTTGATTTGACTGCTTCCAGAACGGTTTCTTCTGTTCATCCTCTGAACTTCCTCCTGAAACAAATTTTGTTTTAGGTTTATAAGTGTTCTGATTTTTATAATTTTCTGAAAAATTGAAACCAAGACCTTTCTTTTTGAGATTACCATTATGGTTTGGTTTCTTTCGATAACCTGAACCATAACCGTAACCCTTTTTCTTGTTCAATCTCTGTTGAACTCTTGAAGTGTACTTTTTAGGTTTTTCAGTAAGATTTACATCTTTTATTTCAGAAATATTAATTTCTGTTAATTTGAAAACCTGTTTGATCATTTCAGTTTTGACACTTCTTATTGGGAATTCCTCATCAGAATATAATTTGTCTGAATCATCCAATGTATATGCTACTTTGATTGATTCGTCATTCAAATTAGATTTTGATAACAGAAATTCTTTATTGTAAACCCTCTTAACCGGCGAACTCGGATTTTTCTCAGATGAACTCGAACTATCAGACTTAGACTCCGACTTTGACTCTTCATCCATATCCAACACCTGATCAACAACTCTTTTGACTAACTTAGACTCATGATCAGTGTCAGACGCTGTGAATGTAACATCAATATTGTCTGGTAATTCATCAGTGATTTAAGACTTTAATTTGATGTTTAGAGCCTTGTCTACTTGTTCTTCGTTTGGTTTCCTGGGGGAATAACTTTCAAAGATAGGAGGCGGACATCTGTTATACTTGACACTTGGTTTCTTACCAGTATCCTCTTCTTTTTCTTTCTTCTTGAACGCTTCAAGACCTGCGACAGTAGGATAAACACGATCAATCAGATAATCACAAGTTGTATAACTCAAAAGTAATCGGTTAATCCTTTCACTTTCAATTCTCTCAAGTTCCAACTCCTTCTTCAAGTTAGCACAGTCTTCAATATAGTCATTGATGACACTTTGCTTTGTCATTAAAGTTGCACTCATCTTGTCATTTGCCTTCTCAATTTCTGCATTCGTTCTTTTCAAACTGTCAACTGTCCTGTTCAGTACATCGTATGACTCTTTAACATACTTCACATCAGACAGTAAATCTTCCTTCATTTTCTCTAACTCAGCAATCTTTTTGTCTTTCTCATCACAGTCTTTGCAAGATTCTGAACATTTCTCACAAGGCTTAGTAACTTCAACCACCTTTTCAACTATCTTTTCGACTTCGACAATCTTTTCAACTTCAACAAGTTTCTCGACTTCGACAATCTTTTCTATTTCGACAATCTTTTCTACTTCGACAATCTTTTCTACTTCGACCACCTTTTCAACTTCAACTATTTTCTCAACTTCAACAATCTTCTCTATTGCAATCTCAGCAGTTGCTTCATCTTTTGTTTCTACAGCTTCAGTCTTCGCCTTTTCATCAGCGAGTAGCTTTGCTGCTTCTAGCTCTCTCTGCAATCGAGCAATCTTCTTCTGATTCAGCATCTCAACTTTATCTGCATAGAAAAAATTAAAACTGTCAGGATCAATGCTTTTTCTACATTTGTTAAGATACTCTTCCTCATCATCCGTATCAACATCACTTCCAAGATCTAGAAATATTGGAATCCTTTTCTGAAAATCCTCATTTTGATCCAGAATTCTGGTAACAAGTGCCACATCTGGTTTAGTTCCACTAGGTATATACTTATCCCAGCTAAACCCCTGTGCAACAACCTCATCACTTTGGTCTATTATCCCATAATAAGCTTTCCTATTGGCTTCTTCAATCATTTTCCCATGAGCCGTTTGCGGTTCCTTTTGTTGAGGTTTTTGATCGATTTGATGAAAGATTGATTTCTGATAGTAATTGCTCTTTTCTTGACTACCAGTTGACTCTTGGTTCTTACATTCCCGTTTAAAGTGACCTTTTCCTTTACATCGGAAACAGGTAACCTTTGACTTGTCAAAACCAAGTGGAGAGGTAGCCATTCCTCGAAACTCGTCTCTTCCAGTAATCTGTTGAAATTTTTCAGCTCTCCTGCAGGCACTAGCTAAGCACCACTTCACATCCATCAGCTCAAGCTCTTCTGCATCGATTTGGTCGTAATCTTCCTTTGTGAGCATCGGATTACCAATTCTTCCAGCAATCAAACTTTCATACGACTCTAACATGGCGACAAGAGATGCTATGTGTTGCTTTGCCACCTCAAGAGAAAGATGTTGACCATTCTGAATGTTCAAGGTCACATTACACTACAGATTTGTAGAATTTTGCTTCTGAGGGCTAGGTGTGTTGCTGTTTGGATCAAAGCTTGAGAATGATGAAGTAGATCCACCACTTTGAGTTGTAGTACTTGCATTTGGATTTGCAGAACCATCAACACTGAATGCAGTACTAATCTTTGGACTTTGACTGGGAGTGGCCTCAAACTTGTTCCCTCGATAGTACAGACTGACATCTTGCTTTGCATTTGGATTTGTCATGATAGCTGTCTTTTGAATATCCAGCTCCTGCTCTTCGATTTTCTGAATAAACTGAGCCAAATTCATGCTCTCGGACTTTCTCATAAGTTTCACAACCATCAAATATGTTCCCCACTTATGCTGTGGTAGCGCCTCAGCTAGTTTGTCAACCCATTTATCTTCCTCTTTCTTGATATCCAACCTACCCATTTCCAATACCAGATGACAATATCTATCAATGGTCTGTTTTGTAGTTTCATGGTCGAAAGCTGTAAACATATCGAATGATTTTTTCAATAACGCCTTTTTGTTTTTGATCATATCAGCACTCCCTCTGAATTTCTGAAGCAAAGCTTCCCAGATGGATCTAGCTGTTCCGTTATGTTGAAGTAACACAAAAATATCTTCTTTAACAGCTTGCTGAAGAATGCTGATCATCATCTTTTCACTTGTGTATTTCAACTTGTCAGCTTCTGTAAAATCATTAAAACCTTTCTCTAATCCACGTTCATTCTTTGATTTCTCATAATCTTTTAGCAATGAACACCATGCATCAAGTCTGTAAGCTTGAACCCAGTTCTCGAATCGGTTTTTCCAACCCTGAAAATCTTCAATGTACATGAGTTTCGGTGGTTTTTGATGAGTTCCCGTCTCATTCTCATTATACAACGCTTCAGCAGCGGTTACAGGGGCAACGGGTGTTACGAAAGCATTGTAAAATTCTTCAGCCATGTTTCAAAACTCAGATGATACTTCGGGAAATACCTGATAACATACAAACAAAATGATCAGATTAAAGACTTATCGATTATTAGAAACGAACTGATACTCGAACTGGTGAATATTCTGTGCGGACTGAAGGTTGACACACTGTGCGGACTGCTATGACCCGGAACAAATATGGATGATTTGACCCTTTTTCGTGCAAACTGACTGACTTTCAAATGACCTGATGAATACTTCAAACGAACTGTACAAAATTCAAACGATCTGGAATTCGTACGACCAGGAGATGATTTTAACCACTCCAAGTGAAAAGATGACTTTTTCAAGCAACCTGAACAACTCGTGTGATCTAAGCAACTCAAACTTCCAACAACCTGAACTGGTGCGAATAGAATTTTGTGTGGACAATCTCAAACCTTGGGCCGAAATATTTAAGTGACAAACAATTATATGGCTGCACAATGATACTTGGGCCGAGATATTTAAGTGACACACAATTTCAAACCTTGGGCCGATTTTGTTTTGCCAATTTACCACAAGTGAGTGGGCTTCTAAATTGTACAATTTACTATGATTGGGCCGCAATGTGACTCACATGGATCGGTTTAATTCATTACACCACACTTATTAAATGCTCGATAATTCTAATATACTCACATGAGAACATGACAATGATCACATGAAACTATGTATCACATGCAATTTTATCATATCAATAACACATACAAACCGACAATTTGTTATGATTCACATGGGTCTGACTAATCACATGAACCTATGACTTATGAATTAGAACCTATTTAATGATCATGCGAAATTTCAAGTACTGGCCGACATCTTTATCTTATCACTTCACATGCAATTATGATCTTCTCAACAACTATTTGCCGACAACTTCAATACCCAAAATCAGTGATTGGGCCGCTAATGTGTGGTGGGCTGACAACTCACTTTCCAACAAAAATATTATTGGACCGCCAAATACACCTTTGTGAGCTGATTATTGGGCCGCCAATGCACTATCTCGTGACCTCACACAAAACATTAAACGAACAACTGATTGGGCCTAAAAATCTCTAGTGGGCTGACAGCTTTTGAATTTTGTTTGCACTAAAATGAGTGGCCGACAACCATTTACATGTTCAACACAATTGATTGGACCTACAAATTTATATTGGGTGGCAACAATAATACTAATCAGACAAATTATTGGGCCGCTTGATCACATGCAATACTTGAACTTATCTAGTCACATGCAACCGATTATAATTCAAACCTAATGATGACATTTGATCAGATTAAGACACGTATCGCATGAAATGCTGAATCATTTTCAAACGGAAGTTGGTTTCAAACGGTGCTGTTCAAACGGAAGCCATGTTTTCAAACGATATTTTCAAACGATTATGTCAATTTTCAAACGGGGTGGCTAGTTTCAAGCGATAGGTTCAAACGGAACGGTCATTTTTCAAACTGAAGACAACTATTTCAAACGATAAAACCAAATTTCAAACGGAACCCCAACCTTCGTTCAAATGGACATATGTTTTTAGGCTATTTTTATCACTTTCACGTCGAGTTTAAATCTGAAATTCTCAAGGCTTTGTTAAACTACTATTACGCATACATTGTGAAAATTATAGCTGCAGGATCGTTTGCTGACCCGAACGAGTCGTTCAGAGGTTTACTCTTGCAATTCAGATGCGGAATAATAAGAAAAGCAAGTAGATATAGCTTGTTCTTCCTCCTAACTATCTTTTGTATTGATTAGAAACGATTTACAGCTCGATCGTCACACCGGCAGAGCTTCGGCGTGGAATACAAGACTTCTCTACTTGGATCGCCCTAACAGACCCCTATATATAGTGTTCTGGGTCCGCTCATGTGGACATGTGACACATGAGCGGTCCAGGCTTGACCATAAAAGCGGTTCACACATGACACAAAGGCGATCCACCATCCTATGTCCATATGAGCGACCCTAGCTTCTAAAACCTATACAAACACCTGTTTTCTCGTATAACGTGCCCTATGCTATACAATACAGTGTAAGACCTGATCATAGACACCTAGACGGAATCAACAGATGTAGTGTACCAACAGACTCCCCCTCAGATGTTGATGGAGTCGCCAACACACCTTGATTTCAAAACTGTGTCTTCACATTTTCAGACTAGATCAGTCTCTGGGCTTCCTCTTCTTTCAATCTTCAGATTCCTCCTCTCGATTTACTGGCATTCTTTTGTTCTTCAGTAACATCTTCAGGATCGTTGTCCGATACTAAAAACCTCTAATTCTCTTGATCAGATCTCTTGATTCCTTAAGTTCATCAGCATCATCAGTTTGACATGATCTTCAGAATCAGAATCTGATCTTCACAGACTTTTAGAATCGAATATCCTTGCTCTATCAAAGATCTTTAGCATTAATTTCTGGGATCGAAACCTGGCTACCTGCACAATCTTAACCCAGAAATTAATTTTCTAATTTTATCATATATCAGATACCTCTGCACCAACATATGACTCCCCTCAAAACAATCTATGATGAACCACTTGAAGAAGGTTAGATTTAACAAATACAGTTAGATTTACACAAACACTCCCCCTCAAATTCTGCACATCATGTTCAGCATTTGGAATTTTGAAAATCAGTTTTCCAACGTCAGTTGTCGAAAATCTTTTTGACTTTTTCAAAAATTTATGCTAAAACACACTAAAATCTTTTTTGGATTTTCAATATGAGAAAATAAAATGCAAAGAATGAAATATTTACAAACATTATTTTTGTAAGTTTGTGTAAGAGGATCATATCAGCTTATGAGACAAATCACCAACACCGTTAAGCTTGATTTCATTTTAAGCTTTAAACAATTTACCTAGATTGTCAGTATATTTGTCCTCTTAAATTTTCAACACAAATTTCAATTGATTCAAGATACGATATTAATGTTTTAGAGACTTAAACTTAATTGTGTATCACTCCACTTGAATATACTCCTGTATCCAGATCCCAAATATTCAGTCTTACAGGTGAGTATACCACAGCTGATATCTGTAAAGGGGTTAGGTGCGAAACCGTGAGAGCTCAGGTCAGAACTTCCGTTCAGCAGAGAGATGACGGCTCGACTTTTGGTGGGTCCCCTTTAGAGGATCTTTTTGCATTTCAACAGCAGCGACTATCAATTTTATTGTTTCATCAGCATGCTGAGGGCGACGCTTTTTCAAGCATTTGCATAAAGTATTATCCGGGGACTAGGTCAGAACTTCCATTCAGCAGAAGTCCCGGGATAATACCCCAGATATCACTGAGTATAAAGACCTAGTATCTCAGAATACGGGACCTTTCAAACAAGATTTCGGGGGTTACCCATATATCCAAGAATAGTTACCCACGAATTAAGCAAGTTTGAATTTAAGTTTATATCTCGTTTCAATTTACTAAATGTGCGAAAATCTACTGACACAACCGCAGTAAGATTGTTCAACTCTTTTTAACTTTACATTTCTTTAGCGTGCCGTGATAGTCCACTGATGTACTATCATTTCCTCTTTTTCGCAACAAACTCATTTTTGAATTTTATCATGTTTTTGGCTTTTTCAAATTTTCAAATGTTTTTGGATTTTCTGAAATTTCCCTACTCCCCCTAAAATGCAAACACATTTTAAAGAAAATTTGAAAACTTCAAAACTCTTGACCTACTAGAAACATAAAATGCAAAAACAAACTGTACAGAAACTTGACAACTGACACTGAAACACATCAAATCGCCATCCACTAGGCATAAACAATCTGAACTCCCCCTTTCACAAATCATTTTCTCATTTAGATTTCAAAACACTTAAGTTTGTTTTAATCAAAATGATTTTTTCGGAAAATGAATTTGTGTTGATAACAACCACTTGTAGGTCTATCTTTTAAAAATGGGGATGTGGTTCATCATCTTGTCTATCTTTTGCCATGAATAGTAAATCAAGTACAATTTAATGTCCCTGATTTACCATTTGCATTTAATAGCCTCCTGTACCACTTGTAAATGTAATTAATTCAACGTATCCAATCATCTCAAAATTTAACCACAATTACCACTTGTGGGATCAAGATTACCACCTGTAGATACCCAAAAACTACCAATTGTAGGAATATTACATCTACATCACCATTATATCAATCAAAATGCCGATTCCTGCTTCGCAATTACCCACCTGGAAGCTCCGGCGTAGTCCTTTCACCTGTAGAACATCCAAACATTAATCACAATCATTCAAACAAATATATCATAAACTAGAAAGATGCCGATTCCTGATCCACGATATAAACTTGGGATCTCCGGCATAGTCCTTCGACTATTCTGGGAAACAAACTTCCCTCCAAGTCTTCTCAGACTTGAGGGCTTTCAACTCTTCAGCTGTAGGGTTGTATGTCGCCTTTTTAGTTGCGTAAAAATCTTTTACCCCTTTAGCTCTCCCACTCAACATTTTCCCAAAAATATTTTTAACATTCCCGTTGAATGTTTTCTCGACATCAAATTCTTTTTCATCATCATAAAATTGATTTGAAATTTCAATTTTTCCAATTTTCTTTTTAACCTCCTCAAACTTCAATGATGGAAAAACATCATCATTCACTGAAACTTTCTCCACAACTTGTGGCTCTTCTGGCTTTGTGGAACCAGATTCATTGCCGACTTTTTCTTCTATCTTTTTAGCAACCCACACTTGGTTGTCATTTCCTTTTCTTTTGTAAAATTTTGTCTTCTTCGAACATTCTCCAACCTCATTTTTCGAATTTTTAAAAATTTTGGATTTCTCAAATTTTTCAACAACTTTTTCTTTCATCTTCTGAGAAGCTCCCTATTTTGCTTTGATATCTTTCGAACAATCCGATGCAATGTGACCAGCTTCACTGCATTTAGAACAAGTTTGAGTATTTCTCGGATGAAATACTCCAGTTCCATTCTTTCTCCTCTCAGCAAGAAACTCTTTGTTAGTTTGTCTCCAAAATGGTTTCTGCTGTTCATCTTCAGAGCTTCCACCTGTCACAAATTCAGTGTTTGATTTAGAATTGTTCTCATTTTTGTAATATTCTGGTGGAACAAAACCTAAACCTTTCTTTTTGTAGCTACAATTTTGGTTGGGTTTTTTTGGAAAACCTGAACCAGAATTGTAACCTTTTTTCTTGTTTAGACGTTGTTGAACTCTAGAAGTATATTTTTTAGGTTTATCAAAACTTTTCAAAACTTTTAATTCAGGAATATTAACTTCTATTAGTTTAAAAGTTTTGTTGATTAATTCCGTTTTGATACTCATTATCGGAAACTCTTTGTTATAATATAATTTGTCAGAACCATTCAAAGTATAAACAACTTCGAATGTTTCATCATTCAAATCTGCCTTTGATAACAAAAATTCTTTACTATAAGACCGTTTAACCGACGAATTTTGATTATTGACTGACGACTTTGGCACTTCAGACTCAGATTTCGACTCTGTCTCCTCATCAGTATCCAACACCTGATCGACCACCTTTTTGATTATTTCAGACTCATGATCAGTATCGGATGAGGTAAACGTCACATCAATGTTTTCTGGTAAGACGTCAGTTGTGTCGGTTTTAAGCTTTATATTGACTGCTTTTGCAAGTTGCTCCTCATTTGGTTTCCTAGGTGAATACCCATCCCAAATTGGAGGTGGACACTTGTTATAGCTAACAGTAGTTTTCTTACCACAGTCTTTCTTTTCTTTTGGCTTCTCGTCTTGAAAAGCTTCCATACCTGCAACAGTTGGATAAACACGATCAATAACATAATCAGAGGTAGAATAGCTCAACAATAACCTTCTAATTCTCTCATTTTCAATCTTTTCAGTTTCCAACTCTTGCTTCCATTTGGCACTCTCTTCAATGTAAAAATTTATAGCTTTTTGCTTCGACATTAAAGTTGCATTCATCATAGTCAGCGCCTGTTCTCTTTCTGTGTTTGTCTTTTGGAGACCAGTTACTGTTTTGTTCAACACGTCGTACGATTCCTTCACATAATTGAGATTGAACAATAACTGCTCTTTCTTTTTCTCATACTCAGCTATGATGTCGTCTTTGGCTGCACACTCTTTGCAGGCTTTCAAACACTTCTCACATGGCTTGACGACTTCAATAATCTTCTCAACTTCGATTGTTTTAATAACTTCAACCACTTTTTCTACTTCGATCACCTTTTCTATTTCTTTCACAACCTCACCAATCTTCTCAGCAACATTTTCATCATTCTGAACATCACCTTCAGATTCAGATTGTTGTTCTTTAGCAGCTTGTTTCTCTTTCAGTTTCTCCATTCTTTCTGCAAAATAAAAATGAAAACTTTCAGGAGACATATGAGATTTTGCAATATTTATATGTTTCTCTTCCTCATCATCACTGCTACTATGATCTGGTGATTGATCAAACTGTACAGATTTTTCAGAATCATCATCAGAAACACCAGAATCAGACGGTGTTTTATCAAATACAACTTCCTGTTCTTGAACAGTTTCATCTTTTACAATCTCATCTGAATTATCTGAAACATCTCAAGAGTGTTCTGAAAGTCTATCAGTACTATCTGAACTTTCATCAGATGACACAGACTTTTCATCTCCACTTGACACATTCTCTCCAATAGATCTCATCCAAGTAGCAAACAAATTTGGCTCTCGGACGATCTTGGCAATGAAAGCTTTAAAACTTCCATTTTCATCCACGAACATATCCCAACTGAAACCTTCTGGTAGTTTCTCATCATCTTGATCGATAACACGTTCTGCTGTGGCTTCAGATGATATATAATCACTCCAGCTGAAATCTACCAAACATGCTCTTTTGGAATCTTCAATCTTTCTCCCATGAGCTGTCTGCGGTTCTTGGGATTGGCCGATTTGCTGATAAATAGCTTTGCGGTAGTAATCATCTTTCCCAAATGGATTCTGTGCTCCGCTAGCTTCTCTTCCTTTGCACTCCCGCTTGAAATGGCCTTTCTCCCTGCATCGAAAACATGTAACTTTAGATTTATCAAAACCTAAAGTTGAAACATGAGCATCTAAAAAGTCATTTCTCCCGGTAATGGTTTTGAATTTCTCAGCTCGACGAAGAACACTTGCAAGACACCATTTGATATCCATAAGTTCCATTTCCTCGGCATCTATTTGGTCGTAATCCTCTTTAGTGAGCATAGGATTTCCGATCCGACCAGCAACAAGACCTTCATAAGATAATAGAACTGAACCCAGAAGTGCCATGTGGTCTTTAGCAGTGTCTTCAGAGAAGCTTTGACCTTCTGGAAGGTTGAGAGCTATGTTGCATTGAATTATGTATCCATTTCCTGTTTTTGTACTCTGAGACTGAAAGCTTGTGTTAGTTTCTTTCGGATTCACACTCGGAAACGATGAAAACCCACTGCTACTCTTGTTTGAACCCTGATCATCTTTTTCTGATGAATCTCCAGCACTGAAAGCGGTTTGAATTTTCGGACTTCTTTCAGCTTCAGAAACTGGAATACTACCTTTATAGTACATTTTAACATCTTGTTGACCACTAGGATTATTCATCCTCGCGATCTTTTGCTGCTCAAGATCCTGACTCTCAATTTTTTCAATAAACTGACCAATTGTTAGTTTGTCATAAACACCCGTGTTTTTCAGTATCATCAAATACGTTCCCCACTCTTTCTGAGGTAACGCATCAGCCAATTTATCAACCCATTCCTCACGACCTTTTTCAACTCCCAACATTGATAACGAACGCACTAAGTGACAGTATCTCTCAATCAGCTTTTTAGTATCCTCTCCCGGCAAACTGCTAAACAAATCAAATTCCTTTTTAAGCAATGCCTTCTTGCTTTTGATCATACTTTCACTACCCTCGAATTTTACTTTAAGAGCATCCCAAATTGACTTCGCAGTTTTGTCGTGCTGTAGCAAAATGAATATATCTTCTTTAATCGCCTGCTGTAACAAATTGATCATCATTTTCTCTGCTCTGTACATTGCACGTTCTTGTTCTGAGAATTCAGATATCTGTTTAATGACTTGCAACTCTGTTCGAGGCAATGTGTACTTTTCCAATATGCATTCCCATGATCTGAGATGATTTGCCTGAACCCAGTTTTCAAAGCGATCCTTCCACCCATAATACTCCTCAATGCTCATCAATTTCGGGGGCTTTTGAGTTGTTCCTGTCTCATTTTCTAAGTTCATTGCTTGAGCAATTGCGGCTGGAGTAGTCGATGTAGCAAAGGCGTTGTAAAACTCAGAATTCATGATGACTTAGCACGATTTTCAAAGCAACTGACAGAAAAGCGATTCTACAGTGAACAGAAAGGCGATCCAAAACAATTCTTTGGAGCGGTCCAGAAATCTTAATCTAAGAGCGGTCCTCAAACTGATTTTGAGCGATCTAAAATTTGTCTTATAAGCGATCCAGAAATAACTACTTGAGCGATCCAACAATGTTCACAAGAGCGATTCAAGAGTAAAATTTCGAGCGGTCCATGAATGTACTATGAGCGATCCAGGTGATTAATTTTGGAGCGGTTCAGAGGCAATTTTGTATTAATGAGCGGTCCAAAACACTGAATTATGAGCGGTTCACGATGACGTCATTCGAGCGGTCCAAATTACGAACAAGTTTTGATCTGTTTTTAAGTTCAATTTTGGTCTGAAACTTCCAAGGGTTTGTCTCGGTATGATAATGAACAATCTGTGAAAATTTGAACGAAATTCAACCATGAAATATCCTGGAAATGAGAAAAGAAGGTGTAGAAGTGAGAAGAAACAGTGAAATCCGGCTATAATCTGTAGAAAACCTCCTCCCAAGCTCTGATACCACTTGTAGGATCGTTTGCTGACCCGAACGAGTCGTTCAGAGGTTTACTCTTGCAATTCAGATGCGGAATAATAAGAAAAGCAAGTAGATATAGCTTGTTCTTCCTCCTAACTATCTTTTGTATTGATTAGAAACGATTTACAGCTCGATCGTCACACCGGCAGAGCTTCGGCGTGGAATACAAGACTTCTCTACTTGGATCGCCCTAACAGACCCCTATATATAGTGTTCTGGGTCCGCTCATGTGGACATGTGACACATGAGCGGTCCAGGCTTGACCATAAAAGCGGTTCACACATGACACAAAGGCGATCCACCATCCTATGTCCATATGAGCGACCCTAGCTTCTAAAACCTATACAAACACCTGTTTTCTCGTATAACGTGCCCTATGCTATACAATACAGTGTAAGACTTGATCATAGACACCTAGACGGAATCAACAGATGTAGTGTACCAACAATAGCCGATTTTAACCGTGAAAAATATCAACTTTATGAAAGAAGGTGTAGAAAATCAGATTTTCAAGCTGAATATGGCAAGAACTTCTCGTCCTGAGCTCTGATACCACTTGTAGGATCGATTTCGACCTGAATGAGTCGTTCGGAAGAGCTCTCGTACGTTTCAGAGGCGGAAACTAAGAAACGAACTTGAAAACAGCTTGAAATACACTATAATCCTCTTGTACATATAAATAACAGTGTTTACAATGAGAGGAAATACCGGCAGCACTTCGGTATCACTTTGCCTAAACGTTACAAATGAACTTGTATGAAACCTATTTATACTAGACAGACCTACCGTTTGAAATCCCTCAAACGGACACTAATTCAAACTAAAGGGCTTTTCAAACGGTTACATGCTCAAGCGGAAGCCATAAAAATGATTACAATATTCAAACGACAACCTCCTATTCCAAACTAAAGTCAACACTTTCAAACAATTAGAACTAATTCAAACGGCCATTCAAACCTATGATTGGTCCTTTCAAACGGCAACATCCTATTGGACCAAGCTTCATTTGTCTTATGTGAGAATGATGCAATGATGATGTCATCATTGTGATGTCATCATCAAAGATGATGACATAATCTGTGATCAAATCCGCAACGAACCCGAGACTCGATATTAAGACGAAGACGACAGATGACTGCACCAACACAATGTTGGCTCTGATACCAACCTCTCACACCCCGATATTTCCACATATTATCGGTGGGCCCAGCGGGGAGTATCGTGACGTAGTTGATATCATCATAGTCAAATATACACAGATTATAGCACAATGGAAGTCTGGGTAGAAATTACTATTACAAACCGAAAGTGTAAAGTACGAATAAAATAATATACAGACGGTTATAAGAAAGGATCCACAGGCGGATCTAAAATATAATACAAAACATTATTCAACAGACTTATGGCATTAAGAACTTGCAAGATTCCCTAATTAACGCCCAGAAGCTCCCAGCCAATTACGAGTAGTACCTGTCACTTAATCTTTTTGAAAATACGTCAGTTTACACTGGTAAATACAATTAACCAACTCTTTTGAAAACATTTATGAAAATTGATTTAAATGCACAAGGTGCAAATATTCTTTTATAACTTGGGATAATTATATAATGATAATCTTGTATCAGATTTACATGTTTGTCATACATTTAGGGTCCGGGATAGAAGCAGGGACACGATTAACCGACACACCACTAATATAAACCCACATGGAGTTATCCCCGACAAATGGGTATATCTTTTTACATACGCAACTGTCAGGTGTATGCCTACACCCCGTGCTTAAGTCGTGGCCATTTACAATTGAAATGAGCCGAGGATATCCAGGACACGGTCGCGTTAACCCCCAATGTTTATGTTATCAAGCAAAACTGATTAAAACGGGGTTATGTAATTCATTAACCATTATTCGATTAAATGATTTTATACCTGACCAAGTGGTAATATATTTTTACTATAACCCAAGCCCGTATAAGGGAAAATAAGTTAAAAGTGTTTACCCGAGCTTAAAATGCGGGATTTGATTACTCAGCCGTATAATCTAATCAAACTAGTGCAAGTAGCTTTTACCGGGGCTCCTAATCTGGAACGAAGGTTTTATTAACCTATTAGATTACTAACGGGTCTTATTTAAGTTGTAAACTTAGACCGGTTAGTTTAAACAAAGGTTTACGGTACGAAACGCTAGATTAAGCGATGACCGGATTGGAATGTAATTTAGACCCGACAAGTATGGTGACTTGCATTATATGGGTAAACTAAATACATTCTGGAATTTGAAGTTTAAATGATAAGATTTGACCCGTTTCGGCTAATTTATGTAAACTAGTCACATAAACCGCACCGTACGCGTATAAGCATAAATAGGTAACCAGATGAGTCATATACAAGTTCCATAAGTTATTATGCTTAAATTATGTTATGATATTAGTAGGATATCAGCAAATATGCCCAAAAAGGTTTTAAAACCAAATTAAGTCTCGTAAGGGCATTTTGGTCATTTTAAGATTTATAAAAGAGGTTTTAAAAATAAACTGATGTTCTGGTCTAAAAATAAACTGATGTAGGATATCATACATATGTGTGGTTTACCATTGATGGCCAAACTATGCACCGTAGGGGCATTTTGGTCATTTCACATATATTTTTAAAGACAAAATTGGAAGTCTGAGTTCACGACTTATACTTACTGTATAAGTATAAAAATTTATCTGTAAATTCAGTAGGTAACAAGTCTTAGGTGTTAAATATGGTTTTAAACCATACTATGCACCTAATTAGCGTAAAAATCGATAATTGACGATATTTGAAAAGTTTATGTGATTCTGAGATTTTGACCAGCCTTGGATGATTAAAATATTTTATTTTACATATTAAATCAGTAGAAAAAGGTTTGGCATGTTAATCATATGTAAATCACATTTTATTAGCAAAAAGGGTATTATCGTCAATTATGGAATTTATACAAGAACTCAAAGTTATGGTCAGTATCTAATCTGACCTGACATTCCAAAAATTCCTAAAAATGATATCATAACAGTAGGTAATGAGTTTGGTGTCAAAATTTATGTTTAAACATGATTTATGCATAAAAGCGTAATTTAATTTTATAAAAGTTAAATTTTACGATATCTTGCATAACATTAGTTTGAGACCAGAAAATAATGTCAAAACAATTTAGACATGTTTATATATCAGTAACTAAGTTAATTGCATGCTTACATATTCAAAAATCTCATTTTTAGACCATAAGGGCATAACGGTCAAAGTTAAGCATAATAACGGAAACAAGTAAATAAACTCAGATTACTAATGGACCATGTAATATAATCTCAGAGGGTTATACTACTATATAATATGGTCACAAAGGAACCTTATTGCATAAAGAAACTAAGCTAATTCGGGTCAGAACTGAAAGTCAAAGCAAAAGTCAACTTTTACGACTTTCGGTTGCGAAGCGAGCCTAAACTCAGAATTGTCGGGTCAAACATGTCTAGACATGTTCTAATATTATTTACCAAGTTATTAAAGTGATAAAACATATTTTATAGCTTCTACATTATCAGATATGAATTTATTTAAAAACTGACCCGTTTGACTTTTTATGTTAATTACTTTGACCCGACAATTAACTAAGTAAACGTGGTAATTAGGAGGTGCCCTTTTGAGGGATTATCACCTATCTAATTACGATCACGTAGCCACTTTCGTTTCGAATAATGGCTGGACTGATAAAGATTAAACTAAAAGTCAAAGCGTAATTACGACAACTTAGACTTTTGGTCTTTAAACATATAAAAACCGAACTACAGAGGCTAAGAACACTTACACAAGGTCCTAGCACGAAGTTTGAACTGAGGGGAGACTCCTTTAGGACTAGGAAGCTCCAGAGAAGAAAAATGGAATGAAAATTTGAATGTGCAACAAAGGCACCTATTTATAGAGAAATGAGGATCTTTGAGATCAATCCAGCTGTTATAGGAGGCTACCAGATGATCAAAGGTGTTAAGGTGTCAGTAAAAACCATCAACAAGGCCTTGGTTTTGAGAAATGAGCATGCAATAGCGGTTTGAAAGCTGCAACATGTAGCTGTCTAGAGTTTTGGATGCTGGCACCTTCCTCGCGGCCCGCGTTGGAGACAAGGGGGTGCCTACGCGCCCCGCGACGCTCCTTGTTTCCGGTTAACAAGTTTCCAGGTTGACAGTTTCAGTCCCTGGTCCTTTATAACTTCAAATAACTTTCATTTTTAGCACTTTAGACCCCCAAAGTTTGTTTTTAAATATCTTGGGACATATATCTAACATTGTTAAGCTTCCATACAGTTACGAGATCACCCGAAAGGTACTAGTTTCTCTCGTTGACGCTTTTAATCCCTTTTTATTGAAATCATGCATAACTTTTAAATAACGATATCGAAACCATATATAATTATCATCTAGTATTCTCGGATATATAATTGGACATTACGAAGCTCCGGGTTCGTTAAAAGGTCACTCAGAGGTAAGAATTAACATGTTGACACATTTAACCCCTTCGTCTTATACGTTTCACTTGTTTTTCACAAATGGCATCTCACGCCCAATAATTTAATCGTTTAAGCATACGAACACCATATAAGGTTGTTTAAAAGCATAGTTTCCACATATTGACACTTTTAGTCCTTGCACATACTCTTTTCTCTGTTTGACAACTTTAGTCCCTCAAAATCAACTTTTTACACGTTTAGGGTTTATGACACGTGTCTTCACTTAATTGGTCATGATTTTGCGAGGTGTTAGCGTAAAGCACTAATTCCCCCTGAAATCCATCTTCAAGTCTTTTGCACAGTTCACGACTCTCCTCTTATTTGCTAAACTGCAACTTTCACGAACAATCACCAACTTGAAACTAGTCAATGCAACATCCTCTGTTTCAGCTTTAACCGCATCCGAGCTTAGTTTTTGATATATCATTTCAGCACCACGATCTTGCATTCCGCTTGCTCGATCTAAGAATGTAAAAAAACTCAACCGGCAATTGATAGAAACTTCAAATACCCCACTGATTAACTTCAAATCAGTGATTCCCCCTGAAGATCTGATATCCCGTTTACCGTGATCAACGTTAACGCACCGTAAGAATGATAGATCAGTGTAAACGGTATCCTCCATAATCAGCAAATCTTCATCGGAAAACAAATCATCAGGTAATGTAATCCGATCTCTGAAGCATTCATCCACAATCAGATTCATCTCCTCGGATAATCTAGATCTCAGAAGTTATTATCCACGATCACTCTCAGATCTCCGATGCTTTTGTCCACGATCATATATCAACACCTTGGATCATCTTGATCTCTGAAGCTTTCATCCACTCTCAGATTCACATTCCCCCTAACAATCTGAAGTCGAAACTACCCGAATACTGTTGCAGTGTCACGAATTTCAAAAATGCTGGAACATCTAAAAATTTTTATTTCCCCCTCATTTTTGCAAATTCTGACGTCTCTATCACTGAACTCCCCCTCAAACTGAGCAATTCAGTCCTCTATTATCTATGAAAAACTCGACTATGCCGAAAATATGACAATTTTCCTCAAACGTCAGTTTTTCATCATTGCGGATTTTATGTTTTGGCCCATAAATAGTCAGATAACCTGAATAATAAACATTCTACACCAGTATCATGACTACCTCACTAATTTCCACAATCCTTGATCGCATTATCAAAACTGTTCACTGAAGCCCCTAACGGTGTCCTCGAACAACCCAGCTTGGTCGTTAAAAACCCAAAAAAAAATTTCAATCACCAAATTTTTCTGGAGACTCTCCTCGTCATTGCGATCAAAAAATGCCTTTTTAAGGCATTAGTTCATCCGTTCATGTAACACCCCCAAAATACCACCTGCGGAAACCCCCGCGAGGCGTGTTACACATCAGAGTCTGAGCCACCAATCACATTGAACCAATAGAAAATACTTAATAAAACATGTTATCAAACCAATAATGTCGAGTAGCGGAAGCATATAATAAATTGTTTTGCAATCGTTTCATAATAATTCAAAACCAAAGTGTCAATACTAGCAATCTCATAGCTTCGATCCATGACAACTCCAGCACTCCCAGATAGCAAGTCCACGCTCCACAGTTAACGACCTACAAGCATGCAACAAGTGTGTCAGACTACGCTGGTGAGTTCAAGGTATTGCGTACGTGTGAAGTTACCGGGTATTAGTTAAGTCAACTCGTTGTATGTTTCTGATATCGTTGTTAATTCGTTTGTTGTACCGTATGCAGCGTCAATGATGGGAATGCCTAACTCCAATGCCCCACAGGCATTGGTAAAGTCAAGGTATCAAACAACCTTGACCAACTGTAGGAGGTCTTATATCCGCGTTACAAGTTGTCCCAGTAATTAGTTCACGCCCGTCCTTACGGCCCGGTGTGAGGGTGCCAAACCTAATAGCGCTATCAACTAATTACCCCATTGCCTTACAGGCAATCCGGTAAATGATTGTTTCTATGTTTCAGTTGTTTACCCCAAGTTTTCCTTCCAAATGTTTATCAGATGTCCCAAACCACCGGGACGCATGCTTGAGAAAATGCAATGAACTCACCTGGGGTTGCTCGGTATGATTCACATAGTTCAATTAAGTTAATAAGCAATCAACCACGTCCTACCAAAGTTATCATACCAATCAGATTCGCATTCAAGTATTGCACGTAAGTTCCACACGTATAATAACAGGCTGTGCAAGTATTCAACATGGTATTCCACGTAACCAATCACGTAAACAAGCATCACGTAAACAGACAGTGTCCAAGTGTTCAGCCCAATCTGTTGGGCTCGTATTTGTGCAGGCCCAACAACAGCATGTACGATTACATGGTCTCGAGTCGCAACAAGGAAAGGTCCCGAGTCGCAACCAGCGATCTCGAGTCGCAACCAAAGGCGGTTACGAGTCGCAACGGGACTCGCAACTGGGGTCTCGGCTTGTCATGGTCCGGTTACGAGTCGCAACAGGACTCGCAACCGTGGTTTCGGTTCATGCTGTTCGTGTCGGTGTGTGTGTTGGTTTCGACTCGCAACCGTGTGTGGTTTCGAGTCGCAATGGGAGATCCCGACTCGCAACCTCCTGTCGTAACCGGATGTGTAACTGATTTCCTGATTTACAGCTCATAATTTCCGTAACTGATTATGCACAAATTTGGAAATTCAATCATGATCAATTAACAGTTTTGTTTATCATCAAAACGGATCAAACAGCAGTTTCTAAACAGAATCATGTATGTTCATATTATCATCATCAAGAACAGTGGATCGGATCATGTGACAATCGATTTCATAAACTATCAAGCAACCTAAATCATGTTCCCAAATCATAACATCACAACCGGTTAACAAACATCATATCCGATTAGATACAAACATGGCCGATTCATGAACATTAACAGTTAACATCATAATCAAACATATTATCATGCAACAATACTCACAAGAACTTTCATATAACAACCAATTCCTCAACAATATTCAAACCATCAATAAACATAACAATCACTAACCGAATTAAAGAAGAGACAAGAATGATCCTCGGTTGTAGGGTGTGGGTGTGTCGCCGGGTTCCAAGTAGCCGAGAGGGAGAGAGAGTTCTTTAGGGTTTGTGTGTGTTTGTGAGATAATTGTAACAAATGAGAGAACTTCCTCCACTAGTGAGTGTTTACACGGTTTAAGAGAGTGGGCCGTCCCCTCATCGGGCCGCCCTAACGGTCTCGAGTCCATCAATCATGGACCGAATGAGTTGTGTAGGCAAATGGGTCGTGTATTCGGGTTATGTAACATATAACATATATCACGATTTCACATAAAACACATATATCATGTTATTCACTAATGTTCACACAATCACGTAATGTTACACAAAACAGGTTCGAAATACGAGTTGTCACAGTATCCCCAACTAAAAGGAAATTTCGTCCCGAAATTTGGTACGCACTCACTAACGTAAGCTATACAGGTTAAAGCTAGGTAGGTTACATCGTTTGCTGGTTTTCCTGGGGTGTCACATCCTCCCCAACTTGAATGGGAATTTCGTCCCGAAATTCGCTAGTTGCCTCAACTCTAGGTTCACTAGGTTCTGCCTGATCTGTGGGAAACAAATGTGGATACTTAAGTTTCATCTGGTCCTCGCGTTCCCACGTGAACTCTGGACCCCGTCTCGAGTTCCAACGAACTCTGACAATCGGTATGCGGCTGTGCTTACGAACTTTGACTTCCCGATCCATGATTTCAATTGGTTCTTCGACAAACTGCAATTTGTCGTCTATCTTTAGTTCTTGGAATGGTACTACTAGTGTTTCGTCAACCAAACACTTCTTTAGCTGTGATACATGAAATACATCATGGACATTACCCAACTCAGCAGGTAATTCCAACCTGTAGGCCACCTTTCCAATCCGTTCTAAAATTTTGAAGGGTCCTACATAACGAGGGTTTAGTTTGCCGCGTTTCCCAAAACGCACCACACCCTTCCAGGGTGAGACCTTTAGCATAACTCGGTCATTAACTTCGAATTCCAACGGCTTACTACGCTTGTCAGCGTAACTTTTCTGACGATCGCGAGCTGCGGCCATACGGTTTCTGATCTGCACGATGCTTTCTGATGCTTCAAGGACAAACTCAGGTCCTGTGATCTGACTATCTCCCACCTCATGCCAACAGAGAGGTGAACGACATTTCCGTCCGTACAGTGCTTCGAACGGAGCTGCCTTAATACTTGAATGGTAGCTGTTGTTGTAGGAGAATTCTATCAACGGTAGGTGTTTCTCCCATCCTTTTCCAAAGTCGAGTACGCATGCTCGAAGCATGTCTTCAAGTGTTTGGATGGTGCGCTCGCTTTGACCATCCGTCTGCGGGTGATAAGCGGTACTCATGTCGAGTTGGGAACCAAACGATTTATGCATAGACTGCCATAACTCTGAAGTGAAACGCGGATCACGGTCTGAAATGATAGAAGTTGGCACTCCATGCCTAGCAACCACTTCCTTGAGATACACTGCTGCCAGCTGAGAAAACTTGTCCGTTTCCTTGATTGCTAGGAAGTGTGCTGATTTCGTGAGGCGATCAACAATCACCCAAATAGTGTCATTCCCAGCCTGAGTTCTTGGTAGTCCTGTCACGAAATCCATAGCGATCTGTTCCCACTTCCATGTGGGTATCTCTGGTTGCTGCAGTAGACCTGAGGGCTTTTGATGTTCTGCTTTGACTTTAGCACAAGTCAAACATTTGCTGACGTAGGTTGCTATATGAGCCTTCATGCTGGGCCACCAGTAAGTAGTTTTCAGGTCGTGGTACATCTTATCTGATCCAGGATGTACGGAGTAACGTGACTTATGTGCCTCTTCCATTACAAGTTCCCGTAAGTTGCCAAAGAGCGGGACCCAAATGCGTCCAGTTACGTAGTAAGCGCCGTCTCCCTTTTGTTCTAGTCGTTGTCTCGAGCCACGTAAAGCTTCAGCTCGAACATTCTCTGGTTTCAACGCTTCTAACTGAGCGTCTCGTATCTGGGAAGGGAGATTGGACTGAATCGTGAGTTGCAATGCTCGCACACGCCTAGGTGCGTTATCCTTCCTGCTGAGGGCGTCGGCTACAACGTTCGCCTTGCCCGGGTGATACTTGATGGCACATTCATAATCGTTCAATAACTCCACCCATCGTCGTTGTCGCATATTCAACTCTTTCTGGTCGAAGATGTGCTGGAGACTCCTATGGTCGGTGTAGATGGTGCATTTGGTACCGTACAGATAGTGTCTCCAAATCTTCAACGCAAACACCACCGCTCCTAGCTCCAAGTCGTGTGTCGTGTAGTTCTTCTCGTGCACCTTCAGTTGTCGAGAAGCATAAGCGATCACCTTCTCGCGTTGCATCAACACGCAACCGAGACCCTGAATTGACGCGTCACAATAAACCACAAAATCTTCGGTGCCCTCTGGCAAAGACAAGATCGGTGCACTGCAAAGTTTCTGTTTTAACATCTGGAAGGCCTCTTCCTGCTTCGTTCCCCACGAGTACGCCGTGTGCTTCTGTGTCAGTGAGGTGAGAGGTTGCGCGATTTTCGAGAAGTCTTTAATAAACCTTCGATAGTATCCGGCGAGACCAAGAAATTGACGTACCTCAGACGGAGTCTTTGGTGCCGCCCAATTCTTAACTGCATCCACCTTCGCAGGGTCCACATGTATCCCTTTCTCGTTAACAACGTGCCCAAGGAAATGCACTTCCCGAATCCAAAAGTCGCACTTAGAAAACTTTGCATACAGTTGTTCCCTCCTCAAGAGTTCCAAGATGAGACGTAGGTGACGCTCATGATCTTCCTTGTTCTTGGAGTAGACCAAGATGTCGTCGATAAACACTATAACAAACTCGTCGAGATATGGCTTGCACACGCGGTTCATAAGATCCATGAAAACTGCTGGTGCATTGGTCAATCCAAACGGCATGACCAAAAACTCATAGTGCCCGTAGCGCGTTCGAAAGGCTGTCTTGGGAACATCCTCTTCCCTAACCCTTACCTGGTGATAACCCGACCTTAAGTCGATCTTTGAATAGAAACTCGACCCTTGCAACTGGTCGAACAAGTCGTCGATACGTGGTAACGGATAGCGGTTCTTAATGGTCACCTTGTTGAGCTCTCGATAGTCGATACACATACGGAATGACCCGTCTTTCTTCTTTACGAACAAAACTGGGGCTCCCCAAGGCGAAGAACTGGGTCGAATAAAGCCCCTGTCCAACAACTCCTGCAGTTGATTAGACAGTTCCTGTAACTCTCCTGGTGCTAACCGGTAAGGAGCTCGAGCAATTGGAGCTGCTCCCGGTGCAAGGTCAATTTGAAATTCTACTTGACGGTGAGGAGGTAACCCTGGTAGCTCCTCTGGAAATACATCAGCGAATTCTCGCACTACTGGGAGATCCTCAATCTTACTCTCTTCAGACTGAGCGTTGGTAACTAGCGCTAACAGTGCAGGATACCCCTTTTGTAGATACTGTTGTGCACGCATGGCCGTGATAATCCCAACCATCGTCCCACTACGATGTCCTTGAACTAACAGTGACCCTCCATCAGGGAGAGGAATACGCAAAATCTTCTCCTTACATAGAATTTCTGCCTGGTGCTTAGACAACCAATCCATGCCTACCACTATGTCAAAACTACCGAGCGTAACGGGAAGGAGGTCAATATCAAACACCTGACCCACGAGATCTAGTTTGCACCCAAAAAGGACGTTCGAGGCTTCTATCGTCTTACCATCTGCTAGTTCTACTACTTGTTTAACCTCTAAGGGTGTTGGGGTTATCCCTAATCGTTGACTAAACTCTAGGGACACGTAACTCCAATCAGCACCCGAATCAAATAATACAGAAGCAATACGATCGTTAACAGGAAACGTACCAGTTACAACGTTGCCGTCATTCCTGGCATCCCCTGCTCCAAGCTGAAACACTCTGCCCCGAGCACCATTACCCCCGTTGTTGCCGTTATTGTTGTTGTTTCCAGCATTGTTGTTATTCGGGCGGTTGTTGTTGTCGTTGGCGTTCTGGTTTAACTGAGGACAATCCCGTTTAAAGTGGCCCTCATCCCCGCATTGAAAGCACCCCTTCCTGAAACCCTGGTTCTGCTGGGGTGGTTGTCCCTGTTGTCTCTGATTCTGCTGGTTCTGTTGCTGCTGGTGCCTGGGCTGTGAAGCCCTGCAATCCTTGGCCTCATGGCCCACTTTACCACACCTGCGACACGTGCGACTACATGGCCCGAAATGATGGTAGCCACACTTATTACACTGTGGTTTCTTTCCTGCATACGAGCCCTGACTTTGACCACTTCCCTGGCCTTGATTGACAGACGACGACTGGCTGATGTTGCGGTTGCTGTTGTCTGGCCTTTTCTGATTTTGGCCAGCACTGGATGCCTTGTCATAATCACTCCACTTCCGCTTGTTATCATTAGCAGACGCAGTGGCAGTGGGTGTAGCAGCAGCAGTGGCTGAAATGCGCGGAGGTAACGATCCGCTCTCCACCTCTTGATCCACAATCTTGTGAGTCAGACGAACGATCTGTGTCAAATCATTGAGATGGGCTGCAGTGACCAAGCTCTTCACACGCGGAGGTAACCCTCTAATGAATAACTCAATTCTCCTAGGCATAGGCCGGGACAAGTTTGGGCACATGTCGGCCAGTTCGTATTGTCGCTTCACATACGCTTCAACTTCCGACCCAACCATCTTCAAGTTGTAATACTCGTTTTCCAGTTTCTCGATTTCATCCCGAGGACAGTACTCCTCCCTGATCAGTTCTTTAAAATCTTCCCAAGTTGTGGCATTCGCTGCCTCAATGCCCAACAACTGCACTTGGGCGTTCCACCATGTTAGGGCACCATCAGCCAAGGTACCCGCAGCATATTTCACCCTGTCCCCGGCGGGACAGTTACAGATAGCAAACACGGATTCTGCTTTTTCGAACCATCTTAGGAGTCCCACAGCCCCTTCAGTCCCGGTGAAGGTCTGTGGCTTGCAGTCCATAAACATTTTGAAGGTACACACAGGCTGGTTAGGTTGGGGTTGCGCTTGTTGACCTAAATAACGGGAGGAAACACATTATAGGAATGAAAAGACGTGTATGTGGTATAAGAATAAGGAGTACTTGGTACATTCCGTACCAGCTTGATAGGCTGCTAGAGCCTCAGCCACGCGGGTATTGATTAGGTCAGTCAACTCAGCCTGAGTCATGTTGATGTTGCCACGTCCGTGTCCTCGTCCACTCATGTTTCTATAGTTGGGAATAAACCGGTTTAGAAATCGAAACGAGATGGAAGTCAGGTGTCATACAGATATCTATATACTACCAAGTTTGCACATAGTAAGGCAGAACCCTTCTCACGCTCGATAAGCCTCACTGGGACTTGCATGCACCTCGCGTTATTATTAAGTGTGCACCCATAATAATAAGGCGATTTGCATGTTCATCTCAGAGCCTCTTAGCTTGCGCTCGAAGTTTCCCCCGTTCAAATAACACAACAGCTGATATCATAGTTCTATGGTTCACATGAGTCGAAGAGTAGTGTCACACTATCAAGTCACTATGGTGTTTAATGTATCAGTTCATATACGTTGTGGGTGTGTGACTGCTAAGCAAGTAATGTATAAAGTGAGAGAGAAGCGAACCTTGCAATCTGGTGCTGAGTGTCATGATCGATTGTCGAAGTTGTTCGGTTATAGTCTGGTTTTACAAAACGTTTTAAAACCTAGTTCACTATAACCAATGGCTCTGATACCAAACTGTAACACCCCCAAAATACCACCTGCGGAAACCCCCGCGAGGCGTGTTACACATCAGAGTCTGAGCCACCAATCACATTGAACCAATAGAAAATACTTAATAAAACATGTTATCAAACCAATAATGTCGAGTAGCGGAAGCATATAATAAATTGTTTTGCAATCGTTTCATAATAATTCAAAACCAAAGTGTCAATACTAGCAATCTCATAGCTTCGATCCATGACAACTCCAGCACTCCCAGATAGCAAGTCCACGCTCCACAGTTAACGACCTACAAGCATGCAACAAGTGTGTCAGACTACGCTGGTGAGTTCAAGGTATTGCGTACGTGTGAAGTTACCGGGTATTAGTTAAGTCAACTCGTTGTATGTTTCTGATATCGTTGTTAATTCGTTTGTTGTACCGTATGCAGCGTCAATGATGGGAATGCCTAACTCCAATGCCCCACAGGCATTGGTAAAGTCAAGGTATCAAACAACCTTGACCAACTGTAGGAGGTCTTATATCCGCGTTACAAGTTGTCCCAGTAATTAGTTCACGCCCGTCCTTACGGCCCGGTGTGAGGGTGCCAAACCTAATAGCGCTATCAACTAATTACCCCATTGCCTTACAGGCAATCCGGTAAATGATTGTTTCTATGTTTCAGTTGTTTACCCCAAGTTTTCCTTCCAAATGTTTATCAGATGTCCCAAACCACCGGGACGCATGCTTGAGAAAATGCAATGAACTCACCTGGGGTTGCTCGGTATGATTCACACAGTTCAATTAAGTTAATAAGCAATCAACCACGTCCTACCAAAGTTATCATACCAATCAGATTCGCATTCAAGTATTGCACGTAAGTTCCACACGTATAATAACAGGCTGTGCAAGTATTCAACATGGTATTCCACGTAACCAATCACGTAAACAAGCATCACGTAAACAGACAGTGTCCAAGTGTTCAGCCCAATCTGTTGGGCTCGTATTTGTGCAGGCCCAACAACAGCATGTACGATTACATGGTCTCGAGTCGCAACAAGGAAAGGTCCCGAGTCGCAACCAGCGATCTCGAGTCGCAACCAAAGGCGGTTACGAGTCGCAACGGGACTCGCAACTGGGGTCTCGGCTTGTCATGGTCCGGTTACGAGTCGCAACAGGACTCGCAACCGTGGTTTCGGTTCATGCTGTTCGTGTCGGTGTGTGTGTTGGTTTCGACTCGCAACCGTGTGTGGTTTCGAGTCGCAATGGGAGATCCCGACTCGCAACCTCCTGTCGTAACCGGATGTGTAACTGATTTCCTGATTTACAGCTCATAATTTCCGTAACTGATTATGCACAAATTTGGAAATTCAATCATGATCAATTAACAGTTTTGTTTATCATCAAAACGGATCAAACAGCAGTTTCTAAACAGAATCATGTATGTTCATATTATCATCATCAAGAACAGTGGATCGGATCATGTGACAATCGATTTCATAAACTATCAAGCAACCTAAATCATGTTCCCAAATCATAACATCACAACCGGTTAACAAACATCATATCCGATTAGATACAAACATGGCCGATTCATGAACATTAACAGTTAACATCATAATCAAACATATTATCATGCAACAATACTCACAAGAACTTTCATATAACAACCAATTCCTCAACAATATTCAAACCATCAATAAACATAACAATCACTAACCGAATTAAAGAAGAGACAAGAATGATCCTCGGTTGTAGGGTGTGGGTGTGTCGCCGGGTTCCAAGTAGCCGAGAGGGAGAGAGAGTTCTTTAGGGTTTGTGTGTGTTTGTGAGATAATTGTAACAAATGAGAGAACTTCCTCCACTAGTGAGTGTTTACACGGTTTAAGAGAGTGGGCCGTCCCCTCATCGGGCCGCCCTAACGGTCTCGAGTCCATCAATCATGGACCGAATGAGTTGTGTAGGCAAATGGGTCGTGTATTCGGGTTATGTAACATATAACATATATCACGATTTCACATAAAACACATATATCATGTTATTCACTAATGTTCACACAATCACGTAATGTTACACAAAACAGGTTCGAAATACGAGTTGTCACAGTATCCCCAACTAAAAGGAAATTTCGTCCCGAAATTTGGTACGCACTCACTAACGTAAGCTATACAGGTTAAAGCTAGGTAGGTTACATCGTTTGCTGGTTTTCCTGGGGTGTCACAGTTCAAATGATCAGTCGATTGAATGAGTTTATATGGTTCGGGTGATCATCCGTTCGGATGGTCATCCGTTCGGATGGTCATCCGTTCGGATGGTCATCCGTTCGGATGGTCATCCGTTCGGATGGTCATCCGTTCGGATGGTCATCCGTTCGGATGGTCATCCGAGTGATGGTCACTTTATATGGTTCAGATGGTCATCCGATCGGATGGTCATCCGCTCGGATTATGTTCTAACAGCTCAAGAACACTCCAAATCACGTATTTTCAATCCAGAATCTTTACTTGTGTGAATTTCATGATGAAACTTCACAGGATTGTGCGCGAATCAATTCCGAACAGGATGATGGCTTCAATTCCAAAATCCATCCGTGAATTGACCTTTATTTTGATGATTGTCTCTATTTTAACATCGAAACTCCCGTTTAACCCAAAATTGATGAGCTTGGGTGATTTAACCGACTGTTAGATCGATTAAATCGGTGTCGTAACTCTGATACCACCTGTGATTCCAGGAACCGGCGAGTTTAACGGAGCCTCGGTCCCGATATGATCGATTCGGTGATAAGAAATGAGAAAAAGATAGAAATGACACCGAGCAATCACTTACAATCTGGTCTCTATTCATATCTTGACAAGTTACAGCACCATGAGACCAGTTGGACAGCAATTCCCCTCAGGGACCAAAATCTTGTCCAAATGGGAACCCCAACTCCCTATTTATAGGCAACAGCCTACACATGTCTGAATGAGCTAGTGTCCATCCGTCCGGATGACCATCCGTCTGGATGGACTTTACAATATCAAACCTATACATTCGAATGGGGTAGGGACTATCTGTTGTCCATCCATCCGGATGGACCTTTACAATATCAACACCATGTCCAACTGATCTTATTCTATACAATATTCAACACACGCTCTATCTAGCTATTCGCACAGTGGCAGATGTACGAAATATGCACCAACACGGACTGGAAAGTTTACCACAGACGCGAAGTGAAATGACCACGCGGTCAGAAATGATGTCGAGAGGAATACCATGACAATATATGATTTCATTAGCATAGAGTCGAGCAAGCTTCTCAACCTTGAAATCTTCACGAATAGGAAGGGAATGAGAGGATTTGGTCAAACGATCAATGATTACCCAGATACTATCGTGACCAGAAGACGTGCAAGGTAGTTTGGTTATGAAGTCCATAGCGATGCTATCCCATTTCCAAACGGGGATTTCAAGTTGTTCGAGTAGACCAGAAGGGCGTTGATGCTCAGCTTTGACTTTCGAGTAAGTGAGACATTTCGAAACGTAGATGGCAATGTCCTTCTTCATACCAGGCCACCAATAGGATGTACGTAGATCGTGGTACATCTTATCAGCACCAGGATGAATGGAGTATCAGGACTTGTGTGCCTCGTTTAGATTGAGTTCAGGAAGATTGCCGCGACCTGGCACCCATATGCGATCAAGGTAGTATTGAAGTCCATCTGATTTGGTCACAGTTTAGTTGATAGAAGCACCACGAATTTCGACGATTAGGCTACCTTCGTTGGCTGACGAATATTGAGCTTCACGAATGCAAGTATGAAGGTCGCTAGAAATTTGGAAACAACAAATGCTACTAACATGAGTCTTACAACTAAGAGCATCGGCCACGACATTCGCCTTGCCATGATGATAGTGAATCTCGCAGTCGTAGTCGTTAAGCAATTCCACCCAACGTTGTTGATGCATATTAAGCTCTTTTTGGTTAAAGATGTGTTGTAGGCTCTTATGGTCAGTGAAAACCACATACTTCGTACCATATAGGTAGTGTCGCCAAATCTTTAACGCAAAAACAACTGCGTCAAGCTCGAGATCGTGGGTAGTATAGTTTTTCTCATGTATTTTGAGTTGACGAGAGGCATAAGCGATGACCTTGTCTGGTTGCATGAGAACACAACCAAGACCACGGTTCGAGGCATCGCAATACACCATGAAATCATCATTCCTATCGAGAAGAGCAAGAATAGGAGCGTTACAAAGCAAGCTTTTGAGAGTTTGAAAAGATTCCTCTTGCTCATGACCCTAAGCAAAAGGTTTCTCTTTTTGAGTTAACGAAGTGAGAGGAACGGCGATCTTTAAAAAGTTCGAGATTAATCGGCGGTAATAACCTGCCAATCCTAAGAAGGAACAAATTTTAGAAGGAGTTTTAGGCGCGGTCCAATTTTTCACTGCTTCGATTTTGGAAGGATCAACATGGATTCCTTTTTCACTAACAACGTGTCCAAGGAATTGAACTTCTTTGATCCAGAACTCGCATTTAGAAAACTTCACGTATAGACGTTCGACACGTAAGAGCTGGAGTATGAGGCGTAGATGACGTTCGTGATCAGCTTGAGTTTTAGAATAAATGAGAATATCATCAATGAAGACGATTACAAAGTGATCCAAATAAGGTTTACAAACACGATTCATAAGATCCATGAACACAGCGGGTGCGTTGGTCAAGCCAAAAGGCATAACCATGAACTCGTAGTGTCCATAGCGAGTGCGAAATGCGGTTTTGGGAATGTCCTCTTCGAGAACACGAAGTTGGTGATAACCAGATCGAAGATCGATTTTGGAGAAACAAGTTGCGCCTTGAAGTTGGTCAAAGAGATCGTCGATGCGCGGGAGAGGATAACGATTCTTGATGGTGAGTTTGTTAAGCTCATGATAGTCGATGGACATGCGATTTGAGTCATCCTTCTTCTTGACAAAAAGCACAGGAGCACCCCAAGGTGAGGTACTTGGACGTATGAAGCCCTTATCGAGAAGTTCTTGAAGTTGCGTAGATAACTCTTGCATCTCAGAAGGTGTAAGACGATAAGGAGCTTTGGCAACAGGAGTCGAACCAGGTACGAGATCAATACGAAAGTCAACAAATCAAGGTGGAGGAGGACCAGGTAAGTCTTCAGCAAAGACGTCGGGGAAGTCGCGCACCACTAGAACATCACTTACGCTTTTCCCTTTCCATTTTCTTGCATAACGTGGGCTAAAAAGGCAAAGTACTGTTTGTGTAAATATTTGTTCGCTTGTGTGCATGACATCAATTTCAGTCCTTTTGAAGGTCGGTCTCCATAAACGTGTAGAGTATCGCCAGATGGAAGAGGCAAATGAACGTACTTCTCATGGCAAGCGATTTCAGCATGGTTCTTACGAAGCCAATCCATGCCTACGATGATGTCGAAACTACCTAGTTGCATGGGTATAAGGTCGATAGAAAAAACGTGCTCGTTAAGAGTAAGAAGACAATCAAGAAGAACGGAATCGACGAGGATAGATTTGCCATTGACAAATTCGACAGAAAACGACTTAGGTAGCTTAGAGTGTGTAAAGTTTAACAAAGATTCAAATTCAACAGACACAAAGCTTTTGTCCGCACCAGTATCAAATAGTATCGAAGCATAAAGATTATTAACAAGAAACGTACCATTAACGACTTCATTGTCGTTGCGTGCCTGGTTTGCGTTAAGGTTGAAAGCTCGTCCTCGAGGTGGTTGTTGTTGATCCTGGTTCAGTTGAGGACATTGAGGACGGAGATGCATTGCGTCACCACATTTGTAGCAGGCTCAAGCTGGTTTTGCGTTTTGAAGAGCTGGTTGAGCTTGTTGGGCTTGTGGTGTAGGATTATTACGACAATAGGCGGTGTTATGGCCAAAGTGGTTACAAATAATACAATGGCGACAATTGACGTTGGCAGGATGGTGAAAGTTGCAAGTGGTACACTTGGGATGAATCCCAGTGTAAGGATTTCGATCGTTTGCAGGCGTAACAGGGTTCGGATTGACAGCTGGTACAATCGCGTTGCAACCATGGTTCTGATGCTTTCGCTTCTTCCCCTTGTTGCTATTCAATTGTTGGGTAATTTGGTTGGCTGGCTTGGAAGAAACAGGGTTTGCAACTTGTTTGTTGCTAACACGATTGTTGTTTAGGGAAGCGGCCAAATGGTAAACGGCTTCAATATTATCGAGTTTGGCTGCCTCGATCGTATCACGCATTGCGGGAGGTAAACCATTGAGGAACTTGCGAATCGTGCGGTCGGTGGTCAAAACAAGGTGGGGAACAATGATGCTAAGCTATTTAAAGTGGGTGGTATAGGCTAGGTTATCGTCGCCAACTTGCTCTAGAGCCCAAAATTCTTCTTCTAACTTTTGTTGCTCATGAGGATGGCAAAATTCTTCCCTCATGAGTGTTTTGACTTCTTCCCAAGGCAAAGCATAAGCCTCTTCGTTTGAACGAATGTTCCTTTCGTTTGTCCACCATTCGAGAGCTCGGGCTTGGAATACCCCAGTAGCACTACACGTTTTAAGCTCTTCAGGACATTCACTGTTGATAAACGTGACCTCTATGCTGTCAACCCATTCTAACATAGTGGTCACCCCATCGTTGCCAGTGAATGGTGTTGGTGCATACATCTGTCGACTTCGTCTTGTATCGAGTCTTACTCTAGATTGTTAGATCAGGGCACATTGTACGAGAAAATAGGGTTTAGGTGTGTTTAAATCTGATTTCACTTGAATGGGGTTGATTCCGCTTGAAATGTCAAGTAATAGTTTCAAGCAAAATCACAATCAATTGATTCCGCTTGAAATGGTTCTTGACACTTTCAAGCGGAACCCCTTGACCTATAAATTAGTTGTTCCAAGCGAAATCATAGTAACGGTTGTGTAATTCCGGTACCGAGGTGCTGCCGAAGTGTCGTCTGATTGTAAACAGTTGCAGATCAATATACAAGGCATATTAAAGTGTATTAAGTTGTTGTCCACATCTGTTTCTTAGTTTCTGCCTCTGAAACAGATTAGAACCCCTCTGAACGACTCGTTCGGGTCCGTACACGATCCTACAAATGACTTGGGGTTGCAAGACGAAAAGTGCTTGAAATTGAAAGACACGGGCTTGCGCACATCAAACTTTGAGTCGATGGAGGAGTTTGGAGTAGCAAAAGCTTGGATCTCAGTGACAATCTTATGGACGATATGCGTAATTTGATTGGCCATGAATGCCATCATCTTCTTCTGAGAGTTGGTCTTTGACTTCTTAGATGAGTTGGAGAGATGAGAAGACATCTAAGATTAAAAAGGAACAAATAGGTGAGACTTGATCATAATGTTTGTTTAAGAAAATCATTTTCATGAAAGGATCACATAGCATATAGTCTCACATAGCATACAAAATGTTCAAATTGTTTCACATAACATAGAAATATTCAAATCGTCTCACATAGCATAATCATGAATATCACATAGCATAACGTTGATAAGGAAAGCATCGTAAATTTAGTTTGTTCACGAGAGATTATTATTGTTTTTTATTGCGAGAAACATGCGAATTGTGTAACGGTTGAAATGAACGAGGTAACAAGTATAAAAATCACATATAACTTGAGATAGCATAAAAGAGAGGCTCATAAAACATTGGATTGTTTCGGGTACAGAAACGTTGACTATTCCAAAGTGGGTCGAAAGTCCTTTCGAATTAGAGAAACGTGCTTTGGCCTATAGGTAAGATACTCTCGTCGACAAGCGATTAACGGTATCTTACCCTTCCAGTTACTACATGTCTCTAATCGATTGAAACAATCGGGACTTTGGCGAGATTGAAAATCGAGGAACGGGACTTAATCGACAAGATGCGGGTTTCACCCCTAACTTGACGACTTCGTACCCTAATGTGGTTGGTACTCGTCGGGTCAAAATTAAATTTCGACACTTTGACGAGGGTCCACTAGAGTTTGAATTGGAAATTACCATTAAGATGTGGATTTCACTCCTAACTTAATGGTGTAATTTTGTGCAAAATTAGGATCAAGCGGAAAGAGAGTCGTTTACCAAATTGTGGGTTTCACGCCAATTTTGGTAATTTCGTCTTGTTTTTGTTACGAGTGTCTTCAAGTCTTCAAAAGTGTATTGTGTTAGCCTTAGGAAAGGCATGTAAGTTTAAGAGACAAAAAGAATAGATAAGAAGCAAGTAAGGTAGAATGCATGTAATTTTTTAAACGATATATACGAATCAAAGTTCCTAAAACTATAGACTAGGGCAAAGCATTCCTACTTTTCCTAATTCCCTATAGTTATGGCTCTGATACCAATCTGTCACACCCCAACCGATGGCGGAAACATCGGAATAAGACGAACAAATTGCTCAAAACTTCATAATACTATGTGACAATATAATTTAAATTCAAATTTCATTTCAAAACTAAATTGTCATACAAAGATTAAAAAACAAACAACATTGTTCCATAACATAACATCAAAATAACAAAATTAATCTAGGTGTGTTTCTAAGTCCACCTAAATCTTGTTTCTTCATAACATCATCTCATCAATCAACCTGCAACGTGTATTAAAATACATCAACAAAAAGTTGGCAAGTATACAAGTTTTTATACATAGCATAATGTAGATTAAAAAGTTTAAAGTCTCATATCCAATATGAATAACCAATATGCAAATTTACTAAATATACTGAAATGGTGTACTATATGTTCAAACCCAAGAATCCAACACGTTAATTTTGCCTATCCCAAAGAATAACGGGAGGTTAACATGTTTAACTTAACAATACCCCAAGTTTCATGGGCGGTGCGTTAATCCTATAGCGTTATAATTGTTAAGGTAGGCTTGTACAAAGTTAATGAGCATATAGACACGAAGAGTTTACATAGCATATGAGATTAACAAGCATCAAATCGTTCCATTTTTAAATATGGATAGAGTGTGATTCAAATAAGTTTCAAGAGTTGCGTGTTTTGTATAGAATACATGTTGCACCCAAAATTGTTTAAAAGTAAAATGGGTTCGAGTATACTCACGGTGTTGCAAGTTTCCTACTTGATATACCGCGAGTGTTTGGTTGATTAGAATGGAGCACCTTGTCCTTCTACACGAAGAAACATAGGTGGGTGAGTATGGAAAGTTTATGGAAGATTTAAGATTCGAAGTTTAAAACGTATGAAAATAGACATATGAGGAAATAATCATCTAATCATATAATACTTGTTTGACACTATGGAACCCAAAAGGGTTAGAATGTTTTTATGGGTCAAAATACCCATTAGAATCATAACAAGTTATTAAGTCTTAGATGATGTAATCTAATACTTTAACAAATGACCACTAATTCATCATCAAAGGTTCGATTACTTGGATAATATATAAGTATTATATAGTGTACATTATGTCATGTAGGTCAAGCATGAGGTAGGAGGATAAATCTGTGACAACTCGAGTTTTCAAGGTCTTTCCTCGGCACGTTATTTGTTTCACAATTGTGTTTGCATAGCTTATTTGCCTTGTAATTGTGCATGTTTGTTATATATTGAGATATTGTGTTATTATTTAGTATATGGTTAATGTGTTTAAGGTGTTTAGTTTTATAAACTTTTGAACTGTTTAAAAGTTAAAAACCATCTCGACGAAACATATGAAGTTTCACCACAATCCTTACTCAACGAAACCTAGGAGTTTCGTCATTTATATCCCGACGAAAACTTGGTGTTTCGCCACAAGGGACCCGACGAAACATCCCATGTTTCGTCGCAAACAACTTTCGCCGGCCCAGGGTTCTGCGAAGCCCAGTAAGGGCCCAGTTCTATCTCTTGAGTATATTTAGCTTGGAACATTTGTTATCTATTACGTAACTGCTCCATTGCAAACCCTAGAGCCCTCCCCTCTGTGCGACGGCAACCTTGAGTCCTCGAAGCCCTCTTTACCGATCAATTCATTGTTCCTCCTAATCTCGGTTAGTGTTTAATCTTTATTGATTGTGGGATTGAAATCATCATTGACTATTTGTTTGGAATCATTATTAACTGTTGCTATGTCATGCTCAATGTAGGATCGCTGTGTGACCCGATTGAGTCGATCAGAAGAGTTGTAGGATCGCTGTGTGACCCGATTGAGTCGATCAGAAGAGTTGTTAATCCGAATCAAAGGCGGAATCAATGACACGGATGCTCGATACAATATAAATGTCTCGTATATTGATCTAATAATGTTTACAGCCCCTGGAGACAATTCGGCAGCACTTCGTTACCGAAACAATGACCTAATTCCACTTGGAATGACAACCTACATGCTCACTATATATAGGGGATGGGGTTCCGCTTAAAATGGCAATGACACTTTCAAGCGGAATCTATTGATTCTGATTTCTCGCACCTCGAGCACTGGTTATCCTATCCAATCCTATTACATGACTCGATACAAGACGAAGTCAATAGACATAGTGCACTAACAGACTCCCCCTTGGATATTGACGAAGTCTTCAGTGTCGAGTCTCTATCATGACACATCTTATGTCTTGATCAGTCTTCATGCTCTTTCCTAATTGTCTAACACTGTAAGCATCCATCAATCTCTTTCTTTTCTTCACAGGTTCTTATCCTGGCTCTATCTTTATCAGCTTCTTCAGGCTCCCCCTTTCGTCAAGCTTCCGTGCTTTAGGGATCGACACCTCGCTTTCCAGTTACAAGCTCCCCATTGCTTTGAGCTCGTCTTCAGACTCCCCCTTAGACTATGCTTTCAGGATCGTAGTCTGGTACAATATCTGCAACACTCAAACATTTATAAGTAACAACGTTTTGAATATTCAATTTTCCAGAAATCGTAATCTGGCTCTATTCAACTTTCTAGATCACTCCCCCTATCAACAATCTCTATTGATTTGGCAGTGTTAAGTATCCAAAATCCCTCACAGTTAATCATCCAAGTCCAAACTAATGACCTTGGAAATATCACAAACTGTTTTTTATTTTTGATTTTTAATTCAAGTTTCAAATTAATGAACTTGTTTTATTTTCAGAAACACAATCAGCTTACTTAGATTTTGAAACTCAGCATTTCAGACATCAGTTGTCAAAAATAAAGTAGAATCAAAAATCTTTTTGTATTTTTCTAAAAATATAAAGCAGTAAAGAAATATGTACAAACATATTTACAGACAATATTTTTGTTTGAGTATGCGTCAGAGGATCATATCAGTTTTTGACAAGTCACAAGTATCGTTGAGCTTAGTTACACATTAAGAATTAAACAATTCACTTAGATTGTCGATATACTGATCCACTTAAATTTTCACACAAATTTCAACTGATTCAGGATACGAATTAGGTGTTTTAAGAACTTAAACTCATTCATGTGTCCCACCTCTTGAATATACTCACGTATCCAGATCCCAATATTCAGTCTTACAGGTGAATATACCTAGATGATATCTGTAAGGGGTTAGATGCGAAACCGTGAGAGCTCAGGTCAGAACTTCCGTTCAGCAGAGAGATGACGGTTCGACTTTAGGTATGTTCCCTTTAGAGAATCTTTTCTTCAACAGCACATGATTAGCATTTTTCAATGTTTCATCATTTTTTATGCTGAGGGCGATGCTATATTTCAAGCAAGCAGAAAGTATTATACGGGGACTAGGTCAGAACTTCCATTCAGCAGAAGTCCCGGAATAATACCCCAGATATCACTGAGTATAAAGACCTAGTATCTCAGAAAAAGGGACCTTTCAAACGAAATTTCAGGGGTTACCTATATATCCAAGTAGTGTTCCCCACGAAATAAGCAAAATTCAAACTTGCTTATGTTTATATCCCGAAAAAGTTTACTAAATGTATAAAAACCTATCGGCATATCATTAGTGAGACTGTTTAATGCTATATAATCATTACATTTCTTTAGCATACTGTAACTGTCTACTGATGTACTATCATTTCCTCTTTTTACACAAAACTCAAATTTTCGAATTTTATCATTTTTTTGGCTTTTTCAAATTTTCTAATGTTTTTATATTTTCTGACAACCTAAAATGCAAAATCATTAAAAGAAAATTTGATAAACCGATACTGATAGCTTTGTCTCGCCATCCATTTTCTGCTTAAAGTACTCTGTTTTTACAGAAAATATAACATAAAGTAACAATTACCCCCATGATTTACAACCCATTGATTTTCGACAGTTTGAAAACTGTTTTTCAATCTTGTGAAAGTAATCATGTTTGTTCCGCCGTGAGGGTTTCGGCATATTCAATCAACACATATTTTTTGTTTTTCAAGTTTTTAACACACTAAAAACATATTTTTGGTTTTTAATTTTTCAAATTTTTAGGGTTTTTGAAATATTGTTTATTTATTTACAGAAAATGTTAAACTCCCTGTTCAACCAAACCAGGGTTCAGCAGCCTTCTCCTCCTCTCGTTGTGCCAGGCTGCTCCAACTTCCATTCTCACTATCTTTGGTTTTGTTGAGCACCTGCACATCCAGAGTATTCAATTACTTGAACAATTTAGCCCAAGTCTGTTTGACCTTAGGCATTTCAATGCAATAATTTTCATTCAATGCTGGAAACTCTTTGTCATCTTTCACAAAGACCTTATCATTTTTAACTTCAACTTTCTCATCTTTTACCGAAGTTACTTGTTTCTTAACAGACCATGTTTGACCTTTCAGTGTTCCTCTTTTATAAAAATGTGTCTTTTTTTGAATCTTTTGATTTTGAACAACAATTTTTGGTTTCCAAAACTCTTGGGGTTTTGTCATATCAACTGATGTTTTCCAACTTTGTGTTGTTCTGAATCTGGATGTGTGAGAATTCCAGGTCTGTCTTGAATCGAACCTATTCTGGTTTGATTTCCAATTTTGATTCGAAGCAAACTTGTTTGTGTTGTACCTCCAAGTTTATTTCGAATCAAATCTGGTTGACCTTTGTTTCACATCCTCAGATTTCTGTGTTTCCACATTTTCAGACTTTGTTTTTAATTCAACATCCACATGTTTCAAATTTGGACACTTTCGTGCAAGATGTCCAATTTGATCACATTTGAAACATGTTCTCTTGGACACATCTTTAACCTGTGGTTGTTGCTTTTTCTTTTGAGCTAAGAACTCGTCATTAGACTGTCGTCTAAATTTTAGTTCTTTCTCTTCTTCTGACGTTGTTCCATGAACAAAATTCATCTTTGTTTGAGAACTCAGAACTTCATTTCTTTTCCAACTTTGTTTCTTCTTATAACCCAACCCAGCCTTCATGTTTTTCTTTTTGAAACCCGGTTTGTTATAAAAAGTTTTGTGACCTTTACCAGCAAACTTTGAAATTTCAGATTTTTCAATCTCAACCATTTTGAAAACTTTGTCAATCTTTTCTGAAATCACATTCTGAATTGGGAATACAACATCTAAGAATAATTTGTCCGATCCAATCATGGTATAAACCAATCCTTTTGAATCACCATTCAAATTTTTCTTGGATTTTGTGTTTTCAGATATCCATCATGAAAATTACCTTCATTTTCATCCTGTGATTCAGAATTACCTGTATCAACTGACTCTTCTTTCAACACACTTTCAACGACCTTACCTACCACCTCTGAATCACTAGAATCATCAGATTTGGAATAGGTTACGTCAATGTTGTCTGGCAATTGATCTACCAGGTTGAAAGCTTTTTCGACCTTTTCTTCATCATAAAATGCAAACTTTTCTGGTGGTGGAACTTGATGAAACTCTGAGCCAATGCCTTTCTTGTTTTGCTCAAACTCACCATCTCCCGGTTTTATATTGAAAATTCTTTCAAGCACATATGACGACACGTGATAACTTTTTAACTTGTTGTTGTCCTGTTCTAAATCAGCAATCTATCGCTTTAGCTTAGCAACATCCTCAATATAGGAATTAACAACACCTTGTTTTATTTCATACGTTCGTTTAAGCTCTTTAGTTGTTTCAGAAAGATAATTCATTCTTGATTGAGCAAATTTCATTTCATCTTTCACTTTTTCATATGACTCTTTTGTAATGTGATATGCCAATTTCATTGAGTCATATTCTTTCTTCATTTCTTGACAAACAATTTCCTTTTGGTCACATTCTTCTGTCTTTTTCAAAACATTTTCTTTCAAAATCTCATTTTCTTTTTCTAATTTTTTATATTTTTCTGAAAGTTTTTCATCATTTTCTTTTAAAACCTTTTCATTTTCTAACATTTCTTTGCATTTTTCTTTGAAAATGTTTTCGATTTTTGTGAATTCAAGATCTCTTGTTCTGAACTTCTCATCTTTTTCAGTACAAGCTCTGCACATTTCCATGCATTTCTTGCACTGTTCAACGATTTTGATTTGTGTTTCAGAATTAGAATTTACCTTAGTGATTGGCACTTCGATGTTTTCAGCTGCCTCTGTCTGCTCCTGATTAGCAACATTCTGCTTTTCTTCAACACTAACTTCATCACCAGCAACACCAGCTTCCAAATTCTCATTCTTTACCTCAGTCAAGCTTTCAGTTTTCTTCTCATCTTCTCCAATTTGCTGTTTTTCAGTAACAGCTTTCTCAACCTCTTCAATCACCTCAAATTTTTCTTCAATCCTTTCTTTCTCAGTAACTTTCAAATCTTCTTTTTTCACAATCTTTACTTCAACAGCTTCAGCTTTAACCTCTTCAGCAACTTTCTTCAGATTGTTCACCATTTCTTCAACATTCTTCTTCATTCTTTCTTCATCCCTTTTTCTCAGGCACGATGTCATGGCATATCTGATTTCCATTTCATGCCTTTTTGCATGTGTCATCTTTCAACACATTTCTATAGTATTCGGCTCTTAAAGGAATTATGAGAAGAACATCTTCAAAGATTATGTCTTTCTTCGGAACAACTGGTTCACCTTCTCTGTTGAAGTAACACTCTCTCTTTTTATCCCATCTTTTGTTGTTGACAGCATTCTCATACTCTTCTTGCATTTCGTCCATTCTGTTCAAAGCAATGTTTCTTTCTCGATAAGTTTTCTCACATAAAATCTCTTCTCGAGTTTTCTCTTTGATTTCAGCTTTATCTTTTTCTTCATTGTTTTCCTCTTTAATTTCAGCAACAAAAACAAACTGTCTTTTCTCTGTTATAGCTCTGCCATGTGTAGGATCGTGTCTCGACCTGATTGAGTCGTTCAGAGGTAATTCTATCAAATACAGGTGCGGAAAACAAGTATTTGATTCAGGAACAGCTAGAATATCACTTTAAACACCTTTTCTATTGATATATAACAGATTTTGGTACAATCTCGATCCGGCAGCACCTCGGTACGAGTTCCGACAAAACGTTACAAATGATCCGCTTTTCAGGCTATTTATAGAGATACAGGTTCGCTCCAAAGACACATGTCCACATAAGCGAACCGTCTTTGAACGTATAAGCGGACCACACCAATGACATATAAGCGAACCAGTTTATGTCATATGAGCGAACCTGACCCTAAACCTCTATACAATCTTCAATTTTCTCGTACAACCTGCCCTGATCTAACATTCTAACACTATGACTCGATCCAAGACGAAGTCAACAGATGAAATGCACCAACAGACTCCCCCTCAGATATTGACGAAGTGCCATCGAGTCATACCACACTGTTGTGTCTTCACATCTTCTGTCTTGATCAGCCACTGGGCTTTTCTCTCTATCTTCATCTCTTTCTCTTCTCATCAACAGACTCCCCCTCACAATGAGATTGACAACTTTTGAGCTTATCAAGTCCAACTTGTACTCTTCCTCAAATGTTACATATTCTCCCTCAGATGTTGACTTTCCTGCATAAACTCTACCACAAACATAAGATTTATGACAACATTCAAGCATATAAACATGCACCAACTCAGACTCCCTCTCAATTCTCTTTATGATGAACCAACTTGAACTTGTGACATATTTTGTTTCAAACACAATCACCCAAACCAAACGTTCATCATGTTTAGCACTTTGAATTTTGAAAATCAGCTTTTCAATATCAGTTGTCAAAAATCTTTTTGACTTTTCAAAAATTTATGCTAAAACACACCAAAAATCTTTTTGGATTTTCTGAACAAAAGTACATGCAGAAATGAACTATTTACAGACAATATTTTTATGAGATTGTGCAAGAGGATCATATCAGTTTTGAGACAAATCACCAACACCGTTAAGCTTTAAACATTCTCAGTTCTAAACAACTTACCTAGATTGTCAGTATGTTTGTCCACTTAAATTTTCACACAGACTTCAATTGATTCGAGATATGATATTAATGTTTTAGAGACTTAAACTTAATTGTGTATCACTCCACTTGAATATTCTCCTGTATCCAGATCCCAAATATTCAGTCTTACAGGTGAGTATACCACAGATGATATCTGTAAAGGGGTAAATGCGAAACCGTGAGAGCTCAGGTCAGAACTTCCGTTCAGCAGAGAGATGACGGCTCGACTTTTGGTGGGTCCCCTTTAGAGGATCTTTTGATTACAACAGCAGCGACTATCAATTTTATTGTTTCATCAGCTTGCTGAGGGCGGCGCTTTTTCAAGCATTTGCAGAAAGTATTATCCGGGGACTAGGTCAGAACTTCCATTCAGCAGAAGTCCCGGGATAATACCCCAGATATCACTGAGTATAAAGACCTAGTATCTCAGAATACGGGACCTTTCAAACAAGATTTCGGGGGTTACCCATATATCCAAGAATAGTTACCCACGAATCAAGCAAGTTTGATTTAGGTTTATATCTCGTTTCAATTTACTAAATGTGCGAAAATCTACTGACACATCCGCAGTAAGATCGTTTATCACTTATAAACTTTCCAATTCTTTAGCATGTTGTGATAGTCCACTGATGTACTATCATTTCCTCTTTTTCGCAACAAAACTCATTTTTGATTTTATCATGTTTTTGACTTTTTCAAAATTTCTAATGTTTTTGGATTTTCTGAAAATTTTCTACCCCCCCTAAAATGCAAACACATTAACGAAAATTGAAAACAAACTGTACAGAAACATGACAACCGATATCAAATCACCTCAAATCGCCATTTACTAGGCATAAACAATCAGAACTCCCCCTATCAACAAACTATTTTCCCATTTAGATTTCAAAACACTTAAGTTTGTTTTAATCAAAATGGTTTTTCCGGAAAATAAGTTTGATTGATTTTACCACTTGTAGATTTATCAAACAAATGTTCGGGGATGTGGTTCATCATCTTGTCTTTCAACCATATGTAGGAAAATCCAAGTACAAACTAATGTCCTTGATTTACCATTTGCAGTCAAATCATCTAACCACTTGTAATTATAACCAACAAACATAAACAAACCTCTTTACTGATTGTATGACTGACGTTACCGAATAAAATTCAAGAAAGATGCCGATTCATGCTCCACGCTTACCAACCTGGGAGCTCCGGCAAGTCCTGAGACTTACTGTTCTTAATATGTACCGTCCCAGTCATAAACCAGGGATGGTTCAACCTTTTCTTTCTTTGTTTTCTTCTCATAAAATTCTTTAACTCCGTTGACTTTTTGATCAACCATCTTTCCAAAGATATGCTTTACTTTGGAGTTAAAGACCTTTTCAGCATCAAATTCCTGTTCATCATGATAAAATTGGTTAGAAATTTCAACTTTACCAATTTTCTTTTTATAATTCTCAGCCCGAAGTAATGGAAACTCCTCATCATTAACAATCGGAACTGATTTTTCAACTTTTACATCAGCTTCACATTTTGAAACAACTTGTGGCTCAACTGACTTTGTGGAATCAGTTTCATCGCCCGAAGATAGCTCCTCTGATTTTGATCCATCAGAATCATTGCTAGAGCTTTCACCAACCTTCTTAACAACCCATTTCTGGTTGTCAGATTTGGCTCTCTTCTTGTAAAACTTGTTCGAACTTTCACCAATTTCAAAAATAGAATCTTTAAACAATTTTGTTCTATCAAGTGGTGATTCGAATGCAAACACTTTCTCTTTGATTTTACTAAATACTCCCTGTTTTGATTGTATCGCATTCGAACAATCTTTTGCAATGTGTCCAACAGTGTTGCATCTGAAACAGGTTCTTGAGTCTCTCTTCTGCTCAGCTATCTTCTTCATCTCAGCTTGTTTCTTAGCAAGAAACTCACTGTTCGATTCTCTCCAAAACTTTGTCTTTTCTTCTTCCTCACTTGATGTACCTGAAACAAATGACATTTTGGATTTAAAATCACGAACATATTTTTCATTTTTCTGTTTTTCTGTAGGAGTAAAACCTAATCCTTTCTTTTTGAAATTACCGTTATCGTTTTATCTCTTTTGGAAATCTGAACCAGAACTGTAATTCTTTTTCTTGTTTAATCTCTGTTGAACTCTTGAGGTGTAGTATTTACGTTTTTCATTAAGACATAAGCCTTTTATTTCAGAAATATTGATTTCTGTGAGTATAAAAATCTTTTTTATCAAATCAGTTTTAACACCTCTTATTGGAAATTCTTTGTCAGAATATAATTTGTCAGAATCATTCAAAGTGTAAGCAACTTTAAACAATCCATCATCCAAATTAGATTTTGACAGCAAAAACTTTCTATCATAAACTAATTTGCCCTGTTTTTCTGATTGACTCTGTGTGCATGACCCAGACTTTGATTCATCCACATCATCACTTTCTAACACATGATCCACGACTTTCTTCATTAAATGAGACTGTTGATCAGTGTCAGATGATGTATATACAACATCAATGCTTTCTAGAAGATTGACCGACGACTCTGACTCCCACTTTAGATTAGTGGCCTTTTTGACTCTTTCATCGTTTGGATATCTCGGTAAATATCCATTTTCCAGCGGGGGTGGACACTTATTGTAACTGACACCTTTCTTACCAGATGAGGTCTTTTCAGTGTCCTTTTTCTTGTCACTCTTCTTCTTGTCAGCAATCTTTTCACCAGCATCAACTCCAACTACTTTTTCTTCAGTTAACTCATCCTCTTCCCATACCTTCATGCTTTCAACTGTCGGATAAATCCTGTCAATGATATAGGAAGTACATGAGTAACTTTTCAACAAACGATTTACTCTTTCAGTTTCAATTCGTTGCAGCTCAAGCTTCTGTTCTAAAGCAGCACATTTTTCAATATAATTGTTTACAACTTTCTGCTTCGTCATGAACGCTCCCTGAAGTGTCTTCATAGCAACAGCTTGCTCTTCACTCGTTTGATTGTACTGATTCATTGTCTTGTTCAGCACATCATAAGACTCCTTCAGACTGTTCAAGTTGTAAATCAAAGTGCTATTCTGCTTCTTCACAGCTTCATAATTTTCACACTTTACAGGAATTTCTTTTGCATCAACTTTTTCTTCAACTTTAAACTTAGGCACTTCTGTCACCTTTTGCCTTCTCATCACCGGCACTTCTTCATCATCACTACTCACCGGCGTTTTGATCTTCTTTTTCTTCTTTTTGACTTTTTCGTCCTCGCTATCACTCTCAGCAACCAACTTCATATCTTCTCTGTACTTTCTCGCCCAATATTCTGTATCATCATCACTATCATCTACAATCTTTGCTGTAAATGCAGTGTAAGCTGTAGTTTGATCAGGAATATAATCATCCCAAGTGAAATTTGCCCAGCTAAAACCCTCTGCTAGCTTTTCATCTTCTTGATCAATCAAACAAGCTTTTCCATTATCTGGAATATATTTATCCCAGTTAAATGACTGCTTTCCGTCTTGATTAACCATACATGCTCTTTTTCCTGAATCTTCTATCACATCTCTTCCATGTGCAGTTTGAGCTTGATGTTTTTGTTGAGATGATTGACCAACTTGGTGATAGATGGCTTTTCGATAGTAATCGTTGTTGTTGTTGAACGGATTTTGAGCTCCACTTGCTTCTCGGTTTGTGCACTCTCTCTTGAAGTGTCCTTTTTCCCTGCACCGAAAACAAGTGACTTTAGATTTATCGAAACCTAAAGTAGAGACATTCGCATCACGAAGATCATTTCTCCCCGTGATTTGTTTGAATTTCTCAGCTCTCCGTAAAACACTAGCCAGACACCACTTTATGTCCATCAGCTCCATTTCTTCTGCATCTATCTGGTCGTAATCTTCTTTAGTTAGCATTGGATTGCCGATACGACCTGCAACAAAACAAGTGTAAGATTCCAAAACCATTCCTAATAAAGACATTTGGTTTTTGGCAACTTCCTCAGAATAATCTTGATCGTTTTCAAGATTTAACACTATGTTGCACTATAATTTTCTTCCATTTTTAGTTGCAGAAATGTTTGGATCATATGATGAAAATGAAGTAAAGCTGGTTTTGCTGTTGGACCCCGATGATGGACTTCCAGATGAGTTCTTGGCGCTGTAGGCAGTCTCAACCTTAGGAGATAAATTTGAAGATTTCTTCTCATTAACCCCAGCCTTATAATACAGCCCGATGTCCTGTTCACCATCGAAATCTTTCATTCTGATCACTTTTCTCTGTTCCATCTCCTGAGCCTCTATCTTTTCGATGAACTTACTGAGCGTCAGGTTGCTAAAACCTTTCTTGTTTCTGAGCATCATCAAGTATGTGCCCCACGTCTCATAAGGCAATGCATCAGCAAGCTTCTCAATCAGCTCATCAGTACTCTTCTCAATACTTAACCTTTTCATATTTACAAGCAGATTACAATAACGTTCAATAATCTCTCTCGTACTCTCATTCTTCAACCCTCGAAACAAATCAAACTCTTTCTTTAGAAGCGACTTTTTACTCTTAACCATCTCCTCACTTCCTCTAAACTTCGATCGCAATGCTTTCCAAATCGAGTATGAAGTTCCATTATGCTGTAAAAGAACCATGATATCTTCTTTGACTGCCTGTTGAAGAAGACTAAGCATCATTTTATCATCTTTGTACTTCTTCCTAGCATCAGCAGATAAATCTTTGATTGGAACAGGTTCTTCATCATCATTTAGTGGTCGAACATACATCGTTTCCACGCATTCCCAAGCATCAAGATAATTCGCTTGAACCCAATTCTCAAACCGACCTTCCCAACCTTTAAACTCTTCAATGTTCATTAGCCTAGGTGGCTTTTGCATTGTGCCCGTTTCGTTCTCGAGCATCGTATTTTGTGCCAAAGTGATCGGGGTTACCGGGGTAGCGAACGCGTTAAAGAATTCCTCGTCCATTTTCGAACTTTTGAAAATATTACACTATCAGCCGAAAAAGCGAACCAGAATGTTGAACAGTTACACAAAAGCGAATCTGTGAACTGACTAATGAGCGGACCCAAATAAGTCTGTATGACTGGATCTAAAAGCGAACCAACTTAGACTTTGGAGCGAATCTATAAGGTAAGAATAAGCGAACCACTTTTGGTTCTATGAGCGAACCAGTCTTGAAAAATGATCACACGAGCGGACCAGATTATGTCTGTAAAAGCGAACCAGACTAAACCTTTTGAGCGGATCTGTATCACAGTGTCACTTCGAGCGAACCTGACCAGAACTTTTGAGCGGATCTCTGGAAGTTGTATCCAAGAGCGGACCAGACACAACTTTTGGAGCGAACCTTGTTTGAAACTGTAACTTCGAGCGGACTAGTTGTGTTCACAGGAGCGGACCTATGACCTGTTCAGAAAAGCGAACCACATTCGGACATCAATTTGACCCATTTTTTCTTCGAATTTTGACACCAAACTTTCAAGGATTTGCCTCTGTACTGTTGCGCACAATCCCTGAGATTTTGAGCCGATTTTGACCGTTGAAAATGTCTGAAACAGAAAAAGAAGGTGTAGAAGACAGAAATATTGAAGAATCTCAGCTATTCTCTGTAGAACTCCTCCTCCTGAAGCTCTGATACCACTTGTAGGATCGTGTCTCGACCTGATTGAGTCGTTCAGAGGTAATTCTATCAAATACAGGTGCGGAAAACAAGTATTTGATTCAGGAACAGCTAGAATATCACTTTAAACACCTTTTCTATTGATATATAACAGATTTTGGTACAATCTCGATCCGGCAGCACCTCGGTACGAGTTCCGACAAAACGTTACAAATGATCCGCTTTTCAGGCTATTTATAGAGATACAGGTTCGCTCCAAAGACACATGTCCACATAAGCGAACCGTCTTTGAACGTATAAGCGGACCACACCAATGACATATAAGCGAACCAGTTTATGTCATATGAGCGAACCTGACCCTAAACCTCTATACAATCTTCAATTTTCTCGTACAACGTGCCCTGATCTAACATTCTAACACTATGACTCGATCCAAGACGAAGTCAACAGATGAAATGCACCAACACCATGAGCTGTTTTTAGAACATTTTCCAAGCGATCTTCTTCTGGACAAATCTCGCTCCAATCAAAACCTTCATCATCTTGAATTATAAAACAAGCTCTTGATTTGGGTTTATCTTCAATCATCTTTGGGTCTTCTCTGCTTCGATGATAGATCGCCTTTCGGTAGTAATCATCATTGAATGGATGTTCATTTCCACCAACACTTAGAAAAAATTTCGAGATTTTTGAAAAACAGAACCACAAAAGCGGACCAATCTGTACACGTGACAGATAAGCGAACCAAACAGTTCAGATAAGCGAACCAGCAATGTCCGTTCGAGCGGACCAAACACCAGAAATTGTACTAAAAAGCGAACCCAACTATGTCCGTACGAGCGAACCAGAATTGTACGTTCGAGCGGACCAGAAAGTGTTCGTTCGAGCGAACCAATATGTAAAAATGTCTGAAAAAGCGAACCAAAACAGGTATTTCGAGTGAACCAGAACTATACAAAAAAGCGGACCACCTTGTTCGAAAACGCGAACCACTGTTTTTAGCCGGTTTTAACCATTTTTAGTCCGAATTTCACTCTAAAACTTTCTAGGGTTTGTTATTAGTGTGTTTTACACGTTATACTCAAATTTCAGACAATTTCGACCGTAGGAACCACTGAAAACCGAAAAAGTATGAGAGAAAGTGAGTAGAAGAGAGAGATTTCTGCAGATATAAGCTGTAGTAGTATGAACTCCTCGTCCTGCGCTCTGATACCACATGTTGGACCGTTCTTTGACCCGAAAAGTCAGTCAGAGTAGCTCATCCTCACATATAAAGGCGGAATCAGAATATGCAAGGTTACAACAGCTTGTCCTATTAAGTTCCTTTGCTTTTATTGCTTTTCTACTGAAATTTTGACAGAGTTTCGCTCCAGCATACACACACTCGTTATCAGACCGCTCAGACGAACACCCTATATATAGACATCCTGGTTCGCTCATATGACATGCCATATGAGCGGACCTGGTACAACTTGACAAAAAAACGAACCAGCTAAGACTAAATGAGCGGACCACTATACAACATGTACAGAAAAGCGAACCTAACTCTATTTTTCATAATTTTTACAGTTTGACCCCCTGTTGACCAATTTTGACTTCAGACTTTTTGTAGACGCAGTCAACAGACATTCCGTGCATTAACAGACTCCCCCTTGGATGTTGACGTAGTCTTTATTAGTCTTCAGTTCCATAGTCTTCAGTCTTACTCTTTTCCTCAACTCTGTCTATTCTCACAAGCATTCTTCACAGGTTTCAGGATTAACACCTGGCTCTTACTTCAACTTCCCAATAGCTGTTGATCCAGACTCCCCCTTTCACAAACTCCCCCTCTCAGTATGCTGAGATCTTGAGATATCTGGTTCAAGCTTTGACAATTTGCCTCCGTTGGGAATAATAAAGTTTCCAAACCTGTTACTCAACTAATAACATGTAAATTCATCTTTTTCAGCCAATAAAAACAAATTTAATCAGTTCTAGCAATCCACTCAAATATTCAAGTTCAAGTTAATGACCCTGAACATCTGATTAATCTACCAGATTCAATTTAATGACCCTGGTTGATCTTTTGACGAATTCAACTGATTTAGTAAAATCATTTTCAACTATTTCTGAAAATAACAAGTATCAACTTAATGAACTTGTTTGTGACTTTGAAAACAATCAAACTTCCATCAATGTAAGCTCTCCTCATTCTTCAGCTCAGAATCTCCTGCATCTGCTTCATCTTTCTAGAATCCAACAATCAACTTTCCACTCTGGTTTGTCTAAAATAAAGTAGAAATAAAATCTTTTTGGATTTTAAGATGATCTAAACTAAGAAATGAAATAACAGAAAACTTAAATTGCGGAAAATAAACTATTTACAAGTTTTATTTTTGGCGAGCGTGTCAGGGAATCATATCAGCTCTTCAGACAGATTACAAGTACCGTTAAGCTACATTACATACTCAGACTTAAACAATTCACCTCGATTGTCGATATACTGATCCATCTTAAATTCTCACACAAACTTCAATCTATTCAGAATACCGTTTAAGTGTTTTAAGAACATAGATCAATTCATGTGTCCCACCTCTTGAATATACTCCCGTATCCAGAATCCCAATATTCAGTCTTACAGGCAAGAATACTATAATGATGTATGTACATAAATTAGGGGTTAAATGTGAGAACTGAAGGATCTCAGGTCAGAACTTCCGTTCAGCAGAGAGATATCAGCTTCGACTTAGCAGTGTGTCCCCTTTAGAGGATCTTTTCAGCTACAACAGATGATTATCAATTTTATTGTCTAATCAATCTGAGGGCTATAATGCTATGTTTCAAGCATTTTGAATAAAGTATTAGCCAAGGACTAGGTCAGAACTACCGTTCAGCAGAAGTCCCGGAATAATACCCCAGACATCATAGAGTACAAACACCTAGTATATCAGAATACGAGACCTTTCAAACGAGATTTCAGGGGTTACCTACATATCCAAGTAGTGTTCCCCACGAATTTCACCAGTTTGAAATTTTAGGTTTATATCCCGAATAAATCTACTAAATGTACGAAAACCTATCGACACATCGTTAGTGAGACTGTTTAACTCATTTTGTCTTTCCAAATCTTAGTATACTGTAATTGTCTAGCTGATGTACTATCATTTTCCCTATATACACAAGCTTTTTTTCAATTTTATCATGTTTTTGGATTTTTGCATTTTTACTGTTTTTGTATTTTTCTGAAAATAAACTATGTACAACCATCTATCTCCCCCTAAATACCAAAACACGTAAAAAACCGACAAACCATCGCAGATCGTTTCTCATCTTCATCCGCAACAGTACTCTCATCAACGCTCACAACCCCATCCGACACCGAAAGCAATTTCATACCATTAAGTTTTAACAAATATTGAAACCGATTTTTATCAAAAGCTTTGGTATGCAAATCAGCTTTTTGTTCGTCAGTGTGGATTTTCTCAATTCGTATCAACTTTTTCTTGAAGCAATCGCGAATAAAGTGATGACGAATCTCGATATGTTTAGTTTTAGCGTGATGTACTGGATTTTTAGTTATATTAATTGCGGCCTCATTATCAACAAACAGAGGTGTGTTAAGAAACTGCAAACCGTAGTCGCGCATCTGTTGCTGTATCCACAGGATCTGAGAGCAGCAACTGCTAGCAGAAACATACTCCGCTTCACATGTAGATAGCGCCACAGATGTTTGTTTCTTACACTGCCAGGTAACCAATCTCGGACCAAAGAACTGGCATCCTGCAGTTGTTGATTTCGCGTTGACTTTGCAGCATCCGAAATCTTTCAAGTAACGCAATATCCTCTTGACAATAATCATGTGCGATTCTCTCGGGTTAGACTGAAATCTTGCTGCGAGGCATTTTGGGTACATGATGTCAGGACGTGAAGCAGTCAGATACATCAAAGAACCTATCATGGAACGGTAAAACGTTTCATCAGCCCTATCTCCGGTGAGATCTGGGTGAATCCCATGATTAGTCGCAAGTGGGGTAGTAGCTGGAGTAGAACTTGACATTCCAAATTTCTCTAGAATATCATGCACGTACTTCGTTTGATGAATGAAAATTCCTTCAGGAAGTTGTTTAACTTGTAGACCCAGAAAGAATTTCATCTCCCCCATTGATGACATTTCGAATTTCTGCTTCATCACCTGTTCGAAATCTTTGCATAATTTCTCATTTGTTGACCCAAAAATTATATCGTCCATATAGATTTGTACTATCAGAAGTTGACCATCAACGACTTTAGTGAAGAGAGTGGCATCCACTTTTCCACGTATGAACTGGTTAGCGAGTAGGTGTTGAGACAAAGTCTCGTACCAGGCTCTCGGCGCCTGATGTAGACCATACAACGCTTTGTCCAGCAAATAAACTTTGTTTTTGTGGATTGGGTCAGTAAAGCCCGGCGGCTGACCAACATAAACCTCCTCTTTGACCTTCCCATAAAGAAACGCTGATTTAACATCTAACTGATATACTTTGAAATTCTTCCAAGACGCAAATGCTAGGAAAATTCTGATAGCCTCTAGTCGTGCTACAGGAGCATAGACTTCGGTAAAATCAATCCCCTCCTATTGACTAAAACCCTGAACAACGAGTCGAGCTTTGTTCCTTACAACCACTCCTCTGTCGTCCCTCTTACATTTGAAAACCCATTTTGTATTGATTTTCCTTTGACCATCCGACAAATCAACTAACTTCCACACCCCCAACTTTTCAAACTGACTTAATTCTTCTTGCATCGCTATGACCCAAGAGTCTTCAGTAAGCGCCTCTTTGTAAGTTTTCGGTTCGACCTGCGAGATAAAACAACTTAATGAAAATTCAGTTTGTAAAGGTGCTACTGTAGAATAAAAACATGTTAAGCCCTGGTCAATTTGACGTCTCGTGCGAACGCCTAATTGCAATTCTCCTATTAACAACTCCTCTGGATGATAAGAAAGAGTTCGTGGCATTACTTCGCTTGGAACTTTTACATTTCCCTCCAGATTAGTAACATTCTGTGCATCTTGTGCACCAACTTGGTTTGTTTGACTTGATAACTGGATCTGCTCCCCCTCAAGGTCTGAATCACCATGGTCAAAAACTGGCATATTTTCAGCTTCTTTATCATCATTCACCTCCGATTGATTACTAGGAGCAACTTCATCATCATTTTCACCAGCATTACTAGGACCTGCTTCATCATCATTTGAAGTTTCCCGAGGTCTTCTAGAATACTCTGCTGGAAACCTGAGCTGCGACTCATACTCTCGCAAAATATCCAGCTCATCAAAGAAATCTACTTCTTCCTCTGATTCTTCTCTCATGTCAAACGAATCCCAAAGTTTGTCATAATGATAACGCCATGAATCACCAGGATTCTGTGGCGGCATAGTGTACCCCTGACATTCAACATTTGCTACCTCAATAATCTGCTTGTCGCTTGGAATGAAGACACGTCTTAAAGGACTTGAATAACCCACAAAGATTCCCTCAACGCTCTTCGGACCAAACTTTCCTTTAGGCTCTATCACCGTACAGGGTGACCCAAACGGTTCTAGATATTTCAAATTCGGCTTGCGTTTATTGAGTAGCTCAAAACACGTCTTGTTGAACTTCTTTACAGTAAGAACTCTGTTGAGAGTATAGCATGCAGCAGAAACAGCTTCAGCCCAGAAATTAATTGGTAACTTAGAGTCTGCAAGCATCGTTCTGGCTGTCTCGATTAGCGTCCGGTTTTTGCGTTCTGCAACTCCATTCTGCTGAGGAGTGTACGGAGCACTAAACTCATGCAGTATACCTCTTTCATCACAAAATTCTTCCAACTTACTGTTTTTGAATTCAGTGCCATTATCACTGCGAATTCTACAGATCGGCCTCTGATACAGATTCTCAATTCTTTTAAACAATGCCATCAAACTATCAAAAGTCTCATCTTTTGATTTCAAAAACATCACCCAAGAAAATCTGGAGTAATCATCAGTCACGACCAAACAGTATAAATCTCCTGTGATACTCTTGACATTCACTGGACCGAACAAATCCATGTGAAGTCTTTCCAAAGGTCTTGAAACTGAATTGACTTGCTTTGAGGGATGTGACTTTTTCTTCTGTTTGCCTTTGACACAACTTATGCACTCCCCTTCCAGATGAAAACCTTTAATATTCACTCCAGTAACCAAATCGTTATGTACCAAGTGATTCATTTTCCTTAGGTGAATATGCCCCATCTTTCGGTGCCATAACCTTGACTCTTTTTCCGTTGCTCTGGACACAAAACAATGAGCCTGACCCGTGGTTGTAGTAGCAACGCTCATGTCCAACACGTACAGATCGTTGACTCTTGGTGCCCTCATGATGATCCACTCTTCAGGTATCACAAATCCTGGTTTCAAGATCAAACATTCTTTGTTGGTGAAATGAGTAGTATACATTCTGTCACAGATCTGGGAGATACTCAGCAGGTTGTTCTCCAGCTCAGCGATGTAGTTAACTCTCTCAAGCGTTATAATGCCATTTGACAATGTTCCTTCACCTATGATCCTTCCTCCTTGATTACCCGCAAAACCCACATAACCATCGTTAATGTATTCACATCATACAGCAATGCGGTCTTCCCTGTCATATGCCTTGACGCTCCACTATCCATTATCCACCTGGATACAAGTTTTGGAAGATCCTGCACATAACAAATCATCATTTAAACAACTTTAAGAAAGATGCCGATTCATGCTTCGCGAACCAGGAAGCTCCGGCAATTCAAACTATTTAGTCAAACATTGAGTCCACCCAGGCTTCATCAGCCTTAGGTGCAACCTTGACTCTTGCAATTTGAATTTTGAAATTTTCAGCCTTGAGTGGCGGAAAATTTGCATCATAATCAACAATAATTGGCTCTTCAGCCTTTTTCTCTTCAGAATTTGAAACTTTCTTCTCAATCTTTGATTCAATTTTTGGTTTCTACACCTGTTGAGTTTCGGCAACCCTTTTATAAAATTTATCATTTTGAGTTACCAACTTCTTTACAGGTTCAGATTTTGCTTTTACGTTTTCGATTTTAACGTTTTTCTTCTCAACCACTTTCTTCTCAACATACATCGGCGCTTTACCCTTCACATCAACCTTCTTTTGTTGAACTTTCACAGTTTCAGTCATAGGCTTCACATATGTACACTTTCGTGCAATATGACCAACCTGTTCACATCTAAAACAAGTACGAGTATCAACTACCCGACTTGTGCCTTCAGACTGAGCCTGTGAAGCTCTCTTCTCAAAAAATTCTTTGTTCGATTTTGAAAATTTTTCCTTTTCTTCATCAACAAGTGAACTTGAACTATCCACAAATTTTTTCTTTTCAACAAACCTCTTGTGTGAAACATTCTTTTTCTGAAACGATTTACCCCCCTGGTAACCACCCGACCAGTTGTTTCTGTTATTATTATAAAAACGTGATGGATAACCAGTTTTCTTGTTGTAAACCCTGTCTTTCTTTCGACTCAGAGTATTCACTGCTGACAACTCGACTTCAACAAGTTTGAAAGCATTTGTCAATTTGTTCATGTTAACATTTTCAATCGGAAACTCTGAATCCGAAAACAACTTATCTGATCCCGACATCTTGTACATGACAAGATCAGATTCATCATGTAAGTTGTTTTTGGACTTTTGCTTCGGAATTTATTTGTCTAGAAAACACCCATCCTCCTCAGAAGTGTCACAATCCAGTTTAAGCACTTTGTCTACCACACTTTTCACCACATCACTTTGGACACCCTCGTCATTGGAAGACGTGAACGTGACATCAATGTTTTCAGGAAGTGTAACATCACTCTCTTCCTCAAGTTCAACCAACCCAGATTCCTTTTTAGTGTAATTGTGCAAAATCGGCGGTGGAACTTTGTGAAATCCTACACCGGTACCATCTGAAAACACATCCTCTCCAGCTTTGTTTTTTCCTATAGGTTTAGGAACAATATGCTGCAACACAAAGCTTGCAGAGTTATAACTGTTAAGTTTCAACTGAATTCGCTCATTCTCTATTTCAGCTTCTTGAACTTTAAGTTTCAATTTAGCGATCTCATCCAGTTGTTTATTAATTGATTCTTCTTTTATTCTCACCACAACTCGCAAATGTTCATTTTCTTTAAACGTTTTACCATTTCGTTCATCACTTTCTTTAACTGTGGTTTTGAGTTTTTCAAATTTTTCAGAAATTTTACGGTTTTCAAGAATTAACTTTTCATTTTCAGTTTTAACCTTTTCATGATCAATTTTATCTTTTTCCATTTGAGAAGTTAACTCTTTGATCCGTTCAGTTGAAGCTCTCACAGTTTTGTCACGACCGAGTATTTGATCCTCAACACTGCTGATTTTAGCTGTCAGGTTTTTAATTTTCTCATTGTTGAGGTACGTGACAGTACTACAGAAATTGCATTCTTTTGTGCAATTTTTGCAGTCAATGTTTCCATCAATCTTCTTACCTGACGCATTAGCTGACATATTTGGACTGACCTGATCCTTAGACTCAGAAACAGAATTAGGATCTACCTCAAGTGCTTTCGCAGCTAGCAATTTGTCAGCCATCTTTCCCAGATTTTCAGCTGTCAACTCCTGCGTAACATCGATCAAGCCCGTATCAATCTTTTTCACTTCATCAATCTCTTCTTTTTCTTTCTTTTCTTTCTCTTCTTTCTCTTTCTCTTTCTCTTCTTCAATCATCTTTGACGTTGGTGTTCCCCACCACTTGTGCTGCCAATATTCATCTTCTTCTTTATACTCCTTGATGATGGCCTCGATATCAAGCGTTTTGTCATCAATTGCGATGTTGCCATACTTATCAAGGTAGCACTCTCTGTCTGGATCCCATCTATTCGCTCTTTTTGCCTCTAGATATACACCAGAAAGTCTGATAATCTTGTTTTCAGCAACCATCTTCCGGTATCTATACTTCTGTTCCTCTGTTCGATAATCTTTCCATGGAATAGGCTCATTCTTTGCCATGAAAGCATAACCAACAGCATCTTCTTCCGGCAAAACCTCTTTGCTCCAATCGTAACCCTCATCATCATAAATCACAGCTAAAGCCCTCGATTTGTCTCTGTTCTCTTCCTGCTGCTTCAATCTGGGCGGCTCAGATTTATTCTGATGGTAGATTGCCTTTTTGTAGTAGTCGTCTCGAAACGGATTCTCTGATTCATCTGCATACGCATTTCTGCATTCCCGCTTGAAATGACCCTTCTGTTTACACTTAAAACATGTCACCTTTGACTTATCGAACCCCAGCTTTGTAGACGGACCTCCGATTGTCTTCCTCCCGGTAATTTCCATGAAACGTTGAGCACGTCGAACAGCACTCGCCATTGCCCAACGAATATCGATCAGTTCCATTTCCTCCGGGTCTATCTGATCGTAGTCTTCTTTTGTCAGATTTGTGTTCCCGATCTTTCCGGCCACCAAACCTTCATAGGACTCCAACACAGACGCCAGAAAAACCATTTGTTGCTTGGCCGACTCTTCATCAAAGTTCTGTGCGTTCTTCAGATCTATCGCGATGTTGCACGAAAACTTCGCATCAGAACGATTTGCAGAAGACGTAGATCCACTGTGATAACCACTGTGGCTTCCACTGCTTGGACTGCTTTGACTTTCTTTGTTTGCTGAAGAAACATTCTCAGCAGAAAATGCAGTTTTCGGAGAAGTAGCTTTCGGCATCAAGCTTTTCGGATAGTAAAGATCCAAGTTTTGCTGATAGGATGAGTGATTGACTTTGTAAGTTTTCTTCAATTCAAGCTCACGACTTTCAAGTCTCTCAATCACAACATCTGGAGTCAAATTTTCAGGAGCAATAGTGTTCTTCAACATCAGTGCGTAGTATCTCCAATCCACTTCATCTGGTAATGAATCAAACAGTTTGTCAACAAGTTCTTCATCAGAATACGTAATCTTATGTCGTGCAAGTTCCAGCTTCAGATGACCGAACCTTTCAATCATTTTACAAACCGATTCATTTTTAAGACAACTAAACATGTCAAACTCTTTTCTAAGAAGTTTCGTTTTATTTTTTACAATCTCTTTGCTACCAAGACACTTCTTTTCAAGTTTTTCCCACAAATCTTTAGCATTGGAGTAATCTATAAGCGAAATGATATCTTCTCGCACCGATTGAAACAATAATGCCACACACTTTTGCTCTGCCACAAAGGATTCAATTTCGTCAGCTGATGATAAAGTTTCTCCACTTTTGTCTCCATGAACATATCCATTTTTCAAACTCTTCCAACTTGCAAACGCGAAAGCCATCAACCAATCCTCAAATTTTCTCGACCAACGGCTATATTCCTCGATTGCCATAAGCTTCGGAGGTTTGTTGAATGTACCAAATGCACTCTCAGACTCCCAAGCTTCCTTCTTTTTCTCCTTTGATTGATTCTCATTCGTATTGTTCGAAGATGTATCGTTGTTTCCCGAACTACCCGTGAATGCATACATGTCGCAGAACGGATTCATGAAAATATCATCCATTTTGATCGTACCTGCAAAATCAACCAACACTTAGAAAAAAATTCGAGATTTTTGAAAAACAGAACCACAAAAGCGGACCAATCTGTACACGTGACAGATAAGCGAACCAAACAGTTCAGATAAGCGAACCAGCAATGTCCGTTCGAGCGGACCAAACACCAGAAATTGTACTAAAAAGCGAACCCAACTATGTCCGTACGAGCGAACCAGAATTGTACGTTCGAGCGGACCAGAAAGTGTTCGTTCGAGCGAACCAATATGTAAAAATGTCTGAAAAAGCGAACCAAAACAGGTATTTCGAGCGAACCAGAACTATACAAAAAAGCGGACCACCTTGTTCGAAAACGCGAACCACTGTTTTTAGCCGGTTTTAACCATTTTTAGTCCGAATTTCACTCTAAAACTTTCTAGGGTTTGTTATTAGTGTGTTTTACACGTTATACTCAAATTTCAGACAATTTCGACCGTAGGAACCACTGAAAACCGAAAAAGTATGAGAGAAAGTGAGTAGAAGAGAGAGATTTCTGCAGATATAAGCTGTAGTAGTATGAACTCCTCGTCCTGCGCTCTGATACCACATGTTGGACCGTTCTTTGACCCGAAAAGTCAGTCAGAGTAGCTCATCCTCACATATAAAGGCGGAATCAGAATATGCAAGGTTACAACAGCTTGTCCTATTAAGTTCCTTTGCTTTTATTGCTTTTCTACTGAAATTTTGACAGAGTTTCGCTCCAGCATACACACACTCGTTATCAGACCGCTCAGACGAACACCCTATATATAGACATCCTGGTTCGCTCATATGACATGCCATATGAGCGGACTTGGTACAACTTGACAAAAAAACGAACCAGCTAAGACTAAATGAGCGGACCACTATACAACATGTACAGAAAAGCGAACCTAACTCTATTTTTCATAATTTTTACAGTTTGACCCCCTGTTGACCAATTTTGACTTCAGACTTTTTGTAGACGCAGTCAACAGACATTCCGTGCATCAACACATACAAAGCATCATTTTTCAAGATAAAAACAAACGTTTGCCACTGATCAGCTCGTGGTAACGCTTCAATCACTTTGTCAATAATTTCCTCTCTTGTTTTCACAATCTCAAAACGTTCAAGTTCAATTTTTAGATGACAGAATCTCTCTATCATTTGCCTCACTGACTCTCCTTTAATACTGTCAAATAGATCGAATTCTTTCTTTAATAAAGCAATTTTGTTCTTTTTAATCTGTTTACCCCCCTCAGCTTTAACACGTAAAGCTTCCCAAACAGATTTTGATGACCCATCATGGTTAAGCAACGCAAAAATACCATTTCTAATTGCCGACTAGATCAAGGCAATCATTCTCTGTTCAGCTGCAAATTTGGATTTATCTTCTTTGGTTAATTTCTTGAATGGAAGATCTTCTCCTTTATCATCTTTTGGTCTTTCATATCCAAACTCTAGACAGAACCAGCTCTCATGTGCATACGCTTTTGCCCAGTTAAGAAATCGTTCTTTCCACCAAGTATAATCCTCAATGCTTTCCAGAGGTGGCTTTGAGTGTGTTCCAAAGAAATTATCATGCTTGATGCTCTCATTAATCGCTTTTTTGATGGTTTTTGGGGTAACAGTTGTAATCTCGGAAGATTCAGAAGTGAACGCATTGAAAAATGTATTGTAGAATTCTTTAGCCATTGTTTGAAATTCTTGAATAACCTGGAGAGGAACAAACAAACATAATCAGTACAAACAATATCAAACAACTTGAAATAGACTGACACTTGGTTGACGTGAAGTGATCTTTGACACGAAATGTCCTCTTTCAAGTGAAATAGTGATTTCAAGCGAAATCACTTTTGGAGCAAAATCAAGATTTCAAGCGAAATCAGACTTCAAGCAGAAACCCTAGATAACTCTTTCAAGCGAAATACTGGATTGAAGCGAAATCAGCTGAGTTTTCAAGCGGAATAACCGTTTGAAGCGGAATCACATGCTAATTTCAAGAGGAATAGTAATTTGAAGCGAAATCTGATGAATTTTTCAAGCGGAACCAATCTCTTCGTTCAAGCGGAATCAAGTCTTTGGCCTGTTTTTGTCATTTTTAAGTTGAATTTTAGTCTGATTCTTTCAAGGCTTTGTTAACACACTGTTTCGCATGTACTGTGAAAAATTCAATCCATTTTGACTGTGAAATTTTGTCCGATTTGAAAAGAAGGTGTAGAAGTCAGAAAATTGATGCAATTGAGCTAAACTCTTCCTCCTGTGCTCTGATACCACTTGTAGGATCGTTGTGTGACCCGATTGAGTCGATCAGAAGAGTTGTTAATCTGAATCAAAGGCGGAATCAATGACACGGACGCTCGATATAATATAAATGTCTCGTATGTTGATCTAATAATGTTTACAGCACCTGGAGACAATTCGGCAGCACTTCGTTACCGAAAAAATGACCTAGTTCCGCTTGGAATGACAACCTACATGCTCACTATATATAGGGGATGGGGTTCCGCTTGAAATGGCAATGACACTTTCAAGCGGAATCTATTGATTCTGATTTCTCGCACCTCGAGCACTGGTTATCCTATCCAATCCTATTACATGACTCGATACAAGACGAAGTCAATAGACATAGTGCACTAACACTCAAGATCATGATTGGATGATGATTTTGTTAATAAGTCATTAGATCTATGCGATTATCAGTTACGGTTGTGTATGGTGTGTAAATTAGGGTTTTGGTATTAGGCTGTTAGATGTGTAACGATTATGAGGAGTAATGGGTTCAATGATTGGTATATTTTCATGCTTGTGTTATGATTCGCCTAGTCTGTATTAGGAATTAATGGCATGATAGATTGATATTGGATGATGTATGATCATTATATAATATGTCTTAAAGTTGGATGAAACTATTACTTGAATTGATTCAAATGATGCTAGCCGTATGATAGTAATGATGTTGTGATTATGTGAACTGTTAATGTTTTATTTGAGAATTGGTTGATGATGGTGTTGAAACCGTCGCTAATGATTAGGGTTCTAGGAGAATGAGAAACTGTAACAAAGTAAATCTGTAACTGTTTCATCAACTATTGAGGGGCAACGAAACATCATGTTGGACAAAACATCATTTATGACGAAACCCTATAGGTTTCACCATATTACTCCTCGACGAAACTCTACAAGTTTCGCCACTTAACATCTCGACGAAACTCTATGAGTTTCGCCATTTGGAGTTTTGCCACCCTGTGAGTTGTCACAACAGACTGTAGTTTAGAACACTTAAGATAATAAGTAACAATGTTGATATCTGTTATTGGTGATAGTAAAGACTAGCTTTGCATGGGATTGAATAACTGTTATCTGTTATTAGTGACTGCGAATCTAAATACACACTGTGATTAAGAACTTATATGTATACCATCGAACATAAACTAACTATGTATACATGAAAACCATAGGGTGATTGATTAACTGTGAACAAGTAACTTAACAAACCGAGCAAACCAAGGGGAGTTCACACTTTCTACAAGGCATGGTGTAAGTCCCCTTGATGTCTATGGATCTTTCACAGAATTCCCGGTGGTTGGGAATGGGTAAAGGATTTAATCGGAAACTGCGTGACCTCCTGGTTTGGAACACGTACTACATCCTCTTTATTGAAGGGTGATAACATGTACTAAGAATTTAATCAGAAACTGTGTGATCTCCTAGTTTGGGGACACGTACGACATCCTCTTTATTGAAGGGTGATAACATTGATACTAGACCAAAAACTCTATCATGAAGTCCCTCATTTTTACATTAACTTAATCGCCGGGCCAATGGCGAGCGGGTCATTAATTAGATAGCTCTATTTAAGTTTGACAAGCCTCACACCGTGCCGCAGAGGACGGGCGTGACTAATGGATCTGGGCACGTCAATGATGATAGACATTGACGCTAGGGCACCAACTTACTTCAGTCAGTAGTCGATATAGTAATGGGTCTAGTGGTTCACATGGGGTAGCCCCCACTGGTTATGGTTTGGGAAACAAGGAATTGGTTAACTCATGGTTTACGAATGAACTAATGGTTTTTGGAACAACTTTAAAATGAACACCAACTGTGAACTCGCTCAACTTTGTTGTTGACTCGTTGTTACATGCCTTGCAGGTCGTTAGGTACTTATATGGAGCTTGCACGAGAAGGAGTTGTCGTTGTGGGACATGGACTGTTGAGTTCCATGTTAAACATTTGAACTTATAAACTTATACTTTGGTTTTAGACTTTATGCTTCCGCTGATAACTTGAATTTGATTAACTTGTTTTGAACACCAATTATATTGTGTGGTTGGACTTTTATTTATTTAATTAACTTGTTCAATATGATTGGTGGCTGGATCCTGGTCAGTCACGCCTTCTGCGGTGATACTCCGCTTGTGGATTTTTGGGGGTGTGACAGATTGGTATCAGAGCCAGTGGTTATAGTGAACTCGGTTTTAAAAAGGGACAGCGCTCAACGATCCACAACGACGCTTCGCTCCATGTGCAAGGCTCAACATAATAGGTGATATAGTTTATGATTGTATTGCCTGCCTGTAAGTTTAAGTAGTGCATTGATCATGGTGTGTTTAGTTAGCGTAACAACTGTTGCTTGAAAATCTGTGTGCTTACTCTCTTCTGTCATCCCATACTTATGCACTTTCGCGACACTCCTCTCACTTGTGTTTCCTTTGATATGAAGACCATGAGTGGACGTCTGAACTTGACTCAAGCCCAGCTGACGGCTCAAATCAACGAACAAGTTGCTGAGGCACTCGCAGCAGTACCTGCAGGAGGTATAACCTACCATTCTGACCTATCTTAGGATGTTTAGATCCTACTCTCGCGAACCAACTCTTGTGCTTAATCTTGTCTTTTCTTTCTCGCGCGACAGGTCAACATGCTCAGCCTCCCGTATGTACGTTCAAGACCTTTATGGACTGTCGACCTAGTACCTTCAGTGGTACAGAAGGAGCTGTAGGTCTTCTCCACTGGTTCGAGAAGATCGAGTCTGTCTTTGAGATGTGTGATTGCACTGAGGCTCATAGGGTAAAATTTGCTACTGGAACACTCGAAGGTGCTGCGTTAACTTGGTGGAATGCATAGGTTCAAATGCTAGGGTTGGCAGCTGCTAATGCCACCCCATGGAACGACTTCAAATATCTGATCAAAGAGGAGTACTGTCATCGCGACGATGTTCACAAGCTAGAGGTGGAGTTTTACAACTTGAAGATGACGGGGTCTGAAATTTAGGCGTATACGAAGAGATCGAACGAATTGGCTGTATTGTGTCCTACTATGGTGGATCCTCCTATCAAACGTATCGAACTATACCTCAAGGGTTTAGTGCCAGAGATTCAGAGCCATGTGTCTGCAGCTAACCTCCCTACGATTCAACAAGTCATTCGACTGTCTCATCGTCTCACTGATCAGGCAGTTGAGCAGAACAAGCTGCCTAAGCGTATTAGCGCCACTACTTCTGATGCTCCTAGTGACAACAAGCGCAAATGGGATGGAAATTCAAGCAAAGGTTCTACTTCTGTTCAGCCTCAGTCTCAGCAGCGAAAGACTGACGACTACAAGAGCCCCGGTCAACAATCCTCAGGTAATTAGAGTCAAGGACAGAGTGGACACAAGGGGAATCACCCCAAATGCAATCGTTGTGGTTTTCACCACAGCGGACCATGCACTAAGGGCAACTGTCAGAGGTGTAACAAACATGGCCATGCGGCCAAGGATTGCAGGAGTCTCTATCCTGCGAATCAGCGACGACAGCAACAACAGCAGACTCCACAGAACCAGCAGCAGCAGCAGAGGGGTAACAACAAAGGATGTTTTCAGTGTGGTGCTGAAGGCCACTTCAAGAGAGACTGTCCCCAGCTGAACCAGAATCAGAACAACAATAACCAGGGAAATGGAAACAATGGGGGTAACAATGATGGCAATGGTGCCAGGGGACGTGCTTTCGTGATTGGTCAGGGTGATGCGAGGAATGATCCCAATGTTGTGATGGGTAAGTTCCTACTGGATGACTTCTTTGTTTCAGTTTTATTTGATTCGGGTGCCGATACTATTTATGTGTCCTTAAAAGTTAGTCAGAAGCTTAAGCGTACTCCAATTCTCTTGAACACCAAGCACATTGTAGAACTAGCAAACGGTAAAAGTCTCAAGGCCACACACATAGTTAAGGGTTGTAATCTTGTTCTTGCTGGACAGACTTTCTCTATCGATCTTATCCCCATCGTTCTTGGTAGTTTCGACGTCGTCATTGGGATGGATTGGTTGTCTCAACATCAAGCGGAGATTCTTTGTAAGGAGAAAATCGTCCGTATTCCTCATTCAGGTGATGAACCTCTCGTTATACGTGGTGATAAGAGTGGTGTTGTCGTGGGCATCATCTCTTTCCTTAAGTCCCAGAAGTGTTTGCGTAAGGGCCACACTGCCATATTAGCTCTCGTTACTAACACCTCAATGAAGGAAAAGAAGATAGAAGACATTCCGATTGTACGCGACTTTTGTTACACCCCCAAAATCCACATGCGGAATATCACCGCTTGGAGGCGTGACATGACCAGGATCAAGCCACCAATCATATTGAACAATGTATTTAAGATAGATAAAATCCAACCACACAATATAATTGGTGTTCAAAAGCTAGTTAACCAAGTTCAAATTAAACAGCGGAAGCATAAAACGTGAAACCAAAACATAAGTCTTATAAGTTCATAAAGTTCAAATGTTAAGCACGGGACATAACAGTACATATCCCACAACGACCACGCCTCCCCATGCAAGCTCCATATACCTAACGACCTGCAAGGCATGTAACAATGAGTCAACAATAAAGTTGAGCGAGTTCACAGTTGGGTGTTCGTTTTAAGTTGTTTCAAAAACATAGTTTTTGTTTAGTTGGCTTACTTGCCGTGGGGGTTACCCCATAGTTGAAAATATGATTAACCAATTCCTTCTTTCCCAAACCATAACCCGTGGGGGCTTCCCCAAATGAACCACTAGACCGTTACCATATCGACAACTGATGAAAGTAAGTTGTGCCCTAAGTCAATGTCTATCATCATTGACTGAGTGCCCAGATCCATTAGTACACGCCCGTCCTACCGGCACGGTGTGAGGCTTGTCAACCCTAATAGCGCTATTAACTAATGACCCGCTCGCCATTGGCCCGGCGATTAAGTCGATATAAAAATGAGGGAATTAATGATAGAGTTTTGTCTAGTAAGTTTTAAGGTTGTTTTCCTACCTAAGGAGGACAAATGTACGTATTCTACCCAAGGAGAATACGCAGGATTAATATTGGCATCCTACCTATGGAGGATGGTGGTACATATCCTACCCAAGGAGAATATGTCGGTTCCGTTTTAGTTTATTAACCCATTCCCAAACCACCGGGAATCCCATGCCTTAGAAAGTGTGTGAACTCACCTTGGTTTGCTCGGTTAGATTAGTTACTCTAATAATCAGAAATCAATCACGTCCTAATAAGGTATAGATAACAATCAGTTTCTCGTGCATGCATAACACGTATCCTACGTACGGTTTATCCACTCATTACTTCTATCACATACCACACAATTCAAATGTCACACACTGACTTTTGTGGAAAGATCATAGTTAAAAATACACTTGTAACACTTGTTAGAAAATATTTTCTATGTGTTGGAATTTTTAGAAAATTTCGCCAGAGTTTCCTTTGTAAAATGAAGCTTTCCATGCTTTCAAGCATATCATTTTCTTTTCGAAATCATCAACAAATCATCCATAATAATTTTTACTAGACTAACATATGCAATAAAAATGCATTTGTCATGTTTTGATGAACTCGAAAGTCTATTAAAACTTGTAGTATTTTTAATTTATATTTAACATGTTCATCTATCTTTAAAAAATGTATTGATTTTAATATTTGCAAACTTTGTAGAAAATCACTTTTCACAACTTTGTTCATCCACTTTTTCTATGAGTTTATAAGTATGAACATATTATTTTAACAACTTTAACAAGTCCATTTTTTTCATGTGTAACAAATTCATCAACATGTTTATCATGGATCTTGTAAGATCCTTATGTATACTCGCTAGACCTTGACTTTAAATATTTTCTAGCAAGTCTATATTTAATATATTTCATCAACATCACAAACTAGCAACTAAACAACTTCATAACATAACATAACATAAACAACTTATTTTCTTATGATTTTTAGTTTGATTCATGTGTTTATCATCTTGGTTTTGTAGGATTCTTTAGATTTTTTGTTACACATAAGCTTTAACCACTAAAACAAGATGAAAAATCGGTTTAAAAGGCACTTACTACTAGCTCAAGGCTAGGGAAGTGGCTAGAGAAACAAGATGAAGATGATGAGACAAAGATGATGGATAATAGCTCTTGAATGCGGGTAATAGAGTTCCTTCACTTGGATGCACTCTTCATCACCATTTTACACTTGAAAGTACATATAAAATAACTTGAATCAATTTGAAAGTGGAAGGTGAAATGATGATGAGGATGGCCGTGAGTTTGAGGAAGGGAGTAAGAGATGATGGAGTTTGAAATGTTGATGAAAATGAAGGTGGTGATTGGTGTTGGGATAAGGTTACCTTATAAACTTTTTACAATTAAACCTTCCATAAGTTAATCCTATTATCCAATGTAACTCAAGACAATTTTGTCTAGCACATGGGGGCATGTAGGCCCCCCATCTTGACCGTAAGTTGAGATGGGAAAGGGTTTTCTTATTTCAAAATTTGTTAAGTGTTATTTTATTTAGGATATGTTACGTTTAGTTAGAAGGTAATTAGTTAAAAAGTAATTTCTTAAGTGGTTTGTGGTGTATAATGGCATTTACTAGTTTAATATTGCCAACATGGTGTTAACTAGTTCATACACTATATCTAATTAGTGTTGGGTGCTTGTTTGGTGCTAGCTTCATTAACAGATCACTAAGATGTTAAGTCATAGTTTGTATGGTATGATGCGTTTTCGTGTCTAGATAATCTTCCCGACATTTTTTGTAGTTTATGATGTTTAGGCTTCATAACTAGCTTTGTAACACTAAAACAATGCTTCTAGTAAAAATTTGGTGTTCTGGGTAGTGTCCGGTTGTTCGGTTAGATACCGTTCCGTTAAAGTGCTAAGTTATCCCGTATAGTGTCTTTTATGTATATTTTTGTAATACTTTTAATTCCCAACACTTAGGAAAGCATACAGGACCATTTAGTCAATTTTTTTGCACAAGACTAGTATGTTAAAAAGCACATGTAAGTATGACGCAGTAATCAGGAAGCAGTTAAGTAATTCAGCACAATCTTCAAGCACTTTAATTAACATTTAGTTAAACGTACGGATACATGTAATTAGGAGGGTTGTCACATTCTCCCCCTGTTAAGAAAAATTTTGTCCCGAAATTTAGCACGTGTTTACTGAGGAAGCTAGTTAGGTTGCGTGGTTTCCTGGTTTTCCTGGGGTGTCACATCATCCCCCCGTTGGTTTGGAATTTCGTCCCGAAATTCTGCAGTGGCTTCAGCCTCAGTAGGGGTTGCGCTTTTCTTAAACAACTGGGGATACTTGAGTTTCATTTGGTCTTCTCGTTCCCAAGTATACTCTGGGCCACGACGGGAGTTCCAACGGACTCGGACAAGAGGTATTCTGGTATGCTTGAGAATCTTAACAACTCGATCAGTAATCTCTATCGGTTCCTCGACGAATCGCAGCTGGTCGTTGATAGTGAGCTCCTTGAGAGGAACTATGAGGGTCTCATCTGACAGACACTTCTTCAGATTCGACACATGGAAAACATTGTGAACTCTGCTGAGTTCTGCCGGTAGATTCAGCTTGTAGGCCACCTTGCCAATTTTCTCAATGATTTCGAAGGGTCCAACATACCGCGGGTTGAGTTTGCCTTGTTTGCCAAAACGAACTACACCTTTCCAAGCTGAGACTTTAAGTAGCACTCGATCCCCAACCTGGAACTCGAGTGGTTTCCTTCGCTTATCCGCATAGCTTTTCTGACGGTCACGAGCTGCCGCCATTCGTTGTCGTATCTGAGCAATCCTTTCGGTTGTATCCACTACAAGTTCCGGGCCAGTGATTTGACTGTCGCCAACTTCTGCCCAACAAAGAGGTGATCGGCACTTCCGTCCGTACAATGCCTCAAACGGAGCGGCCTGGATACGGGTGTGGTAACTATTGTTATACGAAAACTCCACTAACGGGAGATGTTTTTCCCAGCCATTACCGAAGTCGATTACACATGCCCTAAGCATGTCTTCAAGGGTTTGGATGGTACGTTCAGATTGCCCATCCGTCTGTGGATGATATGCCGTGCTCATGTCTAATCGAGAGCCAAAGGACTTGTGCATAGCTTGCCACAATTCAGATGTAAAACGTGGGTCACGATCAGAAATGATGGAGGTTGGCACTCTGTGCCTTGATACTACTTCCTTTAGGTAGATGTCTGCCAGAGTAGAAAACTTATCCATTTCCTTGATAGCCAGAAAATGTGCAGACTTGGTCAGTCGATCCACGATCACCCAAATGGTATCATTTCCGCGTTGAGATCTAGGCAGGCCAGTAACAAAATCCATGGAAATTTGCTCCCATTTCCATTTCGGGATCTCTGGTTGTTGAAGTAGGCCTGATGGTTTCTGATATTCGGTCTTGACTCTCGCACAAGTCAAACATTTGCTAACGTAGGTTGCTATGTGGGCTTTCATGCTAGGCCACCAGTATGTAGTCTTGAGATCATGGTACATCTTATCCGAACCAGGATGTACTGAATAACGAGACTTGTGTGCCTCATCCATCACAAGCTCACGTAAGTTTCCATAAAGTGGGACCCAGATGCGCCCTGTTACATAGTAGGCGTCGTCTTCCTTTTGTTCTAGCCGCTGCCTTGATCCTCGTAAGGACTCAGCCCTGATGTTCTCTGCTTTCAACGCTTCAACCTGAGCATCTTGTATTTGAGCGGGAAGGCTAGAGTGAATGGTAAGCTATAACGCACGTACACGCTTAGGTGTAGAATCCTTCCGACTAAGGACGTCGGCCACAACATTGGCTTTGCCCGGATGGTATTTGATCGCACATTCGTAATCATTCAAGAGCTCGACCCATCGACGTTGTCGCATGTTTAACTCCTTTTGCTTGAAGATATGCTCGAGACTCCTGTGATCGGTGTAAATGGTGCACTCAGTACCGTACAGGTAATGTCTCCATATCTTAAGTGCGAAAATAACTGCTCCCAATTCCAAGTTGTGCGTAGTGTAATTCCTTTCGTGAACTTTAAGTTAGCGCGATGCGTAGGCAATGACGTTTTCACGTTGCATCAACACGCAACCAAGTCCTTGGATGGAAGCACCGCAGTAAACCACAAAATCATATGTGCCTTCATGTAATGAGAGGATAGGCGCGCAACAAAGTCTATCTTTTAAGTGCTGGAATGCGGACTCCTGTACATCACCCCAACGATAGGTGACACCCTTCTGAGTCAGTGAAGTGAGAGGTTGTGCAATCTTTGAGAAATCCTTGATAAACCTTCTGTAATATCCTTCCAAACCCAAGAATTGGCGGATTTCTGTTGGTGTACGGGGTGCAGGCCAGTTCTTGATCAAGTCGACCTTGGATGGATCCACATGAATCCCATCCTTGTTTACTACATGGCCTAGAAAGTGGACTTCGCGAAGCCAGAAGTCACATTTCGAAAATTTGGCATACAACTGCTCTGTTCGAAGAAGTTCCAAAATAAGCCTCAGGTGTTGCTCGTGTTCTTCCTGACTCTTCGAATAGGTCAGGATGTCGTCGATGAAAACAATGACAAACTTATCCAGGTAAGGCTTGCACACTCTGTTCATGAGATCCATGAAGACTGCAGGTGCATTCGTCAATCCGAAAGGCATAACCAGAAACTCGTAATGTCCATAACGAGTCCTGAATGCTGTTTTACAGATATCCTCGTCTCGGACTCTCAGTTGATGGTAACCGGACCTTAGGTCAATCTTGGAATAGAAACTCGACCCTTGCAACTGGTCGAATAAGTCGTCAATGCGTGGGAGAGGATAACGATTCTTCACGGTCACCTTGTTGAGTTCGCGGTAGTCAATACACATTCTAACGGTACCGTCCCTCTTCTTCACGAATAACACTGGAGCTCCCCAAGGCGAAGAGCTAGGACGTATGAAACCCTTTTCCAAGAGTTCTTGTAGTTGCGTGGACAGTTCTTCAAGTTCTGATGGAGCTAGACGATAAGGTGCCCGAGCTATGGGCGCTGCTCCAGGAGCTAGCTCGATTTGAAACTCAACTTGACGATGAGGCGGAAGACCAGGTAATTGTCACACCCTGGCTTTTGCGGAAGCGTGGGTTTATTTGGTGTGACTTCTTAATACCATAGCACAATCACAACAATGCTATATGAAAATAAAACATATGATAGTCATCCATTCATTAAGTTTTAAAAGTTACCACAACATCATTGTTTTAAAAAGTCGACACATGAAAAAAATTACAACATGACATGAGTTTAAAAACGTGTTCATACGACATAACCAAAGACTTAAATAAAAACATGGTTTAAGACTTGTAACCCGTCCAGGCAAGGGTCACACTTCCTAAACCGGGATGACATCATTATTCCTTACGCAGCTTGACATGATTGCATACCTTGCCAGATCCCCTAATTTCCTGAAATACATGTAGTTTGAAAAATCAACAAAAGTTGAGCGAGTTAATGTAAAAGTGAGTATGTATAAACCTTTCATGTATGAATAAAGGTCCATGGTATGTAGCAATAAGGAAAAAGAGATCACCAATGGGTTGCAAAGCCACTGGTATGTGTGAGAAGGTGCAGGAAAACTCAAACCTAGCAAATTTGTTACCGGGTTTCGGCGGTAAGACACAGTGACCTCTATGGGTCGCCCCGGCCTCACGGGTGTGGGCTCGCTACACCCAAATAGATCTATCACTCTTGTGTCCCTTGGTCCTAACAACGAGGACTAATGGCCTTAAGTGTTGTACCCACCCCTCATATGATCTAGTAGTAAACCCTCCCTACGCTAACCATACCATGTAAAAAAATGTTTGTAATAATTGTCGCATGTATTTCACCCCCGAAGTATAAAACTGAAAACAGTAAAGAGAAAAGGGGGACATGAACTCACAGAAGTGCGTATCCTGTAACGTCAACCTCAAACTCGATCTGCTGCGCGACGACCTACACGTACTAATGTCTATTAGACGAACGGGCCGTGCCTTGGCTTAGGGTTTAGTGTTTTGAGTTGCGTTACTTCGATATTATACTTGTTAAAATAATATTAATTATTTTAACTTAACTTTTGTTTTGGGAAAATAGTTAGGAAACTATTTCGTATCCACACTTCTCAAGCATTTATATGTGTATTTCCTTCCCAAGGATGGGGGTATTTATACATATACACTTGTAATTCCGGAAAAATATATTTTAAGTCCCACTTAGAAAATATATTTAAATTATTTGTCTAAAACATCTTAATTCAGAATATACATATTTTTCCCAAAAATATTATATTTTACTTCATAGATTTTCCAAAATAATATTTTACCAAAATATATGTATAAGAGTATTTTTCCGAAATATTACATAAGTCACGTTTTAGCGTTTCGTATCGCAATAATAATTGCGTAACTTAAATATTTATTTTGTGAGAGTTTTGGTATCATTTTGGAGTCATAATTTCATGGTATATAATAGTTATATTATTTCACCCTAAAAATAATATAACTAGTTCACAAAATAAACAAATAATCACACAAGAGTTTTAGTATAAAATATATATTCTAAATATATATTTATCAAATTTTATTACGAAAATCAACCTCCGTACTTAGTATTTTTGTAATAAAAATCATGGCGAAGTTTATTTTGAAAACAAGGTTAAAAATATATTCGTAAGCACTTGCTAGAAAAATATTTTCTAAGTCTTGAGATTTTTAGAAAATTTCGCCAGAGTTTCCCCTAAAAACGGAGGTGTCCATGCTTTTAAGCATATCATTTTCTTTTCGAAATCAATCAACAATCACCAATAATCAATTCTTACTTTACCAAGAGCAAAAATATATGTGTTTTATTCTAGTCATGAACTTGATATATTTCGAAAATGCGTAGTAACTTGGTAAGACTTTTAGTAGACCTAGTTACCTTCTGAAACGTATCTATTTCTTTAAAAAAATCATTCTCTTAAAATAATTTAGTGTTTACAACTCGTAAGTAATTTTACAAAAATTTAACTATTGAACTCTTCTTGTAAATAAAAGCTTTTTACACTTATTTTACTTACAAAAATTATGTAAGAGTATGTAAAAGTCATAAACTTTTGGAGATCGGTTCTTGAACTTGGTTTGTTTTCAAAACCTTTTGTAAAACTTGGATTAACATGATCATCTATCAACTTGTCCATTTATATTTTAAGAAAATTATTTTTATTCAAGTTCTTGATCAAACTAGAAGGTGGTTATTTATGTATTACATAACCACTCTTTGTTCTTGTTAAATCCTACTTCTACATCTCATTTAACAAGATTCACGTGGTGCTCAATATTACATATTCATAAATCAACATAAAATTAACAATATTCTTACTACAACATCATACTAGTAACTTTTTACTTCCATCTTTTATGTAGAACTTCATGTTTAATCTTTTTAGTGTTCTTGTTTCTTGTGATTTAAACATAATAAACATACTACAACTTGTGATCACAACAACAAGATGAACAAGGGTGTACAAGTAACTTACTACTAGCACAAGGCTAGGGTAGAAACTAGTGATGAAGATGATGAGAAAAAGATGAGGAACAAGCAAGAACAAAGGCTCCTTTGAAGTTCCACAAGTAGCAAACCTTCTTGTATCAACCTTTAAGATTGAAAGAGACTAGAAAATGGAAGATGGTGGTGGTGTTATGGTGGTGATGGTGGCGGTTTGGGTGGAGCCGAAAGAGAGAGGGAGAGAGTGAGTGTGGGAGTGTGATCTTGAAGTGATGATGAAAATCAAGTGCTCCATACTTATAGGATTACTTCTCATATTTTAGCAAGTCCCACAAGAAATCATCTAATATAAAAATACAACAAAATCTAACCAAGATACATGAAGCATGGTGTGGTGTTGGGTGGGTCCACATGGGGACCGAATTCGGACTAGGGGGTTTAATGTAACTTTTGTAACTAATATGCAATGGATGGTTAGATTTCAAGTATTGTGATAATGTAGGTTAGTTAGTTGCTTTTTAGTGGGTGTTAAGGTGTTCGAGGATCACGACAAGCCAAGAAATAGTAAAACAATGTGTTTGGCAAAAATTTAGTGTTTCGGGTAATGTCTGGTTATTCGGTTGGATACCGTTCCGTTAAAGTGTTTAATTATTCCTTAAAGTGACTTTTATATATATTTTTGCAACACAATTAATTCCCGGCAGTTAGGAAAGTATACAGGACCATTCTGACATATTTTTGCACTTCACTAGTATTTTAAAATGCTGAATTTTATTAGTGAGTGCAGAATTCTGCATTTAAAGTGTGTTTTAGGCACTTCCCGGCACTGTAACTATCACCTAGTGACGCAGTTTATGGTCCTCATTTCCCTACACTCCATACTAGTGTAATATCCTGTCCCTGGCCCATACTGGGTCTTACAGACACTGTCTGTCTATTGCTGGCATTGTCAGCATATTTTTGAATTATTCGTTCAGTGTGCTAATTGTGCTTTGTGCATCAAGTATGTCACTAAAGTTTGTGTGTAATATACAGAGTGACAGTATGAAATATGATGCATATGTATGTATGTAACAGAAAACAGAAAGCAGTTTAATCACAGTCTTAATCAAGCACAGTCATTAAGCACAAATTTAATATCAATTAAGTGTACGGATACCTGTAAATGTGAGGGTTGTCACAGTAATTCCTCAGGAAACACCTCAGGAAAATCACGTACAATAGGTATGTCTTCTATTTTCCTTTCTTCCGAAGATGTATCAGAAACGAGGGCTAGGATAGCAGTGTGGCCCTTTTGCAAACACTTCTGGGCCTTAAGGAAAGAGATGATGCCCACAACAGCACCACTCTTGTCGCCATGAATCATGAGAGGTTCTTCACCAGAACGAGGAATACGGACGATCTTCTCGTTGCAAAGAATTTCCGCTTGCTGATGAGATAACCAATCCATCCCAATAACAACGTCGAAACTACCCAGAACGATAGGAATAAGATCGATAGAGAAGGTCTGACCAGCTAAGACGAGGTTACAACCCTTAACTACGTGTGTGGCCTCGAGACTTTTACCGTTTGCTAGTTCTACCGTGTGTTTGGTGTTCAAAAGTGTTGGAGTGCGCTTAAGCATTTGGCTAACTTTTAAGGACACATAACTAGTATCGGCACCCGAATCAAATAAAACAGTAACAAAGAAGTCGTCCAGACGAAACTTACCCATCACAACGTTGGGATCGTTCCTCGCGTCACCCTGACCCAGCACGAAAACACGTCCCCTGGCTCCATTGCAATCATTGTTTCCCCCATTATTGTTTCCGTTCCCCTGATTGTTGTTGTTGTTTTGTTTCTGGTTCAACTGGGGGCAGTTTCTCTTGAAGTGACCTTTAGCACCACTGATGTGCGTGAAGTGTATTATATTTTAGGTGTATATTTTAAGCCCTTTTTACACTTTTTTAGCCAAGTTTTAAATTTATAAAACACGATATTTACTAACACTAAACACACATATGGGCAAGTGCACCCATAGTGGACGTAGTATAGTGTTGGTAAGATACCAAGGTCGTCCAAGGACACAAGAGCTTTTAGTACTGGTTTATCCTCAACGTCTAATCAAATCAAAATGTTAGAAAAAGGGTTTTAAACTAGAAAGTAACTAAAATGCTGAAAATAAAAATAAATATAAAAACAGATAGACAAGATGAATCACTTGGATCCGACTCGTGTGTAGTGTAACCTTTGATTATTTTCGCACTTTTGCACTTGTTTAAGAGATTATCTTACTTATTGTAGTAGGCCCCTCTTTTGAAGGTGACGTTACCCTCAACCCAGTAGTTTGAGTCAGCAAGGATACAATCCTAAAGGGTCGGATTATTGAAAGATAATTAATTAAGTTATTAATGCATAATGTGGTAGGCCCCTCTTTTGAAGGCGACGTTACACTCGGCTAAGTAGTCTGAGTCAGCAGGCATACAGTCCTAAGTAGCCGGGTTAAAGTTTTAATAGTAGTTTAACTTATGAGGGGATCAAAGAGTTTGGACCCCCGCCATCCAATACCGTTGGGTATTGAAGGAGGTCCTACTAAATTTGACCCAGGTCCTTTGCAGGATCTATACACTGAACAATGGCAAGACTCTTACCAAACTGTTCCCTTAACCCCCGACCAGGTAGCCAACATACCTCCATGTAGACCGTGAAGATATGAATGGTGAAAATATTTTATTTTATATAGACAGTAAAATAATGCCAAGACACCACGGACAAACGATAAGGAAGAATCACCTTCAACATAAGAAACTAGTAATTAAAGTCATTAATACATAACCAATTAAAAAGTGCAAAAGATTAAAAATAAAAAGTTTTACACTAAACACTTGTCTTCACCAAGTGATCTAAGAGACTTAGGCAAACATGGCCTTTGATTATCAAGAACTCTTACGATCAATCTTGGATCCCGAGATGACTCACACACTCTATGATGGACAATGGATGATGGTGGTGGATGATGGTGTTGTGATGGTGGTGGGTGGTGAGTGAAGTGTGAGAGAGGTGGTGTGCCAAGGGATGAGTTGCAAGAGCTCCAAGCACTCCTATTTATAGGCTGAACAGAAGCTCGGGCACGGCCCCGTGTCCATCCTCCTCTCTTTTTTCATTAAATGCAGTTTGTCTGCATTAGTTGACCACGCCCCCGTGTCCGCTGAGCACGACCCCGTGTGCAGAAGCATATCTATACTATCAAGATTTGCCTGGATTCCGCGAATCTTATAGTTGACCAAGGCCCCGTGTGTCACACCCCCAAAATCCACCTGCGGAGTATCACCGCTTGGGAGCGTGACTGACCAGGATCAAGCCATCAATCATATTGAACATAGCATAATATAAATAAAGTAATTCGTAAAACCCCGTTCAATACAATTGACGTTTCAAAACAATCATAGTATCAGTAGCGGAAGCATAAGTAAATAACCCAAGTAAACCATAAGTTCAATTATTCGAAATGTTTAAACATAGCGTTCTTAACCCACTGCCCACAACGTCCCGCTCCTCCAGTGCAAGCTCCATAAGTACCTAAGGTCCTGCAAGGCATGCAGCAGATAATCAACAAACTAGTTGAGCGAGTTCACAGTTTATAGTTTAGTTTGAGTAATAGTGCGTTTGTTCAATTAAGTTTCGTATCGTATCAGTTCCATCGCGGCCTCCCAGGCATGTGTGCGAAGATTATGTTCGTTAGTTCGCGACCATAGTCTTTACCGACCAGGGTGTGTGCGAAGGCAATTTATCAGTTCGTTCGCGACCATAGTCTTTACCGACCAGGGTGGGTGCGAAGGCAGTTGAGTAGTTCGTAAGCATCAACAGTTTAATCGTTCGTTACAGTATCAAAGTATGCACAAGTAATCTTCCAACCCATTCCCACCCTGGGAACCCATGCCTTGGCTGTGTGAACTCACCTTGGTTTGCTCGGTATGCTAAGTTATGCACTCACAAGTAATTTATTCACGTCCTATCGTATGCACGTATAACAAATCAGTTCATGTTCATAACGATACGCATGTAATTTAATGTTCACATAACAGTCAGTTTGCATATCGACACAACACGTATTATTTCACAGTAGCACATCAGCTATCATTCGATTCATGGTCATCTTTCGACACCTTAGAGATCTTTCGACTAACAGGTACCATAGCTATCTTTCGAACAGAATGTTATGTTTCGAACTTAATGTTATCATTCGGTCATTGCTATCCTTCGGTCAACACTATGTTTCGAACATCTAGTATCTTTCGGTATCTTACGGTTACTACCATGTTTCGAGTAACTGATATCTTTCGATGGATATCAGTTACGTTACAAGTTTCCAAGTTTTGCTGTGATTATCAATTATCAGTTTCCAACTAACATTCCGTAATATCAGCAAATAGATCAAACAGTTTCGGAAACAGATCAATTAACATAATTTCCAACTTTTAGTTTAGCATGCAATCGATCAAACAGTCAATTATCCATCGGTTTTCTCATGAACCCTAATCAAATCAAAGCATGATCAATATTCAAACATTTGAGCATATAACGGCCGATCACGGGTTGTTCGGTTTTAGCTCTAAGCCGTGCAATCCGACTGTGTATTTACCAACCATCATGAACCCTATGACTCGCTTATCAATTACGACATAATCAATTACATTTATTCGAAACCCTAGATCATCAAACAACAAGTCCGGTTATATGGTGGCCGATTAGCTAACCTGTTCGGCCGATTACAAAACTAACCGATACACAATAACATCTTAACAATCATTCAAATCAGTTCGATTAAACACATAACATACTCGGTTAATCACAGGCACATATAACATCATTAAACTACTAAGACACGATATCCGGCCGGTTAACACACCAACTAACATAAAACTTCAAGCAGTCCGATAATCAATTTATCAAGCAATTCGATATCAAGCACTAACCGATAAAAGGGAAAACAAGGATGATCCGATCAAGAAGGCGGTCTCCGGTTGCTTTGCCGTCCGGTTTGAACGAAAGAGCGAGAGAGGGAGAGATGGCCGTCTAGGGTTTGTAAAAAAAATGACTGCCAACTACATGCATTCACGTCTAAATACTTATCACAGTTATGGGCCAAGCCCATAGAAAGACTGGGCCGAAAGATGTCGAAGGATTCCTTCATGGCCCGAATGATATGTTTCGAGACTTATCAATCCGAAGGATGATCTTCTGGATCGAAGGATGTGTTTCGTCATCCTTCGATTCATGCACCATGTTTCGTGGACATCCTTCGAAGGTTGCTTGTGTAATGTAATGTGTTTCATGCTAACTAGTTTACAAGTTTCACAATGTAGCAAACAACTATGCACGATCAAACAATCAAAATGTATATATATTTTCATTAACACACAACTCGTATAATTCAAGTCCACAATCCAACAACAAAGCAGTCAAAGTCAAAGTCAACGCGCATTAAATGCGAAAGTGAAAGTCAAAAACTCGAGTTGTCACATTATCCCCAACTTAAAAGAAATTTCGTCCCGAAATTTGGTACGCACTTACTGAGGAAGCTAGGTAAGTTACATCGTTCACTGATTTTCCTGGGGTGTCACATCATCCCCCCGTTGATTTGGAATTTCGTCCCGAAATTCGGTAGTAGTAGCTTCAGCCTCAGAAGTGGATGCATTGGTTTCGAATAACTGGGGACACTTTTCTTTCATCTTGTCTTCGCGTTCCCAGGTGTACTCTGGACCACGTTTGGAGTTCCAACGAACTCGAACAAGAGGGATTCTCTTGTTTTTGAGGACCTTCACATCCCGGTCCGTGATTTCAACTGGTTCCTCGACGAACTGCAACCGCTCGTCGATAGTGAGTTCCTTAAAGGAACTATGAGGGTCTTATCTGACAGACACTTCTTCAGATTCGACACGTGAAATACATAGTGAACTGCACCGAGTTCAGTTGGTAGGTTCAGTCTGTAGGCTACTGGGCCTATCCCTTCAGTGATTTCAAATGGTCCAACACACCGTGGATTGAGTTTGCCTCGTTTACTAAATCGAACCACACCCTTCCAGGGTGAGACTTTCAATAAAACCCGGTCCCCGACCTGAAGTTCCAAGGCTTGCTACGCTTGCCCGCGTAGGCTTTCTGACGGTCGCGTGCTGCCGTCATGCGTTGTTGTATCTGTGCAATCTTTTCTATAGCGTCCACTACAATCTCTGGACCCGTAATTCGACTATCCCCCACCTCTGCCCAACAGAGAGGTGACCGGCATTTACGTCCGTAGAATGCCTCGAATGGAGCGGCTTGAATGCTGGTGTGATAACTGTTATTGTACGAAAACTCCACTAAAGGGAGGTGCTTTTCCCAGCCGTTGCCGAAATCAATAACACACGCTCGAAGCATGTCTTGAATAGTTCGCTCAGACTGCCCATCCGTCTGAGGGTGATATGCTGTGCTCATGTCTAAACGTGAGCCAAACGCTTTGTGCATCGCATGCCGTAGTTCTGACGTGAATCGTGCATCCCGATCCGAAATAATAGAAATGGGCACCCCGTGCCTCGAAACAACTTCCTTGAGGTAGATATCTGCGAGAGTGGAGAACGTATCCGTTTCCTTAATAGCCAGGAAGTGTGCAGACTTGGTGAGTCGATCCACGATCACCCATATTGTGTCGTTCCCACGCTGAGCTCTCGGTAGGCCTGTAACAAAGTCCATGGAAATTTCTTCCCATTTCCACTGTGGTATCATAGGCTGTTGAAGTAGGCCAGCTGGTTTCTGATATTCGACCTTGACTCTCGCACAGGTCAAGCATTTTCCAACGTACGTAGCAATGTGGGCCTTCATACTAGGCCACCAATATGTAGTGTTGTTGTCGTGGTACATTTTATCCGACCCTGGATGTACCGAGTAGCGAGACTTGTGTGCTTCGTCCATTACGAGTTCGCGTAGACCGCCATAGAGAGGGACCCAAATCCGGCCCGTGACATAGTAGGCGCCGTCCGCCTTTTGTTCCATTTGTTGTTGTGAGCCGCGTAAGGCTTCAGCCTTGACGTTTTCGGGCTTCAGGGCTTCTGTCTGAGCAGCTCGTATCTGAGCAGGAAGGCTAGGCTGAATCGTAAGCTGTAGCGCTCGCACGCGCCGTGGTAAAGTGTCCTTTCGACTAAGGGCATCCGCCACAACATTGGCTTTGCCTGGATGATACTTGATAGCGCATTCGTAATCGTTAAGTAACTCAACCCATCGTCGTCGACGCATATTCAGACCCTTCTGCTTAAGGATATGCTCGAGACTCCTGTGATCGGTGTAAATCGTGCACCTGGTACCGTACAGGTAGTGTCGCCATATCTTAAGCGCGAAAACAACAGCTCCCAGCTCTAAATCGTGCGTCGTGTAGTTGCGCTCGTGAACCTTGAGTTGACGAGAGGCGTAAGCGATAACCTTGTCGCGCTGCATTAACACACATCCCAGTCCCCGAATGGATGCATCACAATAAACCACGAAGTCGTCTGTGCCCTCTGGCAATGAGAGGATAGGTGCACTGCAAAGTCATTCCTTTAGGTGCTGAAAAGCAGTCTCCTGGGGCTCTCCCCAGCGATAGGTAACACCATTCTGTGTCAGTAGCGTAAGTGGTTGCGTGATCTTTGAAAAGCCTCTAATAAACCGTCTGTAGTAACCTGCCAAACCCAAGAATTGGCGTATTTCTGTCGGTGTACGCGGTGCAGGCTAATTTCTGATCGAATCTACCTTGGGTGGGTCGACGTGAATCCCATCCTTGTTTACCACGTGGCCTAGGAAGTGGACTTCACGAAGCCAGAAGTCGCATTTTGAAAACTTTGCGTACGATTGCTCTTTTCGAAGAAGTTCCAAGATAAGATGTAGGTGTCGCTCGTGCTCTTCCTGACTCTTGGAGTAAATCAGGATGTCGTCGATGAAAACAATGACGAACTTGTCGAGATAGGGTTTGCACACCCTGTTCATAAGATCCATAAATACTGCAGGTGCGTTCGTAAGCCCGAACGGCATAACCAAGAACTCGTAGGGACCATAGCGAGTTCTGAATGCTGTCTTAGAGACGTCCTCATCCCGGACTCTCAGCTGATGATAACCTGACCGTAGGTCGATCTTGGAATAGTAACACGACCCTTGCAATTGGTCAAATAAGTCGTCTATGCGCGGAAGAGGATAACGGTTCTTCACCGTCACCTTGTTGTGTTCACGGTAGTCGATGCACATTCTAACTTACCGTCTTTCTTCTTCACTAACAACACTGGAGCTCCCCAAGGCGAAGAGCTAGGTCGGATAAATCCCTTATCCAAGATTCCTGGTAGTTGCGTCGATAGTTCTTCCGATTCTGGTGGAGTTAAGCGATACGGTGCTCGAGCTATGGGTGCTGCTCCTGGAGCGAGCTCGATTTGAAATTCGTCCTGATGATGCGGCGGTAGACCAGGTAAATCCTTGCGAGACCCCTGAGGAAAGTCGTGTACAACTGAATGGTCTTCCAACTTCTTTTCTTTCGCTGATGAGTCAGTAACGAGAGCCAAAGTTGCGGTGTGGCCCTTCCGCAAACATTTCTGAGCCTTCAAGAAAGAGGTGATGCCAACCACGGCACCACTCTTGTTGCCTTGAGCTTCGAGAGGTTCTTGACCAGAATGAGGAATGCGAACAATCTTTTCTTTGTATAGGATCCCTGCTTGCTGTTGCTGCTGGCGATTCCGGTGTGCAAGCCGTGGGCTCCTGAATTCCTTAGCTTCTGCTGTGCTCAGGCGATCACTATTCTTGTGCTGCTGTTGTGCTTGAGACCGAGCGGTAGCTGAACCCTTGCTGGAATACCCATCCCATTTCCGCTTGTTGTCACTAGGAGTAGCGGGAGTAGCAGAAGTGGTAGCGATAGTAATAGCGCTGATACAACTAGGTAGCCTGTTCTGTTCCACTGCCTGATCCGTGAGGCGATGAGCAAGACACTGAATGTCTTGGATTTTGTCGAGGTTAGCCGATGTAGCTTGGCTCTGAATCTCTGAGGCTAGACCCTTGAGGTACAATTCGATACGCTTGTTTGGAGGGTCCACCATGGTTGGACACAAGATGGCCAGTCCGTTCTATCGTTTCGTATGAGCTTCAATTTCTGACCCCATCATTTTCGAATGGTAAGGCTCCACTTCCAACTTGTGGATGTCATCACGCGTGTATTATTCCCTTTTAATGTGTTCTTTGAATTCGTTCCAGGGGGTGGCGTTAGCAGCTGCCAACCCTAGTATCTGTACTTGCACGTTCCACCTGGTTAGCGCGATTCCTACCAAAGTACCAGTGGCGTACTTGACCCCTGCGAGCCTCAGGGCGTTCACACATGAAGTTCTTGAATGTGCCACTGAATGTGCTTGGGCGACAGTCCATGATGTTCTGGAATGTGTGCGTTCTGACCCGTTGCGCGAGAAAGATAGATCAAGGTTAAGCGCGAAAGTTGGGTCACGAGAGTAGGATCTAACATCCTAGAATAGGTCTGGGATAGCAGGTTATACCTCCTGCTTGTGCGGCTGCAAGTGCCGCAGCAACTTGTTCGTTAATGAGAGCCGTCAACTGGGCTTGAGTCATGTCAACACGTCCAGACATGATCGAACAGTAAAGGTAGCATAAGTAAGAATGGTTCACGAATAGTGCGATGACAGAAGAGTGTAAGCACGTATGTGTTCTCAAGCAATAACAAGTTGTGAGCAAAGTAATGTAAGCATACTACGAGCAAAGTTCTATGCAGTTCTAGCAAGCAGGTAATAAACATAAACCTTATTACCTAGGATGTCGAGTCTTGCACGTGGAGCGAAGCGTCGTTGTGGATCGTTGAGAGCACTGTTCTGGTTATAGTCTGGTTTTAATAAAAACGTTTTCCCATATTAAAACCAAGTTCTCTATAACCAATGGCTCTGATACCAATCTGTCACACCCCCAAAATCCACCTGCGGAGTATCACCGCTTGGGAGCGTGACTGACCAGGATCAAGCCATCAATCATATTGAACATAGCATAATATAAATAAAGTAATTCGTAAAACCCCGTTCAATACAATTGACGTTTCAAAACAATCATAGTATCAGTAGCGGAAGCATAAGTAAATAACCCAAGTAAACCATAAGTTCAATTATTCGAAATGTTTAAACATAGCGTTCTTAACCCACTGCCCACAACGTCCCGCTCCTCCAGTGCAAGCTCCATAAGTACCTAAGGTCCTGCAAGGCATGCAGCAGATAATCAACAAACTAGTTGAGCGAGTTCACAGTTTATAGTTTAGTTTGAGTAATAGTGCGTTTGTTCAATTAAGTTTCGTATCGTATCAGTTCCATCGCGGCCTCCCAGGCATGTGTGCGAAGATTATGTTCGTTAGTTCGCGACCATAGTCTTTACCGACCAGGGTGTGTGCGAAGGCAATTTATCAGTTCGTTCGCGACCATAGTCTTTACCGACCAGGGTGGGTGCGAAGGCAGTTGAGTAGTTCGTAAGCATCAACAGTTTAATCGTTCGTTACAGTATCAAAGTATGCACAAGTAATCTTCCAACCCATTCCCACCCTGGGAACCCATGCCTTGGCTGTGTGAACTCACCTTGGTTTGCTCGGTATGCTAAGTTATGCACTCACAAGTAATTTATTCACGTCCTATCGTATGCACGTATAACAAATCAGTTCATGTTCATAACGATACGCATGTAATTTAATGTTCACATAACAGTCAGTTTGCATATCGACACAACACGTATTATTTCACAGTAGCACATCAGCTATCATTCGATTCATGGTCATCTTTCGACACCTTAGAGATCTTTCGACTAACAGGTACCATAGCTATCTTTCGAACAGAATGTTATGTTTCGAACTTAATGTTATCATTCGGTCATTGCTATCCTTCGGTCAACACTATGTTTCGAACATCTAGTATCTTTCGGTATCTTACGGTTACTACCATGTTTCGAGTAACTGATATCTTTCGATGGATATCAGTTACGTTACAAGTTTCCAAGTTTTGCTGTGATTATCAATTATCAGTTTCCAACTAACATTCCGTAATATCAGCAAATAGATCAAACAGTTTCGGAAACAGATCAATTAACATAATTTCCAACTTTTAGTTTAGCATGCAATCGATCAAACAGCCAATTATCCATCGGTTTTCTCATGAACCCTAATCAAATCAAAGCATGATCAATATTCAAACATTTGAGCATATAACGGCCGATCACGGGTTGTTCGGTTTTAGCTCTAAGCCGTGCAATCCGACTGTGTATTTACCAACCATCATGAACCCTATGACTCGCTTATCAATTACGACATAATCAATTACATTTATTCGAAACCCTAGATCATCAAACAACAAGTCCGGTTATATGGTGGCCGATTAGCTAACCTGTTCGGCCGATTACAAAACTAACCGATACACAATAACATCTTAACAATCATTCAAATCAGTTCGATTAAACACATAACATACTCGGTTAATCACAGGCACATATAACATCATTAAACTACTAAGACACGATATCCGGCCGGTTAACACACCAACTAACATAAAACTTCAAGCAGTCCGATAATCAATTTATCAAGCAATTCGATATCAAGCACTAACCGATAAAAGGGAAAACAAGGATGATCCGATCAAGAAGGCGGTCTCCGGTTGCTTTGCCGTCCGGTTTGAACGAAAGAGCGAGAGAGGGAGAGATGGCCGTCTAGGGTTTGTAAAAAAAATGACTGCCAACTACATGCATTCACGTCTAAATACTTATCACAGTTATGGGCCAAGCCCATAGAAAGACTGGGCCGAAAGATGTCGAAGGATTCCTTCATGGCCCGAATGATATGTTTCGAGACTTATCAATCCGAAGGATGATCTTCTGGATCGAAGGATGTGTTTCGTCATCCTTCGATTCATGCACCATGTTTCGTGGACATCCTTCGAAGGTTGCTTGTGTAATGTAATGTGTTTCATGCTAACTAGTTTACAAGTTTCACAATGTAGCAAACAACTATGCACGATCAAACAATCAAAATGTATATATATTTTCATTAACACACAACTCGTATAATTCAAGTCCACAATCCAACAACTAAGCAGTCAAAGTCAAAGTCAACGCGCATTAAATGCGAAAGTGAAAGTCAAAAACTCGAGTTGTCACACCGTGTCCACTGAGCACGGCCCCGTGGTGGGCGATGGAAGCTTCTACAACTTTGTCTTTTCTGCTGACACTTGGGCACGCCCCCGTGCTCACTGAGCACGGGGCGTGTTCAGTCTTCTGTCTTCTTGTTTTGCTTGGGAAGATATTGTCGGGAGGTCGTGCATGCCACGTTTGCTCCTTTTCTTGTATTTATGTTAGATTTAGCTGCCTTTTTGCTTCTTTTGTTTATTTGAGCTCATTTAATCCTGAAAATACAAAAGGAAGACAAAAGCACACTTTTTCCAACATTAGTACTAAAAAAGGGTTAGTTTTATGCCACAATAGATGTAATTTATATGTTGCATTTTGTGCACATCAAATACCCCCACACTTGAATCTTTGCTTCTCCTCAAGCAAAACTCTTTATAATGTGGCTTTTTCACTCCCAAATGGAATGGGCAGAAGAGAAGGTTTTTGGGCTTGTCATAGAGTGTCGGGATTTCCAAGATTCTTTATTAAGTTTTATTTTTATTTATTTACAATCCTATTCGTCATGATTTATTAAAAACGTTTCATAAGATAAATTACTTATTAGGGCATAACATGCCTTTTTAAAATTCCATTTATATACAAGTTCACATACCTCACGGGGGATCACTCAACACTCGGCCGAAAGTGTAAATTTTTTAGTGGATTACTCGAAGTAGTAGTAGCGCTAATAAGCTTGGGTAGCTTGTTCTGCTCAACTGCCTGATCAGTGAGACGATGAGCCAATCGGATGATTTGCTGAATGGTGCCAAGGTTAGCTGAGGTCACGTGACTTTGAATTTCTGGCACTAAACCCTTAAGGTACAGCTCGATACGCTTGATAGGAGGATCCACCATAGTGGGACACAAGATCGCTAATTTGTTCAATCTCTTTGTGTATGCCTCGATTTCAGACCCCGTCATCTTCAAATTGAAAAATTCCACCTCTAGCTTGTGAATGTCGTCACGACTACAGTACTCTTCTTTGATCAAATCTTTGAAGTCATTCCATGGGGTGGCATTAGCAACCGCCAGCCCTAGCAGTTGGACCTGTGCTTTCCACTAGGTTAACGCAGCACCTTCGAGTGTTCCAGTAGCAAATTTCACCCTACGATCTTCAGGGCATTCACACATCTCAAAAATAGACTCAATCTTCTCGAACCAGTGAAGAAGACCTACAGCTCCTTCTGTGCCGCTGAAAGTACTAGGTCGGCAATCCATGAATGTTTTGAACGTGCACACAGGAGGCTGAACATGTTGACCTGTCGTGAGAGTAAGGAAGGACAAAGTTTATCACAAGGGTTGGTTTATGAGAGTAGGATCTAAACATCCTAGGATAGGTCGAAATAGCAGGTTATACCTCCTGCTGGAGCTGCTGCGAGTGCCTCAGCAACTCGTTCAATGATCAAAGCCGTCAACTGGGCTTGAGTCAGGTTGATAGCACCACGTCCACCGCGTCCGTTCATGATCTTCACAACGAAGCAACGTAAGTGAGAAAAGTGTCGCGAAAGTGCGTAAGCGTGGGACAATAGAAGAGAGTAAGCACACAAGGCTCAAATAGCAGTTATCACGTTAACTAATGCACTATGTGAGCTATCAAACAGACAATGTAAACATAAATCATACCACCTATTGTGTCGAGTCTTGCACGTGGAGCGAAGCGTCGTTGTGGATCGTTGAGCACTGTACAGGTTATAGTCTGGTTTTGTCAAAAAGATTTTCCCTTTTTAAAACCAAGTTCACTATAACCAATGGCTCTGATACCAATCTTCCATATCGACAACTGACGAAAGTAAGTTGTGCCCTAAGTCAATGTCTATCATCATTGACTGAGTGCCCAGATCCATTAGTACATGCCCGTCCTACCGGCACGGTGTGAGGCTTATCAACCCTAATAGCGCTATTAACTAATGACCCGCTCGCCATTGGCTCGGCGATTAAGTCGATATAAAAATGAGGAACTTAATGATAGAGTTTTGTCTAGTAAGTTTTAAGGTTGTTGTCCTACCCAAGGAGGACGAACGTACGTATTCTACCCAAGGAGAATGCGCAGGATTAATATTGGCATCCTACCTATGGAGGATGGTGGTACATATCCTACTCAAGGAGAATATGTCGGTTCCGTTTTAGTTTATTAACCCATTCCCAAACCACCGGGAATCCCATGCCTTAGAAAGTGTGTGAACTCACCTTGGTTTGCTCGGTTAGATTAGTTACTCTAATAATCAGAAATCAAGCACGTCCTAATAAGGTATAGATAACAATCAGTTTCTCGTGCATGCATAACACATATCCTACGTACGGTTTATCTACTCATTACTTCTATCACATACCACACAATTCAAATGTCACACTCTGACTTTTGTGGAAAGATCATAGTTAAAAATACACTTGTAACACTTGTTAGAAAATATTTTCTATGTGTTGGAATTTTTAGAAAATTTCGCCAGAGTTTCCTTTGTAAAATGAAGATTTCCATGCTTTCAAGCATATCATTTTCTTTTCGAAATCATCAACAAATCATCCATAATAATTTTTACTAGACTAACATATGCAATAAAAATGCATTTGTCATGTTTTGATGAACTCGAAAGTCTATTAAAACTTGTAGTATTTTTAATTTATATTTAACATGTTCATCTATCTTTAAAAAATGTATTGATTTTAATATTTGCAAACTTTGTAGAAAATCACTTTTCACAACTTTGTTCATCCACTTTTTCTATGAGTTTATAAGTATGAACATATTATTTTAACAACTTTAACAAGTCCATTTTTTTCATGTGTAACAAATTCATCAACATGTTTATCATGGATCTTGTAAGATCCTTATGTATACTCGCTAGACCTTGACTTTAAATATTTTCTAGCAAGTCTATATTTAATATATTTCATCAACATCACAAACTAGCAACTAAACAACTTCATAACATAACATAAACAACTTATTTTCTTATGATTTTTAGTTTGATTCATGTGTTTATCATCTTGGTTTTGTAGGATTCTTTAGATTTTTTGTTACACATAAGCTTTAACCACTAAAACAAGATGAAAAATCGGTTTAAAAGGCACTTACTACTAGCTCAAGGCTAGGGAAGTGGCTAGAGAAACAAGATGAAGATGATGAGACAAAGATGATGGATAATAGCTCTTGAATGCGGGTAATAGAGTTCCTTCACTTGGATGCACTCTTCATCACCATTTTACACTTGAAAGTACATATAAAATAACTTGAATCAATTTGAAAGTGGAAGGTGAAATGATGATGAGGATGACCGTGAGTTTGAGGAAGGGAGTAAGAGATGATGGAGTTTGAAATGTTGATGAAAATGAAGGTGGTGATTGGTGTTGGGATAAGGTTACCTTATAAACTTTTTACAATTAAACCTTCCATAAGTTAATCCTATTATCCAATGTAACTCAAGACAATTTTGTCTAGCACATGGGGGCATGTAGGCCCCCCATCTTGACCGTAAGTTGAGATGGGAAAGGGTTTTCTTATTTCAAAATTTGTTAAGTGTTATTTTATTTAGGATATGTTACGTTTAGTTAGAAGGTAATTAGTTAAAAAGTAATTTCTTAAGTGGTTTGTGGTGTATAATGGCATTTACTAGTTTAATATTTCATGAGCAATTACCTGGTCTTCTGCCTCATCGACAAGTCGAGTTTCAAATCGAACTAGCTCCTGGAGCAGCACCCATAGCTCGCGCACCTTATCGATTAGCCCCATCAGAACTGGAAGAACTGTCCGCACAACTACAAGAGCTCATGGACAAGGGTTTCATTTGTCCTAGCTCTTCGCCCTGAGGAGCTCCAGTTTTATTTGTGAAGAAGAAAGACGGTACCTTCCGAATGTGTATTGACTATCGCGAACTCAACAAGGTAACCATGAAGAATCGTTATCCTCTCCCGCATATTGATGACCTATTCGACCAGCTGAAAGGGTCGAGCTTCTACTCCAAGATTGATCTGAGATTGGACTATCATCAACAGAGAGTCAGAGACGAGGACATCTCCAAGACAGCATTCAGAACTCGTTGCAGGCACTACGAGTTTCTAGTCATGCCTTTCGGATTGACGAACGCACCTGCGGTCTTCATGGATCTCATGAACTGACTGTGCAAACCTTACCTGGATAAGTTCGTTATTGGTTTCATCGACGACTGATACGTGGTCGAAACCGGTGATCGTTTGTGCTTAAGTTGATGTTTTACATAGCTTTTAATCTTGAATAGCCTACTTTTAATGGGATTTGTGTTTTACAGGTCTAAAAGAGTTTAAGGAGCTAATCGGGAGCTAAACGGAGCACCAGGACGCGAATCGGATCAACCGGGGATGTGAAATGAACAAAAACGGGTTAATCACGAAGATTGGATGTGTTTTGTGGAATATTAATGGATTTAAAATGAATATATTGGAAGATGGCATGATAGAGGGCTGAATTACGAGAACGTGGGTGAAAACGGTGAGTAAAACGGAGCTATAACGAAGAAGTTATGAAGAAAACAGTTTCAGACAAAACCGGCAAAACCAGAGGCCGTCGGGGACGCCCCTATGGCCGTCGGCGACGGGCCTCCATTTGCTGAGTGGCGAAATCTTGTTTCTTGTTGATCTTTGACGAGTTATAACGTTTTGTTTGACCATTTTTCGGGGGTTACGAACCTTGGGAGGTAAAAACACCTCCTTGGAACCATTCTTGATCATCCAATTCATCCCTAATCAATCCTAACACAACCACTAACACCATCTTCATCCTAACCCTAATCAAATCACCATCTCCATCATTCCATCATCACCATCATCCTCTTCCACCTTCATCTTCAAACCCTAACTTCCACCTCTCCTCAAGACTTGAAGATTATGGTTCGGGGTTAGTGTTTATCCTCCGGTGATCGTGCTTCTTCGACTATGAATGGCTAGTCTCCTCGGTTTCACCCCGGTATAGGTAGTTGTTTAATTTAGGGTTTCGAATTGTTTCTTGCTTCAACTTTGTGACATATTGTGTTTGATTTTTGAAACCATTGACAATAGTTTACGTTTGTTTCGTATTCGTAAATTGTCGAACGATGTTAAAAGTTATGACTTTACGAAATGGTTATGTGTAGTTATGCATTGTCGTGGTTAGGTTTTACTTGTGTTGATTACAAAGTGCATTCTTGTCTGTTTTTCGAAACGTTGATAGTTATTGGCACCTAAGTCACGGTACACTAAATCCGCTAATCGTATGCAATTGAGTTGAATCTAAAATTTGTAGAAACCCTAGGTTGGCAATTACCGAAACCGGGTGTGGAACTTGTTTCTAGTTTCTTGTTTCAATCATTTAGTAATTTAGTTTGCAATCTTAGTTAATCAACAGTAGTTTTAAATAATATCAATTTGTCGGCTTAGTCCGACTCCTTTTCAAAACCTAACAAACAAATAAAAATAAGCAAGCTTCATAATCAATTTGTACATTTTTGTAAATAGTCTAACTAGTCGAACAGGTCATGCGATACTGACCACATGCTCTTCGTGGATTCGATACCCGACTTACCCTAGCTACCTAGGCTTAATTGGGTTTTTGACTGATCGGGACGACACGGTCACGTCAAAATGGCGCCGTTGCCGGGGAGCTAGTGCGCTTAGTATTTCATTGCTTGTTGGATTTAATTTAGTTTATTTTCTTTCCTTTTTCTTGTATATTCGTGATTTTACTTCAGGTGGTCGAGCTTGTTTGTGCAGGTACATGTTTTGCAGGTACCATCTTTCAATATGAATTGGGTAGATGATGATCCGTGTGAGTGTTGCGGAAGCGGAGAGCACTATTTAGAGGATTGCTCTGTTTTCTACGAAAAAGTTCAAGCCAACAAGGAACGGGAAGACTACCTCAGCGGATTGTTTGAATATAGGAGGGCGGATTATGAAGATTTCAATTGTCCATCCTCACATTATCCATACACTAGACCACCTCCACCACCGGAGCAAGAAAATGACGCTTATCAGTCATGCCCTTGTTGTGGAAAAGTTCACATACATGAAGATTGTCCAGTGTTTTGGAAAGATCCGGTGTTTTGGAAAGGAAAAATAAAGTCCGGTTACAAGCCACATTATCAAGAATACTACTATAAACCCAAATCACCATATTTCTCAAGTTACTGGGAGGAGGAGTATGATGATTATTATAATGAATACCCTCAACCGGCATACGAGAAACCACAAGATTCGATGCATTCCAAGCTTGATGCTCTCATGAACATGGTGAAAGAATATCACCAGGATATCAAAGATATGAAGAAAGCGAATGAAGTGAGAGATAAAGCCCATGAAGCATTGGTGGTGCTAGTGGGTCAATTAGCGGAGGAATTAGCCCAACTTAAACGAGACCAACAGGTTTGGGCCAATGGTACAATAGTAGATGGTGATGTGGTGGAAGAGGTTATCGATCTTACCGAGCAAGAAAATGAATGTTTGAACCAAGCGGAAGACATCACACCGCGAGACGAGTCGGATCCGAAAGATGCCCACGTTCATATCCATCCTTCTCCCATACTTATCACTCCAACCAACAAAGTTGGGGATGCGGGTTCGGGTATAAGGATTCGAAGGGTGGCATTGCAAGACATATGCCAGTTTAGTAAGAAGCGACCCCAATGTTGTACAATATGCATGCCGAGCAAAATAAAAAGAGAATGGATCCGGCATGCCAAATACCGAGCGTATGTAGGCAACTCGGTAGGAAAATGTGCACTTCGACCACCATGAGAGGCAAATCAGGTATAATTGTTGTAGAGTTTGTACTATTATTCGTTTTTTTTTCTTTTCTTAGTTAAATGAACTTTGTGGGTGTGTTCCCTATATAACCCTCACGAGACCTCTCGTCCTCCCGAGTTATCGGGGGGTTTAAAAGGGCTTGTTGCATAAGCTAAATGCAACCGTGATTCCTACGAAAGTGAGTTAGGATTGTTATTGTTGTAAATTATTTTTCCACATAAATCAAGGTAAATTAACGCATAACTTGGTAACACTTTCATAAAAATGGTAGAACTAAGTAGCTAACAAATTTCAATGGTTGTGAGAAGCATGCTTCTACACAAGGGTTAGAATTTGTAGGTACAACATGTTCGCGGGACAACCATTTTTATGGAGAGAAGAAGAAGATATGAGCATCAAGCGACAAAAATCAGGTGTATGCGTTTCCTTTTTACCTTGATTCTTAGTTTAGTAATAAGTGGATTGTATTTTGTATTTTATTTTTCCGGGGTGAAATTTTGGGGAGGTTAGTCGTGTCACATCCCTTGTGCGTTTTAAAACTCTAGTTCTTACACATTGAGGACAATGTTTACCTCAAGTGTGGGGATGGGGGAGTAGTAAAAGTTTTCGATTTTGACCCGTTCATTTAAACACTACACATTGAGAACAATGTTTACCTCAAGTGTGGGGATGGGGGAAAATTTCAAAAATTTTTCAAAAAATTCTTGTTTCAAAAGCGATCTTAAAAGCACAAGTAACTAAGTCAACGAGGGATGGCACAACCCATTTGGTCTTTTGTCATGGTCAAGTTCAAATTAATAGCATGACGGGTATTTAGCGGGTGGTTATTTGGGAATAATCCGCCTAAGAAACTAGTACATTATGCATGTCACATACCACACCCTTTATATACGTGAGGTTTTGAGCCACTTTTATATCATAGATTTACATATACATGTTTCTTTGTTTGAGTGGACCATTGGTCGCGTATTGTAGAACTTGCAATTTTTGATACGTTCGAGACCATAGACCGAATACAAGCACGAGAATGATTAAGGCATTAGGTGAACCTTTTCCTTTAAAACCATTTATCTATCCTTACCCAAACAAATCCCCTAGTCGCCCACTTTGAGCCTAAACCTTTAGTTTGACCAACCCAATTAGCCTATAACCATAAGCCTTTTCTTTTTAAACCCGTGTGATGAAGATTCGATTATAGGAGTTAAGTTTGTATAGTTGTGATTTATTCATATATAAAAAAATTAAAAAAAAAAATCAGAAAATGTTATGAAAAAAAAATGAAAAGCGTTGAGAAAAAAAAAAGATGTGCTAGTAGTTGTTGAATAAAAGGCGAAAGTTGTTGCCTCATAGTTGATGTTTATAGTTAGTTATGTTTAGAATAGTTGTTTTGTAATAAAAATCAAATTTTCATCACCTTAGCCACTTTAAATATCCTATTTCCTACCCTTCGCCTAACCCCATTACAACCCTCCAAAGACCATATGACTTGTACTTAGTATTCGTGTTCGGTGGTGGAGAACGATTGAGTTGCAAGCCTATGCGGGTACGTGTTCTAATCGGTATTGAGTGATTACTTGAAAAGTGCTAATTCATTATCTATTAGCCAAATTTTAAACCGAGTGGAGAGAACATTGTGAGGGGTGTGCATGATTTATTAGTTTCAAAGGCGGGTTAATCTTCGATAACCATTTTATATGTGATTATTCACTTTACCGTTAGATATTTCGTAAATTGTAAAAACTTTGAACCGGGTATGACTTTAGACCTTAACTTTAGTCTCGGGGATGGGATGTGTGTTTCTCGTTTGACCCACGTGAAAGTGAAAAACAGATTTGCTTGAGGGCAAGCAAAAGACAAGTGTGGGGATGTGATACGTGGTCGAAAACCGGTGATCGTTTGTGCTTAAGTTGATGTCTTACATAGCTTTTAATCTTGAATAGCCTACTTTTAATGGGATTTGTGTTTTACAGGTCTAAAAGAGTTTAAGGAGCTAATCGGGAGCTAAACGGAGCACCGGGACGCGAATCGGATCAACCGGGGAGGTGAAATGAACAAAACCGGGTTAATCACGAAGATTGGATGTGTTTTGTGGAATATTAATGGATTTAAAATGAATATATTGGAAGATGGCATGATAGAGGGCTGAATTACGAGAACGTGGGCGAAAACGGTGAGTAAAACGGAGCTATAACGAAGAAGTTACGAAGAAAACAGTTTCGGACAAAACCGGCAAAACCAGAGGCCGTCGGGGACGCCCCTATGGCCGTTGGCGACGGGCCTCCGTTTGCTGAGTCGCGAAATCTTGTTTCTTGTTGATCTTTGACGAGTTATAACGTTTTGTTTGACCATTTTCGGGGGTTACGAACCTTGGGAGGTAAAAACACCTCCTTGGAACCATTCTTGATCATCCAATTCATCCCTAATCAATCCTAACACAACCACTAACACCATCTTCATCCTAACCCTAATCAAATCACCATCTCCACCATTCCATCATCACTATCATCCTCTTCCACCTTCATCTTCAAACCCTAACTTCCACCTCTCCTCAAGACTTGAAGATTATGGTTCGGGGTTCGTGTTCATCCTCCGGTGATCGTGCTTCTTCGACTATGAACGGCTAGTCTCCTCGGTTTCACCCCGGTATAGGTAGTTGTTTAATTTAGGGTTTCGAATTGTTTCTTGCTTCAACTTTGTGACAAATTGTGTTTGATTTTTGAAACCATTGACAATAGTTTACATTTGTTTTGTATTCGTAAATTGTCGAACGATGTTAAAAGTTATGACTTTACGAAATGGTTATGTGTAGTTATGCATTGTCGTGGTTAGGTTTTACTTGTGTTGATTACAAAGTGCATTCTTGTCCGTTTTTCAAAACGTTGATAGTTATTGGCACCTAAGTCACAGTACACTAAATCCGCTAATCGAATGCAATTGAGTTGAATCTAAAATTTGTAGAAACCCTAGGTTGGCAATTACCGAAACCGGGTGTGGAACTTGTTTCTAGTTTCTTGTTCAATCATTTAGTAATTTAGTTTGCAATCTTAGTTAATCAACAGTAGTTTTAAATAATATCAATTTGTCGGCTTAGTCCGACTCCTTTTCAAAACCTAACAAACAAATAAAAATAAGCAAGCTTCATAATCAATTTGTACATTTTTGTAAATAGTCTAACTAGTCGAACAGGTCATGCGATACTGACCACATGCTCTTCGTGGATTCGATACCCGACTTACCCTAGCTACCTAGGTTTAATTGGGTTTTTGACTGATCGGGACGACACGGTCACGTCAACGACATCCTGATCTATTCTAGGAGTCGGGAGGAACTCGAGCATCATCTGCGACTTATCTTGGAACTTCTTCGAGCAGAGCAGCTTTACGCCAAGTTTTCGAAATGCGACTTTTGGCTTCGTGAAGTCCATTTCCTAGGTCACGTGGTAAACGAGGATGGAATTCATGTTGATCCATCCAAGGTTGACTCGATCAACAACTGGCCTACACCCCGTACACCAACTGAAATCCGCCAATTCTTGGGTTTGGCGGGTTACTACAGAAGATTTATCAACGATTTCTCAAAGATCGCGCAACCTCTTACCGTTCTTACTCAGAAGGGTGTCACCTACCGTTGGGGTGATGCACAGGAATCCGCCTTCCAGCAGCTGAAGTTGAAGCTTTGTAGCGCACCTATTCTCTCATTTCCTAGGGGCACAGACGATTTCCTGGTTTATTGTGACGCGTCAATTCAAGGATTAGGTTGTGTGTTGATGCAACGTGAGAAAGTCATTGCATATGCATCACATCAACTTAAGGTTCACGAAAGGAACTACACTACACACGATCTGGAGTTGGGAGCTGTTGTTTTCGCGCTCAAGATATGGAGGCATTACCTGTACGGTACCAAGTGCACCATCTACACTGATCACAGGAGTCTCCAGCATATTTTCGATCAGAAGGAGTTGAACATGCGACAGCGTCGATGGGTCGAACTTCTGAATGACTATGAGTGCGCGATCAAGTACCATCCGGGCAAAGCCAATGTTGTGGATGATGCCCTCAGTCGAAAGGAGACTAAACCAAAGCGCGTGCGTGCGTTACAGCTTACCATCCACTCTAGTCTTCCCGCTCAAATTCGTGATGCTCAGGTTGAAGCATTGAAAGTAGAGAACATCAGGGCTGAGTCCCTGCGAGGATCGAAGTAATGGTTAGAACAAAAGGAAAACGGTGCTTATTACGTAACAGGGCGCATCTGGGTTCCACTTTATGGTAATTTACGTGAGCTTGTGATTGATGAAGCACACAAGTCTCGTTACTCAGTACATCCTGGTTCGGATAAGATGTACCACGATCTCAAGACTACGTACTGGTGGCCCCATATGAAAGCTAACATAGCGACCTATGTTAGTAAATGCTTGACTTGTGCGAGAGTCAAGATTAAATACCAGAAACCATCAGGCCTACTTCAACAACCAGAGATCCCGACATGGAAATGGGAGGAAATTTCCATAGATTTCGTTACTGGCTTACCTAGATCTCTACGAGGAAATGATACTATTTGGGTGATAGTGGATCGATTGACAAAATCTGCACATTTTCTAGCCATCAATGAAACAGATAAGTTTTCTACACTTGGAGACGTCTACCTGAAGGAAGTGGTTGCTAGGCACGGGGTGCCAACCTCCATCATATCTGATCGTGACTCGCGTTTTACCTCTGATATGGTTTAAAAAAGCCCACATACTAAAATGAAACCTAACCTAAGTGCTTACGACCCATTACGACCCGTTTAGGTAGCTTACGCTACTTTAACGCGTAAAACGCATTTGGACCGCCTAACTAGCCCTATGACAAGTAAGATATGCCTTAACATATTTAATATTGTTGCCAAATCAGTTTAGATGTCAAAAGTTATGTTACTTATGCTTAAAATGAATTTTGGCGCAAAAAAGGTATTTTGGTAATTTTCCTAAGGCATATAAACTACCTATCATACAACTACTTAAACGAAGTGACCATAAGGTATAACCTCGGAAGGTTATTCCCTATACAACTATGGTCACCTAAAGTGTTTGGTCGGATCCTAATGATCGACCAAATGGGTCGGGTTCGTAAGTATAAGCGATTGATTAGATCGCTTACCTTTACGACCCTAAACAAGCACAAATCTAAAAGTGACGAGTTAAACATGTTAAAACATGTTTAACAAAGTTTAAAAACAGGTTTGGTATCAAGACAAAGGATCTTGATACCCAAAAGTAGTTTGGTTACAAAATACGCAAGAATACGCATTTTGGCCGAAACTACGACTCGTCACTGAGCCTAGATAACGTGGTAATCAGTAGGTATAATCACTAGGGACTATAACCATCGTGATTACGCTCACGTTATGAAGTTTAAACGAACTTCGTATTGACCATAAACTGTTCAATGCAGAAACTCAAACACAGTTTGACTTTAACGCTAAAACGAAAGAAAAGCACGAATGAATACTTACAGAAGGTCCCCGCAAGATTTGATCCGATTTACCCTCAGGTATGAAGTATGAACTCCAAATTAGAGGGCCAAAATCAGATTCAAATGTGGGTTTTGCAAATGAGAATGGAGGGGTATTTATAGATTTCATAGAACCGTTAAGATCGTTCGTCGAATAACGTGCTTTAATCTTAACCGTACACATGTGCCCATGGTTTTGTAAAACCATGGGACCCCTAGAATGAGTCCATGGTATTTTAAAAACCATTGAATATTAGCCCATGGTATTGCAAAACCATGGGTTAAAACCATCAAATCTCAAAAGTGGACCAAGTTCAATGTATCTGCCAGACATTTCAAAAATGGTCCCTGCACTTGTAAAACTTGATTTTTTTTTGCACTTTTAAGCCCCGTTAACCCCATTTCAAGGCTCTAAAATAAACTTAAAGTATAGGGAACTTAAAATATGCTCAAAAACATCTCGGATGTCGGTTCGTTTGGTCGTACGGTTGTGTTGTTCGGTTAATTACGACGGAAATCGTAATGAACACAAAAACGATCCAAATTACGCGACGAATAGAATTTTATCATGCCCAATCACTAAAATAAAATATTTTAATGATTACATAAATTTTTGGATGTCCGGATATATTCAGGACGTAAGATATGTGCGAAAATTCAAACTTATGCACTTTTGACGCTTTTAGTCTCTATTGATCAAATAAGTTTATTTTAGCATACCGAACCCCTCAAAGCCTAATTCTAAGCTATGTAAAGGATATTTAGGGTATGTTTAACTTATGATCAAGTTCCGGAATGTTTGTTACTGTACAAATTGACATACTTTCGCAGTTTGTCGAATTTAGTCCCTGTAAACGAATAAACTTGATTTCTGCATACCAAACCATCCAAAACTTATTTCTAAGTTATGTAAAGGTTATTTAAGTTATGTTAAGCCTATGTCACTGTTCTGGAGTGTTTGTTGCATTAAACTGGTTATCTTTACGCATCAGATTGCGTATAACCTTCCAGAAAGCGATTTAAAGCCCGAAATCGAACAAGAATTGATATATGCAAACGATACACATATTTTTACAAATTCCAAGTATGAAACACAATATTTCATTGATTTGGTATTTGTTTGATGGTTGCAGTGACACAGGTGTCACAGTCTCCCCTACTTTAGGAAATTTCGTCCCGAAATTTATTCGTAGGAGTCTGTCTGTGACTTTGTGTCAAATAACCACCAGAGATATGCAAGGCATAATCCTGTCATTTCCTTAACAGACATTCTTCAGAAACGAAAATGAACGGACGGAGTCATTTTCTTCAACGAGTATTCTTCAGAAGCGGAAATGAAGGAATTAAACAAACGGATATTCACTTCCTCAACGGACAATCTTCAGAAACGAAAATGAACGGACGGAGTCATTTTCTTTAACGAGTATTCTTCAGAAGCGGAAATGAAGGAATTAAACAAACGGAGATTCACTTCCTCAACGGACAATCTTCAGAAACGAAAATGAACGGACGGAGTCACTATCAACGATTGCTTCCTCAGAAACGGAAATGAAAAGGATAAACAAACGGATATTCATTTCCTCAACGGACAATCTTCAGAGACGAAAATGAGCTGACGGAGTCATTTTCAACGGTTGCTTCCTCAGAAATGGAAATGAAAAGGATAAACAAACGGATATTCATTTCCTCAAGGGACAATCTTCAGAGACGAAAATGAGCTGACGGAGTCATTTTCAACGGTTGCTTCCTCAGAAACGGAAACGAAAAGGGTAAACAAACGGATATTCATTTCCTCAACGGACAATCTTCAGAAACAAAAATGAACGGACAGAGTCATTTTCAACGGTTGCTTCCTCAGAAACGGAAATGAAAAGGGTTAACTCTAGACACATGACAAAACTTGCTGTGGTTTATGTGCACTAAATTCCATAATTATGTACGCGTCCATAATTACGTAATTCCTTGCACAGTTCGCACAGTGCATTTCATAATGTGTAGGGGAAGAAAATCAAACATGTGATGAGTATGGCTAGACTACCATAGGGTCCTTTTAATTAGTTCGACAAATGATCTCTTTAATTAGACCACAAAGGAGTCTTTTCAGCTATATCATCACGTGATATTCCTAACCAGATTTTTGGATCAATATGTTTAACTAGACCACTCAAGGGGTCCAATTATGGAATAACCCAAGGGACTTAACTACAACGTAGAGGTCCACTAAGGATTTAAGATAGTACCTTTGGGTATCATACTATGAATCCCTTATACGAAGATATGGAAGATTCTACGAGGATTTGGATAACAAAAATTTGGATCATACAAAGACATAAAAAGGGAACACATAAGCACATAATCACATAATTGTTTTCTTGATTACTAATTGTTATTATCTTGTTATTGATTGCCATTAACTTGACGTTGATTTGAACATGGGCATTCAAGGTATACTAGGAACCCAGTCGATGGACTTCAACGTCCTCAAGCATCTATCTGAAAAGATAGGATGATCTTCCAAAAATTCAATTTTTTATTACAATGAATCACCACATTCGAATTAAGGGATACAACAATTAAGGACTTACGGAGATACCTTTAGGTACCCTATTGGGTATTCGTCCAGAGTTGTAACTTGCACCTTGTACTTCTTTTTCCTTGGAGGAAACAGGTATTTAGGATTTTCGTGGAAGACGCAAGAGATCATAAAATGGAAGAAATTTGGGGGTAGTCTGTTCTTCAAGGAATACGGTTCCTTGATTATCGGTATTGTAGGGGATATGTTGTTTTATACATGCAACCACATAAACATATTGCAATGTAAATAAAAGATTTATTTATAAACAACATCAACAACTGTTTCATGGACCATGACAACAAAAGAAAATAATACATAAGGCTTGATTATTTCTAAACAGTGTCGTCTTCCAATTGGTCAGATGCTCATCCCTGCGCTGGATTCGCATTAGCAAGCTTTGGGCAATTTCTTCGGAAATGGCCCATCTCACCACAGTTGAAGCAAGAACTTGGTAGAAAACGACCTTGAGCAGGATTGTTGCCAGCTTGATTTGGTGCAGCTGTAGCTGGGCAAACTCTTGCTGTATGGCCTATGAGTCCACAAGTTTGGCATTTGCAGCACTTTACATTGGCATGATGATGGAGGCTACATTGGTTGCACAAGGGTGCAGTTCTGTTGTAGGGCTTCCTAGCAGGGGGTTGAGCTGGTTGGTTGGGGACGGCTTGATCATTGTGAGCGACCACGACGAAGTTCTGAGAAGCCTTTCGCTTCTTTGACTTGTTAGGGGATTCAGTCTATTCCTCCTTGGGTTTTGATTCCTCGATTGGTTTCTTGTCACTTTTTCGGAAAAGTTTACCTTCCCTAATCTGAGATTCAGTCAAGGTAGCGGATAGCTCAATGGCCTGTCTAACTGTAGTGGGATTACTACCAGTCACAATGTCTTGTACTGAGTCAGGGAGGCCATCAATGTACTTTTCGATTGCCTTATCCAAAGGCGTGACCATATTTGGGTATAACAGACTTAACTCCTCATAACGATCCGTATAGGCTCGATGCTCACCGCTAACTTGCTTAAGGTCATCGAATTCCCTTTCCAAGGCCCTGATCTCGTGACGAGGACAGAATTCCTTCATCATCAGAGCTCGAAGCTCCTCCCATGTTTGAGCCAGTGCCATATCGGCACCCCTATCTCTCATCACACCATTCCCCCACGTCAAAGCTCGTTTCTTAAAGATACTAGAAGCGAAGTCTACCTTTCGCTCGTTTGGGCATTGAACATGTCTGAAGGTGCTCTCTAGACTCTCGAACCATTGCAGAAGTGCAGTCGCTCCTTGAGACCCGAAAAACTTTGATGGCTTAGCCGAGTTGAACGTCTTGAAGTTACAGGGGGCGTTGTTGTTGTTGAGAGCTTGGTTGCATTGAGCAACGATGTTCGGGATTGCAGCAGTCATTTGCTGTGTAATGACAGCTGCCAGATCTTCAATAGGTATTTGATTCTCGCGTCGTGGAGGCATTCTAAAACGGGGAAATAAGAGAGGAAACAAGTGAAATGGCATTGGGTAAGAATAGGATGTTACAAACACTGACCAAAAGCATGGGTGATGGTCATTTGTTTGAACCACGAAGCAAACAAACGACACACAAAGGCTGAATCAAAGTAAATAGGTCCTCATGATGTATCGCGAAGACATGCTTGCCTATAAGTGGACACTCACCCCAAGAGTTCCCAGGTAAGAGTTACTGGTCCGATACTGCGGATTTGTACGAACACTCTAGCCTTAGACAGAAAACTTAGGGTACAGGCATCCACCCTTCCAGTTTGCACGTGTTCACATCATTTAGACCCAAACCTTGACGAGATTTTGAAAACTTTGAAGGTTCGAAACCTTATAATAAATCATCCTAGAACAGATGATTAGTTTTCAAAGTAGATTCGAATTTATGTTCTTATTGTGGTTGTCACTTAAAGATAAGTGACGGTATTGTTTTATGACTAAACGCAAGTAAACTCGCGTTAGGGTCCTAGGAAGGTTATAGACTAGGTCAAAGCATTACTAATACCTAATTCCCTATAACCATTGGCTCTGATACCAACTTTTCTGTCACACCCGACCACGTAAAACAACAAATCGTGGTGGAAACATCGGGGAGTGTTGTAACAGAATCATTGTTTCACAACCATGGATTAAACAATTTCGTTTTATTGAATTAAATGTATTACAATGACTTAACAACAAAGAAAATATAACATAGTTAACTAGTCTTGTATCTTTTAATGTCACTAAGGCCTCGTCCAATCCTATGTGAGCATGCATCAATATCATCATCAAATGTACCTGAAACACATGTGAAAAGATCAGCATAAAAATGCCGGCGAGTACATAGGTTTTATTGATTTAGGATTCATGACTTATAAGTTTAGAAAAAAGTTGTTTAACAAAAGTCAGTCATGATCCTTGTAAAATGTTTTGTTTTATAAATCATTTGAAAAGTGATGATAGATATGTATATTTAAAAGAATAATGTAAGGTTAAATGAATAACCAAGTAAAAATGATTTTGTATAAGAATAAGTTATTTGTAAAACAATGTCTTGTGAAAAATATGTTATTTGTATAAAATGTATAAGTCCAAATTGAATGATTTAAATAACGCTACGACATGTAATATAATACAAGCACTTATATATAGGAAGTACCAGCGGCGTATCCACCATGCTTGTACCACGTTACACACGCCTCGTTACTTAAACCACTTACCCAAACAAACCACCAATGTAAATTGCCCGTGTCTAAACCACTTGTCAAATGTCTTTGTGAAAACCATGTCAAAATGTTTATGTCAAAATGTAGTCCATGGAATGTGTATATCAATATCAAAATATCTATGTCAAATGTCAATCAACAGATACAAACGGTTCACACGGTTCAACAGTTACAAACGGTTCACATAATTCAATGGTTACAAACGGTTCTCATAGTCAAATAGTTACATTGGTTCAAAATGTAGTTCAATGTGTCCATATGCTGGATGAGCATGTGCAGCAAAATGTAATGTAAACAATGTACTAAGTATGCACTGAAAGGACATACATAGCATAAAACATAATGAAATCATGTACTAATAGTGTACTAATGAACATAGCAAGTATATGATATGAAAACATGGAAAGCATGAAAGTAACAAGTAGGCCCATGTGTTTCACCCCAAAATGTTTGAAAAACAGTAAAAGAAGGGACTATGTACTCACTTGAGGGTGCTTAGAAGTCTTGACTAACAACCAAGCAAAGCTAGAGGGATCACGGAAATCAAATGGCACCTAATATAGGTAACTACATTAATAACCGGACCTAACTCGGAAGATCGGATAGTATGATGTTTCATAAACCAAATGAGTATTGGAACTCATATGATATGGTTTAAAAAAGCCCACATACTAAAATGAAACCTAACCTAAGTGCTTACGACCCATTACGGCCCGTTTAGGTAGCTTACGCTACTTTAACGCGTCGTTCGCGTAAAACGCGTTCAGACCGCCTAACTAGCCCTATGACAAGTAAGATATGCCTTAACATGTTTAATATTGTTGCCAAATCAGTTTAGATGTCAAAAGTTATGTTACTTATGCTTAAAATGAATTTTGGCGCAAAAAGGGTATTTTGGTAATTTTCCTAAGGCATATAAACTACCTATCATACAACTACTTAAACGAAGTGATCATAAGGTATAACCTCGGAAGGTTATTCCCTATACAACTATGGTCACCTAAAGTGTTTGGTCGGATCCTAATGATCGACCAAATGGGTTGGGTTCGTAAGTATAAGCGATTGATTAGATCGCTTACCTTTACGACCCTAAACAAGCACAAATCTAAAAGTGACGAGTTAAACATGTTAAAACATGTTTAACAAAGTTTAAAAACAGGTTTGGTATCAAGACAAAGGATCTTGATACCCAAAAGTAGTTTGGTTACAAAATACGCAAGAATACGCATTTTGGCCGAAACTACGACTCGTCACTGAGCCTAGATAACGTGGTAATCAGTAGGTATAGTCACTAGGGACTATAACCATCGTGATTACGCTCACATTATGAAGTTCAAACGAACTTCATATTGACCATAAACTGGTCAATGCAGAAAGTCAAACACAGTTTGACTTTAACGCTAAAACGAAAGAAAAGCACGAATGAATACTTACAGAAGGTCCCCGCAAGATTTGATCCGATTTACCCTCAGGTATGAAGTATGAACTCCAAATTAGAGGGCCAAAATCAGATTCAAATGTGGGTTTTGCAAATGAGAATGGAGGGGTATTTATAGATTTCATAGAACCGTTAAGATCGTTCGTCGAATAACGTGCTTTAATCTTAACCGTACACATGTGCCCATGGTTTTGTAAAACCATGGGAGCCCCTAGAATGAGTCCATGGTATTTTAAAAACCATTGAATATTAGCCCATGGTATTGCAAAACCATGGGTTAAAACCATCAAATCTCAAAAGTGGACCAAGTTCAATGTATCTGCCAGAAATTTCAAAAATGGTCCCTGCACTTGTAAAACTTGATTTTTTTTGCACTTTTAAGCCCCGTTAACCCCATTTCAAGGCTCTAAAATAAACTTAAAGTATAGGGAACTTAAAATATGCTCAAAAACATCTCGGTTGTCGGTTCGTTTGGTCATACGGTTGTGTTGTTCGGTTAATTACGACGGAAATCGTAATGAACACAAAAACGATCCAAATTACGCGACGAATAGAATTTTATCATGCCCACTCACTAAAATAAAATATTTTAATGATTACATAAATTTTTGGATGTCCGGATATATTCAGGACGTAAGATATGTGCGAAAATTCAAACTTATGCACTTTTGACGCTTTTAGTCTCTATTGATCAAATAAGTTTATTTTAGCATACCGAACCCCTCAAAGCCTAATTCTAAGCTATGTAAAGGATATTTAGGGTATGTTTAACTTATGATCAAGTTCCGGAATGTTTGTTACTGTACAAATTGACATACTTTCGCAGTTTGTCGAATTTAGTCCCTGTAAACGAATAAACTTGATTTCGGCATACCAAACCATCCAAAACTTATTTCTAAGTTATGTAAAGGTTATTTAAGGTATGTTAAGCCTATGTCACTGTTCCGGAGTGTTTGTTGCATTAAACTGGTTATCTTTACGCATCAGATTGCGTATAACCTTCCAGAAAGCGATTTAAAGCCCGACATCGAACAAGAATTGATATATGCAAATGATACACATATTTTTAGAAATTCCAAGTATGAAACACAATATTTCATTGATTTGGTATTTGTTTGATGGTTGCAGTGACACAGGTGTCACACAAAACCTTGAAGACATGCTTCGAGCATGTGTAATCGACTTTGGTAACGGCTGGGAAAGACACCTCCTGTTAGTGGAGTTTTCGTATAACAACAGTTATCACACCAGCATCCAGGCTGCTCCGTTTGAGGCATTGTACGGACGGAAGTGCCGATCACCTCTTTGTTGGGCAGAGGTTGGCGACAGCCAAATCACTGGCCGAGAACTCATCGTAGACACAACAGAGAAGATTGCTCAGATACGACAATGAATGGCGGCAGCTCGTGACCATCAGAAAAGCTACGCTGATAAGCGCAGGAAACCACTCGAGTTCCAGGTTGGGGATCGAGTGCTACTTAAAGTCTCGCTTGGAAAGGTGTAGTTCGTTTTGGTAAACAAGGCAAACTCAACCCGCGATATGTTGGACCTTTCGAAATCATTGAGAAAATTGGCAAGGTGGCCTATAAACTGAACCTACCTGAAGAACTCAGCGGAGTTCACAACGTATTCCATGTGTCAAATCTGAAGAAGTGCCTGTCAGATGAGACCCTCATAGTTCCTCTCAAGGAGCTCACCATAGACGATCAGTTACGATTCATCGAGGTACCTGTAGAGATTACTGACCAAGACGTTAAGGTTCTCAAACGCACCAGGATACCTATTGTTCGAGTTCGTTGGAACTCCCGTCGTGGCCCAGAGTTTACCTGGGAACGAGAAGACCAAATGAAACACAAGTATCCCCAATTGTTCGAGAAAAGCGAAACCACTGCTGAGGCTGAAGCTACTGCGGAATTTCGGGACGAAATTCCAAACCAACGGGGGGGATGATATGACACCCTAGGAAAACCAGGAAACCACACAACTTAACTAGCTTTCAAGTTGGGGATGATGTGACAACTCGAGTTTCCAATGTCTTTCCTCGGCACATTATTTGTTTCACAATTGTGTTTGCATAGCTTATTTGCCTTGTAATTGTGCACGTTTGTTATATGTTGAGATATTGTGTTATTATTTAGTATATGGTTAATGTGTTTAAGGTGTTTAGTTTTATAAACTTTTGAACTGTTTAAAAGTTAAAAACCATCTCGACGAAACATATGAAGTTTCACCACAATCCTTACTCAACGAAACCTAGGAGTTTCGTCATTCATATCCCGACGAAAACTTGGTGTTTCGCCACAAGGGACCCGATGAAACATCCCATGTTTTGTCGTAAACAACTTTCACCGGCCCAGGGTTCTGCGAAGCCCAGTAAGGGCCCGGTTCTATCTCTCGAGTATATTTAGCTTGGAACACTTGTTATTTGTTACGTAACTGCTCCATTGCAAACCCTAGAGCCCTCCCCTCTGTGCAACGACAACCTTGAGTCCTCGAAGCCCTCTTTATCGATCAATTCATTGTTCCTCCTAATCTCGGTTAGTGTTTAATCATTATTAATTGTGGGATTGAAATCATCATTGACTGTTTGTTTGGAATCATTATTAACTGTTGCTATGTCATGCTCAAGATCATGATTGGATGATGATTTTGTTAATAAGTCATTAGATCTATGCGATTATCAGTTACGGTTGTGTATGGTGTGTAAATTAGGGTTTTGGTATTAGGCTGTTAGATGTGTAACGATTCTGAGGAGTAATGGGTTCAATGATTGGTATATTATCATGCTTGTGTTATGATTCGCCTAGTCTGTATTAGGAATTAATGGCATGATAGATTGATATTGGATGATGTATGATTAGTATATAATATGTCTTAAAGTTGGATGAAACTATTACTTGAATTGATTCAAATGATGCTAGCCGTATGATAGTAATGATGTTGTGATTATGTGAACTGTTAATGTTTTATTTGAGAATTGGTTGATGATGGTGTTGAAACCGTCGCTAATGATTAGGGTTCTAGGAGAATGAGAAACTGTAACAAAGTAAATATGTAACTGTTTCATTAACTATTGAGGGGCGACGAAACATCATGTGGGACGAAACATCACGTGTGATGAAACTCTATAGGTTTCGCCACATTACTCCTCGACGAAACTCTACAAGTTTCGCCACTTAACATCTCGACGAAACTCTATGAGTTTCGCCATTTGGAGTTTCGCCACCCTGTGAGTTGTCACAACAGACTGTAGTTTAGAACACTTAAGATAATAAATAACAATGTTGATATCTGTTATTGGTGATAGTAAAGACTAGTTTTGCATGGGATTGAATAACTGTTATGTGTTATTAGTGACTGCGAATCTAAATACACACTGTGATTAAGAACTTATATGTGTACCATGTAAACATAAACTAACTATGTATACATGAAAACCATAGGCTGATTGATTAACTGTGAACAAGAAACTTAACAAACCGAGCAAACCAAGGTGAGTTCACACTTTCTACAAGGCATGGGATTCCCGGTGGTTGGGAATGGGTAAAGGATTTAATCGGAAACTGTGTGACTTCCTGGTTTGGAACACGTACTACATCCTCTTTATTGAAGGGTGATAACATGTACTAAGAATTTAATCAGAAACTGCGTGATCTCCTTGTTTGGGGAGGCGTACCACATCCTCTTTATTGAAGGGTGATAACATTGATACTAGACCAAAAACTCTATCATGAAGTCCCTCATTTTTATATCGACTTAATCGCCGGGCCAATGGCGAGCGGGTCATTAGTTAGATAGCGCTATTTAGGTTTGACAAGTCTCACACCATGCCACAGAGGACGGGCGTGAACTAATGGATCTGGGCACGTCAACGATGATAGACATTGACGCTAGGGCACCAACTTTCTTCAGTCAGTAGTCGATATGGTAACGGGTCTAGTGGTTCACATGGGGTAGCCCCCACTGGTTATGGTTTGGGAAACAAGGAATTGGTTAACTCATGGTTTACGAATGAACTTATGGTTTTTGGAACAACTTTAAAATGAACACCAATTGTGAACTCGCTCAACTTTGTTGTTGACTCGTTGTTACATGCCTTGCAGGTCGTTAGGTACTTATATGGAGCTTGCATGAGAACGAGGAGTCGTTGTAGGACATGGACTGTTGAGTTCCATGTTAAACATTTGAACTTATAAACTTATACTTTGGTTTTAGACTTTATGCTTCCGCTGATAACTTGAATTTGATTAACGTGTTTTGAACACCAATTATATTGTGTGGTTGGACTTTTATTTATTTAATTAACTTGTTCAATATGATTGGTGGCTGGATCCTGGTCAGTCACGCCTTCTGCGGTGATACTCCGCTTGTGGATTTTTGGGGGTGTGACAAAATCCTCCATTTAGGAACCTATTTTGTATATCATATAAGTCATGTATGAGGTAGGAAGGACAAGTCTTCCATTTAGGTACCTCTTGGTGTTCACCACTACACTTGTTATCATAGACAACAAGGAGGGCCATGAACATACAAATAAGAATGAAATAACTGCAACTAATCTAGGAAAACATCAAGCAATGTGTGGATTTTCAAGTAGGATAGCCTAAGCTAACCTTATAATCACACAAACTACAAGCTTTAAGCTTGTACACTACTTGTGGGTTAAACCCTAATCAAAACATAATGTTTATGAGGTTTTAACTTCTGATTTTTAGATGTCACAACCTTGTTTTTAAGCCCAACTAACCATAGAATTGATTATGAGCATAAGGACATAGGAATGTGTATGAGATAACTCAAGTTTAACAAAGTTTAAATCAAAACAGAAAGTTTGTATCACTTTGGAGCCTATTTTGGTGATGTTCCTATGACAACTGGCACTTTTCCATGTATTCCGTACAATATAAACAGTAATTTGTACCTTAATGATTGTGCATGATTGAGCTATAGTATGAATGATTTTCTGATTACTGTCATAAACATACAAATACATTACATGATTGCATGTTATTTATGAATGTTAAATGCAACATGAGACAGTTGAATCAGTGCACAGAACGAAACTAGTACATTGATCAGATAAACTAGAAGTACTGACGGGAGTTCAGTACTCAGACAGACATGTTGTTAGAACACAGAATGAGCCCCGGAACCAAGAGTTACACTAGAGTATTTTGTTGGAAAGTAGGGACTATAAAACTGCCTTTCGAGTGACGATTTAAGTGCCAGAAAGTGCCCGAAACACACCTAAACTACAGAATTCTGTAGAAAACAGCAAAATTCAGAATTTAAACATCAAAATACAGTGTAGAAATATGATATAAGTGTCCAGAATAACTTGATAAGTGTCGGGAATGAAAACTGTCATAAAAGGCACCTCATAGCACACTAAACTACGCAATTTAGCACCTTAACGAACCGGTAACCAAACGAACAACCGGACACTACCCGAAACACCAAAATTTAACTAAAAGCATTGTTATAATGCTACAAAGCTAGTCATCACTCATAAACGTCATATTACATCTTAAAACACCTAAACACATTAACACCTTACTTAAACACTTGAATTGTAACTAGATAGTTAACAAGTGTTTGAAATCAAACTAGACACCCCCCTTAAGTGGACGGTCCAACAAGGGCCCCACACCTTTGATTTCTTTTGATTTATTAATTAGATATGCTTAGTAGATTTTGAACATTATAACTTATGGTTAATAGAATGTTGGAAGTCTTTTTATAAAACCATAAGATCTTAACACATAACATTCTAACACTTACAAAACTTCACAATTCTCTTCTTCTTCCTTCAATACCTATGGCCCAACACCCTCATCTCTACACTCTCATTTCTAGTTCATCTTCATACATTCTATGCATATTCAAGGGTGAATCCAAGCTATCTAGGAAGGTTGCAAGCATAGGAAGTTGAAGGACCGCTTTGGAGAGCTTTTATCCACTTCATTTCTTCTTCATCTTGCACATTGTTCTTCCCTAGCCATAGTGCTAGTAGTAAGCCTCTTTGATCTTGTTTTTACTCTTAATTTTAGTAGTTAAAGTAAGATGTAACAAGATAATCTAAAGAATCTCATCAAAACAAGAAGATGAACATGAACATAAAGCTTAAAAACATGAAGATCTAAGTTGTTTAAGTGTATGTAGTGAACTTGTTTGTTGATTACTTGTATGTATGGTGTAGATCACCATATGAAACTTGCTAGATGATGATTTAACACATGATCTAGCAAGTATGAGGATGGATCTTGAGAAATTTATGTTGATCATCCTTTATGTTGAACATGAACTTGAAGATGAGTTTGATTTAGTGTAAGATGATGAATCCTACAAGTTATATATCTTGAAAATAAAGGATTTCAAAAATAAAAATTTCAAGGAAAAGTTTACTTCAATAATTAACATGGTTTGATTTTTGAAAGAAAGAAAACTTGTTTTAAGTGTTAAATGGAACACTTGATATGTGGAAGTCATGAAAAACTCAAGAAGATTAATTTTTGTAAAATCATCTTACAAGTTGTAAAGGATGAAAATTTATAAAAATGAGTTTGATGAAATAAAAACCATGTTTTTAGTGTTAGATAAACATGTTGATTAACATGTTAAATTACTACAAAGTTTTACAAAACTTCAAGTTCATATCATCTTGTAAAAGTGTAAGAAATGGCTTATGGTAAGTTGTATGAAGATTGTTTTTGATTGATGATGAATTTTTAAAAAGAAAATGATATGCTATCAAGCATGGACACCTCCATTTTCAAGGTAAACTATGACAAAATTTTTGTAAAAATTAAACACTTAGAAAAAATATTTTTAAACAAGTGTTTACAAGTAATTTTTTATCTTGGTTTTAAATATAAAATTTGCCATAATTTTTATTATAAAAATTACAAGTATTGGAGGTTGATTGTTGATAATAAAAATGACTAAGTATATATTTAGGAAAATATATATTTAGATGTCACAAAATTATGTGCTACTTGTATATTGATTGTATTAGTTATATTAAAATTAGGAACCTTGAAAATAATATAACACACCAAAACACCAAAAATTGTAATATGAAATATTACCAAAATCACAAGAAAATAAATATATACCTTATACCCACAATTGGACAAATCGGACAACGGACATTTGGACTATATATATATATATATATTTCGGAAATAAATTCGTAACTCGACAAATGTGACAAACGGTATTTTTGAAACCGAAGAAACGGCAAAATATGGATTTTTACAACTATTATAAAATATATCATATTTTGTCAAAGTAGAAAATATATTATTTTTGAAGTGGAGAAAAATATATATTTTCTTAAACAACACAAAAATATATTATTTTGCTAGAAACTAAAAATATATATATTTCTAGATTTAATCTTAAAAATATATTATTTTTAAGATATATATGGAAGTATACATATTTTTGCCAAATAGATTTATAGATATTTTTCTATAAAAATTCTCTTAAAATATGTATATTTCAAGATTATAAAGTTTGTGAATTTTTAATTGTATAAAAATAATATTCCAGAAAATTATACACAAATTAAGTATAAAATACTTAATGAATACAAGAAAAATACGTATTCTTATACGTATAAATACACACGAGAATACACTACCAATACTTGGCAAAATACGCAAGTATAAGTATACCTATACTTGAAAATGTATATGTGAGAAATACATGACAAATCAAGTTAAAAATATATTATTTTAACAATATTTCAAATAATTGGATGGAAAATAGTTAAGTTAAAATATCCTTATTTTAACTAATAATTAGGGCTGCAAACGAACCAAACGTTCGGCGAACAGTTCGTAAACTGTTCGGTGGGAAGTTTGTTTGTGTTCGTTTCTTTATTAAACAAACGAACACAAACAAGAAATTTCGTTTGTTTAGTTAAATGAACAAGCATGAACAGAGGGTGTGTTTGTTTATTTATGTTCGTGAACGTTCGGTAACGTGTTCGTTTGTTTTCGATAGTTCATTAGTTTTTTAGCTTTTATATTTTTTTTAAATACTTCAAAATTACGACAAATAAAATATTTAATAAGTGTCAATGTATTATATATTTTGTTCATGAACGTTTGTTTGTGTTCGTTTGTGTTCATGAACATTAGTTTGTGCTCATTTGTGTTCATTATCGTTCGTTTTCATTTGTTGCCTAAAATTAACAAACAAACACAAACGAACATGAACAAATTCATTTCCTTAACAAACAAACACGAACATAAAATCTTGTTTGATAAGCGTTCATGAACAGTTCGTGAACACATATATTTCTTAACAAACGAACACGAACAAGGTCTTGTTCGTGTTTGTTCAGTTCGTTTGCAGCCCTACTAATAATTATATAATTGGGAATTATATAATGTACATCAAACGTATAACTCAAAGTATACCAATTCCCAAAATAATTCTTAAATAAATAACTAAGACTAAGAGTCGTTACACGACCTAAACGTCTAATGAAACATAGTACGTGTGTAGGTAGTGATACGACCCGGAAAGCGAAACCTTGAGTATACGAGACAGCTACGCAAACCAGTGAGTTCATGTCCCCTTTTTCTCTTAACTGTTTTTGGATTTATAACTATCGGGGGGTGAAATACATGCAACTTGGGTACGATTTAGCTAAGTAATGAACTATTAGATCATGTGAGCATAAGCTGAATCTGAAGTGCCAATAATTAATTTAAGAACCACGGGACAATGTTAGATCTAATGGGTACGACCGAGCCCCACTCACGGTCCATGCGTGACCACTTAGAGTGCTGTTGTGTCCCAGTCGAGGTGATTCGACACAGTCAAGGTGATTCGACACTAAAGATCGTCTATTCGGCTTGAGTACTTCCTATGTCGTCACATATATTAATGTCCTTGTAAAACATTAGTGATCTGTTCATAGACGCTTTACATACCTGTTTTCAAAGGAATCTCTCAAATGTTTACAAGTTTATCCGGAACTCATACAAAACACATGAACTCGCTCAACTTTTGTTGATGTTTTCAAATTACATGTATTTCAGGAAACTAAATGGATCTGGCGGCGTTAAGAATGTTTTCAAGAAGTAATTTCAAGATTTGATGTCATCCTATTTTGAAGGGTTTGTTTTGTATATCTTATTTTGGATAAGATATATGAAGCAAAGCCTTGGTTTATTAGTCTTTTTTTAAAAAGCCCTTGTATGGAACTTATTACTTTTGGATGGTTTGTAAACGAAACATGAAGCTTGTGGTTGAAACTTTACAACTTGTGTTTGTAATATTTTCAAAACTTATGAATGGATGAACATCATATTTTAGTCATATAGCTGTTTATTATAATTGGATGCAATGATATTGATCAAGTCACACGCACACGCTTTCACAAAAGTCAGGGTATGACAGTTCCAGGCCTTGTTCCAAGTGATTAGGAAGAAGAATCAAAGAAAAAGGTTGAGAAATGAGGAAGTTATGCTCACTTAAGTGCCTTAATACGAATCTGATTATCTTCTGTCTTTTTCTATAGATTTCAACTGATTTGAGAGTGAATTTGAGTGTGTTGTAAAGTGGAAACTGTGTGGAAGTCACTTGGGTTTTATAGGGAAGAGCTAGGTTAAGTTGGTGGAGTGTATTTAATGTAGAAAACACAAAAACAACCAACAAAACACACTAACTTGGCCAATCCCGTAACTAGCTGTGATTTGTGCGGATTACACGGCCTCGCTGCCCGCGAAGACCCCCTATGGGCGAGTCGCGGCCGGTGAGAGCCCAAGGCTGAGGTTCAAGTTTGAATTTTTGACATTTTACACCCCTATACTTCCATTCTTGCAAGTTTCAAGTACTTTTTAGGTGTTTTAAGCGCAAAGGATCTTATATAAGGGTATGTTAGGTAATTATTTTATAAAACAACCATAAACAAGTATAAACATGTATAATTGTTGGGAATACGTGTCGAATTTCGCATAAATTGAGTATATAGGCCGTATGTTTGCAAGTTGACATATTCTGCACAAATTGTGATTAAAGTGTTACATGATTAACAATTTCAAACATATGAACATGTATAAAGCGTGTATAACATGAATGTAAGAAAATACGAATTTCATTATGATCCAAGTCTCGGATTTTACATCGATTACAACGAAAGAACGATTACAAGAATACAAGACTTCCAAAAATAGAAATACAAGCAACGGTTTCTAATAATGGAAAGTATGAAACAGCAGGGCGTTACAACATCACCAGCGATCCTACATACATATGAGAATCAATCAATGAAATAGCAACAGGTAGACCAGACCTGGATTTCCTAGCCTTAAAATGCAGAGCAAAAGGCATTCTAATGAGTTTTTTTACTGATGTAGTGCTGTTTTCAAAAGTTTAATCAAAACTAGTGCTGCCTTGGAAAACATTACACAATTGATGCAAATGCCAATATAAATGGCGATTTTTTAGAAAATAGTAGGCTGTGTGCAGGCTTTTGCAGGATATAGCAGGCTTTTTGCAGGGAATTGCAGACCAATCAATGCCCAGGAACTTTCAGCATTACAAATGGCGAAACTTTTAATGTCCCTGCACAAAGCCATTACAAATGGCGAAACTTTTATATCTCTGCACAATTTGTCGTTACCAATGGCGAAATTCTGATATATCTCTGCTATTTTTACTACATCAGTAAAAAACTCCACCAGAGATGGTTTTTTGTTTGCGCTTACTACTTATGGTGAGCAAAATCCTATCGGACTTCAGTTTGATTCAGCAACCTCAGCTTATATGTTTGATTCTGGTAATTTTGTACTCTATAAGGACTCTGAGGTCGTATGGCAAAGCTTTGATTACCCTCGTTATACGATATTAGGAGGACAAAAGCTTGTTGCAGGGCATACGTTATACTCTAGTGTATCAGCCTCACGTCACTCGAGAGAACGCTTTGTGCTGCATATGCAAGATGATGGAAACCTTGTGGCTTACCCTCGAAATAGTTCCTGGTCAAGTGATGAATCATATTGGTCTCGCCGCCCAAACCGCTAGCCCAACCGCCCAAGTTGTAGGCGGAATGAAAGATCGTATGTTCCCTCCGCAAACCAGAAATCCACCTCTCCAGCAACTTCAAACCACCATGTTTGCTGCAAATAGGCCACGAAACGAAACTTGAATTAAAAAAATGAACAAAAAATTTAGTGTTTCATGCTAACAAACACTAAATTTTGAAATGTTGATCCAATATCAAGAAACCATTATTTTGTTTTACCTTGATTCTTCGATAAGAATCCTACTCCGGTATCTAAATTTAACTTTTATCTAATAAACCACATAGCCATAGCCAAGAACTCATTTCAGAGTAGCAAAGTGGGCAATCCAACGAGTCAGGATCAGGAACGCCAACTGTAATTCTCCAAATGCATAATAGGCCGATTTGTAACAACATTTGATACCCTCCCAAATCCAATTCCACACCTCATCGATTGTATGTAGTAGGTTATGACATGCAACCTGTAGTATGATTCAATTGTATGAAGTGGGTCAAAAAAGCAAGATAATATAAGAATTACTATGTATTTAGACACATTAAAACTATAATTAATCTAATCAACTCACAAACTGGTCAAATAAGTTTTATGTCAAAATTAACAATTTCAACTCCAGTATTGTAAATCATAATCTCAACTTCTGATAGTGTTATACATATTTGGAATAGATATAAACGGATTCTATGGTTGTATAAAAAACCCAAAAGGTACTTTAAATGAGTATTTTTTACCAGGTACAATATAGTCATTGTAAGCCTCACCAAGAGGAACTTTTAATAGGAACAATACCACCTATTTCTTGACCATATGTTGGGCAATCCAACCATCCTATAATACCAAAAAATTGTCAACGTGTATATCTAACAACTTGAAATATATTAACCAAATTTTACTTCCTGAGATTAGAGTTTACCTGGAGGAAGCCTGCTCTTATCGTAAGTTCTTTGACTCTTTGTTTGAAATAAATGATCATTCATGGCCTGGTAAGCCTGTTGTTTTGGTTTGTCATATGGGCGTTCTCGTTTCAGTCTTAGCTTTCTTTCTTCACGCTCCTGATTCAAGAATACGAATGGGTGTAAACACATAAGTATTGCATACAAAAGTAACTTGTTTGTGACAAGTAGCATCAAGGTTTAAATGTTAGTGAAGTACCCGACGCATAATATCCACTGCCGACTCTCCATGTTCTACATGATGATGGCTTTGTTTTTCTTCTGGTGCACTATCTTCACTGAATTTTGGTTAAAAAATTTCCTCATCTTCTTCAGGTTCTGGCCATGCATTTAAATCCATGCTTACGTTCATTCAACGCACAATACTCCCTTAGTACACCAAAAAATGGTCAAATAACATCATACATTAAAACATTTTGTTATAAAATTGCTTATATATCTTAGCAGCTCTTAACAAGAGTGTGAACCAAAACATAGGGATGTTAAATCCGGTTCAACATAGTCAAACTAAAACAACTTCACACTATGATATGTCAACAAATTCAAAATAAAAAATCACATTTACACAAAACAACTACAAAAGATTAAAAGAAAAAATACCAGTTTACAACCATCTTCGATCAAAATTTCACACAATACCGAACAAAAAAAGCTTACATGACTGTAGTTTAAATTTACCAAAACAACAAACAAATATAATAACAAAATCCAGGGAAAACAAACAAGAAAGAAGCTACTCCACTTCAAAATTGACTTTAAACATCAAACAAACCCCCTTTTTAACTTCAAAATTGGGACAGGAGGAAAGCTCATAGTTGCAGATCTGACCAAAGTTCTTAATTTGAAAGAGCGAAACATTGTCATTCTACAATACTCAAAAGAACATAGTCAGTTGAGGTTGGAGATGTGACAACTCGAGTTTCCAAGATTTCCATTTTCGCATTTATTGCACGTTCACTGCTTGTTTAGTATTTACTTGCACAATTGGTTTGCCTTGTAACTGTATACGTTTTGGATTTGATAAGGTTTATGAATGATTTGACAAATACTTAAATGTGGTGGTGAAACTGTAAATTGTATATCTTGTGCATGTAATATGTGCTAGATAATTCTTTAGGGTGCTTAGTGCTAATAGTGAAACTTAAATCATTCTTAACCCTAATCCCTTTCACTAATCATCACAAAAGAAACAAAGCACGTACTTTCACATTCTCTAATCCTCTCTGGCAATCATCATCTTCAACATTGGCACAAGTTGTTCATCACTCTTGATTTCCTCTTTTTGTCTAGAATCAATTCAAGGTAATTGTTTAATCATTGTTTGTTGTTAATCGTTGATTGATTGATTCATGTTAAAACCCTAGTTCCACATGTAATGATTCTGTGTTATTGAATTTTGATTATTGTGAAATGATGTTGATTATTGTGTAATCATTGCCTGATGTTAAGATACAAGAATTGTAGAATGATTGATTGATTGTTGGATTACTGCAATGCACATGAAAGAATTAGGGTTTCCTGATCGTGTGAAAACCAAAAACGTAACTGTTATAATGAACTTGGTTGATACGCTTGTTATTAGTCCGTAGATTATGTCAATAGATTATGTCAGGACTTTTGTGAAGTCACAAAAGTCTGAACTTTGCAAACACACGATGAGTCCGAGTTTTATTGGTGTAGGGCATGTCCGAACTTTATAAATCACACAAGCTGGTCCGACTTTTATGTAACTTAAAAAGTCCGACTCTTATTAACAAGTATATGTCCGAGTTTTATGCTATCTTCACTTATCCGACTTTTATATATTAAAACTAGTCCGACTTTTAAATACAACATAGTCCGACTTTTAGTGATTCATCATAGTCCGACTTTTGACAAGGAAACTCTTGTCCGAGTTTTAATGGTTACCATGATGTCCGAGTTTTGCATGTAGACCACAAAGGGTCCGAACTTGTGCCTAGGGAAGCTTATGGCCGAGTTTCATACATGAAGGGGGGGGGGGTCCGAACTTTAAATCAGGGACAAGGGGGGTCCGAGTTTCTTAAGGGGGAAGACCCATTGTCCGACTTTGTGAAGGAAACCCCCATGTCCGAGTTTTTGAGGGGTGTACTACCCTGTCCGAGTTTTGGGGGGGGGGGGTATTACCCTTGTCCGAATTTTGTAAAAGAAAGCCCATTGTCCGACCTTTTTGAATGATACAAGGAGATGAGGTCCGAATTTATGTATATGATGCATATGGGTCCGAATTTGTTAAGTTAAAGATGTTAACTCTAATAGTGATTAACCTTGCTAACTTATTGTTCAGTTAAATCATTTACTTTGGTTAATTCCGTTAGTCTGCTAAAACTGTTAAACATTAACTGTTAGTTATCAACTCCGTTAGTTGTTAATTTAGTAAACATGTTAACTCTGTTAGACATGAAACATTGCTAGTGTGTGAATCCTGTTAAGTGTGTTAACTTGGTGAAATATGTTAACTGCCTGTTAATCCTGTCAAGCATGAATTGTACGGTTTAGACTAACTGCATATATGAAATGTGATAACTGCTTAAACACACACTTCGTGACATAAATGACATACGAACTTAAACTGATCATATACACGTGCGTACTATAGGTCGTGATTGATTAATTGTGAACGTGTAACCCTTTGAGCATACCGAGCAAACTAAGGTGAGTTCACACAGCCAAGGCATCGGGTTCCCAGGGTGGGAATGGGTTTGGATTATTTACTTGTACTTACCTAGCTTATGGAACTTAGTTATATGATCCTCGGGCGAGGAAGGGTTATTGATAAGATACGACTAGACTAGTGATACTTATAGAACTGATCTTCGCACACACGCCGGGGTTGGCCGCGATAATATGACTAATCTTCGCACACATGCCTAGGAAGGCCGCGAACTATACACTAAACTTCGCACACATGCCGGGTGGCCGCGATGCAAATATACCTAGTCTGGAATACTTGGGAAACTTTCCCTAATCTTCGCATACATGCCTAGAGGGCCGCGATACGAACTAATACGATACATGACTTAACGAACGAACACAAGGCGTACTATATTATTATAATTTACTGAACTATTAACTGTGAACTCGCTCAACTAGTTGTTGACTCTCTGCTGCATGCCTTGCAGGACCTTAGGTACTTATGGAGCTTGCACAGGAAGGATCAGGTCGTTGTGGAGCATGGATCGTGGATGTTATGTTAAACTTTATGACACATGAACTTATTACATACATTGGGTTTTCATATTATGCTTCCGCTACTTAAACTATGTTTGGTTTGAACATCAATTGTATTGAATTGGGTTTTTACAAACTACTTCGATAATTATATACTATGTTCAATATGATTGGTGGCTTGATCCTGGTCAGTCACGCTCCCAAGCGGTGTTACTCCGTAGGTGGATTTTGGGGGTGTGACATGAGAGTTTACCTTTAGTGATGGACCCAACAGATTTGCTTGATTTGGACTTTTGATGAAACCCTAGAAGACGACATAGTAGTTGTCAAAACGATCGACTCGGATTCCAGCCACAACTAAACAACAAACCCTTGAAGCAATTAATAGAATTAGAAAATCAAAGATAAATCAGAAGGCACCCTCATAAAATCGCCAAAGCAAAATCATATGTGGAAAATAAAGAATCGTAACTTACCAAGATCATAAGCTCTATCAGAGGAGGAGATGGTTTCGACGGCGCTGGTGGTGTCATCGGTGGAGAAGTGGCGACGAAATAAAATACATCAGGAATTAGGGTTGAGCTCTCTCTTTTCTCCTTATCCCCCCCTCTCTCTATGCAAATGACAAAAAAAAAAAGCTCAGCAAAGCAATGGTGGGGGTATGGGGAAGGTGCAGAGTAATTATGGTGAAAAGACTTTGGGTATGTTTCAATCGAGAAAGTTGGCTCAGACAGAGTAATTCAAAATTCAAAAGAACCGCCCATTTACACAAAAGAGGTGTACATGGGTGTTGAAAAGTCTCATGCATTGAATCAATGTACAATATGCTTTAAGGGGTTGTAAATGTTGAAAAAGTGGCAAATGACCATTTCTGCCATTCGGATATGCATTATATTTCTTTTAATTATTAATTTGACAGTAAGGGTATTTTTGTCATTTTACACGCACCTAACACAAAAAACTAACCCCCATTCACGCTAGGGACTATCTGAGAACGAAATTCAAAAACTTGGGAACTATAGGTGTAATTTTAGAAAGTTTGGGACTAAAGGTGAAAAATAGGCAAACCATAGGGACTATACCAGATTTTCTTTTTTATCTTTGGCAAAATTGTTGCAAAGTTTACTAATCAAAATCAGAATCGATTTACTATTATTCTGCTAGAATTTAGACGAAGAGAATTCAGAAACATGTGCATATTCACTTGATCACTTCCAATCTAGGGTTTAAAGTTAGCCCCAATTGCAGCTGACTGACAATGTGGTGAAAATCTCGTTAAGTAACCCGGAGACGTTAATATTTATGCACGACCTGATACAAACCCTAATTCAGATGAAAGTTTTGATTTAAGAGATAGATCGAGGGTTTCAGTTCGAAAACAAACAACAATGGCGAGATGGTCTGGAGGTCTCCGATGCTTGCTTTTGCTAACTGCAATTGCATTTATCTACACACAGGTTCAGCTACTTTCATTTTTCATTTGTTATTTCATTAGTTTATTAATTGTGTTTGTGTTTTGCATTAGGTGAGGCTGTTCAAGGCACAGTCTGAGTATGCTGAGAAGATTACAGCTGCTGTCAGTTCATCATATTAAACTCTTTCTGCTTTAAACTGTTACTTATGTGCTTCAACTTAATATTAAATATCAGTTTATAATGTTGCTTTTTTAGTTTATTGTTTTGTTGTTTCTCTGAGCCACACTTTAAAAAGGGTAGATGCACATTACCCCCGACCGCGGAAGGGATCCCCTTCCCAAGCTAGCGACCCGACACAACGCTGCCTGGCGGTGAAACCCCTGCCAACCCGAGGGGCTGAAACATGTTTCGAACCCGTGACCTCAAGTGTCCTCGGGCCGGTTTAAGGTGGGGGGTCGGTGGCCATTGGGCTGACACCCAATGGTTCCCTGAGCCACACTTTACGTTTCTGAAATACGTGTTTTTGGAGCTGGGGGTCTCAGCCTCCCTGTCTTCCCTTCCGGGATAGAGGAAAGGTTTGCCCTCATCCCACCCTACCAGTAGCTTGCTATGTGCGGGGTTTTACTGGGTATGTTTGTTTGTGCCAGGTACCGACTACAATGGTTGAAAATTGTCTGTCTTTAACTCCTATAGGCATTACTTGTGCTTAAGTTTGTGTTAGAAAGTTATTTAGATTTTTTCGTTTTCAGTTCTGGTTTTTAGAAAGCTGTTTTGTTTTATTTATAGAAACTGGTGTGGAGCAACTTGAACTGGCCTAGATGGTTATGGAAGTATGAAAGTTATACACATGTAATTATTGAACCGGCCCCCACAACCATCCCATGAAAAGCTTGATGGCCTGCACGCCTGGGCAAGATAGCTTTGTTGTGTTGGCCCAATTGCTGGTGCCTGGTCCTGAGTTCCATTGTTGGGGCTCGGATGGCCGATTCTAGAAAAAAAAAATACAGTTTTTTATTTTTTCTGTTTTTTTACCCCGTTTTAATGTAGATAATTGGACTTGGGGATATTTTTTCATTATGTTTTGCATAGAGCCATAGTTTTGAAATCTGAATTTTTGTCATAAACGCGAAGTTCTCTTTAAGATATTGTTTCTCTCTGTTTGGCTAGAAAGCATCTAGTCTACTCCTGTCCTGCACCAGAATAATAAATTATTTTAAAACAGTTTATCCACAAAGTAGTGGACTTTTACTTGAATCTAACCCCACATCCACCATTAGGATGTTATGATTGCTTAATGTTAGTGTATCATGTCACTTTCTGTGATAAAACCAGGCATGTAGCCTTAGGGTTCTTTTTATATATTAGTAGTCCTGTTTTCTAAATGATCCCACCTATATGTGGACGGAATTTCAACACTTTTGCCTTTATTCACATAATGTTTCTGTATACAGTATAATCCTATAGAAGTATAGATTCCCAGGGAGAAAAAATAGAGATGTCTCATTGTCTACTATGTGATCCGTTTTGAACCATCAAAATTTGAATATAAATTTAAACTAATGCTTACAGGACTTGTTATTTGATTTAATTTTTTGAGAATTGAGACGAAGAGGCTATTTTATTTAGTCATGGTTCATGATGTAAAATTAAATGTTAAGATGTTCTTCTATCCAGTCTGTTGTCTTGTAACCTAGAGCGGGCGCTTTGTAAAGAATTAATGCATAAGAATTTGTTGATTATAATAGGTGGAAGGGGAAAATCATTGTACGAGCCAGATGCGGTTACTAATTGATCAGATAAGTATGCAGAAGGAAAGGGTTGTGTCTTTGGAGGGTAAGCCGGACATATCTTGATGTAATTAGGGTGGTAATTCCCATTATATTATTTAAGAAAGTTACCAACTTTGACGATTGATGAAAACATCACAATTCGTTTTTCTAATTTATTTTGAGAATGTGTCTTGCTTCACTTCCCTAGTTATTCATTTTCATAAGTACCAAGGGCATGTTTGGCAAAAGTGGCTGGTGGCTGGAAGCTGTTAGCTAGTAGCTGTAGTTTTTTAGATATATTTAATGTTTGGCAGAGTAGCTGAAGCTTTTAATAAAATGTATAAAATGACCAAAATGGACATAACAAAAAATTTAAAAAGCTTATACATTAAAAAGTTCATTATCTTTAAAGGTTAAAATAATTATTTTTTCCCTAAAAGCTTGTAGCTCCTTCTAAACGCTACTAGTAGGAGCGTTCAACCAAAAGCTTCAAGCTCCTAACATAAAAGCTTCAAGCTCCTTCAACCAAACAAAACTTTTTATTGAGTTGGAGCTTTTTCTTAAAAGCTTAAACCTAGAAGCTCCTAAAAGCTCAATGCCAAACATACCCCAAGTGTTTTCAGTAACAATTGTTAATGTAACATTTTAATACGTATGAGGAGGTAGTTTAATTTGATTTCTTTTGTTCTTTCTTAGCTGGTAAACATAAATTATTCACATCCAACCTTGTGCACCTATTACTTGTATTTCAGAAATTGTGAAACGCCAACAAGAAGAGCGTGAACAATTGAGGACACTTGTTCAAAATCTTGAAAGTAAGTTCATACCATCACTCTCTTCTTTCTCTTTCTTTCTTTCCCCCTCTCTCTCTACACACACACACACAAGATTAAAAGTTATTATTGCTCTGCATATCCTGATATACTTATTGTTTACTTGCACTATATGAGTCTAGCCTTTTTGTTATCAATTTGCAGGGAAAGGTGTGAAAAACTTGTTTCAACAAAATCAGGTTGGAATAAGAATACTAAATTATGTATTTCTCTCTTGTTGAAAGATCAATTCTTTTATACGGTGAATGAGCTTTCTACTTCATTTGCAGGTGCCAGTGGCAGCAGTTGTTATTATGGCTTGCAACCGTGCTGACTATCTTGAAAGAACTATTAAATCTATCCTTAAGTATGTTTTTCTACTTACCAAAGTATGCTCAATGTTTTAAACAAGCTAAAAGGTCACCAACTTTCATTTTTGAGTAAATTACAAGTTTTGTCCTTTACGTTAACATCATTTTACAAGCGCTGTCCTTTGGTGCAAAAGTTGACAAGTTCTGACCTTAATGTTTCAAAATCCTACACGTTATGTCCTTTAGCCCTAACCCAGTTATATTTTTCTGTTAATTTAGATTACACAAGGGTAATTTGGTCTTTTTACCCATTTATTTAATATATTTTAATAAATAAAACAAAACCAAATTATACAAAATAATATATTATGATTATATATATAATAAAAAACCCATTTATATATCTCTCTCCTCTTTCTCTCTATGTATATGTTTACACATGGCATTGATACATACCTGCAACTTCACATTCCTTTTAACAATCTCACAATTTTCTTTCATCCATTACACCAATGAACACAACATCTTCAACAACCCTACCGGCTACCACCACCACTGCCGCTGCCTCTTCCGGCCATCAACCCCCACGCTCCGCCTACGTCGGAGATCTCCACCCTCACACCACAGACAACGATCTCCATCGGATTTTCTCGATGATTGGATCGGTGAGTTCAGTTCGTGTTTACAGAGACCGACCCTCGCACAAATCCCCAGGCTACGGTTATTCGTTGATTTCAGTTTATTGATTAGGTTTTGTTTGTTAAATTGTGATTTGATTGAATTTGAACTCTGAATTTGGCGTTGTTTAGGTTAAATAATACGAAATTGATTAGGGTTTTTTTTTTTTTTTTTTAATCTGGAATATGAACAGTGAATGGTGGGGTTTTTAGTGAATAACTGGACATTTCGGGGTGGAGGTGACGGTGTTGGGAGTGATGATGGGGATGGTTAGGGTTTCGTCGATGGTGGTGGGAGTGGTTAGGGTTTGGTTCACGGTGGTGGTGGTGGTTTGTGGTGGTGGATCTGACATTTCGGGGTGCATGGTGGTAGTGTTGGGGGAATTGGAAGTGTCTTCGTCTAGATCGTCTTTGTAGGTTGCTTGAAGGTCGTCCATGGCGGATTTGGCGGGTAAATTGGGGGAAATTAAAGTGTTTAGGGCTAAAATCTCTCTATCTGAAATCTCATTTTTTAAGCAGGTGGTGTGGGGGTGGCGTGGGGTGGGGTGGGGTGGGTTATGGCAGTGGCAGATGGTGCGGGTGAGGGTGGGTGAGGGTGGCAAGTGGTAGAGAGAGATGTGTGCAGAGGTTGAGATAGGGATTATATAACCCTTTTATTTTTTAGTTTGTTACAAAATAGTCCCACAATAAAAGTTCTTTACACAATAGCCCTTGAGAAGGTGAAATGACAACAATACCCTCATGTGCAAGGCACATGACCAGATTAACCAAAAAATCTAACTGAGTTTGGCCTAAAGGACATAACGTGCAGGATTTTGAAACGTTAAGGTAAGGACAAAGTCTTAAAACTTTTGCGCTAAAGGACAGCGCCTGCAATTTGGTGTAAACATAAAGGACAAAACTTGTAATTTACTCTTCATTTTTTATACCAAATATGGTGTACATCGACTGTTATACTTTTCTTTAGTTAATGAAAAGTAATACCAACGTGACACTTTTATTTCAGATATCATGCTTCTGCATCATCAAAGTTTCCAATTTTTGTATCCCAGGTATATTATATCTGTGAATATATTAGATTTATCGTAGCGCTTATTCCTTTCTTTATAATTACCACACTTATCCCTCCAATTGTTTACATTGTCAGGACGGGTCAAATCCTGATGTTCGAACAAAGGCTATGAGTTACAAGCAGTTGACCTACATGCAGGTACATTTTATGTTGCATACATGATGTATACAGTATAATAAAAACATTTATTTTCAAATTAACTTGCTATAGTTCGGCAGTTGAAAAAAAGAAGATAATTAACTCCAGTTTGTTGCAGCACTTGGATTATGAACCTGTGCATACTGAAAGGCCCGGAGAGCTAATTGCATATTACAAGATTGCACGTAAGAGATACAGCTAGACTAATGTTTGCATCAATTCAATATGTTTGCTGTAACTACCGTGTTTTCAGGTCACTACAAGTGGGCACTTGATCAACTGTTTTACAAACATAGATTTAATCGGGTCATCATACTTGAAGGTACAAGTACTCCCCTACTTTTTAATGCATATTACTTCTTTTTATTTATTCTGAGGTTCATAAAATTATCTATATACTAATTGTATGCAGATGATATGGAGATTTCTCCAGACTTTTTTGCTTATTTTGAGGCTGGAGCAGACCTCCTTGATAAAGATAAGTAAGTCTTTGGAATGATATATATTACTTTTTCATTCTTTGAATCTTTTTAAAATTCTTTTATCAATGTTCAACGATAGGTCCATCATGGCCATATCCTCATGGAATGACAATGGGCAAAAGCAATTTGTGCATGATCCTTGTAAGTCTGTAACTTCATTCATACCAACATGGAAGCTTGAAGTAAAATATCATAATTATATAAAAAAGGTAAAAAAAACAATTGTAATTACGGTGTATCCCTGTAAAATTTGAGTGAATCTCGCAGATACGTTATATCGTTCGGATTTTTTCCCTGGTCTTGGATGGATGCTATCTAAATCTACATGGGATGAGCTATCTCCAAAGTGGCCAAAAGCATATCCTTTTATGCTAATTTTCATTTTTTTGCGGTTTAATCTTCATGCCTAATTGTTTAGTTCCTTTTTTTGTTTCAAGAGGAAATTTTCTTTGACTGTGTATTACTTACTGGGACGATTGGCTAAGATTACAAGAAAATCATAAAGGGAGACAATTTATCCGTCCAGAAGTTTGCAGAACGTACAACTTTGGTGAGCATGTAGGTATCCATCTCAATGTCATAATTAGTGTGTCAAAATAAGTTCTTTTTTTTTGAATAAAATAATTTCCATCCTTTTCAGGGTTCTAGTCTGGGCCAGTTTTTTCATCAATACCTAAAACCCATCAGGCTGAATGATCGCCCGGTATGTAAAAGTATATCTTACAGTATGTAAGTTATTGCTGCTGGTACCTTGTATTGATTAATTACTTTTTTTTTTCTTTCTTCTGAAAGATTGATTGGAAATCGATGAACTTGACCTACTTAATGGAGGTATGAATAACATGATAGAATGAATTCCTTTTACAAGATAAATGTTTAAAAGAGTTGGTTAAACTACATTCATGGTAAATCTTCGACTTCTTTTTTTGCAGGATAAATTTGTCAAACACTTTGGAGACTTGGTAAAAGGTGCAAGTCCTGTTTTTGGAACTGATCTTATTCTAAAGATAAATAATGTAAAAGGAGATGCACGCATAGCATATAGAGATCAAGAGCATTTCGAAGAAATTGCTCGCCAATTCGGTATATTTGAAGAATGGAAGGTATCACCAATTTGGCATTTTCAAAAAGTGAACTTTTTATATATATATTTTTTTATGTTAGTAAGTCATGATATGCTATGCTTCAGGATGGTGTACCTAGAACTGCATACAAGGGAGTAGTTGTTTTTCGGTACAAAGCAACAACGCGAAGAATATTCCTGGTTGGGCCGGATTCCTTGGAACAGCTTGGGATCCAAAACTAATAGAGGTACACAATCTTTCTAATTTGTCACATTTTCATATTAATTAAGAAAATATATATAGGAACGTTTTAAAATTTCCTTATGTAAGTTCAAATTGTTGAGTTTGTACATTTGGAGTACTAGTTCTTACATTGGATCTAGCAGTTTTGAATCATATAATTTTTGAAATTGATTTTGACATAGTATTGGAGTTTCTTTTGTAATTCTGAGAAACCATTTGAAGTTGCAAGACAGTTGGCTGATTGAACAACACTCGAGACACAAGTTTAAGTGAGATCTTTCTTGGGTGCAAAATTCCCGTGTAACCCGAGTTGAATGTATGGGGTTTTATGCTCTGCTATTTGAAAAGTTTCTTTGGGTTAGCTTGGTTCGGAGTTGGTTAGAATTAATCGAAACCAGAACTGAAGCAGTTTCACCTTTTGTGGGTAAAAGTTTGATAACAGTATTGCTTCATCTTTTTATCTAGATTTAGGGTTAGTAGCGGGGGTGTCCACAGTGGAATTTCTGGACCACACTGATAACTATAGTTTTGAAATAGCACATCAATCCGGTTGGTTTGTTAGGTGGTGGACCGGATTAAAAAAGACAGTTTGGGCATTAACCTTCTAAAAGATGAATACTAGAGATGTACAACTTAAAACAATTAAATATATCAGAAAAGTTGAGCTCGGCTGGTTTATTTCAATGTTTTCAGAACCGGACCGGATGTCGAACCGGAAAGTGTCGTAAATGTTATAAATTTAATTGGGTTAAATCTGAAATAATATATAAAAAAACCGGTCCAACCCTTATAAAAACAGGTTCGACCGGCTAGTTTTCCCGGTCCAACCTCGGTTCAATGTATTTCCGATGCGATACCATGACCCGGATCGGCTCAACCTCCGGTTCAATGTATTTCTGGTGGTCTGAAAACATTGATTTAATTTACTTTACCCGACCGATTTCAAGGCATAAATCACCGGTTAAATATGCTTTCGTCTAACCCGTGAACCAAACTGTATAAAACCGGCATGGTTAGATTGTTAACTTTATCTTACAAGACATCAGAATTCAAATCTACCATAGGAAATTATTCTCACAACCCCACAAAGACAAGTTGAAAATTAAAGACAAAAAAGACAAAGGGGCACTTTCGTCATTCCCCCCTCAATTTTCAAATTCTGTGCTCTCTACATCATCACTCCCAAAAAAATATGGCAGCTGTCACCAGCCCATTTCCCTCTACCCTTTATAAATTCCCCATTTCCATTCACTATACATCTCACCCACCCATTTTATCCCATACCAAAATGTCCATTCTACCCCTCAGCATATTCATCCTCCTCACCACCACCGCTGCTTCTCTTCAAACCCTAAACACAAACACCTTCGTCAACCCAAAACTACCACCCATCACCTTCACAGATTCCAAGAAAAATGAAGGTTCATCTGAGCTAGTGAACCTCCGGTACCACATGGGTCCGGTTCTTTCATCTCCGATCAACATCTACATAATCTGGTACGGCAAATGGGCCCCATCTCAAAAACTAACAATCAAAGACTTCATACGATCAATCTCCACCACCAACCACCGTGCCGCCCCCCACCCCTCCGTCTCTGACTGGTGGAAAACCGTCACACTCTACACCGACCAAACCAACGCCAATATCTCCGGCAACATCCTCATTGCCGGAGAATATTCCGACCGAAAATACTCTCATGGGACCCACCTCACCCGCCTCACCGTCCAAGACGTTATTGCCACTTCCGTTAAGTCAGCTCCTTTTCCTGTTGATCATAAAAACGGCGTTTATTTAGTACTGACCTCAGGTGACGTCACGGTTCAAGATTTTTGTCGGGCTGTTTGTGGGTTCCACTATTTTACTTTCCCTTCAAAAGTTGGGTATACTTTACCCTACGCATGGGTTGGGAATTCGGGTAAACAGTGCCCCGAAGTTTGTGCTTACCCGTTTGCGGTTCCGGGTTATATGGGTAGTGGCGGCCCGGGTTCGCTTGCTCCACCCAATGGTGACGTTGGAGTCGATGGGATGATTAGCGTCATCGGTCATGAGCTCGCGGAGCTTTCGTCTAACCCGCTTGTGAACGCGTGGTATGCGGGTGAAGACCCGACCGCCCCAACGGAGATTGGGGACTTGTGTGAGGGGTTATACGGGTCGGGTGGTGGAGGCGGGTATATTGGTCAAGTGATGAAAGATGGGTCGGGTCGGACTTTTAATATGAATGGGAGACGGGGTAGGAAGTTTATGGTGCAGTGGATATGGAGCCCCGTTTTGAAAGCTTGTAGTGGGCCTAACGCTTTGGATTGATTGATTGTACATTGAGCTTTGATGATTGTTGCAATCTCAAGGGGGTATATTGGAAGTTGGAGGGCTTGTGAGGATTTCTTCTTTGTTTTGTTTTAGGTTTTTTTTGATTCTTTGGTCACTTAATTTTGTAATTTGTTTGTTTTTTTAATAATCTCCAAGTAAATAAAACAAGAAGGAAATCTTTACTTCAGCTGGGTTCACAAACAAGGTAATGATTATGGTGTTTGATATCTAGAAAAAAAATTATGAATAAAAATGAAGGTATTCGTTTAAAATGTTAATTTTTAATACAAAATATATAAACGTTTTGAGCTATAGTGCTAGTAATGGTTTTTAAATTCTTTAAACCAAAGTCAAACCTTTTCATAACTGAAACAAAACTAAGAAAATATATGAAAGTAATCTACTTAACAAAATACCAAATTTATACAAGCAATATCCGAAACATTTTCTAACTAAAAGTGATTCCCCCGCGTTGCGGGGCGGTTTTTCTAACGTGATTTGAGCAAACAACACAAATCAAAAACCAAAAGCAAAATACTGGTCAAAACAAATTATATACCGAAATGTTAGAAAACTTGTGCGTTAAAGAGTTGCAAGGTATGCGAAAGAAATTATAAAATGTAAATGGTACATGGTATGAGTGGCATCAACATTGTTGTTGGTTTTTGTTTGACTGAGTCGACTCGCCTTTTGACTCAAGTTCTGCCTTGATAACCAAGTATGATCATCGCACCCAAACAGGACCTGTATCTTGCTCGCATGCGCAAATGGTCCTTTGTTGCGCACAGTTCTTTGGGCCCCCTATTGATCCTTCACCGCCATATTCTGCCATCATCAAGACCTTACTGAATCTGAGCAGTTCCAATCATGAGCGTCATCATTGAAGGTTCCTCATCCATAAACAGATTCACAATATCAATTAATGAATATTAATATATTCAATTGGTAAGTATATCATACTTGACATGAACTGTTAATCGGCACCCTCATCTAAGCCGGCAGCCACCTGTTGACCAAAGTTCTTTCTGTGACAACAATATCATATTGGTAACCGGATTCTTCACCGGAGTCAAATTAGCTCAGAATGTTTTTAAGATAGATTACCCAAATTTGGTCCACTGGACTTTACCTTCGAAAAAGTTAACTTTTTAAATTTATTAAATCTGGAAAGCATATCGGTTGGCGTAGCCTTTTGCATGGATGAGCTGATGCTGTATCAATTTCTACATAATTATAATTTGCAAAGTCATTAGATTGCTCTTTTAAACTCATAAAAATTTATAACAAAGTTAAAGAATGGGTTGCAACATGTACATATAATAAACCCTACCAAAAACCCACTTCACAAAAAAAAAAAAAAAAAAAAAAAAAAAAAAAAAAAAAAAACAAAAATTGTGACCAAAATTAGCAATAACAATTAAGCATCAGCAGAAATAAATCATAGTCTACATCTTAATTCCTATTTCTTGAAAGAAAGCCACTCAAAAGAATGTAAACCAAACTGGAAGCAAAAACATATACTCAAAAATGAGAAACGATTGAAAAAAACTCATACCTTGGAGAATAATATAGGACGAATGCGATTCAGCAGATGTCATGAAACAGAAACCCAATTGTATACACATTTTTCTTATCATATTCATGCCGAACTATGGCAATCTAAACCAATTCCAACAAATATATTTATAGAGGTCCGTAACCTCAAATGCATTTCTAAGTAACTATTTTATGTAACAACAAATGTATACAATTTTACATAACAATTTGATGCTACACAAATGCAGATAACAACAGGTAACAACCACAAATCTAATACAATCCTTCCTAAGAATTTCATGCTATGCAAATTGAATATACTTTAACTGAAAGCATTACTTATATTTTTCTTCTTTTGAATGTTTAAAATGAGTACAGATAAGTGAAGTCATAACCTAGTTTCTCTTATGAACCTGCTCCTACAAATCTACAATAGGTGCTTGCTTACATTTAACATCATCATCATCATCATCATCATCTATATTAATATGAAGGTTTGTTGAATTTGTGGTTTTATATTCTCACACATATACATAAGCTTCTAATTCTTCTTGAGACATTTCATCGAACATTTGGTGTGCAACATTGTAAATAAAAACTCATTGCTATAGAAGTACCCAAAAGCAACATCAAAATGCATAGAATGTCTTTTATATGAAAATCCAAGGTGAAAGCGCAATCTGATTCCTTATCTCACAAACGGCGGGGAAATCATAAAGCCATACCTGCTGGCTGCTTTCTACGAACAGAGTAGAAGAATACCCAACGACGGTTCACTCCTTCAACCATAATCAGAAAGGGCCAACGGAAAACCTAGACTCGCTGCCATCAGTTGATTCCGTTGCCGGTAGGAGGTGGCGTCGGAAACAGCAACTACCGTCGTCTCTCTTTCTCTCTATCTCTCTCTGTTGTTGTCTTCTTCCTCTCTCTGTTGTTGATTTCCATGTTTGTCTGAGTAGAAATACCGTGGAAATGTTTGTCGCCTGATGTGGATTTGGGGCAAGTCTGGTGGTTACTTATAGGTGGTAGAAGCGGGTGGGTGACATGTGTGTATTATACAGCGGTGGTAATGACCGATAGGTGTAAGTTGGTAAAACCTGAACTGTGGCAACTATGTAATTAATTTGAATACGGGGACTTCTTTGGCTACTGTAGCCAAGAAGCTACCCTAAGGGTCTGTTTGGTATGGGGTAATGGAATGAACAAAGAAATGGAATGGACGAGGTAATGGAATGGACGAGGGAATGCAATGGATCATTACCATTCCATGTCTTGTTTGGTTACCACGTGTGAATGTAATGAGTTATTATTGTGTATTGTTCGGTAGCCAAGAAAAACGGAGTAATAAAATCAGCGGTGAGTGGTGGTGGTCGGTGGTAGTGATTGTGGGTGGTTATATGTGGCGGTGGTGGGTGTCGGCGGCGGCGATGGGTGGTGGTGGTTGCGGTGGCGGCGAGTGGCGGTGTGGCGGCGACGACGAGTGGTGGTGGTGGCAAGGTGGTCGGTGGTGGGTGGTGGGTGGCAGCAGAGGTGGCGGTTGGTGGCAGCGGCGGCGGTTGGCGGTGGTGGTGGTGGTGGCGGTGGCGTCGACGATGGTGGTGGGCGTCGGCGGCGAGTGTCGTTAGCTATTGGTCGCAGTTGTGGGTAATAACGGTGGCGAGTGGGTGGCGGCGGTGGCGGCGGTGGCTGTCGGGGTGAGGTGGTGGCGGGTGGCGTCGGTGGTGGTGGTGGTGGGTGGTGGTGGTGGTGGTGGGTTGTGGCGAAGGTGGTGGGTTGTGGTGCTGTTGATTAATGGTGCAAGAGGGGATGAAATGGAAAAAAACATGGGGGGTGGAAGGAATGATGTTGAGGGAATGGAATGCATTTTGGAATGAGTGATTCCATTCCTTTGACCAACCAAACACCATTTCCTTCATTCCGTCGTAATCATCCATTCCATTCCACCTCTCATTCCTGCATACCAAACACTACCTAAATGTTATTATTAGGGATGAGTTCGGTACCGCCCGGTACCGAAAATTCTCAAAAGTGGATACCGGTACCGAATATACTCGGTTCGGTAACGGTACGGTACCGGTATTTGAGGGTAAAAACCGTTACTGAACTGGTATCGTACCAGACCGGTACCGAAAATGTTAAAAATCGGTACCGAAAAGGTACCCGGTTCGGTAAATTCGGTACCAGTACCGGATCCATTTTGCTCATCCCTAGTTATTATGTATAATAAGATTGTAGTGGGGTACGAGTGGTCAAAGGCTTAAAGCCCTGCCACGTAGACAGCCAAAGCACAAAATGGAAGGATGGTGAAAGGTAAGAGGCAGGGAAAAGGGCTAAAAATCAAGTTGGTGGCGTTGATAATGTGCCCCACGCCTATGGAACTTTTGCCTTGGGATTGGGAATGCCCCACATGATCATCAACGGGGTGCTGGGTAAGGCGTGAAGGGGCTTGCCCCCTCTCTCCATGCCCCACACCATGTAGTAGAAGGGTTGCCAGTTATGAAACAATTCCTATTTTCTATTCCGAATGCGGCCTCTTCCCTACTACTTTCACTCGAAGGAGGCACAGACGCGTTGATGTTGAATATTAAAGTCAAATCAATCTCACTTAATGGAATTGAATCTGACATATCCAATATGTAAAATGACTTTCTATTGGATTTCTTTCATATTGTACATCCAAATACAATTTTTTTGGTCCTTCACTGTTTTCGTTCACATAATGAAATTGAACCTATAAAAATCTTATTTCATACATCAGATAAGAACTTGGTGAAGTATAAGATGAAGCATATAAACATTATACGATTTCGTTTTAAGCTTGAAAAAAGGATTAAAGAAAAAAAAACAAATAAGTTCAAGTTGGTTCAAGTCCGGTCTGGAGTGAACCGAGCTGAACCCATATGTAGAATTATAGAAACAACTTTAATCAATAACTATTCCATAAAATATAAAATCAAGAACCATGTTGGTTATAAAAAATCTTAATCGAGAATCAATTTACTCATGGTTTTCTTCTTTGATTTTATTCATGGAAGCCAATTTTTACACAACCCTAAATGAATCAGTCATATATGGTTCCACACTATCTTTGTTAAGATGAAGGTGGACCACTCATCCTAAAATTTAAAAATATCATGTGTAACAAAGTACTTTGCATTGATTTGCGGGGTACCAAGAAAAGATGACACCAATTCAATGACTTTAAAGTTACAACTTTGAGACTTTACTCAAGTTGATTGTGTATTTATTATAATTGATGTTATCTGTTTGACTGTTTGGTTCATAAAACTCTATACGCCAAAAACAAAGACTATGTATGGGTGGGTATATATCTACATTAAATTTACTATGGGATATAAACATAAAACGAATGTTGTAGAAGGTGTTAGGCGCTAGTCGGCTAGTCGGACGGTGAGGTACCGCCTAGGGATTAATCGGGATTATTGGGATTAATCGGGTTGCAGGTCTTTAATGCTTTCTATAGCAGTGGTGACATTAGCAGGGGGTGTGCTAACTCCTTTATAGCTCTAATTCCTAAAACTAAGGATCCCTTGGGTTTGAATGAGTTTCAGTTGATCAGCCTCGTTGGTGTTATTAGCAAGGTGATATCAAAAGTCTTAGCGAACTGTCTTAAAAAAGTCAGCGGATCGGTAATTTCAGAAACCCAGTCTGCGTTTTTGAAAGGAAATTTTATTTTGGATGGCCCACTCGTCGTAAACGAGGTTACGAGTTGGATAAAAAAAAGTAAGAAGAAAGCTTTTATCCTCAAATTAGACTTCGAGAAGGCGTATGACAATGTGAATTGGGGCTTTGTTGAGACGACTATGCTTCAAATGGGCTTCCCTCCGTTATGGTGTAAATGGATTCATGGGGTGCTCTCATCGGCTAGGGCTTCAGTTTTGGTGAATGGCGCAACGACGTTCGACTTTCAGTGCCATAAAGGAATGAGACAGGGAGATCCGTTATCCCCTTTTCTTTTTCTTATAGTCATGGAAGTTCTATCATGTTGTATTGATAAAGCTAATAGTGGTGGAGCTTTTAAGGGGATTCGGCTTCCCAACAATGGCCCGTGGTTTCTCATCGTTTGTATGCCGATGACGCTATTGTGATCAGGGAGTGGTTTAGGGAGAACGTTATAAACATGGTTAGGATTTTAAGGTGTTTCCATGTGTGTTCGGGATTAAAGATTAATATCGCCAAATCCAACTTATATGGCATTGGGGTTCAAGAGTCAGATCTGGAATCTATGGCGTCGGTGGTTGGTTGTAAAGTGGACAAGTTATCGTTCAAGTATCTCGACTTAACCGTTGGGGCTAACATGAACCGGGTTGCGAACTGGAGACCAGTTTTCGAGGTTTTTGAGTCAAGACTTTCCCTTTGGAAGGCCTCGGTGATGTCTTTAGGTGGTAGGGTGACTCTCATAAAGTCGGTTCTTGAGAGCCTCCCAAACCACTACCTATCTTTATACAAGGCACCAGTTGGGTGATTAAGGATCTTGAAGCCATTATTCGTAAGTTTCTTTGGGGTGGAGCTAATAATGTTAACAAGTTGCAATCGGTTGCCTGGGATCGGGTTGCGTCTCCGAAAGAAGCCGGTGGTCTTGGGCTGAGAAAGTTAAGCACTATTAATAAAACGCTCCTCCTGAAATGGGGGAGGAGGTTTAAAATGGAAACGAAGAATTTGTGGGTTAGAGTTATTACGACTTTACACGCACATAGGAACTCTTGGGATTTTCTCCCAGTCCGTGCTACGCTAGGAGGGGTGTGGGGTAATATAGTCAAGACTGCTTCCAAACCGATCATCGGGGATGATTGCTTGAATGGCAAAGTGTGAAATGGATTGGATATCTATTTCTGGCTAGACCCATGGATGCAGAAGGAGCTTTTAAAAACTGCTTTCCAAACCTTTGTTGTTTGGAATCCGAGAAGAAATGTAAAGTTCGGGATCGTATAGTTAGGCCAGTGTCGAACCCGAATGCTAGGTGGCAGTGGAAAAGCGTCCCAACTACCAACGAGGAAATGGCTGAGTGGGCCAGTCTTTGTCTGATGCTACGCGGCGTTAATATTTCAGACAAGAAAGGTAAATGGGTGTGGCAAGGAGATCAAGTCGGTGAATTCAGTGTGGGTTCGATCAAGAGACTCTTTGACAAAACTTGGACAACAGCTCTAGGTTCGTATGGGATTGGTGCAAATGGATTATGCTGAATTGCAACTTGTTCGCGTGGAGGGCCGAGTTAGAGAGGATTCCAACTAGAGTCGATCTTTGTAAAAGAAACATACCTATCTTGGATGACGTTTTCCCGTTACGTAACTCAAGTTCGGAAACTGTGGTCCATTTGTTCACCGCCTGCAACTTCTCTTCGAGTCTATGGTAGAAGATCAGTAGTTGGACCAAGACTCCTTACTTGGTGGCTTTTTTACTTTAAAGATATTGTGAAGGCAATTAAGTTCAGTGGGCTCGACAGTAAGGCGAAAGAGGTTTACCATGGGTTGGTTCTGATAGTGTGCTGGCATATATGGAAGGCGAGAAATGAGGTAATTTTTATCCGGAAAGATCTCTAAGATTAACAATGTTTTCAGCGATATTCGCTCAACCGAGTATCTCTGTTTTAAGAATAGGTCTAAGTCGAATCAGGTCTCTTGGGATAACTGGTGTAAATTTGTAATTATGTAGTTGTGTGTCGTTCTGTGTCGCCTGGGTTTCGGGTTGGTTGTGTTTTAATGAAGTTTTTCAAATTTATATATATATATATATACACACAATAATATAAAAATCATACTTCAAAATTCACATAAATACTTCAAGTTTCAAATAGTATGGTTCAAACATAAGCAACTAGTTAATACTAAAACTGATGAAACAATTAAACTAACAAATCATCAATATAATAAACAAAAATTAAACAATTAAACTAACAAGTCTCGTCGGAGAAGAAGGATGTTGCAGAGCTTGTGGTGGTGGTGGTGTGCCGCGGAACTTGTGGTGGTGGTGTGCGGGGGAGCTTGTGGTGGTGGTGTGCAGCGAAGGGGAGGTTGGAGAAGGATGTTGTAGAGCTTTGATGGTTGTAAATATTAGGGTTATAACATCTGCAACACTGTTAGAACGTGAATAACCCTTTAAAACCATGGGCCGGATCTAAAATTGGGGTTTATTGAATAAAAAACCTAGGTCCGATTAGTCTGATTTCTTCCGATTAACACCGACTAGGACCGCCTTGCACCGATTTTGACCTGGACCGATTTTTTTAACCAATTTGCTCATTTTTAGGCGATGGCCAACCGATTACCGCCTAGGCGCCGATTAATCGGCCGCCTAGACTGCCTTTTGCAACATTGTATAAAACGGTGTCAATTAAAAAAATAATTGGGTGCTCGTACCTTTTGTTCTACATAATGTATATTTTCTTAATGCATAAATCGATTTATATAAAAGCAATTAATAATATTGATTTTATAATCACAAAATCAAGAAGATTTTGTTTGTACTATAACCCTATTGATAATCACAAAATCAACAAAATTTTATACGATAACCCTATTATTACTGGGTAAAAGGGTTGAGCGGAACAAGAAGCCTCACAAAGTTTAAACCTAGCTTGTTTAATTTAATAGAGCTTGAGTTTGAGCTCGACATGTTTCGAGCTTTAATTCTGAAGCTCGAGCAAGACTCACGTTTTATTTATTTAATATCTAAACTATTTTTTAACTTATTATTAATTATTTTTCATATCCCTGCAGCATATAGTTACATATAACCAAATATATTTCGTTTAACTCATTATAATGATATTATTATTATGTAAGTATATGTTACGTTACTTTATATTATATTATATTATAGTATATTATATTATATTATAGTATATTATATTATATTATATTATATTATATTATATTATATTATATTATATTATATTATATTAACAGATTCATTTTAACTCGTATATTTAATCAAGCTCGATTCATAAATCTTAGGCTCAAGCTCATTTCTATAGTAAGTTTCTATTTAGGTTTGAGCACACTTTCAAGTTCATTTAAACCTTATACGATTCGAGTTTTCAAGGAACCAATCTCAAGTAATTAAGAACAACTCGACTCTCGTTTCTATCCAATACAAACCATTTAGAAATTAAGAAACCTTTAATATTGCTCAATCTCATGTCAAAATATGTTTACATGACATGGCTTATATAATATAAAATGTATGTCAAAATATGTTTACATGACTTATATAATATAAAACTAGCAGGGCTAGGAGGACATGCTTTGCAACACAATCTTCACATCAAGCCTAATGAATTGTACTAAAGAGAACACCAATTTTCTCGCTACACGTGCCAACTGCCACTGTAGCTAAAAAGCTGGTTTTAATATAAGGTATAATGTGCTTACCACTTACTGGTTACCACCCAATTTTTTTAATTTTATTTATTCAAATACTTGGATTAAGCTCATCGCATCATTGATCTTTTATATTTTGTTCATAAGGCCAATCTACGACTTTAGGCATCTTACCAAGAACACTAAAACAAACATTTTTACAAGCTAATTATTAGTTCTGCCTGAGGAGTGTGGGCTGAGGTGGTGGTTCTATTCGGCTACCTTTTAATATAGTAACACCAAGCCGTCATAATATGGAATGTGGCCGTGAAATCTTGTCATGAAGAGTTCCACGGGCATGGAATAGGTGGGCAAGAGGAGGTGGGACTAAGGTTGGTAGTGCGTGTTGAAATATGCGATTGAAGATGTGAAGGATCAGTTTCCATCATTTCCTTGTTTGGATCATTGACTCTTGGAGCACAAGCCCACCATATCTCGCCAATTTACAGCAAAATTACAGCAAACCTTTTCAATGCCTTTATTGTATTTCCTTTTATAAACCTTGTGTATTGGTTATTTAAAGCCTTGTATGTTTTGATGTAAAAACACACAAGAAAATACAAACATTCTTTCCTTAGTTCTTTTTTCTCTTCATACCTCTGATTATCATGTTTAACATGGTATCAGAGCAGCGTTTATGATCCATAAACCTTCTTAGCTCATCATCTACCAGACATAATGTCAGACGAAGACAACAACAACTTAGCCGTTCAACTCGCCAATCTCCTAAAAAATGGAGTCCAAACTCAAACCCAGAACCCAAAACCAAATCCATCTGACAGCCTAAAGATCAGTCTTAACCTCACCAGTCAAAACTACCCTCTATGGGCTCGTATGATACGAGTCGCCATAGGGGGGAAATCAAAAGCCCTATTAAACCATCTTACACAAAACCCACCAGAACCTATGAATGATCAGTGGGAACAAGATGACTTAATCGTCTTTTCCTGGCTGATTCAAAACATCGAACCAAGCCTTGCTAGTAACCTTACTGAGTTCCCAACGACGAAAACGCTATGGGATGCTCTCACAGTTACATATAGCAGTGGCAAAGACAAACTGCAGACTTTTGATCTCCACGTTAAAGCGAATGAGTTCAAGCAGAATGGTTTACCTTTAGAAGAATTTTGGATTGTGATGCAGGGTATCTGGGGAGAAATCAAAAGGCGTGATCCAAACCCTATGAAATGCTCGACTGACATCGCCACGTACAATAAACTCAGGTCAGAACATAAGCTATTCCAGTTTCTTAATGCACTTGATAGAAAGTATGATTCTCTTAAAAGGGAGATACTCCGGTGGGAACCCTTACCGTCTGCCGAGGCTGCCTATGCGGCTGTCCGAAAAGAAACAACACACTAAAATATTTTTGGTGACTTACCACAAGGGGCGGCGACAGGGATAAACTCCACTGGAGATTCTATCGGGGCAGGGATTGTATCGAGGGGGCGCCGGTCAAAACAGAAGCCAAATCTGTCATCATCCCGAGTAGATAAAAGTCATTTGAAATGTGAGCACTATGGTATGACTAAACATACGAAAGAACAATGCTTCAAACTCGTCGGGTACCCAGACTGGTGGGCCGATGGGCACAAAAAAGGGAAAGGAGGTAAAGCTGCTGCAGCCGTGGGCAATCCGGAGACTACCAGCAGCGGCGGCAACAGTGAAAACACCCCAAAAATCGCCGGAGAACAAGGCAGCTCAGAGAAAGGGGGAAGATGCTGTTTTGCGGCAGTGAAGGAAGAAGAAACAGGAGCGGTGGCAGGTATAGGGTTTGAAGTTACACTTTCAAACCCTCCTATTTCTAAATCTTCTTTTTTAAAACCCAAAGCTCCTAATATAGCTTTTGAGAACCCTCGATTTTTTAGCCCCCAAATTCTTGGTTTATTAGAGAAGTCACAAATTTTAGGAAATACAGTCAACACCCCTCATGCTCCTAGCTTAGAAAACAAGGAGCCCAAAAAATCTTGTAATAGTGGAAAAGCTAACATGGCAACAAAAAATAACCAAGAAAAAGAATCATGGATATTTGATTGTGGTGCCACCGACACAATGACTTATGAAAAATCTGATATGTGCTCTGTGTCAACACCACAAAAATTTGAAATTCACACTGCAAATGGTGAAGTCCTTCAAGTAAAAGGAGGAGGGACTATTCAAATCTCAGAAAACATGAAACTTCCTAATTGTCTCTACGTTCCATCTTTGTCTCACAAACTGCTATCAATCAGTCATGTTACGAAGGAATTGAATTGTGTTGTTCTAATGCATCCTACTTTCTGTATCTTACAGGACATCAGGACGGGAAAGATCATTGGGCGTGGTACTGAGCGGCAAGGGCTATACTATGTGGATGAAGTGACTCGACAAGGCACTGTAATGCTTGCTCATGGGTCGACAGATAGGGAAGCATGGTTATGGCACCGAAGATTGGGGCACTCATCGAGTGGTTATTTACATCGTTTATTTCCTAAACTATTTCCAACAAATAAAGTCTTGAATTGTGAGACATGTTTTTTGGCTAAGAGCCATAGACACACCTTCAAACCAAACGATACTAAGGTTGATTCTCCTTTTTTATTAATTCATTCAGATGTGTGGGGACCAGCAAAGGTTATGGGGGGGGGGGGCAGAATTTTTGGTATTTCGTAACATTTATTGATGATTGCACCCGCATGACTTGGATTTATCTCTTGAAAAATAAATCTGAGGTTTTCTCAAAATTCACGTGGTTCTATGCTATGATCAAAACCCAATACAAGAGCGATATCCAAATTCTCAGGTCTGATAATGGGGGGGGGGGGAGTTTGTTAACACTTCAATGAAACAGTTTTGCCAAGAAAAAGGAATTCTTCATCAGACATCCTGCGCTAATACCCCCGAACAAAACGGCGTGTCCGAAAGAAAAAATTGTTTTCTTTTAGAAATCACTCGTGCACTCATGATCGAATCCAAAGTCCCAAAATCATACTGGCCTGAGGCTCTTGTCACAGCAAACTATCTTATGAATCGTCTCCCAACAAAATCTCTCAACTTTAAAACCCCTCTTCAAGTCCTTGCTAAATTTCATAAACCCCCATCAAATCTTACCCTTGAACCACAAATCTTTGGATGTTCCGTTTTTGTTCACCTACCAAAAACAGACCGTTCCAAGATTGACGCGTGTGCTGAGAAGTGTGTGTTTGTTGGCTACGGGGTCAACCAACACGGTTATCGGTGTTATAACCCCAACACGCGCCATATGTATACTACCATGAACTGTGACTTCCTTGAAACTGAATACTTCTACACTACCCAACGCACTGGTCAGGGGGAAAAGGCAACAGATGACACATTGAGTTGGATACAATGGATGTCACCCTCTAAAGAAGGGGTTTTCCAGGAAGAAAAAAACTCGTCACATTCCACTAGCCCTGAAGACAGTACCACCAACAATGATCCTCCTAACCTGGCGTCCGAGGTAAGTAACTCTCAAACTCAAGAGCATGATAATTCATCTGAGTTGTTTTCTAACTTTGAAGAGCATGAACATGTTGAAACTCCTGAGTTATTTGAGGATGGGCCACAACAGGTTGAACCAGACAGGTATGTTCTACCTCCGGGATCCAACAGAGGAGTTCCTCCAAAGAGGTACTCTCCAGAGAAGGAAGCTCGAAGCTCTCGATATCCAATGGCAAACGTAGCAGAAGGAACTTTATCTGCAGAAGCCAAAGCATTTGTCGCATCTCTATGTTCTGAAGAAATTCCAACTACAGTTGAACAAGCCCCTGAGTCTAAGGAATGGAGAGAAGCAATGGAAGTCGAAATGGATGCTCTAAACAAAAATGACACGTGGGAAAGATGTACTCTTCCTCCTGGAAGAAACCAGTAGGATGCCGATGGGTCTTCACTGTAAAATACAAGCCAGATGGAACTATTGAAAGATACAAAGCTCGGCTGGTGGCAAAAGGGTACACTCAAACATACGGAATTGATTACTCTGAGACTTTTTCACCGGTGGCCAAAATTGACACAATCAGGGTTCTATTCTCCATAGCTGTAAACAAAAACTGGCCCCTTCTCCAATTTGACGTAAAAAACGCCTTCTTACATGGAGAGCTCAAGGAAGAAGTCTATATGGATGTCCCCCCTGGACTAATGAAAGATTCCAATACTAGAGAAGTATGTCGCTTGAAGAAATCCTTATACGGATTAAAGCAATCCCCTCGCGCATGGTTTGGCAGTTTTACCTTGGCCATGAAAAAATATGGCTTCAAGCAGAGTAACTCGGATCATACTCTGTTCCTTAAATAGAGGAATGGGCTTGTAACCTGCCTAATTATTTATGTTGATGATATGATAATCACAGGTGATGATGAAGAGGAGATGACAAGTTTAAAAGTAAATCTGTTCAGAGAATTTGAAATGAAGGATCTGGGGAGACTCAGATACTTTCTTGGAATCGAAGTCATGAGGTCAAGACAAGGAATTTTCATTTGTCAAAAGAAATATATCCTTGACTTATTGGCAGAAACAGGGATGATCCATTGCAAACCTGTGGATACTCCTATGATGGCAAATCAGAAGCTCTACATGGAGGAAAATGCTAAGCTGGCTGACAAGGGAGAATATTAGCGAATAGTTGGGAAACTAATCTATCTCTCACATACCAGACCCGACATTGCCTACGCAGTTGGAGTTGTGAGTCAATTTATGCATCAGCCTCAAGTTACCCATATGGAAGTTGTGTGGAGAGTTATTACATATCTCAAAGGGACACCTGGTCATGGAGTTCTTTTTAAAACAAATGGGCATCTTGAAACTCATGTTTATACCGATGCAGACTGGGCAGGAGATAAAGGAAACCGAAGATCAACATCAGGTTACTTCACCCTTGTTGGTGGAAATTTAGTAACCTGGAGAAGCAAGAAACAGAAGGTGGTAGCCCTGTCAAGCGCTAAGGCAGAATTTCGAGGTATAGCACGTGGTCTAGCAGAAATATTATGGGTACGAAAACTCTTGACAGAAGTAGGGTATACTCCAACCCAACCCAGTAAAATTTTTTGCGATAACAAAGCAGCAATTCAAATTTCGGAACATGATCGCACAAAACATATTGAAGTTGATCGACATTTCAATAAAGAAAAACTTGAGGCAGGGATAACTGAGCTTCCGTTTGTCCGCTCAGAAAACCAGCTAGCAGATATACTAACAAAGGCGGTCAGTGGAAAAATATTCAATCATTGTCTTAGCAAGTTGAGCATCGAAAATCCCACTACTCAACTTGAGGGGGAATGTTGAAATATGCAATTGAAGATGTGAAGGATCAGTTTCCATCATTTCCTTGTTTGGATCATTGACTCTTGGAGCACAAGCCCCCCATATCTCGCCAATTTACAGCAAAATTACAGCAAACCTTTTCAATGCCTTTATTGTATTTCCTTTTATAAACCTTGTGTATTGGCTATTTAAAGCCTTGTATGTTTTGATGTAAAAACACACAAGAAAATACAAACATTCTTTCCTCAGTTCTTTTTCTCTTCATACCTCTGATTATCATGTTTAACAGTGCGGATCAATGAGATGTAGACATGTGGAACCTGTGTGGAGATAATGTGGTGCATACGTGACTGTTTCCATGAGCTGTGAAAAATGGAACCACACCCTGTAATGTTAATATTAAGTTTTAGGTAAATTCAAAATAATCTTACAAACTTACTTTCTTCCGCACACCTTTTTTATTTCAAAATGATACTATTTTATTTATCAAATACTAAAAGCAATATCTTTTTTAAAGAGTAAGTGCAACTTGTGTCTTTGTGGTTGATATGAAATTGCACCTTGAGCTCCTAGCTTTTTGTCATCTGAGTCCCCGTGGTTGCAATTTCTTGCACTATGATTCCTTACTAACAGATTTATTTGTTGACCATTGTTGACAAGGGTATATTCGTCTTTTTATCTCAATTACTAAGGGCATTTGTGTCACTATCCCTTTCCGTCATCAATTCATCACCTGCAACCCAACCTTAAATCATCAACATATCTCTTCCACCCATTTCATCGTCTTTTTTTCTCCTCACTTTCTCTCTCTAAAAAAATTGAATTCCAAAACTTCTTGTTAATTGGATGCCATGTAATATATATATATATATATATATGTGTGTGTGTGTGTGTTTATGACGGTTATAATCATACGATAATATTAGAAAGTAAACATAACATCAGCAACACTTCACCTCTCTAGTTTTTTTTCATAACTCTGAGCCAGTGGCGGATCTTGTTCGTTGAACGTGCCAGGGCCGAAAGACACGGGCACTAAAAAAAGCCCGGACAAGCCCGGGCCAAACATAGTATATATAAAAAATTTCGATCGAAATGTGGAAAATTAGCACTACGCCCAAAAAACTTGCCCGGGCCGTGGCCCTACCACGGCTCTTCTAAGAACCGCCCATGCTCTGAGCTTCTTAACGATTGATGTGCGTTAGGTGTAATATATTTTAGGTGTATATTTTAAGCCCTTTTACACTTTTTAGCCAAGTTTTAAATTTATAAAACACGATATTTACTAACACTAAACACACATATGGGCAAGTGCACCCATCGTGGACGTAGTATAGTGTTGGTAAGATACCGAGGTCGTCCAAGGACACAAGAGCTTTTAGTACCGGTTTATCCTCAACGTCTAATCAAATCAAAATGTTAGAAAAAGGTTTTTTAAACTAAAATAAATAAAACTAACTAAAATGCTGAAAATAAAATAAAAATAAAAACAGATAGACAAGATGAATCACTTGGATCCGACTCGTGCATAGTGTAACCTTTGATTATTTTCGCACTTTTGCACTTGTTTAAGAGATTATCTTAGTTATTGTAGTAGGCCCCTCTTTTGAAGGTGACGTTACCCTCAACCCAGTAGTTTGAGTCAGCAAGGATACAATCCTAAAGGGTTGGATTATTGAAAGATAATTAATTAAGTTATTAATGCATAATGTGGTAGGCCCCTCTTTTGAAGGCGACGTTACCCTCGGCTAAGTAGTCTGAGTCAGCAGGGATACAGTCCTAAGTAGCCGGGTTAAAGTTTTAATAGTAGTTTAACTTATGAGGGGATCAAAGAGTTTGGATCCCCGCCATCCAATACCGGTGAGTATTGAAGGAGGTCCTACTAAATTTGACCCAGGCCCTTTGCAGGATCTATACACTGAACAATGGCAAGACTCTTACCAAACCGTTCCCTTAACCCCCGACCAGGTAGCCAACATACCTCCATATAGACCGTGGAGATATGAATGGTGAAAATCTTTTATTTTATATAGACAGTAAAATAATGCCAAGACACCACGGACAAACGATAAGGAAGAATCACCTTCAACATAAGAAACTAGTAATTAAAGTCATTAGTACAAAACCAATTAAAAAGTGCAAAAGATTAAAAATAAAAAGTATTACACTAAACACTTGTCTTCACCAAGTGATGTAAGAGACTTAGGCAAACATGGCCTTTGATTGTCAAGAACTCTTACGATCAATCTTGGATCCCGAGACGACTCACACACTCTACGATGGACAATGGATGACGGTGGTGGATGATGGTGTTGTGATGGTGGTGGGTGGTGGGTGGTGGGTGAAGTGTGAGAGAGGTGGTGTGCCAAGGGATGAGTTGCAAGAGCTCCAAGCACTCCTATTTATAGGCTGAACAGAAGCTCAGGCACGACCCCGTGTCCATCCTACTCTCTTTCTTCATTAAATGCAGTTTGTCTGCATTAGTTGACCACGCCCCCGTGTCCGCTGGGCACGACCTCGTGTGCAGAAGCATATCTGTACTATCAAGATTTTCCTGGATTTCGCGAATCTTATAGTTGACCACGGCCCCGTGTCCGCTGAGCACGGCCCCGTGGTGGGCAATAGAAGCTTCTACCACTTTGTCTTTTATGCTGACACTTGGGCACGCCCCCATGCTCACTGAGCACGGGGCGTGTTCAGTCTTCTGTCTTCTTGTTTTGATTGGGAAGATGCTGTCGGGAGGTCGGGCATGCCACGTTTGTTCCTTTTCTTGTATTTATGTTAGATTTAGCAGCCTTTTTTGCTTCTTTTGTTCATTTGAGCTCATTTAATCCTGAAAATACAAAAGGAAGAAAAAATCACACTTTTTCCAACATTAGTACTAAAAAAGGGTTAGTTTTATGCCACAATTGATGTAGTTTATATGTTGCATTTTGTGCACGTCAAATACCCCTACACTTGAATCTTTGCTTGTCCTCAAGCAAAACTCTTTATAATGTGGCTTTTTCACTCCCAAATGAAATGGGTAGAAGAGAAGGTTTTTGGGCTTGTCATAGAGTGTCGGGATTTCCAAGATTGTTTATTAAGTTTTATTTTTATTTATTTACAATCCTATTCGTCATGATTTATTAAAAACATTTCATAAGATAAATTACTTATTAGGGCATAACATGCTTTTTAAATTCCATTTACATACAAGTTCACATACCTCACGGGGGATCACTCAACACTCGGCCGAATGTGTATTTTTAGTGAATCACTCGAGAGCGGCATGGAACTTATTCCTACCATAAGCTTGCCAAGCAATCAATCCTCCTCCTTTTTAACTATATACCTTTGTAAATATCAAGAGGACTTTTTGGGTGAAGGGTTAGGCTTGGGCTAAAGGTGGGTGGTTGGGTTAGTGATTAGTAAAAGGGCAAAAAAGCGTAAACAGCATCGGTTTTTGAAAGACTTTTTATTTTTCACAATTTATTTTATTTCGGTGAACCATTTCTTTCAAACAAAGTTATTTTTGATGAACTTGTTTGTTTATTTGGTTTCATCATTATCATCATTTTTTTTTCAACATAAGTCATAAGAAAAACCGAGCTTTATTACTAAAAGAAACGGTAAAAAAAAATAAAAAGGTTTAGGTGGGTAAAAAGGGTGATTGTTTTGGGTTAAGAAATGAAAAGGTTTAGGCTCAAAGGGGTTAACTAGGGGGATTTTGGGTAGGTGGTAAAAAATGAAAAATAAGGGTGTAGAAAGAAAAAAGGGTTAGTCTTAATGCCTCCATCGTTTACTTACTCTGGTTTAAGTTGGTAAGGACCGGGAATGCATTGTCGTGGCAAGTTCTAGAGTCGTAAGAACCAAGCGGCTATTCACACAAGAAACGAAAAATGAGCATTTAGTGTAAAGATATGTATTTGTATGCTCAATAAAGGCTCAAAACTCACTTTTGTGGGAATGGGTTTTTATGTGATCAAGTATATATAATCAAATTTTAACTAAGCTTGTCATGCCGTTTCATAATTTTCTTATGTTGATTCTTTTTATCACGACGCTATCGGTTGTAAATTTGTAAAAATATAACCTTTTTAGAACTTGAAATTCCCAAGTTAAACCTAGACAAGTAAAAAAAATGAAAAATTTTTGAAAAAAATTGGGGTGATTAGCGGTTCCAATAGAGTTTTGTGTAAGGCTTGTAATTAGGACTTGCAAGATTCAAGGTTTTAGCATTCCCCCCACACTTAAATTAAACATTGTCCTCAATGTGTCCCAAAAGTAAGTTTTTCGGTTGATTAAAATGTGTAAAAGTGGGTTAAAAACAAGATTTTATATTACTGGGTAGCTGAACACGGGGTGGTGTTGGCTGAGCACGACCCCATGTCCAGACTGCCAGTACCAAAAGTAAACAGAAGGCTGGGCATGGGGGCATGTTCAGTGAGCACGACCCCGTGTCCAGTTACCTGAACTGGGCATTTTCTGCAGAACCTTGGGCACGGGGCGTGTTGGGTGAGCATGGCCCCGTGCTGAACTTGCTGTAATGAAGAAAAATTGTCGGGAGGCTCTGTTTTTGTGCATGGGTTGTGGGTTCAAACTTCCCTTAGTAACCTCCACCATTTCGAGTGTGTTTTATTCCTGAAAAGTAAAACTAAACTAGAAAACATAAAAGTTAATCTAAACTAAAACTAAGGATAGTTCCGCGGAATGCCTCCGTGGTGCGCCACATTTATAAGGGTCCTTGGCTAGACCCTCCTTATCGGGTGGTTCTGACTCATCTTCAATTAGGGGGTCGTCATTGCCGATTGGATATTTCATTGATCGCTCAAGATCGACACTTTTTTTTTAAATGCCCCTAATTGAATAGATAGATTATTATACTTCCGGTTTTTCAAAGCTTCGTGTGTTTTTACAAAAGGTCGTCCCAACACTAGAGGAGCGTCATCAAGGATGACAAAGTCTGTTGGGATTACCGTTTGATTTGTTTGGACCAAGACATCCTCAACTACACCGATTGATTTTATTACTTTCCGATTGGATAGAAAAATGGGTATTTGAAGTGGAGAAAAATCACTAATACTTAATTTTTTGAAAATATAATTAGGCATTATGTTAACACAAAGATCTTTATCAATCGTGATATTACTAATAAAGGAATTTTGAAAAAAACATGGAACCAGTGTAGTGTTGATTTCAAACGGGTCTTCTTTTATTAGTGAAGTTTGATCATTAGTTAACCTAATACTTACCATTTCGTCAATTTTAGTGCTAGTGTTTAACTCTTTTAAAAACTTAGCATGAGTGGGTACTAAACAATGATTTTCAAAAGAAGGTGACAAGAGATTAATTTCTTCAAAATTAGACTCTTCTTGAATTTTAACGTTATCGGCCTCACCTCTTTCGTTGTTTAACTCATGTGTCGGTTTTTCACTTATTTGTTCTTCCATTTTTACCTCTTCAACTATCTCTTTTTATTCAATTCTTCTCTTGCGCGGGACTCCTCTTCCTTTGCGCGAGATTCTAGTATGCAACGTTCGATAGTTTTAATTGTTTCTATTATCCTATCGGCTATGTCAGTGATAGAGTAAGGATCGGGATCCTCAAAGCTTGAATCCGGTTGTTCGATCCTTGGTTCCTCATAGTACTCATATGAAGTAGATGGTTCATACCATTATTCTTCATTGTAAGTATATGATGGATAAGGGTCGTAATTTTGTTCTTCATAGTACTCATATGAGGTGGGCTGTTCACGCCATGGTTCCTTATAATAAGAATATGAAGGTCAATATCTTGGTTCCTCAAAGTATGAGTATGAAGGCTCATACCTTGGTTCATCAAAATATGAGTATGAGGGAGAAGGTTCATACCTTTGGTCTTCATAGGATATGTATGAAGTCGATGGCTCGTACCTGGGCTCCTCATAATAGCTGTATGAAGTGGATGGTTGAGATGAGTTGTAATATTGAACCAAGTGCGGGTTACCACAATTAGTGCAATAGTCTCTACTATAATCATCCTCCTCATAGGTGTATTTGTAGCCTCCTGAGTATTGATCCATAAGAATCACTCAGCAGACCACAACAGAGTCTCAGGACCAGAAAACAGAAATTAAAACGGGAACAGAGGCTGGACACGGCCCCGTGTTCAGTGGACACGGCCCATGTTCAGGATCTGTATCTGGGCGTTTTAATTAAATTTACTGGTTTTGTGCAGCACGGGGGCGTGTTCAGTGAGCACGACCCCGTGTTCAGACTCTGTATCTGGGTGTTTTATGAAAAATATGCAGCACGGCCCCGTGTTCAGTGAACACGGCCCCGTGTTCAGGCTACTGTAAATGCAAACTAAACTAAAATGCAGAAAAAATGTGCGCGCGTTTTGAAAAAGTTTTGTAAAATTGATTAGGCCATCGATTTTAAGCTTTCTTAAAATCCTTGTGTCCCCGGCAACGGCGCCAAAAACTTGATGTGTGTTAGGTGTAATATATTTTAGGTGTATATTTTAAGCCCTTTTACACTTTTTAGCCAAGTTTTAAATTTATAAGACACGATATTTACTAACACTAAACACACATATGGGCAAGTGCACCCATCGTGGACGTAGTATAGTGTTGGTAAGATACCGGGTCGTCCAAGGACACAAGAGCTTTTAGTACCGGTTTATCCTCAACGTCTAATCAAATCAAAATGTTAGAAAAAGGTTTTTTAAACTAAAAAAAATAAAACTAAGCTGAAAATAAAATAAAAATAAAAAACAGATAGACAAGATGAATCACTTGGATCCGACTCACGCGTAGTGTAACCTTTGATTATTTTCGCACTTTTGCACTTGTTTAAGAGATTATCTTAGTTATTGTAGTAGGCCCCTCTTTTGAAGGTGACGTTACCCTCAACCCAGTAGTTTGAGTCAGCAAGGATACAATCCTAAAGGGTCGGATTATTGAAAGATAATTAATTAAGTTATTAATGCATAATGTGGTAGGCCCCTCTTTTGAAGACGAAGTTACCCTCGGCTAAGTAGTCTGAGTCAGCAGGGATACAGTCCTAAGTAGCCGGGTAAAGTTTTAATAGTAGTTTAACTTATGAGGGGATCAAAGAGTTTGGACCCCCGCCATCCAATACCGGTGGGTATTGTTACTAAATTTTGTAGGATCGATTGCTGACCCGAATGAGTCTATCAGAGGAGTTTTAATCAGTTACAGGTGCGGAAAACAAGTAACTGACGTAGAAACAGCTAGCAATTCACTTTTAACACACTTTTGTATTGATTTTAACAGTTTACACGCAAACGTCACACCGGCAGCACTTCGGTATGGAATACAAGGAACAGTTACAACTGATTTCGCTCAGAGGCTATTTATAATGGCCTTGATTCCGCTCGAAATAGCATGAAGTCATCTGGAGCGAAATCAGCACAAGTCATCTGGAGCGAAATCAGCACAAATGTGATTTCGGGCGAAATCACTTACAGGTGATGTTTCGAGCGAAATCAGCATCTAAACAACCTAAACTTTGACATTTTTTCGTACAACGTGCCCTGATCTAACAATCCTAGACTAAGACTCGATACAAGACGAAGTCGACAGATGCATGCACTAACAGACTCCCCCTCAGATGTTGACGAGTCTTAAGTGTCGAGTCTTCGCATCTTCAGTCTTGATCTGTCTCTGGGCTTCACTCTCTCAATCTTTTCTTGCAGGACTTCAGACTCCCCCTTGCGATATGCTGGCATTTCTTCAGTTCATCAGCATCATCAGCTTTAGGATCGTTGTCTGTTTTTCATAATCTGAGTTCTCATGTATTGTAACCTTTCTTTCTAAACCATAAGCTTGTTAGGATCGAATGACCTGGCTTTTCAGACTTTCTTCTGCTCTGGATCATCACCTAGCTCAAACCTAAACCTGCATAAGCTCTACCTCACAGTAAATTTCTCTCACTTACACATTTCAAAAATAAAAACATGCACTAACTCAGACTCTCCTTCAAAACCAAACAAAAATGATTTTTCATATCAGTCTGATGAACTACTTGAAGATTTGATAAAAAAAAATCAGTTTTAAAAACAAACTCCCCCTTAAATTATACTCATCATGTTTAGCACTCAGAATTTTGAAAATCAGCTTTTCAATACCAGTTGTCGAAAATCTTTTTGGATTTTTGAAACTTTATGCTAAAACACACTGAAAATCTTTTTAGATTTTGAAATAAAAGAAAAAAATAATGCAGTAAAGAAATATTTTCAGACAATATTTTTGTGAGTTCGTGTAAGAGGATCATATCAGATTTTGAGACAAGTCACCAACACCGTTAAGCTTTATTTCATTTTAAGTTTTAAACAATTCACTTAGATTGTCAGTATACTGGTCCACTTAAATTTTCACACAAATTTCAACTGATCCAAGATATGATATTAATGTCTTAAAAACTTAAACTTATTTGCGTGTCCCACTACCTGAATATACTCCTGTATCCAGATCCCAATATTCAGTCTTACAGGTGAGTATACCACAGATGATATCTGTAAAGGGTTAGATGCGAGGGCCGTGAGAGCTCAGGTCGATACTTCCGTATACGCAGAGAGATGACGACTTCGACTTTTGGTGTGTCCCCTTTAGAGGATCGTTTGTTTCAACAACAATGATTATCAATTTTATTGTTTAATCAATTTGCTGAGGGCTGCGCTTATATTTCAAAGCATTTGCAGAAAGTATTATACGAGGACTAGGTCAGTATTTCCATACAGCAGAAGTCCCGGGATAATACCCCAGATATCACTGAGCATAAAGACCTAGTATCTCAGAATAAGGGACCTTTCAAACAAGATTTCAGGGGTTACCTATATATCTAAGAAATTGTTACCCACAGAATAAGCAAGTTTGAATTTTTAGGTTTATATCTTGTCACAATTTACTAAATGTGCAAAAACCTACTGGCATATCCGCAGTGAGATTGTTTATCACATTTTTACATTCCAATTCTTTAGCATGTTGTGACAGTCCACTGATGTACTATCATTTCCTCTTTTTACAACAAAACTCATTTTTGATTTTATCATGTTTTTGAATTTTTCAAATTTTCTAATGTTTTTGGATTTTCTGAAAATTTTCTACTCCCCCTAAAATGCAAACACATTAAAGAAAATTGAAAACAAACTGTACAGAAACATGACAACCGATATTAAATCGCATCAATTCGCCATTCACTTGGCATAAACAAACAGAACTCCCCCTTTCAACAAACTATTTTCTCATTATGATTTCAAAACACTTAATTTTGTTTTAATCAAAATGATTTTTCCGGAAAATAAGTTTGTTATAACCACTTGTAGGTTCACTTGTAAGTTAGGGGCATGGTTCATCATATTGTTCCTCAAGCACTTGTAGTAGATCAAGTACAAATTAATGTCCCTGATTTACCATATGCAAGAATGCACCCTCTGTACCAATTTGTACAAACACAAACACCTGTATCATGTGTAGGAAACAAACATCTACACAATTCATTTTACAAATCAAAGATGCCGATTCCTGCTTCGCACTTACCAACCTGGAAGCTCCGGCGTAGTCCTTCATCCTGTAAAATTTTAACAATTTCAAAATCTTTTCACAAAAACACTTTACAAGAATGATGCCGATTCCTGATCCACGATTACAAACTTGGGATTTCCGGCAAGTCAGATTTTTCAATCAAAGAAAATGTCCACCCAAGCCTGACCAGCCTTGGGTGATTTCAATTCAGATTTAGTTGGGACATAAGTTGCTTTCTTTTTAGCATAAAAATCTTTAACCCCTTTAACCTTTCCATCGACCATCTTTCCAAAAATTTTCTTCACATTTCCATTAAAAGTTTTTTCAACATCAAAATTTTTAGTTCTCAATGGTGGAAAGTTCTCATCATCCATTGAAGGAAGTCAGTTTTCATCATTCTCATCAAATTGTGGTTCCTCTGATTTTGTGGAATCAGATTCATCACCAGATTTTACTTCAGATTTCTTAACAACCCATTTTTGGTTGTCAAAGTTTCACACTTCGCGTGTAAAATCTTTTCGAACATTCACCAACTTCATATGTAGAATTTTTAAACACTTTAAACTTCTCGGTTGGTGGTTCTGTTTTATCAACAACAACTTCTTTCAATTTTCCAGAAACTCCCTGTTTTGTGTTGGTTGTTTTAGGACAGTTCCATGCAATGTGACCAACTTCATTGCATCTAAAACAGGTTCTGGTTTCTTTTCTCTGATCTTCATTCTTCTTTTTCTCAGCAAGAAATTCTTGATTTGATTGTTTCCAGAATGAGCTCTTCTTCTCTTCTTCAGCAGACGGACCTGAAACAAATTTTGTATTTTTAGAAATTTTTTCATTTTTATAGTTTTCAGGTGGAACAAATCCAAGACCTTTCCTTTTGGAATTACACTTATAGTTAGGTTTCTTTCGAAATTCCGAACCATAATTGTAACCCATTTTCTTGTTTAACCGTTGTTGAATTCTCGAAGTGTATTTTTTAGGTTTTTCAGTAAGATTTAAATCTTTTATTTCAGAAATATTAATTTCTGTCATTTTGAAAACCTTTTTGATCATTTCAAATCGAACACTTCTTATTGGAAACTCTTTATCAAAATATAATTTGTCAGAATCATTCAAAGTATATACAACTTCAAATGTCTCATCATTCAAATTAGATTTTGACAACAAAAACTCTTTACTTTACACCCGTTTTCCTGACGATTTAGAACTTTTCCCGGACGAACTCGGACTCCTGTCAGGCTGACACAAAATTTCGGACTCAGATTTAAACTCGGACTCCTCATCCTTATCCAACACCTGATCGACCATTCTTTTTATTAATTCTGACTCATGATCTGTGTTGGACGCTGTGAACGTGACATCAATGTTGTCTGGCAATACATCGGTTATCTCGGACTCTAACTTTATATTGATCGCCTTTTTTAGTTGTTCCTCGTTAGGTTTTCTAGGCGAGCACCCTTCCCAAATCGGAGGCGGACATTTGTTATAGCTAACACACGATTTCTTACCAGTATCCTTCTTCTTCTTTGTCTGTTCATCTTTAATTGCCTCAAAACCTGCAACAGTAGGGTAAATTCTGTCAATTAAGTAATCAGAACATGTATAACTTTTCAGCAAACGTCTGATTCTTTCATTTTCAGTCTTTTCAGTATCCAGCTCTTGCTTCCATTTCGCACATTCTTCAATGTAGAAATTTATCTCTTTCTGCTTTGACATCATTGTTGCATTCAACATTTTCAACGCTTTTTCTCTTTCAGTGTTTGTCGTTTGCAGACTATTCACTGTTCTGTTCAAGACATTGTATGATTCTTTCAAATTCTTCACATCAAACATCAATTTTTCTTTCATCTTTTCTGATTCACTAAACCTCTCATCTTTTACTTCACATTGTTTGCAAGATTCCAAACATGAGAGACATGGTTTCGTAACTTCAACAATCTTCTCGACCTCCACAATCTTTTCAACTTCAACTATCTTTTCCACTTCCACAATCTTCTCAATCACTTTGAATTCTTTCAATTCTTTTGCAACTTTCCTCTCTTTGAATTTCTTAAGTTTATCTGCAAAATAAAATTCAAAACGATCAGATGATAAATGAGTTTTTCCAATATTTATCTGTTCAAACTCCTCATCATCATCACTGCTTTCAGAAGACACAGATTTTTCATCTTGACTCTCCTCATCATCCGACATCACAGCCATCCATTCCTTCATCAACTTTGGCTTTTGCACAATCTGAGCAATAAAAGCTCGAACATTTGAATCAGCTGGAATGTACTTGTCCCAGCTAAATCCTTTAGCCATTTTCTCATCTTCTTGATCAATGATGCCATAGTAAGCCTTCTTGTTTGCATCTTCGATCATTTTTCCATGAGCAGTTTGTGACTCCTTTTGCTGATGCGGTTGATAAGTGATTTGTTGATATATGGACTTCTTATAATAATCATCTTTTCCAAAAGAATCCTTTGGTCCTCTCGGCTCCTGATTCTTGCACTCTCTTTTAAAATGGCCTTTCTCCCTGCAACGAAAACAGACAACTTTAGATTTATCAAAACCTAAATTAGAAAGATTTGCATCCAAGAAATCACTTCTTCCTGTAATCATTCTAAATTTTTCTGCTCTCCTCAAAACACTAGCTAAGGCCCATTTAATGTCCATCAGTTCCAACTCCTCTGCATCGATCTGATCATAATCTTCCTTTGTGAGCATCGGATTACCATTTTTTCCGGCAATCAACCCTTCATAAGATTCTAATGCAATGACCAGTAATCCCATATGACTTTTCATAACTTCTTCAGAATAATTTTGTCCATTTTGAAGATGTAAAGCCACATTGCACTGAATCAGATGCCCATTTCCAATAGATGCACTTTGAACACTTGGAGGATTCACATTTGAAAATCCACTAGTATTGATTGAGCTTTGACTGCTTGTTCCGGATGAATTTCCTACACTAAATGCTGTTTGGATTTTTGGACTCACTTCAACTGTCTGAACATTTCCTTTATAGTACAGTTTGATATCTTGCTGATTGCTTGAATTGTTCATTCTGGCAATTTTCTGCTGTTCAAGATCCTGTGCCTCCAGCTTCTCAATAAACTGAGCAATTGATAATCTGCTAAACTGTCCAGAATTTATCAGAATCATCAGATATGTTCCCCATTCCTTTTATGGTAATGCATCAGCAAGCTTTTCTACCCATTCTGCTGGAGTTTTTGTAATCTTCAACTGTGACATGGTGCGTACAAGATGACAATATCTCTCCATGAGAGTCTTTGTTGTCTCACCAGGAATACAAGTAAACAATTCAAACTCCTTTTTCAACAAAGCTGCTTTACTCTGTAGCATTTCTGTACTTCCTTCAAATTTCTTTTTAAGAGCTTCCCAGATAGAATAAGCACTGTCATCATGTTGAAGCAACACAAATATATCCTCTTTAACAGCTTGTTATAATAGATTGATCATCATTTTCTCTCCTTTATAACTTTCTCTCTCTTGCTCTGTGAATTCTGAAATGATTTTACCAACTCCCACTGAGTTTTGTGGCCTCTCATATTCAGTTTCAATGCTTTCCCAAGCTTTTAAATGATTTGCCTGAACCCAATTCTCGAAACGTTTCTTCCATCCATGATAATCTTCAATTCCCATAAGTTTTGGGGGTTTTTGCATTGTTAAGGTTTCATTTTCCATGTTCATGTTCTTAGCAATGTCAGCCGGAGTCGGGGTTGTTGCAAATGCGTTGTAAAATTCAGAATCCATGTTTACTTATCACGTTTTTCAAAACAGTAGCTTTCGAGCGGAATAGCAAAAACAACTTCTGGAGCGGAATCACTAACTGACGTTTGGAGCTAAATCACAACAGACTTTGGAGCGAAATCAAACAGTTTGTAACTCAGGAGCGAAATCAGAAGTATAGTTGGAGCGAAACCAACAGTTATGCACCCTGGAGCGGAATCAGTTGATATTTTGGAGCGAAATCACTGATATAGCACTTCTGGAGCGAAATCAGATGAATCGTTGGAGCGAAATTAACAAGTCTTTTGGAGCGGAATCAAAAGTTTGGAGCGAAATCATATTTAGTCTGTTCGAGCGGAATCAACTCGGGAGTCCATTTTGTCCATTTTTAGCCCGAATTTTAACCTCAAATTTTCAGGGATTTGTTAATAGTCAAATATACACAGTCTATGAAAGTTTGAACAGGTTTTGACCAGTAAATCTCATTCTGATGAAGAAAGAAGGTGTAGAAATAAGAAATCTCGATAAAATCCAGCTAATCTCTGCAGAACTCCTCCTCCTGTGCTCTGATACCACTTGTAGGATCGATTGCTGACCCGAATGAGTCTATCAGAGGAGTTTTAATCAGTTACAGGTGCGGAAAACAAGTAACTGACGTAGAAACAGCTAGCAATTCACTTTTAACACACTTTTGTATTGATTTTAACAGTTTACACGCAAACGTCACACTGGCAGCACTTCGGTATGGAATACAAGGAACAGCTACAACTGATTTCGCTCAGAGGCTATTTATAATGGCCTTGATTCTGCTCGAAATAGCATGAATTCATCTAGAGCGAAATCAGCACAAGTCATCTGGAGCGAAATGAGCACAAATGTGATTTCGGGCGAAATCACTTACAGGTGATGTTTCGAGCGAAATCAGCATCTAAACAACCTAAACTTTGACATTTTTTCGTACAACGTGCCCTGATCTAACAATCCTAGACTAAGACTCGATACAAGACGAAGTCGACAGATGCATGCACTAACAAATTTGACCCAGGTCCTTTCCTAGATCTATACACTGAACAATGGCAAGACTCTTACCAAACCGTTCCCTTAACCCCCGACCAGGTAGCCAACATACCTCCATATAGACCGTGGAGATATGAATGGTGAAAATCTTTTATTTTATATAGACAGTAAAATAATGCCAAGACACCACGGATAAACGATAAGGAAGAATCACCTTCAACATAAGAAACTAGTAATTAAAGTCATTAATACAAAACTAATTAAAAAGTGCAAAAGATTAAAAATAAAAAGTATTACACTAAACACTTGTCTTCACCAAGTGATGTAAGAGACTTAGGAAAACATGGGCTTTGATTGTCAAGAACTCTTACGATCAATCTTGGATCCCGAGACGACTCACACACTCTACGATGGACAATGGATGATGGTGGTGGATGATGGTGTTGTGATGGTGGTGGGTGGTGGGTGAAGTGTGAGAGAGGTGGTGTGCCAGGGGATGAGTTGCAAGAGCTCCAATCACTCCTATTTATATGCTGAACAGAAGCTCGGGCATGGCCCCGTGTCCATTGGGAACGGCCCCGTGTCCATCCTACTCACTTTCTTCATTAAATGCAGTTTCTCTGCATTAGTTGACCACGCCCCCGTGTCCGCTGAGCACGACCCCGTGTGCTGAAGCATATCAGTACTATCAAGATTTGCCTGGATTTCGCGAATCTTATAGTTGACCACGGCCCCGTGTCCGCTGAGCACGGCCCTGTGGTGGGCAATAGAAGCTTCTACCACTTTGTCTTTTCTGCTAACACTTGGGCACGCCCCCATGCTCACTTAGCACGGGGCGTGTTCAGTCTTCTGTCTTCTTGTTTTGCTTGGGAAGATGCTGTCGGGAGGTCGGGCATGCCACGTTTGTTCCTTTTCTTGTATTTATATTAGATTTAGCTGCCTTTTTGCTTCTTTTGTTCATTTGAGCTCATTTAATCATGAAAATACAAAAGGAAGACAAAAGCACACTTTTTCCAAGATTAGTACTAAAAAAGGGTTAGTTTTATGCCACAATTGATGTAATTTATATGTTGCATTTTGTGCACATCAACGATCGTTCGATTGCGCAATAACACCTTTATATCTCGATGACAGTAGCTTCCTGGATTGGGCTTCCACTCCTTTCGTGTCGGAAACCACACTGGTTCCGCTTCCAACCCGGCGCATGCTCATCTCTATTGGCGGTGTGGTGGTTATCAGTTTGGAAACAGTGGAAATGGTTTCGCAGGTTATGGTGTGATCATCTGATCCATTTGTAGAGAGAGAAATGAAAGTGGCAATGATAGAGGTTGGATTATTGTTGTTTCAATAAAGAGAAATAAAAAAACTATTAAATGGTTGTGAAAGAAGAGGTGTTTATATATAGGGATTAGGGAGATATTAAATCTTCATGTGCGTGATTGATAATAGTAATTTGACAAAATTACACAAAGCAACCTTTATGTTATACCTAAACTGTACTTTATACCTTTCACTATGAAATCGACCAAACCTAACTTTTAACTTGATATTTTGTTGCGGGGATCAACCTTTTGCACAAACTCTATTAAATTTCTTGGTTAAGTCACCTCACATGCAACGCATGTGATGGTATTTCAGTCTTTTCGAACCCATTTATTTAATATATTTATTTTTGAATAAACCCACGTCTTCATTTTTCTTCTATAAATTTGTTTTAGATTGTTGTTCATGATTGATGTTAATGAATAAGTTGCAAAATTAGAAATTAGATTTGAATATATATATATATATATATATATATAGGTACGGGATCAGGGGAAAACGCTCTAAAGTGTAAGAACGGTGAGAACGGATCCTGGCCTAGCACGTGGCACGTGATATAGTGAAGGGCGTAGGGGCTTTTTGTCCTTTTATATTCTTTTTTTAAATGTGTCTCACAACACCGCTTTATTTTTTTGGCGTTTAGTTAGATTCAACAAATACATGACGTTTTTATTGTTTTTTAGATCAGGAGCATAGTAAATATTTTGGCGTTTACGGCATCCCCAAATTTAATAAAATCATTTAGTAATTATAAGTTATTTTCCCCCATGGCGTTTCCCAAATTCAATAGGCTTTTTTGTAGATTTTCAACAGTTGATATATGTTATCAATGTAAATTTCTTGGCGTTCATGGCGTTTTTAAATTCATTAGAAATTTAAAAGAGCATAACTAAGAGGAAATCAAACAAAAACTAATAGTCTTCTGTGGATGGTATTACATCTGAGATGTAACCATCGCTTTGTTCATCACTCTCCTCAGACTCATCATCGTTATCTTTTTCATTGGCGTATAACGCCATAATCTCATCTCTTCTTTGTTCCATCCTATACTTGAATGTATTCACAACGCTGGATCTAGCATTGTTCGAAGGTGTTAAATCACAGAGCTGTTCAATAAGATGTAGCCTATCTGTGTTCAGCACTTCGTCCATTGTCAATGAATAATCCCCCCTTGTGTTGAAAGCTCACCCTCACCGTTCTTGCTTGTTCATCTAGAATCCAACTGTTAACTTTAGGTAGATCAGTATCTTCAACATCATCATCATCATTTTCCGGAAATTTTATTTTTAATCTTCTTATTACCGTTCGATTCTTCTCACAATCGTAGGCCACTAGGACCCCAAGGGCTAGAATATCCCTCTGAACGGATTCATCCATACTAAGTATGGCCTTAATTGTTTTGACTTTCACCATTCTCCTGTCAGAGAACTTTATGACGAAACGTCCCTCTGACCTCTCAAACCTCCATGCAATAACCTGCGCCATTTTTTTAAATTGTATGGCGTTTTAGACAAGGTGTGGCGTTTTTAGTGAATGAGTGGAGTGTGAAGCTTTTGTTTAGCTTTTGTACTTATATAGTGAGCTTTTTTTTTGCGCCAGGTAGATATTTTGTTTCCGGCGGTAAAAAACATCATTAATTTTTTATGTGTATCTTTTGTATCAATTGTTGTGCCATGTAGGATGCAGACCTATAATGTGACTGACAATTATGGCGTTTTGAAAAGATAAGTAAATTCAATTTCCCATGTAGTGACTTTTAATATAATAAATGTTAGCAATAATGTTTCCATCTCTTCATTTTATGTTAAGGCTGTAACACTTCCCATCTTTTCTTTTCTGGCGTTTTGTTTTTTATCGCGTTTAGATAAAGATGGCACGTTGTTTTATACATTGTTTTAATGGCGTTTAGTCAATTAGTGTTGTTTTTAATAATACATTCTTTGGTATTTTCTGGCGTTTTATATAGTAACAACGTGCTTTGTTAGTATCCGTTCTCACAGTTTTCATACTATTAGGTGTTTTGGTTTTTGTAGTTTTTGGCGTTTTATAATCAATTTTTTTTTAAAAGATATAATGTATTTTGTTAGTAGAGAATTAGATAACAAAAAACAGAGAATTAGATAACAAACAATAAAAAATAAAAAAAATTAAAAATGCTAATCTAATTTCTCATCCAAATCTTCACTGTCATCAGCCTCTTCTTCTTGAATTTGTTTTGGCGTTTTGAACCTTTGAATATCTTAGCTAGATGGCAATTTTCCTTCATAACGCCCGTCTTTAGACGAAGCTTATTAGTGGCATCCTGTATTTGTTGTGATGTATTCTTGTTTGGTGACATGTCGTTGAAGATCAACGCCTGCTTGGATGCTATTATAATAATGGAGTCCAAAATAGCATTTACACTAGTATTGATCCTTCATGCCATCAATATATCCATCAAGAACAAAGCTCACATAATGACATATCACTGTCATCGGTTTCTTTTTCTTAAATATTTGTCTATCTCATTCAGCAAAAGCTTATAGAGATACCCACCTCAGAGAAGAATCTATTCATCGAAACTTCATGCAGAACAATACTGGATATAGAAGAAACGAGCTTTGCCATCTGTGGTTTTTATAAGTATTTTTTGGCGTTTTAAAGTGTGTGGTTTCTAGGAAACATGGCGTTTGTGTTTTTGAGTTTGATCAATTGATTGTGCAGAGACGTCTCTTTAAAGGATGTTTTTGGCGGGTAGTTTAGGCGGGATTTTAATATAATAAATGCTAGTAATAGTAATAAAGTAACCGTCTTTTCAATTATTGTGTGTATTTACTGTTTTGTTCAGCTTTATCAGTTTAGGGTGATAGACGTCCCATCTTCCAAGTTTGGCGTTTTTAATGGCGTTTTGTAGACCAAGATGACAAATACACTAACAGAGAAAATATTAAACAGGAATTTTTTTTTATCATTTTTGGCCTTTTTTAAGCAATAACTTTTTGTAGTATTTTTTGGCCTTATGAAACTAAGGGGAGAAATATAGCATTTTATTATCTTATAAAAATTACACAAAAGAAAACAAAAAAAATTAAAACTCCTCGTCAGAAGGTACTATATCTGAGAAGTATCCATCACTTCCTTCGTCTTCTTCTTCGGAGTCTTCTTCTAGTCTTTCATCTAATTCGTCACTTTCACTTTCATTGGCTTTTCGTTGTTGAAGATTCTGAAGGCTCCATTTGAACATATCCTGCATCAACGCCATCTTTAAGTCCATGTCTGTGTTCAAACATGTGGCGTTGTGCAATTCTTCCATGAACCCAACCCCCTGCTTTGTCATGATGTCTTCAAGCAGGTAGTCTTCCTGCTCTCCGTTGTCACATATAACGGTCACCATGTCTGTTTCCTCATCAAAACACCATGATGTTATGATTGGGTCCGTTTTCCATCTGCTTTGCTTGGTCTAAATTTCCTTGTTAATGTTCTCATAAGCTTATGTGTTTGTGAGTGCGTGTGGAGGAATCGATTCTCTCTAAGATGAAGAACGTGGTAGAATCGATCAGTTCAGAGGTGCGGAATCCTTCGGAATCGTAAGAGAGTAATCGAAAACGATATCAACGATTAACTTGTTCATTCTCATTCACTGATATGAAAGTACAAAAGTTCCTGATGAGAATCCAACAGAGCTTCGCTACACAAACTGGCAAAAGGTTCTAAACTATGACCCCTACACTTCTATTTATAGGCGTCATGGGAGAGTCGGTGTCATCCGGTCGGAGGGTCATCCGATCGGATGGCCATCCGTCTGGATGACCCATGTCATCCGACCGGATGTGTTTACAAAATCACGTCCCGTCTCCCGTTTCGTCTAGATACAAAATAACATTCATATACAACTGTTCAATGACACATACAGGACAAAATACATAGACTCAATACAGACGGAAGCTACAGACATATTGCACTAACAGACTCCCCCTTGGATGTAGTTGTAGTCGTCCTTCCTGTATAGCCTTTATTGTATCTTCCTGCTGCGCCTGCAAGCTCTAGCCTTCTCTCTTTATTTCTCTGCCTTCTCAGCTAACATTTTTCGCCTCAGAGGCCTTCCAATTTCGTTCCAGTACTTCCTATACTCTGGATCTCCATCTCTTTTCCTATCCCATATTGGTATCTTGTTCTCCTTAGATTCTATTGGCGTTTGATCAGTTGGAGGAGGTCTTTCGAACTTTCTTCGACCAAGAACAACTGCTCTCTCTCTCTGATCTTCTTGAACTTTTCACTTCGCTTTTCTTTCTTTAAGAACTCTTCTAGCTCGATATTTCTAAACTTTGTCTCCTAGTACCTCCAAGAGTTTATATCTTTTGAAAAGCATAAGTTCACCATTTTCTGGTATTGTTGCGCTTGAGCTCTGTCTGGTAAATCATATACAATCTTGTTGAAGAATAAGCAGTTGATATCCTTCTTCGAGCAGTTCACCAACCACATAGGATCTAACACGTTTATGCGCCTTGTTTCTCCAGTCTTCTTATCAAATAAAGATATCACTGCTTCTGCCGTGCTTTGGTTGTATAACCAGCCTTGAAAATCTTCGTGAAAGTCTCGTTCCATTGCACGCAGTGGCATGTTGTTCAAACATCTCGGAGGCTTTATCTTTAGAGTTATATCTTTTTCTCCTGTCACTGGATCAATCTTTTTAACTTGTTTTGGAAAATGAGGTTTCCAGTCAGGAAATTTGCCTGGAGCTTGATGTAGTTCCACAATTTCTGGTCATGCATCTTCACATCTAGACCGTAGTAGAATTGTTTAATGCTCTTCGTTTGCACGAGCTCCTCCACATCCCACCATGGGAGTGTCTTGATATCAGACAAGAATTCAAAATACTGTACCCCATGCTCCTTTCTAATTGCATACACCTGAAGGTCTTCAAGATAACCCCAAGAAAGAATATCACCTAAAGATTTATCTGGATGATCCGTAAAGTATTGAAGTGGTCTCTTGTACTTCCTTTCCTTCGGCATTACTTTAAACCAATTCTTTCGACCTTCCAACAACTCTTCCTGTGGAACAACCTCAGGAATTCCTTCAGTACTTATTCTTTCAACTACTTACCTCCTAACTTCATCTTCATTATGTGTCTTGAACATTTTTGCAAAAGTAGGAAAAGTATCATCAACACCCGAATAGTGAAAGGGTGTATGTTCATCAGATATATCAGATCCTTCTTCTATAATCACATCCTTGAAGTTATCTGCTTCGTTGGAAAAGTTGAAAGTATATTCTCTTTCGGGCGATGGAGGAATATCATCCTCTATATCAAACTTCATGTGACCATCATCCATTCCTAACTCTTTAACATCGACTCCCTCGTTCTAGGTTCCTCTAACTCCCCCTCAAACGATGAATGCAAATAAATAACTTTGGGTTGAGTTAGGAATACCTGATCACCCGCATGTTGTTTTCCAGAATACGAAGCCTCATGCTGTTGATCATCCTGTTGCTCATTCAATTGACCGTTCAGGAAGTCATTTAGAGTATACTGAGTAGTCAACTTCACAACTAATAATCCCGTTGCCCCTTGATCATCATCATCATCATCATCATCATCATTGTCATTCATGGGATCATAGTTGTCGATATCTTCCAACAACTGCTCTAACTCTTCATCTTTCAACTTTTCTTCTTCTTCTTCTTCTTCTTCTTCTTCTTCTTTAGGACGTTTCTCGATGATCTTACGTCTATCAAGCTTGATCTCTTCAGGTGTAACATCAATCACGTCACCAACAGCTATCATAGCAAGTGGGTTAGAATTTGTAGTACCTTCAGCTTCAGGTTGATCTTGTTGGCTAGAAGACCCAAGAATTTCTTTATTATCAATCACCAACCCTTTCTTCTTTTGAGTTGCTTCTTCAGCCAACTCTTTTTCCCTTTGAACTCTTCATGCCTCGACCCTTTCAATCTCCAAATCATTATACACAGCTTGGACATTGATTCCAAGCTTGTGTTCCATCACAGTGTACAACATGTTTAACTGATCATCTTTTATAGCTTTGTTGGCCCTTAAGGCTTCAATCTCTTGCCTTAGAACTTTGTTTTCATTTGACGAAGATTCATTCATCTCACCGATCATTTGATGTAGTGTCTTGTTAGTTTCACTCAATAGCTCATACTTTTCATTCACTTCATCAAACTCAGCAGTGATTCTATCAATGACTTTGGCTTGATCTTCATAATCATCAGTTAACTCATCAATTCTATCAGCATGATCATTCACTGCTTTCTTTAATTCAACATTCTCTGCTTTCATTTTCTCAAGCTTTTCTTTTAGTTCATCATGTTCAGCTTCTGCTTTTGCCTTTGCTTTTTCAAGAAGACTGACTTTCTTTGTGAGCACGTTGATCTTTCCTTCATTGAACAAGTCACCAATATCATCCAAACTTATAGGCCCTGGTCCAAGATTATCAGGAAACGTAGGAAAACCTTGGCTTGAACTTGATGTAGTAGCCTTCTTTGCAGATGTTGGTTCTTTAGGATCGTCTGGAATATGAATAGTTGGATTGACTGGTGGAGGTGGTGGATTATCTTTCCAACACCGAACTTTGATGTATCAAATTCAGGTTCTGTCTCACTTGAATCACTTTCAACAACACCTTCAGCTTCTTTTTCTTTCAAACTTTCAGCTTCAACGTTCTTTGCAGAAGTTTCAGCTTCCTTTGCAGCTTTAGCATCCTCACTTTGCTTCACAAAATCATCAAGTGTCATTTTCATCAAGTCAAAACCTTGCTGAATTAGATCCGTTGGATTAAGCACAGGTTCATCTACAAGCCTTTGTGGAGACTTCTTCTTTGCTGGCTCTACAAAACAAACATCAACAGAATTAGTATAATATTTAAATGAAGAGTGTATGAACCTTTCTGATGATTCCCCCGTTCCATCTTTACCCTTAATAACAATCTTCAGAGCAACCACTTTGGGTGAAACCTTTGGAGTCCTTTTCCTTTTTCCATCTTTCTCGTACCAAAACCTCAGCTTTTTCTCCACCATCTCACTCAAACATTCACTTTCGTCCTCAGAATTACTTTCCTCGTGTCTCCAGTGATCATTTTCAGGTGCAACATAGTTTGGATTCTTTATCTTTCCTATCATTCCTTTCACCCTTGGCTCCTGATCTTCTGATAAACCTTTATACTTGTTCAATCTATTCAATGTTTCACTGCTCATATGTTATAACTTTAGCTCGTCAGCTGGATCCTTTGGAAGATTAGGTATTTGATCATCCAACAACATTTGCACAAACCTCGGGTACATAATGTGCTTCTCACCTTTGATGTTGTCAATCATATGATTAAAGGTTACCTGTGAAATATTGTAAGGCCAATTCAACACCAAACATGTAATGATATTCATAATGTAGTCTGATGTCTCATCATAAGCTCCTTTTCTGTGCGATAAAGCTTGCACCACACGATGTACCATGAATTTATATGGTCTACAGAATCTAGACTTAAGATATTTATCATTCACATGACCTGTGTATCCCAGTCTAAACCACAATCCTTTGCTCAATCTCTCTGGAATTATGATTGGGTCATCATCATTATCTTTTAAATCCGGAACCCTTCTTACGTCTGCCATTGTAAACTTAACTTCTACATCTATGTCCTGATCATTCTCATCTTTCATCCTTACTGCTGAATATATTGTCTTTTCTTTTTCGTCGTACCTCACATACTTCCAAAACATCCTTACATGCGACTCATAGCATTTATGCTTTTCCGTCAATGCCTTAGTAATTCTACTTTCTTTTAAAAATAGTACAATCTCTTTGAACGGTTCCATATTTACATAGTTCTCATCTAAAATACTCTAGATGTTGTGAGTTGGATGCCAATCAGTTGCTCTTGCCTGCAAAAATGTCAACGTTAGAATCTACACACATATTGAGACATAATAGTGAAAAGTGACAAGTTTCAAAAATTTCAAATTTTTTTAACACTTGCACTTCATACGCTCTATACAGTACTGATGGATCGGGTGGTCATCCGATCGGATGTGTTTATCCAATAAAGATCTCAACATTCAAGACATGTGCATTTGGATCGGATGGCCATCCGATCGGATGGTCTTCCGATCGGATTGTTATTCGATCAAGCAATATTATCAATTGAGCACATTTGAAAAACAACATGTGAGAGTGTGTTTTGGATCGGATGTCCCTCCGATTGGATTGCCATTCGATTGAAAACATACTTATCAGTTAAAACATAATGAACAATTATGCAATGTGATGAACATTTCAACAACACTCAAAAATTTCAAACACTAAGGTGTGCAATGGATCGGATGGCCCTCCGATTGGATGGTCATCCGATCGGATTGCCCTTCGATCCAAGAGACCATGAAGAACAGTTTGAAACTCACATGAAGATCAAAAATTTTATCAATATTTTTCAAAAATTGATCACAGATTCTCTTAAAGAATTGGCCGACTAACAAAACCCTATGTTCAGATTTTCACAAAACTTAACAAATTAGGATTAATTTCACATTTTTCCCTCTGCCCACCGACACCTTCAATCAACCTATGTTCAAATCTAGAGTGTTTTTCATGAAATTGGCTCGGTGAATCCATCAAACTAAGGCCGATTATCCTAGATCTAACATCAATTTGAACATTCAAAGCCTAAACAAGCCTAGATCTAAGATTATTCATGAACAGTCACCGCCGACAACCTTTAAAAACATCAAATACTTGAAATTTAACTGTGAAAATTAGTAAACTTACATTTCCCATAGTGAAGGTTGAGTGTGCCAACAATCCCATGTGCTTGGAAAAACAAGAAAGTGATCAAATCTCTTGAATAGTTGAGAGAATATTTGAGACTGACGAAGGACAATCCGTTCGAATAAGTTTGACTGAAGACCTTTGACTCTTATATATAGCCCATGACATCACTCGGATTGCCATCTGATCAGATTGTCATCCGATCCAACCTCAACTTTTCAAATTTTAAACATTTTCAAGTTTTCAAAATTTTATCTGTTTTGGTCACTTTTTAGATATCCACATAAGTATCTAGGTCCAAATTAATGACCCTTGGTACTCAATTTGCCTACCAAGTCCAAGTTAATGACCTTGGTTGGCCCGAAACGAACAATCTGACATTTTTCTCAAACTTTTTCAATATTTTTTTTCTGAAAAATGTACACGTATCAAGTTAATGAACTTGTTTAAGCGTTGAAATTCTCAAACATTCAAGATTAGCTCCCAACCCAGTTGTTCAGCCCAGAAACTTCCTGCTTCGCTTCACTTCTGAGATTCTGAAGATCGGCTTTCCACCTTGGTTTGTTGAAAAACTAAAGTAGAAAAAAATCTTTTTGGAATTTTAAGAAAATTTTTGCTAAAACACACTAAAAGCTTTTTGGAATTTTAAGTAAACTGAAATGAAATGCTGTAAAGTAAACAGTAAACTATTTACAAACACATTTTTGTGAGTCGTGTTAGAGGATCATATCAGCTGCCGACTAGTTACAGCGTTGAGCTTAATTTCACACTAAGTTTTAAACAGTTCACTTAGATATACTGATCCTTTTAAATTCTTACAAACAGACTTCAACTTATTTAGGATACGATTTAGATGTTTTAAGTACTTAACTTATTCGCGTGTCCCACCTCAAAATATACTCTCGTATCCAGACTTCTATATTCAGTCTTACAGGTGAACATACTCAAATGATATCTGTGAAAGGATAGTGCGAGGCCATGAGAGCTCAGGTTAGAACTTCCGTTCAGACAAAGAGATGATGGCTCGACTTTCGGTGTGTCCCTCTTGGGGATCTTTTCTTCAACAACACATGATTCGCATTTTTGCAATGTTTATCATTTTTTATGCTGAGGGGAGGCTTTAGAGATTAAAGCTGTGCAGAGTGTTATACGAGGACCAGGCTATTGCTTCCGCAAAATCAGAAGTCCTTGTATAATACCCCAGATATCATCAAGTACATAGACCTAGTATGTCAGAAACGGAAAATCTTTCAAACAAGATTTCAGGGTTAGCTATATATCCGAGAGATGTTCCCCACGAAATAAGCAAGATGTAATTTTTAGGATTATATCCCGAAAAAGTCTACTAAGTGTGTAAAAACCTATCAGCATATCATTAGTGAGATTGTTTAACGCTTTAATACTTTACATATTTTTAGCATACCGTAACTGTCTACCTGATGTACTATCATTTCCTCTTATTACACAAAAACTCTTTTTTTTGTTTTCTAATTATCTCATGTTTTTTTTTGTATTTTTGCATTTTTTTTATTGTTTTTGTATTTTCTGAAAATATATCTATCTCCCCCTAAATACAAAGACAACTAAAAAATCGACAAACCAACACAGTCTGCTTTTCAACATCCTCTGCAATTGTTTTCTCATCAACGCCATGTATTTCCTCCCCTAACGACAAAAGCTTCATACCATTCAATTTTAATAGATACTGAAAACGTGATTTATCAAAAGCTTTGGTATGTAAATCTGCCTTTTGTTCGTCGGTGTGGATTTTATCTATTCGAATCAACTTCTTCTCGAAACAATCTCGGATGAAGTGATGTCGAATTTCTATATGTTTAGTTTTAGCGTGATGTACCAGATTTTTCGTTATGTTGATTGCAACCTCATTATCAACAAATATAGGAGAGGTAAGAAATTGCAAACCGTAATCACGCATCTGTTGCTGGATCCACAGAATCTGCGAGCAGCAGCTGCTGGCTGACACGTACTCTGCTTCACAAGTCGAAAGAGAAACAGAGGTTTGCTTCTTACACTGCCAAGTGACCAAGTGAGGTCCGAAGAATTGGCATCCTGCAGTTGTTGATTTTGCGTTGATCTTGCAGCAACCGAAATCTAAATCCGAGTATCCTTCGAGCTTAAAGTCACCATTTTTTGGATACCACAACCCTAGACTTGGGGTTCCTTTCAAGTAGCGTAGGATCCTTTTGACGATAGACATGTGCGAGGCTCTAAGACTTGACAGATATCGGGCCGCGAGGCATGTCGGGTACATTATATCTGGTCTGGATGCTGTCAAGTACATCAGCGAACCAATCATCGAGCGGTATATCGTCTCGTCGACCTTCTCTCCAGTGAGATCAGGGTTGATACCATGATTAGTTGCTAATGGGGTGGACATTGGCGCTGTATCGGACATCCCAAATTTCTCCAGAACGTCGTAAATGTACTTCGTTTGATGTATGAAAGTTCCCTCTGGCATCTGATCAACTTGGAGCCTTAGGAAGAACTTCATCTTACCCATTGACGACATCTCGAACTTCTGCTTCATCACTTGTTCGAAATCTTTGTAGAGTTCGTCGTTCGTTGACCCAAAAATAATGTCATCAACATATATCTGAACTATCAGCAGATGACCAGCGACTCCCTTAGTGAAGAGTGTAGCATCCACCTTTCCTCGGATAAAACCGTTGGCAAGCAAGTGTTGAGAGAGCGTCTCGTACCAGGCTCTCGGGGCCTGATGCAAACCATACAGCGCTTTGTCTAGAAGGTAGACCTTGTCTTTGTGTATCGGATCGGTAAAGCCCGGTGGCTGACCGACGTAGACCTCCTCTTTCACCTTTCCGTAAAGGAACACCGACTTGACATGTAACTGGTATACTTTAAAACCCTTCCATGAAGCAAAAGCAAGAAATATTCGGCTGGCCTCAAGTCGAGCAACCGGAGCGTAAACTTCAGTGAAGTCTATCCCTTCTTGCTGACTAAAACTCTGGACAACAAGTCAAGCTTTGTTTCTAACTATCACTCCTCGATCGTCTCTCTTGCGTTTGAACACCCATTTCGTGTTTATCTTTCTGCGCCTGTCAGGTAGATCGACAAGTTTCCAAACTCCTAACTCCTCGAATTGACCCAACTCTTCTAGCATTGCATTCACCCACGATTCTTCCATCAGTGCTTCTTTATATGTTCTAGGTTCAATCTGCGAAATAAAGCAACTAAGTGAGAATTCAGTTTGTAATGGAGCAATTTTAGTATAGAAACATGTAAGGCCATGGTCAATTTGGCTTCTTGTTCGAACTACTGATTGCAGTTCTCCTATTATCAACTCCTTGGGGTGGTAGGATAAAGTCCTCGGCATAACTTCACCGGGAACGTTCACCTCGCCTTCCAAATTTGTGACATTCTGGTCCGCAACTTGTTCATCAACATGAATTGTCTGGTCTGAATATTGGATCTACTCCCCCTCAGATTCTGAATCACCGCGATCAAAGGTCGGGCTAACCGAGTCAGACTTTGAATTATCATCATTAACGGTCGTCTGATTTTCTGGAGCAGGCTCTTGTTCCGACGCAATCGGAGTTTGCGGAACATCATCATTTTCACCAGCATGACTTGGACCAGCTTCATTATCATTGGAAGTTTGTTGACGTTTAGAAGACTTTGCTCGAAATCTACCTTGAGATGCTTCATAATCCCGAAATATGTCTAAATCATTAAAGTACTCTAGCTCTTCTTCTAAGTCAAATGAATCCCATAAGGCATCATAATTGAATCGCCATGAGTCTGCGGTCTTCTGTGGAGGCATAGTGTAACCTTGACATTCCACGTGCTGAGCTTCGATTATCCTCCCGAGACTTGGAACGAAGACGCGTCTTAGTGGACTGGAATACCCCACAAAGATACCTTCCAAACTCTTTGACCCAAACTTTCCGTCAGGATCTAGAACTGTGCAAGGAGACCCAAACGGTTCTAGATATTCAAGATTTGGCCTGCGCCTGTTGAGGAACTCAAAACACGTTTTATTATGCTTCTTCATAGTGAGTACCCTGTTGAGAGTATAGCAAGCGGCAGATACAGCTTCTCCCCAAAAGTTGATGGGTAACTTTGAATCAGCTAGCATCGTTCGTGCCGTTTCGATCAGCGTCCTATTCTTTCTTTCTGCAACTCCATTCTGTTGTGGAGTGTATGGTGCGCTGAACTCTTGCAATATACCTCTTTTGTCACAGAATTCTTCCATTTTGTTGTTTTTGAACTCCGTACCATTGTCACTTCGTAGTCTGCAAATGCGGGTCTGGTACAGATTCTCTATCTTTCTGAACAACTTCAGCAAACTCTCAAATGTTTCATCTTTTGACTTCAGGAACATCACCCACGAAAATCTGGAATAATCATCAGTAACCACTAGGCAGTAAAGATCTCCAGTAATGCTTTTGACATTCACGGGATCGAAAAGATCCGTGTGAAGTCTTTCAAGTTGTTTCAAGACTGAGTTCACCATTTTTCTTGGGTGGGATTTCTTGTGTTGCTTTCCCTTCATACAGCTAATACATTCTCCCTCCAGGTGAAAATTCTTCAGATGAACACCTTTGACAAGATCATTATGCACCAGATAGTTCATCTTACTTAGGTGAATGTGGCCCATTTTTCGATGCCACGGCACTGACTCATTTTTGGTAGCTTTCGATACGAAACATTGAAGGTGACCCGTGGTAGTCGTAGCAATGCTCATGTCCAACACGTACAGATCATTTACCCTTGGTGCTCGCATGATGATCCACTCCTCGGGAATAACAAATCCTGGCTTCAGAATCAGACATTCCTTGTCAGTAAAGTGAGTTGTGTACATCCTGTCACAGATCTGAGAAATGCTGAGCAAATTGTTCTCCAGCTCTAGAATGTAGTTGACTCTTTCAAATGTAACGCCACCATTAGATAACGTGCCCTCCCCGATAATACGTCCTCCTTGATTTCCCGCAAAACTGATATAACCACCGTTGAAACCTCTAACATCGTATAACAGGGTCTTTCTCCCTGTCATGTGCCGGGATGCTCCACTATCCATAATCCACTTCGAGATAGATCTTGGGAGCTCCTGCATATTTCACAATCAATTAGTTAGAAGTTGAAGCAACCCAAGCCTCCTTTAACTCGGGTAGCTTGACGTTAATGTGAGTTGTTGCTGTGTATAGTGGTGGGAAGTTGTTGTCGTTCACTTTCAAGCTCTCCTCGGTTCCAACCTTAACCTCTTTGTATAAGAAAAATTCGTCTTTTTGAGGTTGACCAGATGGTTGAACCTTATTTGGAACATACTTCTTGCCCGGTGGGGTCAAAGAAGTTTGTTTCTCAAGCTTTTCGTAAAAATCCAAAGGTACATTCATCTTAACTGGTTTGGTTGAAGATGATTGTTTTGCAGTAGTCTCAGAAACCTTTGGTTTTGACTCGTTTGATGTCACTGCTTGAGATTTAGGCTTCCATGTTTGTTGTAGAGAAGCAATCCGTTTGTAAAAATGATCATTTTCCTTTACCGGCTAACGGGTTCAAATTTGACTTTAATGTTTTCAGATTTCAAAATCTTCTTCTCAACAAACATAGGTGCTTTGCCTTTGACATCATTTTTCTTTTTCGGATTCTCCACAACCACATACTTAGGTTTTGAGTTGGTGCACTTTCGTGCAATGTGACCAACTTGGTTGCATTTGAAGTAAGTGCGGGTGTCAACTTCTCGACTTTTACCTTCAGTCTGAGGCTGTGAGGCCTTCTTAGCAAAAAATTCTTCATTCGTTTTTGAAAAGATTTCCGATTCTTGTTTGGAAATTGAGCTTGAGCTCTTCACAAACACTTTCTTTTCAACAAACTTTTGTTTCTCAAAATTCGTTCTTGGGTAATTCTTACCACCCTGATATCCACCCGACCATCTATTTTGATTGTTTTTGTTAAAACGTGGTGGCACAACAGGTTTCTTGTAGTAAGATTTATCACGTTCAAAGTTCAAAAACCTCTTAGAACTTGTTAACCCTTTAACCTCAGAAACATCTATCTCAACAAGTTTGAAAACTTTCTTCAGTTTGTCCACATTCACATTCTCAATTGGAAATTCAGTATCCGAGTACAACTTATCAGACCCGTTCATCTTGTACATGACAAGATTCGGTTCATCACTTAAGTTGTCCTGGGACTTAAGTTTTGGAATGTAATTGTTTAGAAAACATTCATCCTCTTCTGTGGAATCACTTTATGATTTTAACACATTCTCAACAACATTTTTCATAACTCCAGATTGAATACTGTCCTCATCAGATTGTGAAGTGAATGTGACATCAATGTTCTCAGGCAAGTTTTCAACATCTGTTTTCTCACTTGTTTCAGATTCGTTAGCCAACCCAGATTTTTTTCTTTGTAAAATTGTTGCACATGGGTGGTGGAACATTATGATAACCCACCCCTGTTCCATCTGAGTAAACATCCTCACCGACTTTGTTCTTCCAAATTGGTTTGGGAACTATGTGCTGAAGAACAAAGCTAGCGGAGTTATAGCTGTTAAGCTTCAGATTTATCCTCTCATTTTCGATCTTAGCTTCTTGGTATTGAAGCTTGAGATTCGCGATCTCATCCAGTTGCTGATTTATCAGTTTTTCTTTTGCTTGAAGAACTCCAGATAAATGAGTATTTTCTTTGTGAGTTTTACCGTTGCGTTCATCTGATCTTTTACTGATCTTTTGAGCTTATCAAAATTTTCTAAAATTTTTCGGTTTTCAAGTATTAGTTTTTCATTTTCCTTTTGAAAATGTTCAACATCACTTTATCTTTTTCAATCTTTTCACTTAATTCTTTGATTCTTTCACTTGAAGCTTTAACCAGTTTATCTTGACTTAGTACTTCTTTATCGATTAAAACCATTTTTTCAACCAGCTCCTGGATTCTTTTGTTTGAGAGATATGTATGTGTGTTGCAGACTTTGCACTCTTTCGTGCAACCTTTGCAAACACTTTCTGTTTGAGCACTATCAGCCTTACCAGATTCATTTTCCGAACCACTACTACTGACCTTTCCTGATAAATCAGAACTAGAAGCAGACTTGGAATCTACCTCAAGTGCTTTCGCCATTAGAACTTGGTCTGCCATCTTTTTCAGATTCTCGGCTGTCATCTCCTTTTCTGTGTCGATGATCCATTCGTCCACTTTCTTTTGTTCCAGGGACTTCAGATATCTTTTACGAATCTCCTGTTTGAGTCTTTCTTTCTCGGCTCTCTTTGCATCGCTGATCTTGATCTGTTCTTCAACTAGTGGAATCGCTTTCATGAGAGTTTCGAGATCAATGGTTAATGGATCAATTAAAATGTTGCCCTTTGGATCTAAGTAACATTCACGATCCGGATCCCACCTTTTTGCCTTTTTAGCTTCTTTGTAGGCGTCGTAGATCTTTTTCTTTTGTCTTTGTGCCAAAGACCTTTCTCGATTGTATGTTGACTCTGTTGCTGCTGGTTCAGTAGTTGCCATAAATGCGTAACCAACCGCGTCCTCTTCAGGCAAAAACTCACTCCAATCAAAACCTTCATCATCCAGGATAACCGCCAAGGCTCTAGATTTTTCATTTGGAGTCTCCTTAATCTGTTTCATCTTCGGTGGCTCCTCACGGTTTCGATGATAAACCGCTTTCCTGTAATAATCATCATGAAAAGGATTTGCTATTTCATCAGCTGCTGAGTTTCGACATTCTCGTTTGAAGTGTCCCTTCTGCTTGCACTTAAAGCAAGTGACTTTAGATTTGTTGAAGCCGAGTTTCGTTGAAGGACCTCCAATGGAATTTCTCCCAGTAATTTCCATAAACCTTTGTGCTCTACGAATCACACTCGCTATGCACCAACGAATATCAATCAATTCAATCTCTTCTGGATCTATTTGGTTGTAGTCCTCTGTTGTGAGATTGGTGTTCCCAATCTTTCCAGCTACTAAGCTTTCGTACGACTCTAGAATAGACGCAAGGAATACCATCTGCTGCTTTGTTGTTTCTTCGTTGAAATTCTGTGCGTTGTTTAGAATAACAACAATGCTGCATTGGAATACATTCTTCGAAGCATTTTGTGGCTGCTGATTGTTTGATGCGCTGATTGTTTGATGTGGATGAAGATGATGTATTAGAACCAGTTCCATGGTAACCGATGTTTGGTGAAGAACTGCTGTTGGGTTTTTCTTATGTCACAACATTTGAACTTTCAGCACTAAAGGCAGTTCTTGGTGAAGTAACTTTGGGAATCATACTGCCCAGATAGTATAGATCAACGTTTTGTTGATATGGCATGCTGCTCACCTTGTTCTTCTTCTTTATCTCCAACTCATGACCTTCAAGTCTCTCGATTAACCAGTCTACCGTCATGTCTGCCATTGGTTTGGTGTTTTTGAGCACTAGACCGAAATATTGCCAGCCTTGCTCGTTTGGCAAAGCCTCGAACATTTTGTCAACAATCTCATCTTCGTCTTTCTTGATTCCATATCTGATTAATTCTGCCTTCAGATGACGGAACCTTTCGATCATTTGACGCACACTTTCGTTTTTCATACATGTGAACAAATCAAATTCCTTTTTCAGCAAACTTTTCTTATTTTTCACTATTTCCTCACCCCCTGTACATTTCTTTTCAAGTTTACCCCATAAATCTTTCGAGTCGTTATAATCAATTAGTGATATGATGTCATCTCGAACTGAATGATGTAGTAGGGCAATACATTTCTGCTCAGCTACGAACTCCTCCTGTTCAGTATCATCCAAGTTCTCATGATCTTGCCTTGAAGCCTTGTAACCATTTTTCATGCACTTCCAGCTATCGTATGCGAATGCCTTTAACCACCCATCGAACCGCTTAGCCCATCTATTATAATCTTCGATCGCCATTAGCTTTGGGGGTTTGTCGTACGTGCCGTACGCATTGTCGACGCTCAAAGAGTCTAAGATCGCCTTGGTAGCAGTCTTTGGGTTCGTGCTGGTATTTGTATTGGAAGATGTGTCTCCTGTGTTGTAGGCGAAATATCACCGAAAGGATTCAAGAAGTCGTCTGCCATCTTTAAGATCCTAAAAAATCAAACACTTAGTCAAATTTCAAAAATTTCAAACACTTGGATCGGATGGTCGTTCGTACGAATGGCCGTTCCTATGAATGACTCAAGTAACGAATGGCACAAGTGATGAATGGCAATCCGATCGGATGGTCGTTCGTTGAATAAACTTGAAACTTTAAACCTTTAAAACACAAAACTTATTCGGTCGGATGGTAATCCGATCGGATGAGTATGACGTCAGCAAATAAAATAGAACAAGAACTAGTGCAATCCGATCGGATGAGTGACGTCATCAAGTTCGAAGAACAATTCATGATTTTGATCAAATTTGACGTGTTTTAGCTTGAATGTTTACTTGAAACTTTGTAGGATTATGCTATAACTAATTGCGAACATATTGATATCAATTTTAGTCCATTTTGTCCGTAAATTGTGTCTCAATTTTGAGTTTTTATGAGTTTTAGGTGTGAAAATATAGAAAACAGATAGAAATGTAGAAGAAGATGATGAATTGGTCGAAATCTTCGGTGAGATTTGACTGAAAATAGCTGAAATCCTCGTGAAATCGCTGTAGTTATCTCCGATTCGACATCCTGAGGCTCTGATACCACTTGTGAGTGCGTGCGGAGGAATTGGTTCCCTCTAAGATGAAGAACGTGGTAGAATCAATCAATTCAGAGGTGCAGAATCCCTCGGAATCGTCAGAGAGTAATCGATAACTGTATCAACGATTAACTTGTTCATTCTCATTCACTGATATAAAAGTACAAAAGTTCCTGATGAGAATCCAACAGAGCTTCACTACACAAACTGGCAAAAGGTTCTAAACTATGACCCCTACACTTCTATTCGTAGGCGTCATGGGAGAGTCGGTGTCATCCGGTCGGAGGGTCATCCGATTGGATGGCCATCCGTCCGGATGAGCCTTGTCATCCGACCGGATGTGTTTACAAAATCACGTCCCGTCTCCCATTTCGTCTAGATACAAAATAACATACATATACAACTATTCAATGACACATACAAGACAAAATACATAGACTCAATACAGATGGAAGCTACAGACATATTGTACTAACAGTGTTTCATGCCATTCGTTATCCAGGGCGATGCCAAGCGATAGGATACCCCTCTATACCTCTTCTTCCATCTTCAAAATTGTTTTGATTGTCCTAACATACACCCTCCTTCTGTTGTCAGAACTTATGATGAATCTTCTGATTCTCGAGTGTACCTCCATGAAATGGTGGTTGCTATTTTTGGCGTTTTGGGTAAACTTAGCATTTTTCGTATAAGATGTTTTTTAGAATGATGGATTGAAGTGATTATGGAAGCGATGTTTAACGTCGTTTATATAATGATGTTTTTGGCGCGTAATTTAGGAGGGTATTTCTTCTAATAAATGTTAATAATTAAATTTCAGTTACTGTGTTGTTTCCTCTTCCTGCAATCTCCAACGCGATTTATCACTACATTTTGGCGTTTTGTATTAATGGCGCTTTATTTGTTTTGAATGGCGTGTTATCATTTTAGTTGGCGTTTTAAATTTGAGCGGTAAAAGAGCCTTTTACCCTTAATGAAGCGCGCCCACTTAATAGAATTGGTGTTATTTACTAAAATACCACCGCGCCAATCTAGTTCATAGATTGTTTTGATCGGACGATCCATAACCATTCTCACTGTTCTCACACTTTTCACCGTTTTCCTTAAATCCTGACCCTATATATATATAGATATGTATGTATTATGGAGAGATAGATAAAGTGTGAGGGGTACCAATACAACCCCCTAAATATGTATCTATTAATGCGATTTTCTATGAGCGAATGTGTCAATACTTGTTCATCATTAGAGGACACTAGTCGTAATCATTTTCCCTTATTTCTTCTTATTTTCTTTATAAATTTTTCAAAATTTATGAATAAAATCTGATTAGGATAAAGTACAATAATATAAATAAAAATAAAGTCTTTGTTACGTTTCCACATCAAAGTAAAATATAGTACATAGTTCTTTTTTATTTCATTTAATGTCTATTGGTGTTCCAAAGGTACCTTTTCGAAGTCCTGAGAGGAAGATGCATCTTGGGTTGACATATAGTGCGACTTGTTAGATATATCGGGTCATATGGGATTTCCCCGTTCTCTCCCCAATTGAGATATCCTTTGTTTCGCCCATGAAAGATTAGTCAAATCATAAAAAATTTGGAGCGTGAAGTGCAATTAGATCCATTTTTGGGGGTGATTCGAATTACTATTATCAATTAGAAGAATTTATGGTTGGCTTAGTTGGACTACTACATTGAAGTATCCAGGCTCCGTTAAAAAAAACAAGTGGTAATATATCTATTTTATATCATAAAGGATTCTTATTTTTAAAGAAATCTTTTTTTTTGTAAGTAGAAGTTTTTTTTTTCAAAACTCTGGAGGGATAACAAAAAGAAGTGGTAATTGGAGCATTTGTACTATATGTGCAAATCAAAATCGGGCGGATCTTTACCCGGAGTAGAGCATAAACCCTAAAAAGATTAAAGAGGCCCATTTAAGAACAAGAAAATGACATCATGATTTGGATTGGATGTCGATGAAACAATCTATCAATGAGAAGTAAATTGGATAAGTTTAGAATTATTTTTTTGATATTATACGTTATAAGGAAAGGAAGACAAAAAGTAAAGGAAGACAAACTCGTATTTAGTGAAAAATCAAAGAAAATCCTATTATTATAAGTTAGAAGGAACTTGCTATGAAAAAAAGAAAAAGTATTGGAATCTACACATTGATTTTTTTTTTGAACCGTATGCATCAAAAGGCGCCTGTACGGTTCCGAAGGGATACAATTCGACCCTAATCAACTGACTTTATCGAGAAAGATTACTTTTCTAGGTCAAGAGGTTGATAGTGAGATCTCAAATCAACTGATTGGTCTTATGATATATCTCAGTATCGAGGATCATACCCAAGATCTATATTTGTTTATAAACTCTCCTGGCGGATGGGTAATACCGGGAGTGGTTCTTTATGATACTGTGCAATTTGTGCAACCAGATGTACATACAATATGCATGGGATCAGCCGCTTCAATGGGATCTTTTATCCTGGTCGGAGGAGAAATTACCATACGTCTAGCATTCCCTCACGCTTGGCGCCAATGAGGCTTTTATTTGAGAGACAAAAGAAGACTATGTCTTCGCCATATGAAATATGAATATTACGTAATACTAGCATGGCACTTTGCATTTTGATATAACAAATTTTGTTTTCAAAACATTAGATTATGTATCGAGAGAGTAAGGTGGTGTTTGTTTTTTCAGATGCAAAAGGTCTGCAGTCTGCGGACCACATCTACAAACGTCTGCACGAGAATAGGTGGAACAAAAGTCTGCGAAGTGTAATAAAAAGAGTGTTTGATTGTCTCAACTCTTTACCCCACATCTGCAAACTTTTTTCCCTTTCTCTTCTCCCAAACCCCTTTCTCTTGAACAATGCGATCCCAAACAACATTTGAATTTCGCGAAATCGAAGCTTTTGAAGCCTTCTACGAAGTCATAAACCCTACGCTCATCGATTAGTTTAGCTATTTGACCGATAAACATTAAAACACTAATCACAATCCAAATTTCAACCTACACACAAACTAACAATCTGTACAGATGAATCAGTAATCATATCCGAATTCGTTGAATGCAATAACATCACACTGATTTAGAAACTTATGATAAACACTAAATTAGGTCAAAATTTCATCTGAGTTTCGCGAAATCGGAGCTTATTGAAGTCATCTACGTGGTGATAAATCCTACGCCGCCGACGAATAATAATCGTTCATCGAATAATTTCGCGTTTTGACTTGACATAGAGCCGGTAAGCAATAATCTTCGCTGCAATTACGAGTTTTAACGGACGTGAAGGATGATTTGCAATTTGTTTAATTCGTATCAACACGTCCTGGTTTGGATTCTGTTTGCTTACGTGCACACTAAGATCCCTGTGTCCTGTTCCGGATCTTCGATTTGCGGTGGTGGCGGTGGCTTGGAGGCAACAGGTGGTTGTCGGAGGAGGTGGAAGTGACGGCTAGGAGGAGTAGAGGGGTGGAAGAGATGTCTGTGTTTTGTGTTTTGAGAAAGAAGAAGATGTTAGAAGGGTTGGAAGAGGTGGGAATATATTGGACCATGTCTGCGTTGGGAAGAGGATGCATAGAGGTTTGAAGACCTTTTTTAATGAAATGTCTTCTAAAAAAACAAACGGTATGCAGAGCTAAACGTCTGCTCGTGGCCTGCACGGCGCAGATATAAGAGGTCAGAAGAAGTTTTTCTGAAAAAACAAACACCCCCTAATATGATAAAAAGGTATTTCCTATTTTATTCTTGGAAGTCAAATTCAGCGTCGCAAACTTTTTTCATACCTGAGGTCTCTTAACAATATTTATAGAGCAAAAAAAATCTTTTTTTCCTTAGTTTATTTGATTAAATAAAAAAGCCACTTTGGGATTGCTGAATGACAGACAAATAACAGACAAAAAAAATATAATCAATATATAAAGCAACAGAGCCATCATAGTATTTTTGAATTCCTCTGAAAGGAAGGGTGGCAAGTTGATCATTTACAGATCGAGGTCTCATCGATCCTATTTTTTTCTTTATTTTATGGAAGGTAAGGGTCAATTTTATTGTAGAGCCATATGCAATGCATAATGCCTGTACTTTTGTTCATTTCTATCTTTTTTTCTTATTATTCTTTTATCTTTCTTTGTATCTTCCCCTCATATCATGAAAAATAGAAAAATCCTTTTATTATCTTATTATATTATCAGGGTAATGATCCATCAACCTGCTAGTTCTTTTTCTGAAGTAGGCAACAAACATGCAGAAGAGTTTCTAGGGCAATGAAGAGTCCATCTTCACTTAAGTCAGTTGATTGTTGATTGTTGTGATCATTCGTGATCTTATAACACATTTGGTTACACTGTTCACACTCTTTTTTACATCTCTGTAGGGGTACAAATAAGGGTGGTGGTAGACCTAGTTTGGCTCAAGAAAATCAACCTATAAAGAAGCAGAAAATTAAAGTAAGAAAAACAAAACAGGTCAACATCAATTCTTGTTCTATCATTCTCATCCTACCCATCTATTATAAGTTTTAATACTGACTATTTTCATATAAATTACAGATTTTAATATCAAATTGAAGACCAGGTGTTGTCATTGAAAAAACTGCCACCACACCAGCTGCCAAGTTCAGAAAAAAGAAAGGTTTGTTTGACTATTTTTTATAGAATTTTCTCTGTTTTATTATGATCTTATGCACTGAATTTGGTTTTATTTTGTTTTCTTCATTATGAAAAGTGCAATTTAGTGAGAAAGAATGACTTCAGTTTGTTGTGATGGCGGAAATGATGAGAAAGTTTCAATCTGGCACAAGGGATATGCATATGACTCCCTAACCTTCGTCTTTTCTCTAACATGTAAACTTCACACGCAATAGACATTTTTTTTTTGTAAACAATTGGAATATGTTTGGAAGACGATTGAAATTTTATTTGAAACGATGATTTCTATATTTATAGGTTTATTTTTATTTTGTATTGTAAATAAATAATGATTTTATTAATTAATATATACATGATAAACGTGATGTGTCACAAAAGATTTTTTATATCTTTTATGGCAAACAAAATGTGCCATTAAAAACTCAAACGTTTGCAGTGCAAGACAAGACGAGACGAGACGACACGACACGATACGAAACGACACGACACGACATGACACAACACGACACGACGCGAAGCGACGCGACGCGACACGACACGACTCAATACAACGAAAACCTGAACGCTTTTACCTTTTCGCTTAAAACACATTATATTGGTATTATATAAGTGTTTTTAGGCTTGACTGACTGTACAATGCATGCTTGGTTGTTTCTGTGTGCGTTAAATCAAAGGTGTATCGTTAATCGGAAACTGCCTCGTTTAATGTGCCCATATTTGTTAAGGCCTCAAACCCTAGGTTATGGTCTATGTAGTATGTCTAAGCAATTATGTACTCTTAGAATCGTTCACGGTACTTTCGTTCGTATCAAAATCGTTATTATAGGGTCTATGCATTGTTAAACAGAAATTATCCGTTTAACCTGTTTTCAGCACACTGAGGCATCAATATCGCACTGTTGGTCAATGTTGTTCACAAGTTAACTATAACGTATCCTCGGATTCATCTGAGGCATGCTCAGGATCGTTTTTTATATTCGCTAATTCATGCTTCGACAATCGGGATTTAATTCATCGTATTTATTCAGGCATCACTACAAGCATTATAATTAAAACTTGTCCGCTAACGCATCTCTGTTATACACTATAGTTCATGTATAAGCCAATTCGTGTTTCAAGAGTTTTCCAAACATTCACGACTGCATACTATTACATATGTAACACACTGCATCAATTTAGGGTATACGGAGATTTTCATAGTTGTCACAGTCTCCCCAGGTTAAAAGAATTTCGTCATCGAAATTTAGTTCGCAATCAGCTGGAAAGCTCAGTGCACATGTTTGCGTTAGTCATCGAGCTGACAAGTATGTTGCAGCTCTCAGTTTAGTATATCATCACAATACAATGATTATGTTCCTACTACATAGTAGCTTTTTGATATGTTAATCCACATTTCCTACGGTACTCTTACGAGTGGAGTTTGCTATTACATCAAAGAGTTTTGTTGGACTCGCGATATGATAAGAATCATATATGTTTTTTTAGCTTGCGACTAGTTGTAAATACCACGTTCGTTCAGGCTTCACTAACCTCCAATACTTTGGAACGATATCCCAAGCACGCTTTGTTTGGAATTCTTGTCTAACACTTTTAGAACAACCCGATAAAGAAAGAAACTTATAATGGAAGCAGAAGACTTAGTTAGTTCCCTTTTAGAAACAGATTGGCGTGATGACTTTCAAAGTAGATGCACTTGAGAACACTTGTTGACATTTTTCTTTAGAAAAATTGTTCAATTTGGTCCTTTATTTGTTTTTTTTTTGAATTACAATAATTATTGTTTTTTCACAATTTTTATCAGAAAAGGACAAAAAAAAAAAAAAAAGAAAAGAAAGGGCTAGAAAATCTATTTAGGAAAATCTTTAAAATCCATTCACCAGTTAATGGGTTCTGTAAATGAAAAGCCCATATTCTTCAAGCCCAGCCACCCGGACCACTAATATTCAAACCCTAGATCCTGTATAACAAGCAGGTCGCTTTATTCAAAGTGTAGTCGCTGAGAATCAGGAAAGAACATCATATCCTGTTGAAGGAGCTATGCATGGGTTGTCTGAATTGTCTTCTCAGCATGCCGCTCTGTAGACAGATGTTATTCAATTGCAAGGGATGATTGAAGCAGCCAACAATGAGAATCAACTTTTAGAAATGGATCTTGGTTTTTTGGATCAAAATATCGCCGATCAAAATGTAGTGCTTGCATCCAAAACATCCACAATTAACAACTTACAACAGCAAGTTGCCTCTGAGGGCTCGAAAGTTGAAGGAATGGTATATTATTTGCTAATATAATGCATTAGGGTTCCTGTGGGTTTTGGAGTTTCATTAATGTAATGCTTAGCTGGGTATCTTGGGTAGAATTTTAAAACTTGATCTGCAAAGTCATTCAACAGAGTTTTTTGCACATGTTTAAAAAAAAACTTGTTAACTTTGTGTAAATTAACTATGTTACCCTGTAACTTGTTTTGGCAAAGTGCGCCAAACAACGAGCAAGAAGACCGTTATCAAAGAGACCTGCGTACGGGTGAGCTTGGATATTATCCGATGCCACATAGCACCCCAACTTCTCCTCATCCGACCAGTCCGCCGATTCCCGGTTTTTACATGTATTATTCCCAACCTTCATTTTTCCCCAAAACATACCCCAAACCCAAAACACAACCCAAACCGAATATGTACCCGAAACCCAAGCCGAACCCACTTCCTCAGAAAGGAGAAGTCATCGAAAGAAAAGATGAGATCGAAAAACGTACTAAGAAGATCGAATTTTGGTCGCCTAAGGAAGAATTTGAGTTGGCAAAAGCATGGCTCGACGTATCGGAAGATGAGATTATTGGTAAATTTTATCTCCATATACTTTTTTTACATATTTTTATAAACATATACTTTTGTAAATATATTTTTTAAATTAAACATATACTTTTGTAAATATATTTTTATAGGAAACGACCAAGATATAAAGGTATTTTGGGGTCGTATACGTGAGAATTTTTCGCCGCAATGAGTCGTGGCGAATATCGAACGCCCGACTCTTTTTCAAGAAAGTAGAGCACTATAAAAAAAGGTTAGCAATTTCAACAATATAGATACTAATCTCGTCAACAATTATATGAAGCTTAGACACTTGTGTTGTATTTTAGTAAACTTGCATTTGATTGCGGCAAAAACCTCCAAAAACTACTGACAATGATTTTCTTTTAAACATTAATTTTTTTCAATCTTAGACCGTGGGGTATGGTGAGGCGGAGGTTTGGGGTATGGGTTGACACGTGGACTTCAAGGGGCACCGCTGGTCAGTTGCATGTTGGGTCGGTATGATGGGGCGTGGCTAGCCCGCATGGGTTGGCCACGTGTTATAATTTTTTTTTTCAATTATTATAAAAATACACACAAAATTAAATCCTAGCTACCTCTAGCCTAGCCAACCCAGCCAATGAGCGGCCACGGAAGACCGCTAGGCCCGCCCAACGCTCGGGCTGAAACCCTCGCCCAAGGGGCCATGCCGAAACCCAAACCCACCCGGGGTTGTGACTTGGCCGTTTGTACCCAACCCACGCCCCAACCCCCGCCCCCATACCCCATAGTCTTACTCAAATTAATCAGATTAATTACACCATAAAAACAAGTCATCCCAAAATCTTATTGGGACACTCTTTCCCACTCTCTCTCTCTCTCTCTTTATAATATCAACCCCTAAAAACAATCATCGTTTCATTTTTTTTGGAATTAGCCTGTAATAATTCTAACTAGAGGTCATTGGCCATTGATAGTACCACCTTTGAATATTCCCCTCACCAGTCCCTCCTTTCACCTATTTTTCCTACACTGGTCCCCCGCTAAAAAAATAATTTAACGGAGTTAAGCTTTTTTCCAGATTACAAACAGATTTTTTAGGGCTTTTGATCAGAACGACGATACAAGTCCATTGATGTAAGACTTACCTGGAAATGGTGCTCCAAATGAGTTGATTTTTGCTAATTGGAAATTTAAACACCCGAATTGAAGTGCCGTTTTCATCGTTTGGAGCACCGTTTTGAGGTAAGTTTTAAATCAACGGACTCGTATCGTCGTTTTGATCAAAAGCCGTAAAAAACTGTATGTAATTTGGAAAAAAAAACATAACTCCGTTAAGTTTTTTTAACGGGGGACCTGTGTAGGAAAAATAGGCGAAAGGTGAGACTGGTGAGGGGAATATTTAAAGGTGAGACTGTAAATGACCAATGACCTCTAATTGGGATTATTACAGGTCAATTCCCATTTTTTTAAACACCTAACTTGATATATTTCTGTTACATTAGTTTACTGTGTAGCATTAGTGAAGTATATCCTCATGTGACGTTACAACGGAAATTAGCATCAGCTTGAATATTGTTTTACGTTGAAAATCTCAGGTGCATTTACATTGTTTCATATGTGTAATAGTGTTAATTCACAAGCAAATTATACCATGCATTTACACTTTTGATTAACATTGGTTCGTATGTTGACATTTGAATTTGTGCTATAAAGTAGTTAGATTGTTGAGATTAACGTGTGGATTGCACATTGGTGTAAATTTACTTCTGAACTAGTTAGCAAATCACAAGTGAATGTTGCTAAAAAATCAAATTCGTTAATGTTATACAATACGAATGTGCCACATTACTATCTCAACCATAATAGCTACACTTGTAAACCCAAAACTAGCAAGTTAACCAATCGATCTTCATCTTCAGTGTCATTCTAGCATTCTGGATTCGAATGTAGGATACACAACATACAAATGATCCCGTTGATATGGCAAGCAAATATTTTTTACTAAAATCTAACAATTTTTCTAGATCCTAAACATGAGTGTTTAGATAGCCCAAATTTGATTGAGAACTATACTACAAAAACTTAATGTTCAAATAGATAATTCTCGTTCGCTACAAATTTGATTCGAGTGTTTACGCTACAAACCTATCTCGAATAGGCATCCAAAGAGGGTTTTCATGTACGTTCATCACAAAATATTTCTAGATCCCAATATACCCAATGCCAGATAGCTGCCAAAAACCACAACCCAGAAAACACAATATGCGCTCCAGCCACACCTTCGTAACTCCAAATACCTGGATTCGTTATAGTCCCCCCCCCCCTTGTGACACTCCAACCGCCCCAGGAATTTGTTATTCCTAAACGAGTCATGAAGGGTATAACGAACATACCCTGTCTCCACATTGGATCAAGAACAGGTTCAGAAGGATCAACCAGCAACCAAAGCTGTATGCATTATATGAACAGAAAGTAACCATCCGGGATCATTCAATACAAGGGTATGAATATGATACCAAGGCAAACCATGGAAATACCCCTTTATGAAAGAAAAAAGACACTACGTAACTTTATTGAATTGTAAAAGACTATACTATGACTATGTTATGGAACCCCCCCCCCCTATTTATTGGATTATTTCAACGTAAGGGTTCATATTTGTTCTATTCTGTTGGTAATCATGGAACAATTTTGTTCGTAAGAACAAAGAGAAGGAGATTTATTCTATACTCGATAAGTACCAATACGCAATGGGGAAGTTAATGCGACTTTCTACGAGCGAATGTGCCAATACTTGTTCATCATTAGAGGACACTAGTCGTAATCATTTTCCCTTATTTTTTCTTATTTTCTTTATAAATTTTTCAAATTTATGAATAAAATCTGATTAGGTAAGGTACAATATTATAAACAAAAATAAAAACTTTGTTACGTTTCCACATCAAAGTAAAATATAGTACTTAGTTCTTTTTTATTTCATTAAATGCCTATTGATGTTCCAAAAGTACCTTTTCGAAGTCCTGGAGAGGAAGATGCATCTTGGGTTGACATATAGTACGACTTGTCAGATATGTTGGGTCATATCGGATTTCATCGTTTTCTCCCCAATCGAGATATCCTTTGTTTCGCCCACCAAAGATTAGTTGAATCATAAAAAATTTGGAGCATGAAGTGCAATTAGATCCATTTTTGGAGGGATTCGAATTACTATTATCAATTAGAAGAATTTATGGTTGGCTTAGTTGGACTACTCCATTGAAATATCCAGGCTTCGTTAAAAAAAAACCAAGTGGTAATATATCTATTTTATATGATAAAGGATTCATATTTTTAAAGAAATCTTTTTTTTTTTTGTAAGTAGAAGTTTTTTTCAAACTCTAAAGGGATAACAAAAAGAAGTGGTAATGGGAGCATTTGTACTATATGTGCAAATCAAAATCGGGCGGATCTTTACCTGGGTTTTCACTGTCCAAATCGTCTGATTTTTGGATATGTTGTGCGTATAGACCTGTTCTACAACCCTACCAAGTTTCAGATCGAAACTCCAAGTCGTTTAGGAGAAATCGAGGTTTTTCGGGTCGAATTCGCGTCAAACAGCAGACAGGTTCGCTCCAAGTTACTTGTATGGTTCGCTCTTTTGGTTTTACATAGGTCCGCTCGTAAGAAATTACACAGGTTCGCTCAAAGGGTAAACAATTGGAGGTTCGCTTATAATAAGCTATGTTGGTTCGCTTATTCAAACAACTTTTGATCCGCTTATGTGACATATTGTGGTCCGCTCCAAATGCTGATCAAATAAGGTTCGCTCTTTTGTCATCTTCTACATGTGATTCTCTGAACTTACAAGACAGGTTGTCGGCAACATAAAAAGTTCAAGTTGATTGTCTGATTATTACATATCAAGTTAGGCCCAATCATCGATTCATGACTTCCATTGATAATTGCTGCCCCCATTAAACATGCGAGGCCCAATGCATGTTTGTTGATTACTTGCACCGCCCAAATTAAACAATTCTTTGTTACACCGCCCAAGGTACACCGACCCACTGCTTTTTGTGGCCCAATCGCAGCGTTTTTATTGCACCGACCCATATAAAAATTTGGCCCAATCACGTGTAATGGCCCACTAAATGATTTGATGTCATTGGTTGTTAAGTGGTAAAAACGGCATATTAAACGACTCTTTTAACATACTATCCGTCCGATTCAGTTGATTGATATTTTTACTGTTCGTTTATTTGTGTGTTTGCAGGTAATTCGAAGTGATTTGTTGTCACCGGATTTTCATCAATCAGATATTCATCAGATTTTTTTTGTGTGAAATTTTTTTAATTGATTGAAAATCTGTTGCTGTGTATTTTTCATTACCAAGACATGGATTCTGAAATGTATATTGCACTGAATAAGTTCAACAATTTTTCAGGTATCAATGGAGAATCAACTGAAGAATTGATCAATAGGAATATCGAGTTGTATTGGGAGATGGCGAGATTGAAGATAACCAAGACCAATGAGGAATGGGTTAACAAGTTAGGAAATGTTTTACCAGGTGATGGGTGGAGAACGTATTTGTCAGATTTGAGGAAGATGTACTTAGACGTGAATTTGAGTTTGTTTACAAAAAGATTCAAGCTCGAGAACGTGAATTCCAAAAGATTAGAAATGCAGCAACTGATGAAGCAAAATTAAAATCTGAGGAAAATGTTCGAGAGGTAGAGGAGCAAGTTAAAGAAATTTCAGCTATCAAGATGGAAATGAAAGCTGAAGCTGTAAATATGATCGAGAAGTGCTCAAACTGTGAAAATCTGAAATCTGAAAATGCCAAACTCTTGAAGGATTTAGAGAGTTTGACATTAGAAAACAAAAATCTTAAAAATTCAGAAAATGTTTTGAAAATTCAAATACAAAATTTAGAAATCGAAAAAGTAAAAATGGAAAAAGATTTTCAAAATCAAATAAAAATTCTTGAAGATGAGAGAGATGTATTTAGTAAAAATAACATCGAAAAGCAAAAAATGATAAATTCTCATCTTCAGAAGATTATTCGACTTGAAAAAGAAGGAGAACAAGCTCGAAAGAAAATCAACGAGCTTGAAAATAAATTGAAAGGTTTTATGATTTCTTCAGCATATGTGAATATTTCGTGTCCAAAACCGATCAATGAAATTCCAATAAGTGACTGTGTCACAAACTTTGACAATGTCAAAGTTGAAGATTGTGATGAGAAATCTGATGATGAAAATGAAAAACTTGAAAAACAAAAATTGTTTTTAGAATTAAAAGAAAAATTCAAAAATACTGTTTTGCAATCTACTGAAATAGGTGAATGTTCAAAGCAGAAACCTGTTAAGAAGATTGTAGAACAGAAACAAAAAGTTAAAATTGAGAAAATTGTACAAAAGGAAAATAAAAGCTCATCAGATCGATCATCCAATCGCATTCAAAAAGCACAAAAATTGAAAAACGAAAACTCAAAAATTGTTGGTAATAAGTGGTGCAGGTTTGACCACAGTGCTCAAAAGTCAAATCCAACAATCAAGAAGAGGAAAGAGTATCACCAAGCCAAACAGTGCTTTGATCTGAGCGTTTGGTTTGAAGATGGTGATTGGTACGATAACAGAGTGTGCTACAAATGTGGTTATCAAGGACACATTGCTGTTAACTGCCAGAGACAAAGATTTGAGACAAGAAGATGCTATAATTGTCAAATCAAAGGACACATTGCCAGGGATTACCCAAGGAGATCAAATGAAAGATTGAGGGTTAATTCTCAGAAATTGGCAAAGAAACCAGTCACTGTCAAGCCCAAGGAACTGAAGGTTTCAGAACAGAAAGTCAAAGAACAGAAGGTCCACGAACCTAAAGTTCAAGAAAAGAAAGTGAAGCTTTCTCAAGGGCAAAAAGACAAACTGCGAAAGAAGAGGAAGAAGGCCAGAGAATATCTGGAGAAGATTTTGTCCTCGGGTACACCGAACAAATCGAATAAGAGTGTTGATGAATCGTTTCACTCGACAACAGAGTCAAGTAAACCGAATTCGTCAGATGCAAATTTGAGGACAAAAGAGGAGCTAAAGAAGAAGGTAAAATTTTGTGGCGATGAATCTGACTCAATAAAGTCAGACAAGCCACTTTCAGGCAATGATTCTGGTTCGTCAAAACCAGAAGAGCCAGTTATTGAGGTAAAATCTGAGAATTCAGGTTTAACAATGGATGATACAAACTTTCCACCATTGTTGAACAAGAATTCAAAATCACCCAAGGACAGTCAGGCTTGGGTGAAACTTTTCAAATGAAAAAAACCTGACTTGCCGGAGTTCCCAGGTTGGTAAGCGTGGAACATGAATCGACACATTTCTTGAGAAATTTCACTCTGGTGATTTTTCGTCTTTCAAAAGATAAATCAGGGACATTAAGTTGTACTTGATTCATTTTTCCTACAAGTGGTAATTTGAAAAACAATGTGATGAAACCCCGAGTTTATGAAACGACACACAAAACTAATTTTCCGGAAAAACCATTTTGATTAAAACAAACTTAAGTGTTTTGAAATCATAATGGGAAAATAGTTTGTTGTGAGGGGGAGTTTTGATTGTTTACGTCAAGTGGATGGAGAATTGAAGTGATTCTCATCAAGTTGTCAAGTGTGTACAGTTTGTTTCAAATTTTCCTAGAAAATCAAAATTGAAACATATTTTGATTTTAGGGGGAGAAAAATTTTAAAAAAATTAGAAAATTTGAAAATGTCAAAAACATTGAAAAAGTCAAAAACGAGTTTTGTTGGGAAAAAGAGGAAATGATAGTAAATCAGTGGACTATCACAGCATGCTAAAGATATGTAATGTAAAATGTGATAAACGATCTCACTAAAGATGTGACGATAGGCTCAGCTAAATTAGTAGATTTGCGATAACGATACAAACTTAAATGAAAAAGGCTAGTTCTAGTGGGAAACATGGTTGAAAGCATAGTACTTAGTTTTGTCCTTCTTGACTGTGTGCCTACTCAGTAATCGCTGAATGCCAAAAAGCATAAAACTGGTTAAGTTTGTGAACTTTCACTACTTTGCTAAAAAAAAAATCGTTGTGATTGTGTATTTCATTTTGCAAAGATTTAAACTTGTTTGATTTCTTTATTTTGTTTAAGCATTGGGCATCCTCTGCGTATACGTGAGTATCGACCTGGATGTTGTTGCCTAAACGTTCTGCTTTATTTTCTTTGGTGTTTCGTTTAAGCTTTGGACCTCCTCTGCGTATACGGGAGTATCGACCTGGTGGTTAAAGCCTAAACAACTTCAACTTGTTTTATTTTCTTATTTTGTTTAAACATTGGACTTTCTCTGCGTATACGGAAGTATCGACCTGATTGTTAATGTTTAAACATTCTGCTTTATTTTCGCACATATCACAGTTGATGAAAGTTTAAAGGCATTACTTGAGTTAGTGTTTTGCATGAGGAGGGGATATGCTGAGATCGTGGGGTCCATGAGAACTTAGTGCAAAATTAATATACCTTAACGTATCGGTAGGCATTTCGAAAGTTTTTAGATTGAGCTTAAGTGGACAAAAATATCGTCAATCAACGTGAATCGTTTAGAACTTAAAACGATTAGAATCTTAACGGTGCTTGTGATGTGTCTCATGAACTATGAACTGATATGATCCTCTTGCACAAACTCACAAAAATATGTTTGTACATATTTCATTTCTGCATTTAATTTATGTTATTGCATTATGTTTCTTATTTTGAAAAATGCAAAAAGATTTTCGACAACTGATGTTGAAAAACTGATATTCAAAATCTCAAAGGCTAAACATGATGAACAGACAGGTTGGTTAATTGGTTTGAAATGTTTAAGATGATTCGTTAATTTGAATCAGAATTTGGAATGTTTCGAATTTTTGATCATTTTTAAATGAAAATGATTCTCAAATGTTTAGTTGATTCATTAAGTTGAATCACAACTTTATTGGTTTGTAATAGAGAGGTTGAGATATGCAGGTTTCTAAATCTGTTGATACGGAAAGCCAGGCGTCGATCCCAAAAGCACGGAAGCTTGACGAAAGGGGGAGCCTGAAGAGTCTGAAGAAAGAGAGCAACGGAAGCTGAAGACAGATCCACCGGGATTCTGTTCGAGCTAGAGTTGTTGAAGACTCTCACTAAAGATTCCGTCAACATTCAAGGGGGAGTTTTGTTAGTGCAGTTGTCTGTCGACTACATCTTCGTTCGAGTTTTAGAGAGAGAGAAAGTCAAGTCGCTACGAGTTTCACTACGAGATTGACTACGGCAATATCCAAGGGGGAGATTGTTAGTACACGAATGTCTATCGCCTTCGTCAATCTAAGCAGTAGCAAGTAACCGAAGAAACCAAGACTTTGTAAATGTCATATCTAGTTAAAAGGCAAGGTGGCAAACTTGTAATTAATGAGAACTTTCATTAAAATGCCTTGACCTATAAATAGGGGATTATGTCATTAGTTAGATTAGATTTTGGTGAAATAGAAGATTTGGAGGAAGACTTCTAGAGAGAGAAAGTCTAGAGAGAGAAAGTGTTGTAAACGTGAATCTTGTGCCGGAATTGTCACATCTTTCAATAGATTCTCGTTAGTAGTACGTTATTGTGTGTTCGGTCACGTACGTTCACGGATTCCGCACGTGAAATGTTCGTTACGCAATCGAACGGCGTCAAAACCGGTCCTACAGATAAAACAATCCATCAATGGGAAGTAAATTGGATAAGTTTAATGAAATCTTTTTTTGATATTATACATTAAGTGAGGAACCCGCGCGTTGCAGCGGAGTCGATATATGGGCCGAGAACATAATTCGATAAGAATAAATATACAAAATAAGTTGTGTACACACACACGGGCTCAAACGAAAATCCACATGCCTCCCTATGTCTAAAAAAGAATACTGTAAAAAACGGACTCATATTAGCTGTCTTTAAATAGAAGAAAACAACTCCACGTCGTCACGGGCCAAAGTTTCCCAAAAGCTTCTCAACAGCAGCATGAACATTACCTACAGTAGCACGCAACGCCCTGATGTTTTCTTGGGTATCAAAGAAGCCCATTTCTTGAAACTGTGACAGTTGAGTCGCATAAAGTTGTTCCGGTGGCACTACATGCACAAAAAAAAAACTTAATTAGAAAAAAATGACAACAAACTTGTTTGCAACATGTTAATCTTACAGCATAAAAAACAAACTGAAACTGAAATAAGCGACCAGATTTTACAGATCCAGTTACCAAAACCGTTGGGGCCAGTCTTTAATATTTGATCAACCTCACCATTGGATAAGGGGCATCTTCTTGTTTGCACATGATCCAAGGGACACCAGCTTTTAGACCGTTAGCCATTTGGGCTGCCCATTAGTGTAAGCTTTTCCAGGGGCACCGATATCCCATTCAACGGGCCCGTACTCGTTCTCTATCTGAAAACACAACCAAGATTCAAATGCATTCTGTACAAGTACAATTTTAAGTCAAATAAACTAAAGTCAAAATAAAAACCCGAGACAAGAATATTGGTTTAGTGTTACATGGTTTTTGTGCAAACTAATTGAAAACCTGTTTTCAGCCCTGTTTTCGACTATTCATGTGCTTTTGTGCAAACTGGTTTAGTGTTACATGGTTTCGAGTATAGAGTTATCTACACAATACACACGAAACCAAAAGGAATTGACCTAGATCTACGAATTCAATAATCATTCATATATATAATAAATAAATAAACACACACACAGACACATTAAGATATGATAATAAACCAAAAATAATAATAATTATACTAATAATGGTAATAAAAATAACAAAATATATAAAGATTTTCCCAAACACAAACAAATAATTTATACAAATTATAAAATCTGGCGTTATGTAGGGAAATTTTAATTACAAAAGCTCGAGCTCGGCTCGACTCGAGGTATTTTTAGAACAACCTCAAACGAGCTAAAAGCTCGGCTCGAGCTCGCTTCAATATCGCTTAAACAAGCCAAAGCTCAGCTCGAGCTCAGCTTGCCAATGTTATCATCATTATTATTATATTATATATATAAAAACTAAATTTTTGTTAGAGGATTGTTTGGTGGGCCTCTTTCTCTCACTAATCAATCACATGTTTAGTTAGTGATGATTGTTTGTGCACTACAAAAGCTTTATCGGTGATGATTGTAGGATCGTGTACGGACCCGAAACGAGTCGTTCAGAGGCGTTCTACTCAATATGAAATGCGGAAACAGACATATTGAGTGTGATTCAGCAAGATATTCACTTTAACTGTTGTTCTGATTAAATTGACAAAGTTTTACAGCGAAACAACACTTCGGCAGCACTTCGGCTCTGGAAACACCTTTCTAATTTTTTACCAAATGATACGGACTAGCACCTATATATAGTCAGCCTAATTCCGCATGAACGGTTCACGCGAAGTTACATTTCACACGGAATTACCATGTCAAACGGAATTACCTGTTGGTAATTCCATGCGAAATTACCCAAAGATCCTTTCATGCGAAATTAACTTTTGACACTTTTCTTGAACTTCGTACCCTGAACAATGGACTCGATACAAGACGAAGTCGACAGACGTATGCACTAACAGACTCCCCCTCGGATGTTGGCGAGTCTTAAGTGTCGAGTCTTCAATACCTTCAGTCTTTATCGGCCTGATTACTCTCTTTGAAGTATCTGACAGTATAAAACATCTTCAATCTTCTCTTTTCTCTTTCCTTCAGCACCAACACACTCCCCTCGAACGAATCCTTGTATGTTGATCTTCAAAGAGTCAAGATCACAATCTGGCTTTCAAGCTTTCTAATTCTCTTGATCGGATCTCTTGATTCCTTAAGTTCATCAGCATCATCAGCATGCGTGAACTTTAGGTCCAGAATCGTAACTTGGCTTACATTCTACTCAGGTATCTTCAGACTCCCCCTTTCGATATGCTAGCTCGCAACCTGGCTTTCACAGGATCAGGATCGTGGCCTGGCTCTATACTCAAACTCAGAATCTAGGGCTATCCTGCACATCCTCTACCTCACAATAAATTTCACAAATTTAAAATTTAACACATTTATATCCAGACTCCCTCTCAAATTTATCTCGAAAGATTTATCAAAGATAATTTCTGATGAACCACTTGAAAACAATCATTCAAAATATTATCGATTAAGAACACAAACTCCCCCTCACAAAATAATCATCATGTTTAGCACTTCGGAATTTTGAAAATCAGCTATTCAACATCAGTTGTCGAAAATCTTTTAGGATTTTTCAAAAGTTTATGCTAAAACACACTAAAATCTTTTTGGGTTTTTGATTATAAAGAAATGCTATAAAGAAAAATTTACAAACAATCTTTTTCCGAGTTTGTGTAAGAGGATCATATCAGTTTATGAGACAAATCACTAACACCGTTAAGCTTTAGACATTTTAAGCTCTAAACGATTCACGTAGATTGTCAGTATACTGATCCACTTAAATTTTCACACAAAGTTCAACTGTTTCGAGATATGATATTAATGTTTTAATTACTTGAACTTACTCGCATGTCCCACCTCAGAATATACTCATGCATCTAGATTTCTATATTCAGTCTTACAGGTGAATGCACACTAGTGATATCTGTAAACGGGTAAATGCAAAACCATGAGAGCTCAGGTCAGAACTTCCGTTCAGCAAAGAGATGACGGTTCGACTTTTGGTGTGTCCCATTTGGAGATCTTTTCTTCAACTGCCATTGATACATATCTTTCGATATTTCTCAATTTTTTAGTGGAGGGCTGGCTTTAAGATTAAAGCATTTGCAAAGTATTATACGAGGACTATGCCATTGCTTCCGCAAAATCAGAAGTCCTGGTATAATACCCCAGATATCACCACGCACAAAGACCTAGTATGTCAGAAACAGAAAATCTTTCAAACAAGATTTTGGGGGTTACCCATATATCTTTAGATTTATATCTCAAAAACAATCTACTAAATGAGTAAAAACCTACTGACATATCCTCAGTGAGATCATTTATCACTATTAGACTTTCCAAATCTTTAGTGTGTTGTGATAGTCCACTGATGTACTATCATTTCCTCTTTTTCACAACCAAACTCATTTTGAATTTTATAATGTTTTTGACTTTTTCTGGTTTTATCATGTTTTTGGATTTTTCAAATTTTCAAATTTTTCTAAAATTTTTATTCCCCCTAAAATCAAAATATGTTTCAATTTTGATTTTCTGGGAAAATTAAAAAAAAGCTGTACAGAAAATTGACAAACTGATGTTTTAAGCTTCAAATCTCCATCCACTTGGCATAAACAATCAGAACTCCCCCTTACAACAAACTATTTTCTCATTTTGATTTCAAAACACTTAAGTTTGTCTTAATCAAAATGATTTTTCTGGAAAATAAATTTTGTTGATTTTATAAACCACTTGTAGGTTAGGGGCTCAATTCATCACATTGTTCTTCTTTAACCACTTGTAGGAAAGATAAATCAAGTACAATTTAATGTCCCTGATTAATCTTGAAAGTCAAAATATCACATAAATGAATTTCTCAAGAAATATGCCGATACCTACTCCTCACTTACCAACCTGGGAGTTCCGGCAAGTCCACAACCTGTAACATTTAACAAATTTAAAATTCATTCACAAAATCAATTTTATCAAAAATGATGCCGATTCCTGCTCCGCGATTACCAACTTGGGAGTTCCGGCAAGTCAGAATTTTACTTGTGAAAAACTGCCATCCAAGCCTGACCAAACTTGGATGTTTCCTCCTCAACTTCACTTGGGTAAAAAGTTGCTTTCTTTGTCTCATAAACGTATTTTACCCCTTTGGCCTTTCCCTCGACCATTTTCCCAAAAAATTTTCTAACATTTCCATTAAACGCTTTCTCGACATCAAATTCTTTCTTATCAGAATAGAATTGATTCGAGATCTCAACTTTCCCAACTTTTGATTTAAAATTTTCAGCCCTCAATGGTGGAAAATTAACATCATCCACTGGAGGCACTGAGTTTTCTTCCTTAACCTCAATCTGTGGCTCATCTGACTTTGTGGAATCAGATTCATTGCCAGACTTCACATCAAACTTCTTTACATCCTCATGAAACTTCTTAACAACCCACATTTGATTGTCATGCTTAGCTCTCTTTTTATAAAAACTTGTCTTTGAACACTCACCAACTTCATATGTTGAATTTTCAAAAATTTTAAATTTGTCAGTTGGTGGTTCATTCTTCTCAACAACTGTTTCTTTAAGTTTAGAAACAACTTCCTGTTTGATGTTGGTAGCTTTAGGACAGTTCCATGCTATGTGACCAACTTCATTGTATTTGTAACAGGTTCTTATCTCCTTTCTTTGATAAGCTCCATTATTCACTTTCTCTTGCTTCTTGGCAAGGAATTCTTTGTTTGATTGCTTCCAGAATGGGGTTTTTGCTTCTACCTCCGAGCTTGTTCCTGCAACAAATTTGTTTTTGGTTTGTAAGCTTTCTCATTTTCATGATTTTCTGTTGAAATAAATCCAAGACCTTTCTTTTTAAAATTACTGCTATGGTTTGGTTTCTTTTGAAAACCAGAACTGTAACCCTTTTTCTTGTTTAATCTTTGTTGAACTCTTGAAGTGTATTTTTTAGGTTTTGCAGTAAGATTTACATCTTTTATTTTAGAAATATTGATTTCTGTCAATTTGAAAACCTTTTTGATCTTTTCAATTTGAACACTTCTTATTGGAAATTCTTTATCAGAATATAATTTGTTAGAATCATTCAAAGTGTATGCAACTTCGAATGTTTCATCCTTCAAATTAGATTTTGATAAAAGAAATTCTTTATTATAAACCCGTTTAACTGACGACTTTTGACTATCAACTGATGATGATCCCTGACTTTCAGACTCAGACTTTGACTCCGACTCCTCATCTGTATCCAACACCTGATCGACCACCTTTTTTATTAACTTAGACTCATGATCAGTGTCAGACGATGTGAACGTGATGTCAATGTTTTCTGGTGTAGGATCGTTTGCTGACCCGAACGAGTCGTTCAGAGGTTATCTCTTGCGTTTCAGATGCGGAATAATAAGAAATACAAGTAGAAGTAGCTTGTTCTCCTTTCTAACTGCTTGTTTTATTGATATCAAACGTTTTACAGCTCGATCGTCACACCGGCAGAGCTTCGGCGTGGAATTTCACATACACGTTATGTGGATCGCCCTAAAGACCCCTATATATAGTGGTTTGGGTCCGCTCATATGTCACATGTTCATATGAGCGGTCCAGACACGTTCACATAAGCGGCCCACACTGCCAAATAAGCGATCCAACATTCCTATGTCTCTATAAGCGATCCTAGCGTATAACACCTATACAGACTCCTGTTTTCTCGTATTTCGTGCCCTATGCTATACAATACGACTTAAGACCTGATCCTAGACACCTAGACGGAATCAACAGATGTAGTGCACTAACAGACTCCCCCTCAGATGTTGATGAAGTCGCCAACACACCTTGACTGTAAAACTGTGTCTTCACATCTGCAGTCTAGATCAGTCTCTGGGCTTTTCTCTTCTTTCAATCTTCAGACTCCCCCTCTCGATTTACTGGCATTCTTTTGTTCTTCAGTAACATTTTCAGGATCGTTGTTTGATCTTCACAGGCTTTCAGAATCGAAAATCCTGGCTCTAAAAACACTTTAATTCTCTTGATCAGATCTCTTGATTCCTTAAATTCATTAGCATCAACAATAAACGTGATCTTCAGTTCAGGATCAGAATCTGTCTCTACTCATTCTTTCAGGATCGATCAGCCTGACTCTAACAGATCTTCAGGAATCAAAACTTGGCTACCTGTACAATCTCAACCCCGAAATAAATTTCTTTCACAAATATTTCAAACAATTTTATACCATCACATGACTCTCAAATGCATTATTCAAACATATAATTGTGTACCAACACAAACTCTCTCTCAACTATCTATGATGAACCACTTGAAGAAGTTTAGAATTAACGAAAACAGTTAGATTTACACAAACACTCCCCCTCAAATGCTGTTCATCATGTTTAGCACCCGGAATTTTGAAAATCAGTTTTCCAACATCAGTTGTCGAAAATCTTTTTGATTTTGAAAAATTATGCTAAAACACACAAAATCTTTTTGGATTTTCTGAGAGATATTATCTGACACCACTTGAAAATACAAACATATAGAAATGTAATATTTACAATCAATATTTTTTGTGAGTTCGTGCAAGAGGATCATATCAGTATATGAGACTAATCACCAACACCGTTAAACTTGATTTCATTTTAAGCTTTAAACAATTTACCTAGATTGTCAGTATGTTTGTCCTCTTAAATTCTCAACACAAATTTCAATCGATTCGAGATATGATATTAATGTTTTAGAGACTTAAACTTAATTGTGTATCACTCCACTTGAATATACTCCTGTATCCAGATCCCAAATATTCAGTCTTACAGGTGAGTATACCACAGCTGATATCTGTAAAGGGGTTAGATGCGAAACCATGAGAGCTCAGGTCAGAACTTCTGTTCAGCAGAGAGATGACGGCTCGACTTTTGGTGGGTCCCCTTTAGAGGATCTTTTGCATTTCAACAGCAGTGACTATCAATTTTATTGTTTCATCAGCATGCTGAGGGCGGCGCTTATGTTTCAAAGCTTTAGCAAAAAGTATTATCCGGGGACTAGGTCAGAACTTCCATTCAGCAGAAGTCCCGGGATAATACCCCAGATATCACTGAGTATAAAGACCTAGTATCTCAGAACATGGGACCTTTCAAACAAGATTTCGGGGGTTACCCATATATTCAAGAATAGTTACCCACGAATCAAGCAAGTTTGAATTTAGGTTTATATCTCGTTTCAATTTACTAAATGTGCAAAAATCTACTGACACATTCGCAGTAAGATTGTTTAACACTTTTTAAACTTTTCAATTCTTTAGCGTGCTGTGATAGTCCACTGATGTACTATCATTTCCTCTTTTTCGCAACAAAACTCATTTTTGAATTTTATCATGTTTTTGGCTTTTTTTTTCAAATTTTCAAATGTTTTTGGATTTTCTGAAATTTCCCTACTCCCCCTAAAATGCAAACACATTTTAAAGAAAATTTGAAAACTTCTAGACTCTAAACTACACTAGAAACAAAAAAAACGAACTGTACAGAAACTTGACAACTGACATCGAATCACCTCAAATCGCCATTCACTTAGCATAAACAATCTGAACTCCCCCTATCACAAATCATTTTCTCATTTAGATTTCAAAACACTTAAGTTTGTTTTAATCAAAATGATTTTTCCGGAAAATGAATTTGTGTTGATAACAACCACTTGTAGGTCTATCTTTTAAAAACGGGGATGTGGTTTATCATCTTGTCTATCTTTTGCCATGAATAGTAAATCAAGTACAATTTAATGTCCCTGATTTATCATTTTCATTTAAGAACCTTCTGTACCACTTGTAAATATAACCTCTTCAAAGTATACAAACATCTCAAAATTTAACCACAAATACCACTTGTGGGATCAAGATTACCACTTGTAGGAATGTTACATCTACATCACCATTTTATCAAACAGGATGCCGATTCCTGCTTCGCAATTACCATCCTGGAAGCTCCGGCTTAGTCCTTCAACCTGCAAAACATTCAAACATTATTGAAAATTTTTCAAACAAACTTTTCAAACACTAGAAATATGCCGATTCCTGATCCACGATATAAACTTGGGATCTCCGGCGTAGTCCTAAGACTATCATGGAAAACAAACTTCCAACCAAGTCTTTTCAGACTTGATGGCCTTTAGTTCCTGAGCTGTAGGGTTGTATGTTGCCTTTTTAGTTGCATAAAAATCTTTTACCCCTTTAGCTCTCCCACTCAACATTTTCCCAAAAATCTTTTTCACATTCCCGTTGAATGTTTTCTCGACATCAAATTCATCTTTTTCTTTATAAAACTGATCAGAAATCTCAGTTTTTCCCACTTTCTTCTTTTCTTCCTCAAACTTCAATGATGTAAATTCTTCATCATTCACTGAAATCTTCTTCTTCAACTGTGGCTCTTTTGGCTTTGTGGAACCAGATTCATCGCCGACATTCACTTCACCTTTCTTCGCCACCCATACCTGGTTGTCTTTTCCTTTCTTTTTGTAAAAATTCTTTTCCGAACACTCGCCAACCTCAAATTTTGAATTTTCAAAAAATTTAGATCCATTGGTTGGTGTGTCAACATCAACAACTTTCTCTTTCAACTTCTGAGAAACTCCCTGTTTTGATTGGACACTTTTTGAGCAATTCCATGCAATGTGACTAGTTTCATTGCATCTATAACAGGTTCTAGTTTCTCTTAGATAACATATATTATCTCCATTCTTCTTTCTCTCAGCAAGAAACTCTTTATTAGACTGTCTCCAGAATGGTTTCTGCTGTTCCTCCTCAGCACTTCCACCTGACACAAATTCAGATTTTGTTTTAGAATTTTTCATATTTTTATCATTTTCTGGTGGAATAAAACCAAGACCTTTCTTTTTGTAGCTACAATTCTGACTAGGTTTCTTTGGAAAACCAGGACCAGAGTTGTAACCTTTTTTCTTGTTTAAACGTTGCTGAACTCTAGAAGTATATTTTTTAGATTTTTCAGAACTTTTCAAAACTTTTAATTCTGTAATATTCACCTCTATAAGTTTGAAAGTTTTGTTTATTAGTTCCGTTTTAATACTCATTATTGGGAACTCTTTATTATAATATAATTTGTCCGAACCATTCAAAGTATATACAACTTCGAATGTTTCATCATTCAAATCTGCCTTTGACAATAAAAATTCTTTACTATAAGACCGTTTTTCCGACGAATTTTGACTGTTGACTGACGAATTTGACCCTCCAGACTCAGATTTCAACTCGGACTCCTCATCAGTATCCAACACTTGATCGACCACCTTTTTTATTAGAACAGACTCATGATCAGTATCGGACGAGGTAAACGTGACATCGATGTTGTCTGGTAAAACGTCAGTTGTGTCGGTTTTTAACTTTATATTGACTGCTTTCTCAAGTTGCTCCTCATTTGGTTTCCTAGGAGAATACCCATCCCAAATTGGAGGCGGACACTTGTTATAGCTAACAGTCGGTTTCTTACCACAGTCTTTCTTCTTCTTTGGCTTCTCGTCTTGAAAAGCTTCCAAACCTGCAACAGTTGGGTAAACACGATCAATGAGATAATCAGAAGTAGTATAGCTTAACAATAACCGCCTAATTCTCTCATTTTCAATCTTTTCAGTTTCCAACTCTTGCTTCCATTTGGCACTCTCTTCAATGTAGAAATTTATCGCTTTTTGTTTTGACATCAAAGTTGCATTCATCATTGTCAGTGCCTGTTCTCTTTCTGAGTCTGTCGTTTGGAGACCAGTTACTATTTTGTTCAAGATATCGTACGATTCTTTCACATAATTGAGGTTGAACAGTAACTGCTCCTTCTTCTTCTCGTACTCAGCTATAATGTCGTCCTTTGCTACACATTTCTTGCAAGCTTCCATGCACTTCTCACATGGCTTGACGACTTCAACAATCTTCTCAACTTCGATTGTTTTAACAACTTCAACCACCTTTTCAATTTCAATCACCTTTTCTTCTTCTTTCACAACCTCAGTAATCTTCTCAGCAACATTCTCAGTGTTTTGAATATCACCTTCAGATTCAGCTTGTTGTTCTTTAGCAACCCGTTTCTCCTTCAGTTTCTCCATTCGATCTGCAAAATAAAAATGAAAACTTTCAGGAGAAAGATGAGATTTAGCAACATCTATATGTTTTTCTTCTTCATTATCACTACTGCTGTGATCTGGTGATTGATCAAACTCTACAGATTTTTCAGAATCAGCATCTGATACACCAGAATCAGACGGTGTTTTATCAAATACAACTGCTTTTTCTGAAACAACCTCATTCTGTACACTCTCATCAGAACTTGATAAACTCTTATCTGAACCCTGTAAAACTTCATCTGAACTTTCAAAAACATCCCCAGAATGTTCTGAAAGTTTATCAGTACTGTCTGAACTTTCAGATGACACATACTTTTCATCTTCACTAGACACATTCACACCAATCGATTTCATCCAAGTAGCAAACAAATCTGGCTCTCAGACGATTTTGGTAATGAAAGCTTTAAACTCTCCCTTCTTATCCACAAACATATCCCAACTGAAACCTTCTGGTAGTTTCTCATCATCTTGATCGATAATGCGTGCTGCTGTGGCTTCAGATGATATGTAATCACTCCAGCTGAAATCTACCAAACATGCTCTTTTGGAGTCTTCAATCTTTCTCCCGTGAGCTGTCTGTGGTTCTTGGGATTGACCAACTTGCTGATAGATAGCTTTGCGATAGTAGTCATCTTTCCCGAATGGATTCTGTGCTCCGCTAGCTTCTCTTCCTTTGCACTCCCGCTTGAAATGGCCTTTTTCCCTGCATCGAAAACAAGTAACTTTAGATTTATCAAAACCTAAAGTAGAGACATGTGCATCAAGAAAGTCATTTCTCCCAGTAATGGTTTTGAATTTCTCAGCTCGTCGAAGAACACTAGCAAGACACCATTTAATATCCATGAGTTCCATTTCTTCGGCATCTATCTGATCATAATCCTCTTTGGTAAGCATAGGATTTCCGATTCGACCAGCAACAAGACCTTCATAAGATAATAGAACTGATCCCAGAAGTGCCATGTGGTCTTTAGCAGTGTCTTCAGAGAAGCTTTGACCTTCTGGAAGGTTGAGAGCTATGTTGCACTGAATTATGTATCCATTTCCGGTTTTTGTACTCTGAGACTGAAAAGTAGTGTTAGTCTCTTTCGGATTCACACTCGGAAACGATGAAAACCCGCTGCTACTCTTGTTCGAACCCTGATCAGCTTTTTCAGATGAATCACCAGCACTGAAAGCGGTTTGAATCTTTGGGCTTCTTTCAGCTTCAGAAACTGGAATACTACCTTTATAGTACATTTTAACATCCTGTTAACCACTCGGGTTATTCATCCTGGCTATCTTCTGTTGTTCCAGATCCTGTCCCTCTATTTTCTCAATAAACTGACCAATTGTTAGTTTGTCATAAACACCCGTGTTTTTCAGTATCATTAAATACGTTCCCCACTCTTTCTGAGGTAACGCATCAGCCAACTTATCAACCCATTCCTCACGACCTTTTTCAACTCCCAACATCGATAACGATCGCACCAAGTGACAGTGTCTCACAATTAGCTTTTTAGTATCCTCTCCCGGCAAACTGCTAAACAAATCAAATTCTTTTTTAAGCAAAGCCTTCTTGCTTTTGATCATACTTTCACTACCCTCGAATTTTACTTTAAGAGCATCCCAAATTGATTTAGCATTTTTGTCGTGCTGTAGCAAAATGAATATATCTTCTTTAATCGCCTGCTGTAACAGACTGCTCATCATTTTCTCTGCTCTGTACATTGCACGTTCTTGTTCTGAGAATTCGGATATTTGTTTAATAACTTGCAATTCTGTTCGAGGCAATGTGTATTTTTCCAATATGCACTCCCATGATCTGAGATGATTTGCTTGAACCCAGTTTTCAAAGCGATCTTTCCACCCGTAGTATTCTTCAATACTCATCAGTTTTGGGGGTTTCTGGGTGGTTCCCGTCTCGTTTTCAAGATTCATGGTTTGAGCAATCGCAGCTGGAGTAGTCGATGTAGCAAAAGCGTTGTAAAATCCGGAATCCATACTGACTTATAAGCGGACTAACAGATGACAGAAAAACGATCCAACAGTGAACAAATAAGCGGTTCAGATAAGTGTTCGTTCGAGCGAACTAGCTTCACTCGACCGAATAAGCGGATTAGAGAGCAAGGTGTCAAATAAGCGGTCCAAGTACTGTCCGTTCGAGCAGTTTAAGCAATGTTCGTTCGAGCGGTTCACAATTGTCCGAAAAAGCGATCCAAGATTGTTCGAATGAGCGATCCAAGTTACTAATTTGGAGCGAACCAGAACCAAAAATGTACGAATAAGCGGTCCAAAACGTGATCTAGGAGCGGTTCACGATGACGTCACTTCGAGCGGTCCACATTACGAACATGATTTGACCCATAAAAACTTCGAATTTTGGCTTCAAACTTCCCAGGGTTTATCTCGATACTATTGCACTCAAGCTGTGAAAATTTGAGCGAATTCTGACCGTGAAATCTTCCCGAATTAGTAAAAGAAGGTGTAGAAGTGAGAAGAAATGATGAAAAACAGCTACAATCTGCAGAAAACCTCCTCCCAAGCTCTGATACCACTTGTAGGATCGTTTGCTGACCCGAACGAGTCGTTCAGAGGTTATCTCTTGCGTTTCAGATGCGGAATAATAAGAAATACAAGTAGAAGTAGCTTGTTCTCCTTTCTAACTGCTTGTTTTATTGATATCAAACGTTTTACAGCTCGATCGTCACACCGGCAGAGCTTCGGCGTGGAATTTCACATACACGTTATGTGGATCGCCCTAAAGACCCCTATATATAGTGGTTTGGGTCCGCTCATATGTCACATGTTCATATGAGCGGTCCAGACACGTTCACATAAGCGGCCCACACTGCCAAATAAGCGATCCAACATTCCTATGTCTCTATAAGCGATCCTAGCGTATAACACCTATTCAGACTCCTGTTTTCTCGTATTTCGTGCCCTATGCTATACAATACGACTTAAGACCTGATCCTAGACACTTAGACGGAATCAACAGATGTACTGCACTAACATCTGGTAATTCATCAATTGTTTCGGTTTT